>NC_142518.1:99295000-100495000 GCF_057876585.1 Rhinolophus sinicus
GGAGGCAAGGTGGCTAATGCCACTTGAATGGGATACTAGAGGTTAGAATACTTGAGTAGGCAACTGTGGGATAAGAGGAAACAGAAAAGATGCCTGTAGGGTGGACCCAGAGACAAACATAATCTACTTCAGAAACTCACTTCAAGATGACCTTGTGAATAAGCCTCACTTGCAGCAAAGCAAAATGTAGTCTGAGTAAGTGCAGGCTCAAATGCAATGAGACCCATACTTTCAGACAATTGCCTGCCATTTTGTTTGAATTAAATGCTTTTTCTTTGTTTGTCTATGATATAAGTGGATCAGTGGTCCTCACTTTATGAAGGTCATCAACATTATATCCTAAATTTAAATGTAGAGGTCAGGGTATTCTTAGTCCATAGTAAAGCAAACAAACAAACTCTGCCGAAGGTCTTCTCAAATACGGAATAACTTTTCTCCCAAAATTCTAGGGAGGGGATTTTCCTTCCTCTGAGTGTCATCTAGACTAACTAAGAAGTTAAAAATTATCTTCCCATTACCCATATGTCCACCTTATTTCATTTTGCTTGCCACAACTGTAAATGTTTATACAAGGGTCGGGATACACAGCAAGGGAAGGAGAAAGAGAGTGAGAACTGGAGAGAAAACCAGGACAGAGAAATGAGAGAGAGAGAAAGAGGGGGGCGGGGAGGAGGAGGAGGAAGAAGAAGAGGAGGGGAAGGGAATAGGAGGACTATAAAGCTTATACTTTGTTAGATACCAGCCATTGTTAGAGTCCAGATAATACACCAGAAAACAAAACAGAACAGACATAACCCTTACTCTCATGGAGCTTACAGTATAATAGGGGAATATAGACAGTAAGCAAGATAACTGAGTGAAATACATAGTAAGTCAGTATTAAGTACAATGGAGAAAAATAAATTAGGCAAGGAGAATGACAAGCATGGGCCAGGGGCTCACTGTTTTAGATAAAGTTGACAAGGAAGGCCTCACTGAAAAGGTGACATCGGAGTGACTTTCTCAGCCATTTCCTAACTCACATTTCTTTGTCAGGGTGAATGCTGTTCAGTGTGGGAGCAGAAAATTCTGGGATATGTGGTGATGAGGCATGGCTCCAATGGATACAGTAACTCCTCCAGAGGCAAGTATCCTGAGTATCTCCTCTAGTCCCTGTATTTGCATATGGTGGTAAGTGACTTGCCGAAACACATAGGCAAGTGAGGGACAAAGCTAAGAAATGAAGCCAGCTTTTCTGATTTCTAATCCAGTGCCTTTCAGTGCTACCTAGGAGTAATAGAACACAGGTATTTCCTCTCACCTCCGCCCCCCCCAAAAAAAAAAATTAAAAAATGTGAATATTATTCTCCAAGTCAGTTGTTGTCAGCCTTGAATGTGTATATGAATCTCCTGAGAAACCTGTTACAAATGAAGATACCAGGGCTCACCTCCAGAGGTTGATGCAGATGGTTCATGAATCTACCTTGGGAACTCCATCTGGGCACTTACGCAGAGAAGTAGGTCCTTTTGTCAGAGTTTTGCCTTGAGTGATTTTCAGATCTCAAGTCCTCATTAAAAGATAATTTAAATCACTCTTATTTGTCTAGCAGTTTTGTCATATTTAAACAAGTCACCATTTTTTCTCATCTGTATTCTCTTAGAATCTTCTGCTATGCACATTGGGCATGTGAGCATTCAGATTACAAATATCTAGGGCATAGGAACTATGAAAAACATAATGGATATGAAGCTGAAAAACAAGGTTTAAAGGCTGATGATAGAGGAGCTTTAAGTTTAGGCTAAGGAAGTCAGAGTTAAACCTGCTGAAAGAGTTGAAAAACCTTTTTAGACTTTTCAAGAGAGAGGTGATGCTACTAAATTTGTTGAGAACAAGTCAAACAAGATTTTGTATGATAGATGGTGCTGAGCAACTGGGGGCAGTGAGATAATTTTAGGAGGTCATTTTAAGATTGCAGGCAAAGGCAGAAATGGGTTGTAAGGATGAATAAAAAGAGGATGTGGGCCATACACGCCTTTGGAAAGGTTACAATCCACATTACTTGATGACCAATTGACTCTAGTAAGAAAAGATAAAGGAGTCAAAATGACTTCAAACAGTCTAGACTTGCAGTGCCATGATCTGATATAAGAATCACTGTAGCAAGAGCAAGTTTGATGCAGGAAAAGGGAATGGCTTCAGTTTGGGCCATGTTAATCTTGAGGAGTTGGCAAGATAATCATATGGAGGTGTGTATTCAAGGGAGGGGTTGGGTTTGGAGCTCTAGATTTGGCAGTGCTTATTCAACAAAATCTGTTGAGCACTTGCTATGTTCTAGGCACTATTCCAGGTGCTTGGTGTATATCAGTGAACAAAAAGACAAAATCCCCTTCTTTCATGAATCTGATAATCAAGCAGGGGTGAGGTTGGAGGGGTGCATAATAAACGTAATAATTAAGTAAATTATTTCATACATCAGAACATGATAAGTGTTATGGGAAAAAATAATTGAGATCAAGGGAATGCCTATGATAGTCCAAGAAGAGAGGGACACAAGGGGAGACAGTGCAGGGTGAGAAGCAAAGAGGGCCAAAGGCAGACCCCTTGGGACATTGACATTAAGAGTTTGATGGAGAAATAACAGCGATTAACCAGCAGAGGAGATTAAAAGTGAAGTAGGAAGACTGAGAAGAGTACAATGGTGATGGGAGAAAAATGTTTCTATCTTACAGCAAATATCAGTGTCAAATGATATCAAGGGGTCAGAGACAATGAAGGAAGAGATGAGGCCATTGAGATGGAAACTAAGAGGCCATCAGTGGAGTAGCAGAAGCAGAAGCCGACTCATAGGTGTGACATTTACTTTACAATATGATACACAGTCGTAGGGGATTAAAGAAAGAATGGATGGTGAAAAAAAAGAGATGATGAATGAAGGCAGTTCTTTTTAAAGTTTACAAAATAAAAGGTAGAGTTGGGATTGTACCTTGAGCTAGCAAGAGATAAGGTTATGGAGAGCACTTTTAGTTGAGGGGGTTGTTGCTGAAGACTTGGGAGTGTCTGCTGACTGAGAGGAAGGACCCAATGGGAAGAGAGAGTGTGATATTTAAGAGAATGGGAAATTAATGCATAAAGGTAGAATTAAGAGCATAAGAGGGATTTATATTTTAAAGCTAATAAAATTGTTGGGGTTAACTTTGGAAGAAAAAGCAAAACATAACAGGAGACAAGGAAAAGAGAAGTTGAGTGAAGATATGGAAAGATTATGGTGGAAGAAAATGGGAACTGAAGACAATATTTTATAACTTGACAGTTTGAGAAGCATGAAAAGAGTAAGCAAAACAATTGTGAGGGAACAAATAAAAGCATTAGGCCAGCAGTGTTGTGGGTCCAACTGAGGTTGTGTATATGAGTGTGTAATGAGGTCACTCAGCCTATAGTAGCATGTGTGTATATTCACTAGAATCTTTATAGATGGGGAATATTAAAACAATAAGTATGAGTGCACCCAGGATTGAGTTTAAAACAGTCTCAGAAGAGGATGAAATTAGGGAAAATAGATTATTGTTGAGTTTAGAGTAAAAATGGTTAACTCTGGTTTCCTAAAATTGGTAGAAATGGAAAGGAAAGCAAGTGGTATTAGAAGACAAGAATAGGGAGATATCCTAGGAGTTAAAAGTCAAATGGGGTGGGAAAGTATGTCTAGTGGGAGGGTGAGCAGAGCTGGAAGAGTAAAGTAAAAGGGAAATTTTAAGGTTTAAGATTTTGAGGTTAGAACTATTTTAGGTGGTAACAAAGTCATGGTGTGGCCACTGAGTTGATTGACAAAGTAGAAAGGAGATGAAGATTGTTGGAATAAAGGAGGTCAAGGTCAGTGTCATGAGTGAGTCATCCATATGAAGGTTGAAGTTGTTCAAGAAGACGAGGGGATATGAAGGAAAGAAGATGATAATATAGGTTGCAGAATGTTCAATGAATGTACTGGAGTGCATTCATTCACTTGGGAGAGAGAGCTGGAGATGACAGTGAAGAGAGTTTATCAGTCAGATGATGACGGGGAGATACTGATGAAAAAAGTCTAGAAGATACAGTGGGGAGTCTGGAAACTCCTACCAATTTTCTTTACCCCAGGATATGTGGAGTGTGCATGAATGAAGAAACTACAGAGCTTTGTTGATTCAAGTGTGGCCTGTGGACAAGCAGCATCCAGGAATCACCCTGACCTACGAAATCAGAATCTGCATTTTATCAAGATCTCCAGGTGATTCATAATACATACTAAAATTCAAGAAACATTGAAGGAAGTATCATTATAAGGGGAAAGCTAAAGTTTAGAGAAGGAGTAAAAGAAACTTTTAGAAAGATTTGTTAACAAGGCCTAAGGATGGGTGTTGCTGACCTAAATGGAGAACTAACCAGTTATAATTGGAACTAAGGGTGTGAACTTAAACTGCCTGAGAGTTTCTACCAGTGTTGGGGTGGATCTAAGCAGTTTATCTTTGTCCTGGGTGAGCTTCAGGTGGTAGAGGGAAGTGAGCTGGCTGTTGCTGCTCAGGCAGTTGGTGAACCTTCCTGGAAGGCTCTTCTTAGGTAAGAAGAATATTGGTGCTCATTGTCTGAAGCCTGATTTGTGACTGAAGCCTGGTGGAATTGTTTACAATAATGAGGCTTTTTGCTATGGAATGGAATCCATGTTGGAAGGCAAAGTGAACATTTCCGGTTAGTTGATGGAATAGATTAAATCCTTCATGAGGTGATTCGTCTTGAGACCATAGGACACAAGTTAAGTGTGCAGTGATGGAGCTTGGGAAAAAGTGGAAGATGTCAACAAATGCCAGAGGAGAAAGGTGTCTCTAGCTGAAAACACATCAAAGTTGCCTTTAGCTTTTCAAAGCTTTGTTTACTGCTTTTTCTTTCTATATTTATTTTACTAGCTTCATCATTTCCCCTTCCAAATAAGAGTTGAATATTAATCTAGGCAATATTAATTAAAATACCCTAAAAACTTAAAGTCTTAAGTGAAAATAACATACACTGGCTGAACATATGTTCATATAATAGTATCAATATTGAAAGCCCATGCTGTGAGAAGCCATAGCAAAGCATTTTTAGCAGACTTACTTCTGGGATCACTAATGATTAATTAGTGTGTATCA
The DNA here is from genome assembly GCF_057876585.1 of Rhinolophus sinicus. Taxonomy (NCBI): domain Eukaryota; kingdom Metazoa; phylum Chordata; class Mammalia; order Chiroptera; family Rhinolophidae; genus Rhinolophus; species Rhinolophus sinicus. The sequence continues at coordinate 99,300,134 of NC_142518.1, forward strand.
TAATGTAAAGCAAATGTCACCCTAGCTACCTGGGGTTGCTGTCATTTAAGAATGGAGCAATTTCCTATTGATCACCAACAGTAAAATGCAAACTGCCTGCCATCTTGTGGAAGATGGTGGGTATCTCAAGCCCAGGAAAAAAAGTAAGTCTCCTAGACTCCTGCATGTTCTCTTAGAGGCTTTCATGGATGCATTGTTTCCTGTAGAGAAGTGTAGTAAGGATTAAAATGGAAATTATCACAATTTAATTTCCTTTCTCACCACATATTTTGAAACTTAAGCACTTAGCCTTAACAGTAAATTGACATGTCTTTCCATTGGGTGACTATTTCTTGAAGAATTGTGAGTTGGCCTGACCTGCTCAGTTTATTGGCTAGCCCCAAGAGAAATTGTAGCTGAATGATTATTTCAGATTGCTAGCTCAGAAACACAGTACAAACTATGAAACAGTGGACTGAATGCCAAGCCAGCAGTTCATGGACTGAAGCAGAATTCTTGGAGCACTCAGGAGTTTAACCTGCTCCTCAGGGGCCTTCAGATGATTCTGCTCAGGGCAGCCATCAGCTCAGTTGATTACTGTAACTCACTCAATCCCGGGAAAATGTGTGTCCTGGGGAACAAATAGTTATTTTGTAACTCCAATCACAATTGAAAAAACAATTGAATCAGTAAAGGGCTGCTTGCAGAAGACAGGTGAATAGAGCAGTGAAAGGAATTGATATTTGGAAAGAGCAGGAAAATAAGACTATCCACAAGTTCCTTAACAGGTGATGTTGGCCAATTTGTGGTGGGAGGGAGTTAAGTGACTGTTTCATTAAAGTGACTGGTGAATTTAGTCAAAATGGTCTATTTGGTAAGCTTGTATAGACCCAGTCAGAGTCTTTTTCAGAGACATTTTGACAACCTGTCTTCGATCCACTCTTATATGTCCACTCCTTAGTTCTGCATTCTATCTATGTGTCTGTCTGTCTGTCTGTCTGTCTATCTATCTAACATCTATCTATTTATTTATCTATCTATCTATCTATCATCTGCTTTAGATGGACTTCTGGGTTTCAAGAATGTATATGTATTCCTGACTTTCTTGTAGCAGTTCAGGAGTCGATCTTAATGATATCAAATTTATTTTAAAAATATGGAAAACTATGTATTAAAAATAATACATATCTGTTGGACAATTTAGGAGGGTTTTGATAAGAACTTAAATTTTTCTTGCTTCTTTGCAGTCTATCTTTTAATTGAAGAGCATCCATACAAGCTTTCCCCAATAAATATAGGGTCATTGTGGGGACAGAGCCAGGAATGCAGTTTCCAGGCTCTCGGCCTCACGTGGAAAGGTGCTGGCTCAGGTAGTAAATGGCCATCAACTGTGATTGGATGCCCATCAGCTGTGGCTAGTTGGCCATCAGCTGTAACCAGTGAGCCATTGGCCACTAATATAACTGCTGTGGCTACGCTAGCAGAAAAATGGGGGCCAGCAAGAAGATAGTGGCTGAGCTAGCATGTGGTGGAGTGCAGGTTTCGGATTGCAGAGAAGTGGACGGCAGGTTGTGGATAGTGTGGCTTTTGCTTCCTGTGTCTCCAACCCAGCTGCCAGCGAGACTATAGTGGCATGACTCCCCTATCTATGGCTCAGTGGGTGTTCCTTTTTGGCCTCACCATGTCCTGTGTTCTTATGTGGGGAGTGGGATCTGAGACCCCGCGTGCCACCCCACGTGACAGTCATCAAAAATAACAGAACACTCTCAAATATTTATTATTCAGGAACCAGGTTATATATGAGCATGTAGTCAAAACTTGTATTTCTCAAATGGCTAGACACTTGGAAGGGTAACTCTACAATTTGGTACGTTCTACAATTTCATATAGCATCTAGTTAATGAGTAAACACTTGAGAACGTGTTCAATTATTTTTGAATCATCCTATGTTGTCCCAGTTATACCATCAGAAATGAAAGGAATAAAACATACTACAATCAGTAGAAAATAGATCATTTAGTGACTTTTTGTCTATGTTTTTTTAACCCAAATTTTTAACTTGTAAGAATTATGCTAAGTGAAATAAGGTAGACTGAGAAACACAAATAGCATATGATCTCATTTATATGTGGAATCTAAAGAATAGAATAAACGAACAAACAAAACAGAAATAGACTGATGGTTGCTAGATGGGAGGGGTTTGGGAGGATGAGAAAGGTGAAGGGATTAGGAAGTACAAATTGGTAGTTACAAAATAGTCGCGGGGATGTGAAACACAGCATGGCGAATATAATCAATAATGTTGTAAAAACTAGGTATTGTGTCATATGGCTACTAGACTTATTGGGGGGATCGCTTCATGAATTATATAAATGTCTATCCAATACGCTGTACTCATGAAACTAATATAAAATAATATTGAATGTCAACTATAAAAAATAGTCATAGGGACATAAAGTACATAGGGAATATATTCAATAATATTGTAGTAACTGTACAGTGCCAGATGGGTAATGGACTTATCGGGGTGATCACTTTGTGCAGTATATAAATGTCTAATCACTATGTTGTTTTGTACACATGTGTCGTGCAGGGAGTCCGGCGGGGTCTCTGCTCCCGCTCCCCACAAGAGAACGCAGGAAATGGTGAGGCCAAAAAGGAACACCCACGGAGCCATAGGTAGGGGAGTCATACCACTATATTCTTGCTGGCGGCACTATAGTCTCACTGGAGGCTGAATCCACACTGTCCGCAACCCACCATCCTAACTGCAATCCACACTTGCCAGCCCAGCCGCCATCTTCTTGCTAGGCCCCATTTTTTCTCTTTCTGCTAGCGTAGCCACAGCAGTTATATTAGTGGCCAATGGCTCACTGGTTACAGCTGACGGCCAACTAGCCACAGCTGATGGCCATGCAATCACAGTTGATGGCCATTTACTACCTGAGCCAGCACCTGTCTATGTGAGGCCGAGAGCCTGGAAACTACTTTCTGGGGCTCTGCCCCCACAACATGAAACTAATAAAAAAGTATTTCAAAATGTGCCCCTCCTTACAAATTTTGATTCAAGCATATTGCTTATTTAGACCTATTAATGAACACTAGAAATGAGAAATACATCTCCCAGAAATCTCAGTAGCATTTTGACATCATAATGACCAATGGTAAAGAAAACAGTTTAAGTATCTGCCAGTAATGACATTTTTACTTTGGATATGTGGCACAAGAGTACAATTTTTGATAGACAGTAAACATGAAACCTGATATGTAAGTTGAAACCAAGCTAATAGTGAACAAATTCTCATTTTCAATTACAGTCTTAACAAAGTGAGAGTTTTAAATGTGCATTCTTTTAAAATATGAAGGTAGCTGTGTATTTTACCTATAAGAATAAATGTCAACCATGAGCATTTCAATTTTTTTAAGGTACTTAGAATTTAGTAAAGAACTGGAATTTCGGAAACCAAATAAGAATTCTTGTTTTCCAGCTGAGATAAAGCTTTCTGATGGGTAGAATATATTATAGGTTCACAAAGTGCAGTGGTGTGAATAAATAAAATAAATTGCTTCCAAACTGCTGAAATAGTATAATACTCCTCAGTTTGCTTGTTTACAAGCTGCTGCTAAGGTTGTTCTAGGAGCATTCAAACTGTTAGTCATACAGCTTTCTCTCCCTCAATATTAGGTGAGACACATCATTTAATGAGAGCAAGTTCATTAAATGTTTCACTCTTTATGATTTCAGGCTGCTGCTGATGGACAGAACTGTATTGTAACAGGAAGTGAAAGTTGGTGTAAAAACATGTTTTTCAGTCATTGGGAAAGGCTGAGTAGCTCAGTTATGGTTATGCTACCCCGGGGCACAGCTATTGTACTTTTAACTAATGGAAATATTCTATTAGACCCTAAACTATTATGCATTTTATTTGTTTATTAAACTAGTGTTTAAAACTAGATATTTGTTACAGAAGATTACACACTAACAGGAAAATGGCAAAAATAGCCTCCGTCTATAGTGAATGATTAGAAATGATAACAAATTAATCTGCAATTTAAAGTTCTTTTTCTATAGGTATTATTAGGTTGGTGCAAAAGTAATTGCGGTTTTTGCAATTATTTTTAACCTTTTAAACCTCAATTACTTTTGCACCAACCTAATATCTCAGGTCCTCTTTGTGTGCTTCTGTTTTACTTTGTGTTAGCTATGGCTTGTGCAGTATGAACCCTCTGCCTCAACTATTCCCCCCAGTTGAGGCAGTGTTCATGACATCAGAATCATCTTTTTTGTTTGTTTTTATTGGGGGAGGGGAACAGGACTTTATTGGGGAACAGTGTGTACTTCCAGGACTTTTTTTTTCCAAGTCAAGTTGTTGTCCTTTCAATCTTAGTTGTGGAGGGTGCCGTTCAGCTTCAAGTTGTCCTTTCAGTCTTAGTTGCGGAGGGCGCAGCTCAGCTCCAGGTCCAGTTGCCGTTGCTAGTTGCAGGGTGCGCAGCCCACCATCCCTTGCAGGAGTCGAACCGACAATCTCGTGGTTGAGAGGACGTGCTCCAACCAACTGAGCCATCCGGGAGCTCAGCGGCAGCTCAGCTCAAGGTGCCGTGTTCAATCTTAGTTGCAGGGGGCGCTGCCCACCATCCCTTGTGGGACTCGAGGAATTGAACTGGCAACCTTGTGGTTGAGAGGCCACTGGCCCATGTGGGAATCGAACCGGCAGCATTCGGAGTTAGGCGCATGGAGCTCTAACCTCCTGAGCCACCGGGCCTGCCCCAGAATCATCTTGTTCCTAATCTCGATGTGCCTTTGTTTGAGATGTGGTCTCATTTGGTGTTATTATTTAGCTTAAGCAGTTGGCACTTGGGAAAGTATGCAGAAATTTTCAATTCCTCAAATCAGGACTGACTGAGAAAAACATTGCTTGCTAATACAGACAGCCCCGTGTTTGGTTACTTAAAAATTGAACATGGGTTTCAGCCCTGACTAGAAAGAAAATCTTTGGGGGTCATGCAGATGCCAAGGTAGGGGAGGTGCAGAGAATGGTTAGAGAGGCTTAGATGGGAAAATCTCCAAATAGGAATGACTTCAGGTGTCTAATATTTGTAGTCTTTAAAAGCGGGCATTTGAGAGGTGACCAAAAAGCCTGATGCCTTATGGAAAGAGGAGATGCTGATTATACAAGAGGTTGATTATACAAGTAGTGAAAAATTGAGTCAATCAGTTGGGTATTTTGAATTCAAAACATCAAACAACTGATCTGGCTGTTCTCCACCCCCAGCCCTGAGGTGACTAAAAGGAGTGGTTTTAGACACAACCTCTTACCCGCTGTTCAATCTGGCAGGTTGGTGCTGATGGTCACAGCTCCCGACACGGATGTAATTATATTTGTCAGACACCAGCATGTTTTTTAACATTTATTTTGCTTTGATTTGTTTGTTTTGTCAAGTCAGACCAAAAAAAACCCTAGGCAATTGAGTAGAAAACATATACTGGTTAAGCCAGTCATTTGACTGTTTCGTTTCCTCCATTTACTGACCGGTCGGTTCCACAAACCCAGCTGCTTAGTAGCACTGCTAGCCATGGTCTGATTGTGTCCCAGGGACCAAACACAAGAACAGGAACTGCAACTTGAGTTCCATATTTGCTGACAACAAATGTGGACACCATGACTCTATTGGCAGGGACATTGGGTTTGATTTAGGTACAATTGTCTATTTACCCATCCACAATATTTCTTGAGCATCTACTATGTGGCAGTCACTCTGCTGATGATGAAAAAGACAGAGCAGTTCCAAGGATATAGAGGCATTAAAGAGGAAAATTACAATACAATGTGATTTAAAAATGTATAACTCTTTTTCACTTTTGAAAATCTGCCTCCTTTCTTTATCCTTTATTTTCTCAGGCAGGATGGTCAGTGCCTGCTTTCTACACTCTCCCATCAGGTGATGCTTTGAAATTCCAAAATGTTCTAACACTAACACTTCTATGTTATGTGTCAGCACTTCACATCAACTTGAAACTGCCACTGAGTCTGGAAGAACACATGAAGGATTTCTCTGTGGCTAGTTCCACAAAGGAAATCTATCGTGCTTCAGTCCAGCACCTGTGGATTGGCTTTGCTTGCAGAATATCCTCTTGCCTGTGAAGTGTAAAACGACCTCTAATGGGTAGACTTTCTAGCCACAGCTGTGACAGGGTTTGCTCTTACTTTTCTCTTACATCTACACAGTGCATACAGATACCCTTTACGCACAGCTTGAGACACTATAACAATCATTGCTAGTTCGGAAGCTACCAAATGTGCCTTAGTTTGTGTTGGAGTATCATCTCCAGGAGTAGTTTGACAAAGTGAAGACCTCCTAACTTAGTCAATAAAAACAGAAAACGTTGGCTTTGGCCAACCCTAAAAGTAAATTGTCAATAAGATTGCTTTCTTGTTTTATTTTTTAATTAAAGTTTACTGGGGTGACAATTGTTAGTAAAGTTACATAGATTTCAGGTGGACAATTATACAGTACATAGTCTATATATCACATTGTGTGTTCAACACCCAGGGTCAGTTCTCCTTCCATCACCATATATTTGATCCCTTTTACCCACATCTATGACCCCCCTTTCCCCTCACCCTCTGGTAACCACTAAACTATTGTCTGTGTCTATGAATAAGATTGCTTTCAATAAGAGAAATTGCTCCCTATATTTCTGTATCTCTGTATTCTCTCACTCAAAACACACACACACACACACACACACACACACACACGCACACTTCCCTTTTAGAGCTGAGATCTTCCTGATTTGGCCCTCAGTAATCTCTACCTCCAATGCATTTGTTGTCCAAATCACTCACTTGACACTTTGACCCTAGTTGTAGTGTTGTTATAGAGTTTCTCTCACATCCTACATCTAGTCTTTCAGCAAATCCTTTTGTCTTTACTTTTGAAATAAGGAGAATATTGTTTACTTCTCACCATCTCTGCACATATTAAAAGTAAATTACTTGTTGCATTGCTGTTTTATTATCATTACATCATTCATAACTATTTGAAATTTTCTTGCTTCTTTGTTCCGTATTTATTGTCTCCCCATCACTCTTCTTGAATGTGCTTTCCATGAAGACAGGAACTGTCTACCTTGTTAATTACTATATCCCTAGTACCAAGAACAGTTTCTGACATATAGTACCATGTTTCCCGAAAATAAGACCTAGCCGGACAATGAGTTCTAATGTGATTTTTGGAGCAAAAATTAATATAAGACCCGGTCTTATTTTAATATAATATAATATAATATAATATAATATAATATAATATAATATAATATAATATAATATAGTATAGTATAATATAATGTAAGGTATAATATGATACCATAAAATAGCATAACATAATATAATATAATATAATACCGGGTCTAATATAATATAATACCAGGTCTTATATTAATTTTTGCTTCAAAAGATGCATTAGAGCTGATTGCCCGGCTAGGTCTGATTTTCGGGGAAACATGGTAGGTGAAGGTATGCAATCAGTATTGTTGAATGAATGAATGCATGCATGCATGCATGCATGCTACATAGGAGGCATTATTATGCATGGAATTGATGCCAAAGGAAAATTGGATTAATAAATGATCTGAATGATGCATATGGATACATTTTTATTTCAAGGTGAGAGTTTCCTTCTATATTAGTGAAGTACACCAGGAATAGCCAGAGGACAAATTACAGTTGAGATTCACCACTGATAAAAGTCTTAACATTTTCACTGCTACAGCATGCCAAAAGCTGTTAGTATTCCACCCACCATGAATGAAATGCTCCCTAAGGAGTGATAAGTTTCCTATGGAGACTCCTACAACTTTTCCTCAGTACCCTCTTTCCTACCTTGTCTGCTGAGCTCTAAAGAGAAATGTTGCCAGCATGAAGATAGTGTGAAATCATTTCCTGCTGAAATACCCCTCCAACTAATCTGCATATTTGCTACTCCTTTATCATAATTCTATCACCACCACCATTAATCCAAAGAGGAGCGGGATCATAGTGAATGTTACGATGTGCCACCCAAATTCCCCATTCAGTAACAAGGCACTCATCCACTAGACGGCATGAGTGTTGTCTGCTAGTGACTCATAGCTGAGTTGCTCTCCAGGGTCTGGCCTCATCTGAAGAGAACCACCTCACCGAGTGTTACAACCTCCCTTTGGAGAGCAGCCCATATCTAGCAACTGGTTGATGTAGGGCCTGGTCCCCTTGCCTCAGTTTTAGGACAATTTTGAAGTGCCTTCCCAACTCCAGAACATTGGCTGATGCCTTTATTGCAACTGCATGGTCTTTTAAACCCTTCCGGTGTCCATTCCTGCTTCTCTAATTTTCTTAGAGCTATTATTTCTGAGAGTACCACCCCTTCTCGAAAAAAAAAGAAAAAAACCCTCCTATATATAGAAATCCATCTTAGAGTGTATTTCCCAAGGAATGTGACTTAAGACTGGGTTTTAAGGAGAAAACTCTAATATGGGATTTTGGAAATGGATTACTGTGGGGATGGAGCCCCAGAGAGCAGTTTCCAGGCTCTCAGCCTCACATGGAAGGGTGCTGGCTTGGGTAGTAGATGGCCGTCAGCTGTGACCATTGAGCCGTTGGCCACTAATATAACTGCCGCGGCTACGCTGGGGAGTGGAGTCGAGGAGAGTCATCAGTTGGTTGACAGAAAAGAGGACAGCAGGTCGCACGTCGTGTGAATCCAGCCTCCAGTGAGACTATAGTGGTATGACTCCCCTACCTATGGCTCTGTGGGTGTTCCTTTTTGGCCTAGCCACATCCTGTGTTCTTATGTGAGGAGCGGGAGCAGAGACCCCGCAGGCCACCCCGCATGACAATTACCCACCAGCAAGCTCAAAATGAGAACCGTTTCATAAGTGGTAGGTGGAATACTAACATTTTTTTGCATTCTGTAGCTGTGAAATTGTGTAGACTTTTATTGCTGATGAACTGGGATGTAATACCAGAGGAAGTGAACACATTGGCAGGGGCAAAATATTGTGCATTTGAGTGTTTGGGTGAAGTAGTAATTATAAGGACTGGGCAATTGGATGGCTTTTTCTAGATGCTATCGATGCCTTTGACAAATTTAATGAAAGGCTAACGAGGCCTAGTAGCTGATTTAAGGTGGAGTGTGAATGCCAAGTATACTATCATCTCTTTCAGCTGGAATGTAGAAAAAGTTGAGAGTCAAGCCCAGGACTTAATTATAAGGATCTCAGATCTCTGGATAAATTTGAATTTTCAACCCAAGCAAGTCAGCTATGCCAAAGTCAGAGCATTGATGGGAGATGACAAGAATTGAGACTCTGAGGCGTGGGATAAGGGCATATGGGTCAATGCACTCTAAAGTCTTGACTTCCCAGATTCCCCCCAAACACTCTATGCCTGTAGAAATGGTCTACTCTTCTTTAAGTATAGTGCTCCCTCCTTGCTGAAAGATGTTACAGATATTTCTGTCTTGCAAGAAAATATGTACCCTCCGTGCAGAATCTATCCCTAATCCCCCAATTGGTCAGCAGATCCATGACTAAAATTCAGTTACATTACCCACTTGGGGAGGAGCTGGAAAGAGAAAATGGACTGTATACCAAAGAAAGTGCAGGATCTATCTATACAACATGTATTAACAGGAGCCAGGGCAGTATACATGGGACTGGATCCCAAGTGTGCTAGATCAAGAGGAGCAAAACATGAAGTTGGATAAATGAGAGTTTGTTGATTTAGGATTACTCTCCCATGATATAGGAGTTACTCTATCAAAGACCGTAAGAGATAGCGCTAACATGCTGCTAGGATGACTCTTAGAAGCCTGGGAAAAGTGATCATCCACACAAAAAATAAAAATTACAGAAATTGCATGAAAGATGGTGGAGGAAAAAATTAAAAATCTCTAGAATTGGTCATACCAATGAAAGAGAACACACTGCAAAACCAGAAAACCCACCAGTCAAATATTTTCTGCAGAAAGACTCAGAGGAAATTTCACTTACCAGTGGAATGAAGAATGTGGTTTGGAGGGTAAAGCTTATCAAATATATGGTGATGGAAGGAGAACTGACTCTGGGTGGTGAACACACAATGGGATTTATAGATGATGTAATACAGAATTATACACCTGAAATCTATGTAACTTCACTAACAATTGTCACCCCAATAAACTTTAATTAAAAAAAAATGAGGTGAGAGAGATCCAAGATGGCTGAGTACATAAATGCTGTGCCTGCCTCATCCCATGAACACATCAAAATTACAACCAAATTATAGAACAGTCAATCTAGAGAACCATTTTAAGTTTAGCTGAACAGAAGTTGTATAACTCAGAATGCAAACAAGAAGCCACGTCGAAACTGGTAGGAGGGGTGGAGACACGAAACAGGCCAGCCCCAAGCCTCCATGTGGTGGTTGAGAATAGGGAGGGATATCTCAGCTATAGAGGTCCCCCTTGGAGGAGCAAGGGACCCCAGCCCTCCACCAGGGTTCCCAGTCAGGAGTACTGGTGGCAGGAAGAGGAGCCCCCACAACATCTAGCTGTGAAAAACAGTGAGGATTCCCATCTTCTGGGTGAGATGGAAAGCTCTGAGAAATGCAGAATCCTCTTCAAAGGCCTGCACACAGACTCACTCACTCACTCACAGGCACTCACCCTGGGCTCCAATGCAGGGGCAGTGTTGGGGGGCTTCAGAGACATATGGGGAAAGATTGAGTTGTATAACTTTGGGGTGAGAACTGGAGGGGCAGTTGTCAGTTTACCTGTGTGGGATCCTTATCCTGTGCAGCCAGTAGGTGGACACCATCTCTCTTGTGTTGAACACCACCCCTCCCCCACTCACCCCCACCATGCCCATGGCCAAATCTGAATCTGAATTGGTCTGGTGAGCTCTGCTTGCTCCACCCTGGTGACTCACTGAGACCCCACCACACCCAACTCCATGTTGCAGGAGGCTTTATCAGCAACTGAACCTTAAGGGAGCCAACAGCTGGCAGCCAGACTGGGAGTGTCCTGGCATTTTTTCAGAGCTACCCCAGATGCAGTACTGGTTGCAGCCATCCTCAGTTCACAGCATGGCCTCTCCCATGTGCCTCCATGTCTAGCACAGACAGCGACCAACTGTGGATCACTTTTTAGCTCCGACCAGGTAGTCCCTGGCTAGTCATAGACAGTGGTTGACCTGGGTCTGCGTTGAGACCCTCCCAAGAGGCTCCAGAACCAACATACTTGGAGGTTAGCTTCAGACCACAGCAGAGCACCACCCAATTTTCCACACAAGTGGTACACACAAAGGGTGTTCTCAACAAGAACCAGAGCCAGCTGAGGTGAATCCTGCTCTGTGGGGTAAACCCCCTGCACAGCAGCCTGTAAGCTGTGTATGTGGCCAAACTCCACAGCCAGTCAGCCTGAGGGTCAATCCCATCCACTGATGTGCCAATAGCAATCAAGGCTCAGCTATAATAGGAGGGTACACACAACCTGCACAAGGGACACTCCTGGAGCCCCCAGCACAGGTAACCAGGGAGACAGTGCTGCCGGGCCCCATGGGGCACCTACTGCATAAGGCCACCCAGCAAGACTAGGAGAAGTAGTTTGTTTCTAATACATAGAAGCAAACACAGAGAGGCAGCCAAATGATGAAACAAAGAAATACATCCCAAATGAAAGACAAGGAGATAATTCCAGAAAAACAACTCAACAAAATGGAGGCAAGCAACCTGTCAGAGACAGAGTTCAAAACACTGGTTACAAGGATGCTCAAGGAACTTAGTGAGAACTTCAACAAAGAAAAGCAATTATAAAAATGACATAGAAGGAAAATACCTTAACATAATAAAAGCCATATATGACAAGCCCTCTGCTAATCTCATAATTAATGGAGAAAAACTGAAGCCCTTTGCTCTACGTTCAGGAACACGACAGGGATGTCCCCTATCACCTCTGCTTTTCAACATCAGGCAAGAGAAAGAAATAAAAGGCATCCAAATTGGGAATGAAGAAGTTAAATTATCACTCTTTGCAGATGACATGATGCTATATATAGAAAACCCTAAAGACTCCACCAAAAAGCTATTAGAAACAATCAACGAATACAGTAAAGTTGCTGGCTACAAAATCAACGCACAAAAGTCCATTGCCTTCCTATATACTAACAATGAAATCTCAGAAAAAGAAATACAAAAAACAATTCCTTTTGCAATTGCAGCAAAAAGAATAAAATACCTAGGAATAAACTTAACCAAGGATGTGAAAGACCTATATGCTGAAAACTATAACATATTTTTGAAAGAAATTGAAGAAGACACAAAGAAATGGAAAGACATTCCGTGCTCATGGATTGGAAGAATCAACATAGTTAAAATGGCCATATTACCCAAAGCAATATACAGATTCAATGCAATCCCCATCAAAATCCCAATGGCATATTTTAAAGAAATAGAACAAAAAATCATCAGATTTGTTTGGAACCACAAAAGACCCCAAATAGCTAAAGCAATCTTAAGAAAAAAGAACTATAATGGAGGTATCACACTGCCTGACTTTGGCTTGTACTACAGGGCCACAATAATCAAAACAGCATGGTATTGGCAGAAAAACAGACACATAGACCAATGGAATAGAATTGAGAACCCAGAAATAAAACCACATAAATATGGACAGATAATTTTTGACAAAGAAGCTAAAAACATACAATGGAGCAAAGACAGCCTCTTCAATAAATGGTGCTGAGAGAATTGGATAGCCACGTGCAAAAGAATGAAACTGGACTGCAATCTGTCACCATGTACCAAAATTAATTCAAAATGGATCAAAGACTTAAGCATAAGACCTGACACAATAAACTGCATAGAAGAAAACATAGGTACTAAACTTATGGACCTTGGGTTCAAAGAGCATTTTATGAACTTGACTCCAAAGGCAATGGAAGTAAAAGCTAAAATAAACGAATGGGACTATATGAAACTTAAAAGCTTCTGCACAGCAAAAGAAACCATTGACAAAATAAAGAGGCCACCAACTGAATGGGAGAAGATTTTTGCAAACAGTGCCTCCGATAAGGGGCTAGTATCCAGAATATACAAGGAACTCATGCAACTCAACAACAAAAAACCAAACAACCCAATTGAAAAATGGGCAGAGGACTTGAAGAAACATTTCTCCAAAGAGAACATACAAATGGCAAATAGACATATGAAAAAATGCTCAACATCACTAATCATCGGAGAAATGCAAATAAAAACCACAATGAGATATCACCTCACCCCAGTCAGAATGGCTATCATCAACAAGACAAATAGTAACAAATGTTGGAGAGGCTGTGGCGAAAAAGGAACCCTCATACACTGTTGGTGGGAATGCAGACTTGTGCAGCCGTTATGGAAGGCAGTGTGGAGGTTCCTCAAAAAATTACGAATAGAATTGCCATATGACCCAGCAATCCCTCTCCTGGGTATCTACCCAAAAAATCTGAAAACATTTAGAGATAAAGACACGTGTGCTCCAATGTTCATTGCAGGTTTGTTTACCACGGCCAAGACATGGAAACAACCAAAATGTCCTTCGATAGATGAATGGATAAAGAAGTTGTGGTATATATACACAATGGAATACTATTTGGCGGTAAGAAAAGATGATATAGGAACATTTGTGACAACATGGATGGATCTTGAGAGAGTAATGCTGAGCGAAATAAGTCAGACAGAAAAAGCAGAGAACCATGTGATTTCACTGATATGTGGTATATAAACCAAAAACAACAAAAGAACAAGACAAACAAATGAGAAACAGAAACTTATAGACACAGATAATAGTTTAGTGGTTGCCAGAGGGTAAGGAGGGTGGGGGGTGGGGGGTGGGAGATGAGGGTAAGGGGGATCAAATATATGGTGATGGAAGGAGAACTGACTCTAGGTGGTGAACACACAATGGGATTTATAGATGATGTAATAAAGAATTGTACACCTGAAATCTATGTAATTTTACTAACAATTGTCACCCCAATAAATTTAATAAAATAAAATTAAAAAAAAAAAGTAAAAAAAAAAAAACAGAAGAAGAAAAAAACAGTGGATCATAGACTTGTGTAGTAATAAATTTTGACCTAAAATCTGAGTTGCTATGGTTGGAGCTCCATGAAAATGATTTTTTTTCATATGCAAGTATGAAACTAGCATTCTCTGGCATTTGTTTTTCAAAGAGTATTTTACAATTCAACATAATTTTAAAAAGAACAACTCCCTTTTGGCTTGGAAGAAGTTGTTTTCATGTGTCTTTGTTCTAACTAAAAAATACTTTTTTTCTTTACAAACTTGCCTATAATTTGCTGGGTGATTTTGCCAGATTGCATCTACGTTTCTATTCCCCCTTTCACAATGAAGATAAAAGCAGAGTGGCAAAAGGCTTTGTAAATGCTTATGAGAAGCTTGATCTTCCAAATGGATATGAGGATAAATACCAAGACTATTATGAACACAAGATTCTAGGATATAAAATAGAGAAAAAGAAAATATATATCTATAGGTAAAGAACAGCATCTAGAACCAGATAACCCTTTACATGTACACAATGCTTTATAGTTTATAAAGAGTGTTCACATACAAGCAATTGGCAAGTTGGATGTTATCATCAATTCTCTTTCACAAACAAGAGAGCTGAAGCTTGGAGAGGTTAATATTCTTACTCAATGTCTCCTGGGTAATAACAGAACTAGGAACCGAGGTTTTGTGATTAGAAAGTTCAGGGATCTTTTCACTCCACTAAAATTGCCTTGTGAAATGCAAGAAAGAGAAAACATAAATGAGTTAAAGAAAATCCCGAAACATAGTAGGGAGTAAGGAAAAGCATTCAAAGAGACATTTTCAGAAACATACATATTTTTTAAAGTGTTTTTCTCCCCTAACAATTTTAGCTGACATTTATAAAACAACTTGATCATCCAAAATTATTTTTCTGAGAAATCCAAGGCAACACAGAAGTAGTATTTATTGCGAGCCTATTATGTGTCAAGCACTGTGCAAGATGCTTCACAGAATTAGTTCTTGTAAACTTTACAGTTACCCTATTATTTTACAGATGAGGAAATTGAGGTTCAGTGAGGGTAAATAACTTGCCTAAAGTTTCATAGCTTATGGGGAGCAGCACTGGGATTTCAGCCCAAATTGTCTGACATCAAAGCCCTTGTTACAACAATCAATCAATTAATACAGAAGCATTTAAGTGACCCCAATTATGAGCTCAATATTATGAATATCTATACAAGAAATATAAGATAGGATCCTTGGCCACAGAGACTTGATAACACATAAGGAGAGGTAAAAGAGATTAGGATTAATTGTTAAATTGTGTGGTATAGAATCGCACTCTTAAAAATATGGTCTGTGGATTAGCAGCATTTTCATCAAGAGGACGCCCAACAAAAATCCAGAATCACAGGCCACCAGCCCAGTCCTACTGAATCAGAGCGTGCATTTCAATAAGATTCTCTGGTAACCTGCATATGTAGTAAAGTTAGAGAACTTATTGTATAGATCATCAATGCTGTAGGGAGTAGGCATGAGAGGTGTGAAGGAGATGCCTGGAACGAGGCTCTGAAGGCAGTGGGGATGTTACTCTCCCTATATCCTTCAGGTTAGCCTGTTTATTTTGAAAGCCATCTCTAGTCCCCTAAGGGCCTGGGAAGGCTACTCTGAGAATAGAGAGATAGGGTTCTCTTTGCTTGAGTATAAGGGAAGGATTCAGAGAAGCAGTATAAAGCAACTGAGAAGTGACAAAAGTGTGGGGATGATCAGAGTTCCAATTCCACCAATACCGTAGGAATAGAGAACACAAAGATGTCGTTTACACCCTTACCTCACATCCCTCCCTCCCCTCTTTCATGATCACACCCCCTCAGGAAGTGGGCTGGGGACAGAGCGATGGACCACTAGCTGGCAGTCTGATGTGTGTGTCACTGTGTGTCTTTGGATGTGCATATACACGTATATGAATAAGCCTCCACCTCAGGATTTTTAAATGCTATAGGCCTAATTGATGCATTTTAATAATAAAGTCTCTTTTCAAATAAATTCATGCCCGTAAAGCTGCTTTTTTTTTTTTTTTTTTTTTTGGTAAAGCTGAGTACAACTAACTGGTCTTCAGTAAAATTTCCATTTGCTCCAGGGACATAAGAACATTAAATGTCTCACTCTTAATCGAGCACTATTCTAATTAGGAAAAAAAATTGCATTAGGGTGTTATGTGAATGTCTGAGAAGAAGGCATTAATTCTTGATTTTGATATTTTAAAATATAGCAGATTGCAGAAATGCAGATTACCACGTGGATATAGTGTTAAAATTGCTTTTGCCATTATAAAGATAAAAATAGCTCTTGGTTCAAGTTTCCTGCTGCTTCTTTCTAAATGAAGGAGTTAAATACTGGAAGGCAGGTGGATGCTGACGCTCCTTTAGAAAGAGATGAATAGGCTTGATGGCTGGAGCTACAGGGAAGCTATTGAGGCTGCAGATGCATATGCTGCCCTTACTTCCCACAAAGTTCAAAGTGGGGTGAAGCTGCCCGAGTAATTGGCTAGGAAATAGCAAACCCTCTGGATGAAAATGGCCCTTTTACTTAATTGCCCACGTTCTGGGCAATGAAACCACCTGGTTGATTAGTGACCATACCTATATTCACAACCACCCAAGTTTAAGTGCGAGTGTGATTGTTAAACGACACTGGCACCAAGTTTCAATCAGTTCTGACCACCCCAGGTCCAGATCCCCCACTTTCTAGATATAAGCAGATGGTGCTATAAAGCCCCAAGGCAGAAGCCCATTTTATAATTGAGCAGGATGAGGGCATGCATATTTGTAAAAGAGCAACTACAATAGCAACAACTGAGAAAACAAATGAAAAAAAGACATTTTATTTGTATGCTATTTACTAATTTGCCAAGCACTTTTTTTTTTGAATTTCTATTATGGTCTTCAGTAAAAGCTTGTAACGTAGGGCTTGTAGTGCCCATTTTTTACTTGGATAAATTAAGACTCAGTGAAGGTGAGTTTCACAAGCCTGCACAGTTAGCAGGCAGCAGAATGGACACTCAAATTTGAACCTTTTCACATGAAATTCAATCTCTTTTCATGGTAGTGTTTTACCTTAATTCTGTCCTCCCTTGCCGTCCTGCAGGACTAATTCATGACTGCCTTCGCCACAGAATGCGTTTGCGTGGGACATACCCATGTGTGAATCATATACATGTTTACACAGGCTTCCAGTCTGTGAACTGGCCAATCTCAATGACTGTCTTTTATTCCCTGATAGTCAAGTGCCATAGCCTATTCTAAAGTCGTAACAATGGCTAGCACTCAGTGTGTGCCAATTGTTACGTTAAGTACTTCATATGTATTGACTCATTTAAGCCTTACCTTACAACCACTCTACGATGTACATTTTATTTTTTTACCAAGTCTTCCCTTAACTTTATTTCTTCCAAATTTATTGAGATATAATTGACATATAACATTGTATAACGTTGAAGTGTACAACTTCTTGATTTCATACATTTATACATTGCAGTATGATTATCACCACAGTGTTAGCTAACACCTCCATCATGTCACATAATTACGATTTCTTTTTTGTGGCGTGGCAAGTACATTGAAAATCTATTCCCTTAACAACTTTCAAGTATATACTCGTCCAGTAGTACAATATTGTTGTCTATACTAACAGTGCTGTGTATTAGATTTCCAGAGCTTATTCATCTTATAACTGGAAGTTTGTATCCTTTAACGAATCTCTTCTTGTTTCCCCCATCCCCCAGCCCATGGAATTACCCTTCTACTCTCTTTTTCTATGAGTTCAGCTTTTTTTTTTTTTAATTTTATTTTATTAAATTTATTGGGGTGACAATTGTTAGTAAAATTACATAGATTTCAGGTGTACAATTCTGTATTACATCATCTATAAATCCCATTGTGTGTTCATCACCCAGAGTCAGTTCTCCTTTTTTTAGATTCCACCTACAAATGATATCTTACAGTATTTGTCTTTGTCTGACTTACTAAACAGCACGACGTCCTCAGTGACCATTGTGTTGTCACAAATGACATAATTTTCTTTCTCACATTGATTAATATTCTATCGTGTGTGTGTGTGTGTGTGAGAGAGAGAGAGAGAGAGAGAGAGAGAGAGAGAGAGAGAGAGAGAGAGAGAGAGACATCTTCTTAATCCATTTGTTCATTGGTGGGCACTTAGGTTATTTCTATATCTTGGCTCTCATGAAAAACGCTGCAATTGCCTCTATGGAAGGCAGTATGGAGGTTCCTCAAAAAATTACGAATAGAATTACCATATGACTCAGCAATCCCTCTCCTGGTATCTACCCAAAAAATCTGAAAACATTTATCCATAAAGACACGTGTGCTCCAATGTTCATTGCAGGTTTGTTTACCACGGCCAAGACATGGAAACAACCAAAATGTCCTTTGATAGATGAATGGATAAAGAAGTTGTGGTATATATACACAATGGAATACTATTCGGCAGTAAGAAAAGATGATATAGGAACCTTTGTGATAACATGGCTGGATCTTGAGATTGTAATGCTGAGCGAAATAAGTCAGACAGAAAAATCAGAGAACCATGTGATTTCACTGATATGTGGTATATGAACCAAAAACAACAAAAGAACAACACAAACAAATAAGAAACAGAAACTCATAGACACAGACAATAGTTTAGTGATTACCAGAGGGTAAGGGGGGTGGGGGGTGGGAGATGAGGGTAAGGGGGATCAAATATATGGTGATGGAAGGAGAACTGACTCTGGGTGGTGAACACACAATGTGATTTATAGATGATGTAATACAGAATTGTACATCTGAAATCTGTGTAATTTTACTAACAATTGTCACCCCAATAAATTTAATAAAATAAAAATTTAAAAAAAAGGAACATCTGCCCCGACCAGCCGGGCATTCAACAGGGACCGAAGGGAGACACCCTGAAAAGAGAAAATAGGAGGCGCGAAGAAATGGAGGCAAGACAAAGTTCTGATCAAGCCTCAAATTTTTTATTGCAGCTACAAGATTATATGGATTAGGGTAAACTGGGCGGGGAGTGAATGAGGAAGGAGAGAGCGGAATGAGGAAGGGGCTTTACTTATCAGAGACGTGACCTTCTAAGGGCAAACTGACGGTTCCAGGAATTAGGTTATGTGCTGCCGGATAGCATAGTTTCTCTGAGTCAGTCTCCTACAAACATCCATACTGTTTTCCATAACAGCTATACTAATTTATTTTCTACCAACAGTGCACAAGGGTTCCCTTTTCTCTACATCATCACCAACACTTGTTACCTCTCACCTTTTTGATGATAGTCATTCTAACAGGTGTGAGGTGCTATCTCATTGTGGTTTTGATTGGCATTTTCCTGATAATTAGTGATGTTGAGCACCTTTGGCCATTTGTATGTCTCCTTTGGAAAAATGTCTATTCAGTTCCTCTGTCCATTTTTTAAAATCAGATTTTATTGTTGTTATAGAGTTGTATGAACTCTTTATACATTTTGGATATTATCCTCTTACCGTGTTTCTCTGAAAATAACACCTAGCCGGACAATCAGTTCTAATGCATCTTTTGGAGAAAAAATTAATATAAGACCCAGTATATTATATTATATTATATTATATTATATTATATTATATTATATTACCCAGTCTTATAGTAAAATAAGTCTTATAGTAAAATAAGACTGGGTCTTATAAAACAAGACAAGGTCTTATATTAATTTTTGCTCCAAAAGATGCATTAGAGCTGATTGTCCGACTAGGTCTTATGTTCGGAGAAACACAGTATCTGATCTATAGTTTGCAAATATTTTCTCCCATTCTATAAGTTCCCTTTTCATCTTACTGATTGTTTCCTTTGCTGTGCACGAACTTTTTAGTTTGATGTGGTTCCAACTTATTTGTTTTTATCTTTGTTGCTGGTGCTTTTCGTGTCATATCCAAAAAATTATTGCCAAGACCTATGTCAGGGAGTTTTATCCTTATGTTTTCTTCAAGGAGTCTTACAGTTTCAGGTCTTACATTTAAGTCTTTAATCCATTTAAAGTTAATTTTTGTGAGTGGTATGATATAAGAGTCCAATTTTATTTTTTCGGCACATGATTATCCACTTTTCCCAGCACCATTTCTTGAAGAGACTATCCTTTCCCTACTGAGTATTCTTGGCTCCCTTGTAAAATATTAGGTGACTATATATAGGAAGGATTATTTCTGGGCTCTTGACTCTGTTCCCTTTATCTATATGTCTGTTTTTGTTCCAGTACCATACTGTTTTGATTATTATTATTTTGTAGTGTAGTTTGAAATTAGGAAGTTTGATGCTTTCTTCTTCTTTTTCAGGACTGTTTTAGCTATTCAGGGTCTTTTGTGGTTCAAAATAAAATTTTTGGAGTGTTTTTTTCTATTTCTGTGAAAAAAAATGCCATTGGGATTTTGATAGTGATTGCATTTAATGTGTAGATAGTTTGGGGTACTATGAATGTTTTAATAATATTTATTCTTCTCATACATAAACAGAGATCTTTCCATTTGGGTTTTTTTGTTTTGTCTTCTTCAATTTCTTTCATCAGAGCTTTATAGGTTTCAGTGTACAGATCTTTCATCTCCTTGGTTAAATTTATTCCTAAGAATTTTCTTGTTTTTATTGCTATTGTGATTGTTGGGATTGTTTTCCGTTATTTCTTTTTCAGATATTTTGGTCTTTGTGTATAGAATGTAACTGATTTCTGTATTTTGATTTTATATCCTGTAACTTTACTAAACTCATTATATATGTATATATATGTATATAATGTATATATGATATATAATGTGTGTGTGTGTATATATATATATATATATATATATATATATATATTAAATAAAACAATTTTACTTCTTCCTTTCTGATTTGGATGCCTCTTTTTTTCTCTTGCCTGAATGCTGTGGCGAGGATTTCTAGTTCTATTTTCAATTAAGAGCAGTGAAAGTGGGCACACTTGTCTTGTTCCTGATCTTGGAGGAAAAGCCTTCAACCTTTTACCATTGAGTACGATGTTAGTGATGGGCTTGTCATATATGGACTTTATTGTGTTAAGGTATATTCCTTCTATACCCAATTTGCTGAGATTTTTTATTATGAAAGGATGTTGTATTTTGTCAAATGCTTTTTCGGCATCTATTGAGATGATCATATCATTTGTATCTTTTATTCTACTGATGTGGTGTATCCGTATTTATTGATTTGTATATGTTGAACCATCCTTGTATCAAAGGAATGAATTCCACTTGATAATAGTGTATGATCTTTTTAATATATTACTGAATTTGGCTTGCTAATATTTATTGAGAATTTTTACATCTATGTTCATCAGAAATATTGGTCTGCAGTTTGGTTTACCTGGCTTTGGTATCAAGGTAACACTGTCCTCATAAAATGAGTTTGGGAGTGTTATCTTCTCTTTAATTTTTTTGAAGAACTTGAGAAGGATTTTCTTTAAATGCTTGGTATAATTCACCAGTGAAACCATCTGGTGCTGGGATTTTCTTTGGAGATTTTAGAATACTAATTCAATCTCTGTATCCATTATTGTCTTTTTATATTTTCTATTTCTTCCTGATTCAGTCTTGGCAAGCTTTATGTTTCTATGAATTTATCCATTTCTTCTAGATTATCTAGTTTGTTGGCATATAATTGTTCATAGTAGTCTCTTATCAGCCTTGTAGGTATTATTTTTATCCCTGTTTTATAGTTAAAGAAACTATGTCACAGAGAGATTAAGTAACCTTTTCATGGTCACACAGTCAAAGAGCTGGGATAGAAACCCAGGCAGGGTGGCCCTGAGTCTATGCTTTCAGCATTATTTAAAAATCACTAATCTATGGTAGAATATGGAAATCCATCAATGGTTCTAAGACACTCACATTCCCCAAACTGCTCCATATCAATCCTGCAAATGCCCCAGAAATGTGTATCCCTTTTATTGAATTGGGAGTGTGTGAGGGTAGATGGCCAAAGGTAATTGAGATGCTGAAGTAAAGGGAGAGAAGAAACTAAATTTAGAAGAAGAAAAAATACTAAAATTGGCACCTACATGGTGCCAGGGATTATATTAATCAATTTACCTATGTTTTCATTTTTCATCTTTACAGTAACTATTATAAAAACCTATTTTTCAGGTGAGCGAACTGAGGCTGAATGAGTTTAAGTAAGGCTCAGTGAGTTTAAGTAAATTGTCGAAGTGGCAGATAAATGACTGCATTCCAGACAGTCTGATTTTACAGCTTGGACATTTAACCCCTATCAGGGTCACGTAATGGCAGTCATTAAATGTTATCATTTACTGGGCATGTACCATGTGCCAAGCACTGCCTTGAATATTTTATGCATATCAGCTCATTTAATCATCACAGCAATCCTAGAGGCTAGTCTTATCATTATCCCCATTTCCAAAATAAGAAAATAGACACAGACCCAGTAAGTGGTGAAACCAGGATTTGAACCCACTCTTTCTTATATCCCAAGCTCTTTCCAACAGAGGTGAAATGGAGAAAAGCTGAGCTTAGCCTGTGACCTAGCAATTTAGCCCCTATTTAGATTACTCAAGAACACTGCTGGCTATTTGTCTAGCTGCCTCTGGAGTTTCAAGGGGAACTTGATAAAAAGCAAAAGCTTGGATTTCTCCATAATGAATGGAGAAAAACAGTAACCCTCCTCTTGCTACACAGTGGGCCACTTTGAGTCCATCTTTGGTGCCCATGGCAAGGAAAAACATTTTCCATCCATAGATATAGTTGTTATAATGTCCATTAATATAGGTATATAAGTGAAAGTGTGCATAAATCATTCTTATCTATACTTTACTGCAGGTCTTCTAAGGATTTCTATTTATTAGCCAGTTTCATTCATTTTATACAATTGAACTAAATCTTTTTATGCAAAGAACTAAATCTATTCTTTATAAGTCAGAACAAAACGATGAATACTCTCAAATTCAATCTTTTGATTAATTCAGTCCTATCCCCGCCACAGCTACTAAGATTTTTTGGTATTTAGTTTTATTTTCTTGTATTTCATGTAGGCTAAAGTTTAAGTTTAGAATTAAACTGCTATCAATAAGGAATCTGGAAATAAAATAGCAGTGTTTCCAACAGTTTGGAAGTTAAGACATAAGTTCTAGAACCAGATTGCCTGGCTTCAAATCCCAGGTCTGAAAACTAGCTGGAAGACCTTGGGCCGGTTACTTAACCTGTCTTTGCCTCAGTTACCCATCTATAAAATGAGAATAATAACATTCTTGCCTTGTAGCATTGTTGTTCTGATTGAATGAGTAAACACATATAGGTGCTTTAAACAATATTTCAATGGTAATTTCTCAGTACATGTTAGCTGTTATTTTATTAGTGGAAGCCACAGAAGAGAACCATTTGAGAGGTCCAAAGGGCTGTATCAATGATGTTTTCCTTTTGTGGAAGAAAAGTAGAGGTGAGTAATATCTTGAGGGCAATAAAGGGGGATAAGTGGATTAAACTGGGAGTGGGCTAGATTAAGGTATGGAAGTTGGTCTATGATTAGTGTCTTAGATGGGAGAATGGCCTTGAGGTGGTAGTCACTGTCTAGGAAGAATGCCTTGTTCTAGAATAATTGCATCAGGGTTTTTGACCTTGCTGTTGACCAAATAATTGTTAGATCTGAGGTCTAGGATAGGTTCTGATACAGATTATCTGAATGTTAAATGTTGAATGAGTGATTGTACAATACATACAATATATTTAAACACACCAGTTAATAAGTTAGAGCACATGTTTTATCCTTTACTACTGTCAACATCATAAAAATTACTCAGCCTCTTTACCTAAATAGCCCACCATCAAATTATGAAAGCAACAGGCTTACAGACTTTAAATCAAATCCCAAGATGAGTCTTATGACAGAATCAATATCAGTGCATGACCCAGGTCCACTCACCATTCATCTCTATAAGTTAAATTTTTGTTCTTTCTTGCCAAGGGATGAGGCTCAGCCTGCTGGAAGAGCAAGCAAAATGCTACAGAGTTAAAGCCCTGGGAAACAGCCGTAAACTAATGACAAATGTGGAGTCAGTAGACATATACTGCAGATTCCTTGTTCCTCAGTTGGGATAACACTGGAGTTTTCTGTACTTTTCAGAGTTCTCCAGAAGGACTGAGCTCCAGTTGTCCACAGTGGTAACTGGCTTGATAGCACAAACTTCATTGACCCCTTCCTTTGCTGTACCACATGCCTGCTTTCCTATCAGTGCTTACTGGGATGACTGCCCAACATACTACTTGCACTGGAATCCTTACTTCAGGATACACCTTGGGGAGGGGAACTCAAACCAAGATAGAAATATAACATGTGCTGGCAAATACTCCGAAGCCATTTAACTGATCTACGAAAACAAAATTCCTAGTTTTATCCCCAAACTCCTTTTTTTAAATCTAAAGTAGAACTGTAAGGGTAGAGCTGTCACTCTGCACGTTGTTTTCTGTTGCTCCTTTTAGCTTTTTCTTGTCCTCTCACTCCTCCATAGAAAGTAAGGCAAGATGTCAAGATTTCAGGCACCTAGGGTGATAGGCCTCTGATGTATGATGTCAACTTTCTTTTCCTTCCTTGTGAGTAATACAGACAAGTACATTATGTCATTTGGGTCAAATATTATAATATACAGACCCACCATTATATTTAAGTGCATTTGAGACTCTCCTAGACAAGAACATTGAGATCCAAATATATTTTGGGGAGAAGACATTTAATCACCATTACACTTAAAGTTATCCCTCAAATGCTCAGCTGATTCTAGCACAAGATTCACTTTGGGACTTGGCCTAAAGTCCATAAGACTTATTTTTTCCAGTGAAGTGAGCGTTATATTACATAGAAGGTTATTTAGGTAAAGAAATAGAGCATTTTTCATGATGTAGACATTAGTAAAGAATCAAGTATGTGTTCTGAACACACACAGTCTTGCTCTTCCCGTCTCACATGATAGGAATACAGTCTCTCAATCTGGATCTCCTTTGACAAGTTTTTTTTTCTGTCATACGTCATAGGCATTGAACAAAGGCTAGCTCCAGGGCAACATTGATGTTTTCACTTTTTTAAAATTAAAGTTTATTGGGGTGACAATTGTTATACACATTTCAGGTGTACAATTCTGTAATACATCATCTATATATCCCATTGTGTGTTCACCATCCAGAGTCAGTTCTCCTTCTAGCACCATATATTTCATCCCTTTTACCTTCATCTACCACCCCCTCCCCCACCACCCTCTGGTAACCACTAAACTATTGTCTGTGTCTATGAGTTTTTGTTTCTACATTTGTTTGTCTTGTTCCTTTGTTATTTTCAGTTTTATATACCACATATCAGTGAAATCATATGGTTCTTGACTTTTCCTATCTTACTTATTTTACTCAGCATAAGACTCTCATGGTCCATCCGTGTTGTTGCAAATGGCACTATTTCATCTTTGCTTATGGCTGAATAGTATTCCATTGTGTATATATACCACATCTTTTGTTCCATTCATTTACAAAGACTCAATTCTAAATATATTCCCATGCATGAAGAACAGGAAATTAAGAATGATTCCATTGTTTAGCTTCACAAATCTAGTGAGGTTTTCAGTTATTTCGAAGCCTTAGCCACTCATTCTATATTAATTAAGTTGGGGGGTTCAGCTGTGTCAGCGTATCATGGGGAGCTATGTTTTTCCTAAGGCTGTCATAGAGATGAAAGAAAGTACAGATCTAACTTATCTTGAGCTCTGAGAAGAATGTAACTTGATCAAATTTGGCTTGTATTTTATTAGGCTTGTGACTTTTTATTTCTCAGTGCTAGAAAGGGCTTTGGGTGAGCAAGTGTCCTGTGCCCCTCCAAGAAGGAACTATGTAGAAACTCAGATATCTCACTGAGTCATTTATGTTGCCTTTGTGAGTCCCTACAACTCTGTATTTATAGGTCAACTCCCACCACTTTAATATATCCAATATTGCTGCCTTTTGTTCACTTTACTCTCAAGCTAAACGTCCAAAAATTTTTAATTTAAAAAATAAAATTTTAATTTTTCAATTACAGTTGTAAATGTCTACATTTTTAGTCAATGAGTAACCTCTGCTCATTTCCAATTTTATACTATATTTGTTGTGGTGTGGAATGTAGGAAAAAAAGAGAAAAATTAGTCACTGTTTTGTAGAAGCCTGAGAATGTCTTTGAAAAGAAATAATTGAAAATATGATATTTTTAAAATGAAGGAAAATGTGTTACTGGAAAGTACAAAACAATTGCAGAATCGCAACAACTTAGCATTGAGAGTAAACCTGGAAGTCACCCAACTCAATGTCCTAACCAATACAGGAATCTCCTCTTAGTGTTCTGTTCGAGTGATGGCATCTTTACGACCTCCTCAAGGCAGCCATTCTATCTCTGGATAGCTCTAACAGAAAATTATGCTTTATACTAAGCCGTTTTCACTTTAATGCATATGAAGATAATAGAAAAAAAAAACAAACAAGCAAGTCACTTTTTAACAAAAGATTCCAAGGCACTGTCTTCATGATGAGCAATTCATGTTAAACTAATTTAATTTCCTTCTGCCACAGAGTTGCAGATCTTGAATAAAAAGGAGAGCAATCAGTGTAGGACACATCTGGACTTCACTAAAGCTTTGTGGATCTGTAAGGCATTCCTACTAATGAGTTAGGGATATCAGGCCGGGGCTGTACTATTACATGAGTCTTATTCCAAGGGCACTAAAAAACGCTTTGGGAGGAACCGGAGACAGCATATCCCAGAGATCATATAGGTTTGTCCCAGGACTTTTTTTTCTAAAATGTCTGAAGTAAGAGAAATAAGAGAATTCCTACTAAATTTGAAGAAAACACCACATTGGGAAATGGAGCTGGAAGGTAGGGGAAATAAAAGCTGAAAATTCCTTGCAAGGAAAGAGCAGAATCCAAGATGACCTTGACCATGTAGAAAAATCATCTTTCAGAAAAAAGCTGATTTTTGATGTTCAACAGGGACACTGCTGGGCAATCCATGTTTTCCCCGAATCCAAACCACATGAATACCTGCTGAGGAATGGCTGGTGAAACCATCACTCTGAATCACACCTTGAATAAATGGAAACAAGACAGAGCCATTGTTTAAAGGCCTGGGGTTTGTGAACAGAGTTATGATGTACAAAAGCCAGGGCATAATTCTTCTGTCCTATATTCTGCATTAATAGCGACTTTATTAGATACACTCAAGCATTCAGCATGTTTGTCTTCATATAAAACATAGAAGTAGAAAAGCTGGAGAGACTATCAAGGTGAAAAGGATAAAAAGAAGTCCTCCTAGAGAACATGTGAGAAAGGTTGAAATGACTAAATTTATTGGAAGAAAGGTTGTGTTGACTCCTCACTTACCTTTCCTTCAGCTGCTTTCTCCATATTCACTTGACTATAATACCTCTTCTCCAAACACTGCTTATAAGTTCTATCTAAAGATGTCCCTGTTCAAACCTGTTCAGCAGAATATTCCAAATTCAGCTAAACTGTTTCTTATGTTTTGTAACATGCCGTGTATATAAGCCAGAGTGAAAGAAAACATTTGGGGCTAAATGGAATGCCTTGTATATAACACCATCATAACAATCATCACACTGACAGTTAATCTGGGCTGGCACACAGTAAATACGTGAAGAATTTAAGTTGTGTGAAGGAATGGGAGCAGGAAGTCACCTAATTGTCTTTTTTTCAGATTATTTATTATTATTTTAGTCATTTTTTAGGTTACTTTTAATTTCCATTTTTTAAATCAAATTTATTGGGGTGACAATGGTACTAACAAATGATACTAATAAATGTAATAAAAAAACCTATATAGGTTTAAAGTGCACAATTTTATAATACATCATCTAAATATTGCATTATGTATTCACCACCCAGAGTCAGTTCTCCTTTCATCACCATATATTTTTTTTTATTAAATTTATTGCGTTGACATTTGTTAGTAAAATTATACAGGTTTCAAGTGTACATTTCTGTAATACATCATCTATATATTGCATTGTGTGTTCAACACCCAGAGTCAGTTCTCTTTCGATCACCACATATTTGACCCCCTTTTCCTTCTACTATTAGGTTGGTGCAAAAGTAATTGTGATTTAAAAGATTAAAAACAATTGCAAAACTGAAATTACTTTTGCACCAACGTAATACCTTCCCACGCCCCTCACCCTTTGGTAACCACTAAATTGCTGTCTGTGTCTTACGAGTTTTTCTTTCTTTCTTTCTTTGTCTTGTTCATTTGTTGCTTTCAGTTTTATATCCTACATGTGAGTGAAGACATATGGTTCTTGAACTTTTCTATCTGGCTTATTTTGTTTAGCATAATAATCTCAAGATCCATCCATGTTGTTCCAAGTGGCACTATTTTGTCTTTTCTTATGGAAGAGTAGTATTCCATTGTGTATATATACCACATCTTCTTGATGCAATCATCTATCGAAGGACACTTTGGTTGTTTCCATGTCTTGGCCACCATGAATAATGCTGCAGTGAACATAGGGGTACATATATCTTCATGGATAAATGTTTTCAGATTTTCTGGGTAGATACCCAGAATAGGGATTGCTGGGTTGTATGGTACTTCTATTCTTAATTTTTTGAGGAACCTCCATACTGTTCTCCATAGCAGCTGTGCCAATTTACATTCCCATCAACAGTATATGAGGGCTCCTTCTGATCCACAGCCTCTCCAACGCTTGTTATTACCTGTCTTATTGATAATAGCCATTCTAACAAGTGTGAGGTGCTATCTCGTTGTGATTTTAATTCGCATTTTCCTAATAGCTAGGGAAGTTGAGCATTTATTTCATATTGGTGGTGCTGAAAAAATGTATACACATGACTTGTATTCATCTTTTGTTATCGGCATATATTGAGTATTACAGGTTTAATACAGTTTTTTCCTTTCTTAAAATGTGTATACATTTTTTTTTTGCACCATCTGTATATCTGTTGGCCTTTTGTATGTCTTCTTGGGAGAAGTGTTTGTTCAGGTCCTCTGCCCATTTTTTATAAGATTGTTATTGAAATATAGCTAACATACAATATTATATATTAGGTTCAGGTGTACACAATATTATTCAACATTTATATACCTAAAGAAGTGATTACCGTAAGTCCAGCAACCACCTGACACCGTACCACGCTATCACAATATTATTGACTATATTCCCAATGCTGTACATTACATCCCCATGACTCACTGGTTTTATACCTGGAAATTTGAACCACATATTGCCCTTTACCTTTCCCAACCTTTTTTAAATTTTAGGTTACAGTTCACATAATATTATTTTGTATAATTTCAGGTGCACAACATAGTGGTTAGACATTCATATAATTTAAGAAGTGATCTCCCTGACTAGTCTAGTACCCGCCTGGCACTATACATAGTTATTACCATATCATTGACTATATTCCCTATGCTTTACCTTACATCCCCATGACTATTTTGGAACTACCAATTTGTACTCCTTAATCCCTTCACTTTTTTCACCCATTCCCAATCTCCCTCCCATCTGTAACCATCAAAATGTTCTCTGCATTTATGAGTCTGTTTCTATTTTGTTTGTTTGTTAATTTTGTTCTTTAGATTCCACATAGAAGCAAAACCACATTGCATCAGTCCTTCTCTGTCTGACATACTTCACTCAACACAATACCATTCAGGTCCATCCATGCTGCCGCATATGGCAAGAACCCATTCCCTTCCATGGCCGGGCAATATTCCATTGCATATATATACCACCTACTCTTTATCCATTCACCCATCGACTAACACCCAGGCTGCCTTCACATCTTGGCCATTGTAAACAATGCTGTACTGAACATATTGATGCACACATCAGCTCAAAGTAGCATTTTGGGTTTCTACAGATAATCGCCCAGAAGTGGGGTCACTGGGTCCTTCTTTGTCTCTTGTTATAAAGTCTATTTTTCTCTGGTATAAGTATTGCTAACACAACTTTTCATTTTTTCATTTCCATTTTCATCAAATATCTTGTTTCCATCCCGTTACATTCAGTCTGTGTTTGTCTTTTGATCTTCAGTGAGTCTCTTGTAGGCAGCATAGGTAAGGGTCATGTTTTCTTACCCATTCAGCAACCCTATCTTTTTCTTTTTAAGCTTTTTTTTAAGTGTGTTTTTCTAGGACCCATCAGCTCCAAGTCAATTAGTTGTTTCAGTCTCATTGTGGAGGGCACAGCTCACATTGGTCCATGCAGGGATCTAACTGGCAACCTTCTTGTTAAGAGCACCCCGCTCTAACCAACTGAACTAAACGGCCGCCCCAGCCACCCTATCGTTTGATTGGATCATTTAATCCATTTACATTTAAAGTAATTGTTGATACATATGTAGTTATTGCCATTTTATTGTATGTATATACATACATGTATATACATATATACATATATGTATGTATATATATATATATATATATATATATATATATATGTCTTAAAGAAGTCCCTCTAACATTCCATGTAATACTAGTTTGGTAGTGATGAACTCCTGTAGCTTTTTCTTGTCCAGTAATCTGTTTAACTGTCCTTCAATTCTAAATGAGAGCTTTGCTGGGTACAGTAATCTTGGTTGTAGGTCCTTGCTTTTCATCACTTTGAATATTTTGTGCCAATCCTTTATGGCCGGCAATGTTTCTGTTGAGAAATCAGCTGATGTCTTATGGGAGCTCCCTTGCAGGTAACTGACTGCTTTTTTCTTGCTGCTTTTAGGACCCTCTCTTTGTCTTTATCCTTTGGCATTTTAATTATGATGTCTTGGTGTGGGCTTTGGGTTCATCTTGTTTGGGACTCTCTGAACTTCCTGGGTTTGTATAACTTTTTTTTTTTTTTTTTTTTTTTTGCAGGTTAGGAAGTTTTGAATAATTTTTTCTTCAAATAGGTTTTCAATTCCTTGCTCTCTCTCTTCTCCTTCTGGTACTCCTATGATATGAATGTCCGTATGCTTGATGTTGTCCCAGAGGCCCCTTAAACTCTCCTCATTGTTTTGAATTCCTTTTTTCTTTTTGCTGTTCTGACTGAGTGTTTTGCTACCTTCTCTTCTAAATTGCTGATGCGATCCTCTGCTTCATCTAATCTACTATTGATTCTCTCTAATTAATGTAGTCTTCATTTCCATTATTGTATTCTTTATTTCTGACTGTTTCTTTTTTTATGTTTTCTATCTCCATTTTTTAAAAATTGGGAAATATTGGGGAACAGTGTGTTTCTCCAGGGCCCATAAGCTCCAATTCATTGTCCTTCAATCTAGTTGTGGAGGGCACAGCCCACCAGCCCATGCAGGAATCAAACCAGCAACCCTGCCACTCAGAGCTCGCACTCCATCCAACTGAACCATGCAGCCGCCCCTTTCTATCTCCATTTTTGTGCTTCCTATCTCTTTGTTGATGTTCTCCTGAGATCATTGAGAATCCTTATAATGAGTGTTTGTAAGTCTGCATCTGGCAGATTGTTTGTCTCCATTTTGTTTAGTTCTTTTTCTGGAGCTTTGTTCTGTTATTTTATTTGGTAAATATTTCTTTGTCTTACCATTATGGCTGCCTCCTTGTTTTTGTTTCTATATAGTGCTGCTATGCCTCCCACTATTAATATGTTGCCTTATGTAATAGGTGTCCTGTGGGACCCAGTGGTGCAGTCCCCCTGGTCACCTGAGCCGGGTGCTTCAGGTGAGTCCCTTGTGTGGGTTGTATGTGCCTTTGTCTTGTAATTGTGACTTGATTGCTGTTTTCATGTCAGTGTGGGGGATTGAACCTCAGGCTGATTGGTTGTGAGGACTGGCTGTGACTACAGTGGAGGAGCTGTTATGAAGGGGCTGACCCTACAGAGCAGGGCTTGCTTTAGGGGAACTCTGGTGCCTGCCCAGTCTGCCCTTTGGATGTGTTGTCCTTGTAGGTGGCCAGGCGATGCTCTTGCGCATTCCAAAGCTGGCCACTGGGCCTGCCAGCCCTAGGGTCTCCTGGGAAGGGACAAGCTGCAGGCTAAGTTCAGCTGCAGTCTGTACCCTGCCCAGAGCCACCTTGTATGAGCCATAAAGCAGTCCAGAGATGGCTGCTACCTGCGCTGTGCTTGGAGATCCTTTGAGAGGCCAAGTCACAAACCAAGGCCAACTGCCACTAATGCCAGGCTTAGGGCTGCTCAGCCAGAGGTACAGGACACATCAAAGCCAGATGCTGCTTGGTTGGGTTTTGTGAACTTTTGAAAGATTTTAGTAAAGTCTATTGCATGAGCCAAGGTAGTCCATTTATATGGAAAAGTCACTGGAAGCAGTTTGGGTGTGCCTAAAAGTTGGGAGGGGCATAGTCTCAAGGAATCACTAGGGAAGAACAGACTAAAGGTGATAGCCAGTTTGATGGAGACTCACATATGGTGTCTGCATGCCTCTGTACCCAGGCAGGGGTAGGGCTCAATAAGGAAACAATGGTTTCAGCCAGTTCTCCATCTGGGAGAAAGCTAACACATCCTGAAACTAGACAATTCAGTTTCTCCCTCTATGTCCCTGGTGTCTTTCAAGTTGCTGCCCCAGCACTGGAGCTCAGAGTGAGTGAGTCCATCGGTGAGTAAGTCCATCCATGGGCCCTTTAAGATGAGTGTCTGGGAGTGCAGCTGCCCTCATCTCCCTCAGCCACAATCTCTGCTTGTTTGCATAGCCGGAAGTTATGGGAACTTCTCTCCCTGGCACTGAGACCCTGGGCTGCAGAGCCTGATATGAGGCTGGGACACCTTGTTCCTCGGGGGGGGGGGGGGGGGCTGGAACCTCTGCAGCTGAAGTATCCCTCCTGATTTTTCATGGTCACACATGGGTATGAGACCAGCCTGTTCTGTGTCTCTGCTTCTGCTACCAGTCTCAAGGTGGATTCTTTTGTATGTCTGTAGTTGTAGGGCTTTGGTTCAGCTAGACTTCAGGTGATTCTCAATAATCGTTGTTCTGTAGTTTAGTTGTAATTGATGTGGTCCTGAGAGGAGGTGAGCACAACATTTACCTACTCCATCATCTTGACCAGAAATCCCACTTTTTAATTGGATTGTTTATTTTTCTGTTGTTGAGTTCTTTATATATTTTGGATATTAGCCCCTTATCGGAGGTGTTGTTTGCAAATATATTCTCCCATTTGGTTGATTTCCTCTTCATTTTGTTGATGGTTTCTTTTTCTGTGCGGAAACTTTTTAGTTTAATATAGTCCAATTCATTTATTTTGGCTTTTACTTTATCTTTGAGGTCAAATTCATAAAATCCTCTCTGAATCCAAAGTCCATAAATTTAGTACATATGGTTTCATCGATGCAATTTATTGTTTCAAGTCTTATGTTTAGGTCTTTGATCCATTTTGAGCTAATTTTGGTACATGGTGACAGATAGCAATCTAGCTTCATTCTTCTGCATGTAGCTTTTCAATTTTCCCAGCACCATTTATTGAAGAGGGTTTCTTTTCTCCATTATATGTTTTGGCTCTTTGTCAAAAATTATCTGCCCATATATATGTGGTTTTATTTCTTGGTTCTCACCTAACTGTTTTTTTTTTTTTTAATCTGGGTTCCTCTCTGTCAAAATCAAGTTAATATAAGAATGCTGTAAGGAAGAATATGATTAATTATAAGCTGCAAGTTGCCTAAGGCATTGGGAGTAATCTCTGGAAGAGTACTTAGTTAGAAGAAAGGGAAGATATAAATCTAGGGCAATATTATTGATGTCTCTAATTGGTGGTATGCTAATATAGTTTAAGATAATTATTTGGTTTGCTAAGAACCCTCCTTAATTAACCTGCCTGAATGTGTCTAAATCACTTTGTATGATACCTGGTACATACTAGACATCAAATACATGGTAGTTATTGTTTTGTGAATTTCGGAATATTTCTTAAATTAAACCACTTATACTGGCATTGATTTCCTTGACTCAGCATTGACATTTCATGTTGTACTGTGAACTCTACTGAAGACATACTGTAAGAATTACTCAGCTACCCTCTAAAGCTTAGAGTCCAACGGCTATGTAGTTTAACCCTTGAGAACTATTTAATTTGAAAATCTAGTGAAGCACTTTCCCACTAAGATCAGGTACAAGGCAAGGATGTCTGCTCTCACCAGTCGTTTTCAACATCATAGTGGAAGTTCTTGCTAATGCAGTAAGGCAAAGAAAGGGAAATGAAAGTTATACAGATTGGGAAGGAATAAAAAAACTGTCTTAGTTCACAGATGACATGATCATTTATGCAGAAAATCTGAAAGAATTAACAAAAATCCTCTTGGAATTAATGAGTGATTGTAGTCATGCATCACTAAACAACAGGGATATGTTCTGAGAAATGTGTCATTAGGCTATTTCATCATTGTGTGAACATCATAGATAGTTTGTGAACATCACAAACCTAGATAGTATATAGCCTACTAGAAACCTAGGCTATATGGGATAGCCTGTTGCTCCTAGGCTGCAAGCCTGTACAGTATATTATTGTACTGAATACTGTGTGCAATTTTAATGTGTTGTGCTATGACTTATGCTGGCTATGATGTCACTAGGTGATAGGAATTTTTCAGCTCCATTATAATCTTATGGGATCACCTTAGTACATGTGGTCCTTTGTTGACTGAAACATTGCTATGTGGTACGTGACTGTATAGCAAGTCTGCAGGATACAAGGTTAACATACAAAAGTAAACTGCTTTCCTATATACCAGCAGTGAACAAGTGGAATTTGAAATTAAGAAACACAATATCATTTACATTAGCACTCCAAAAATGCAATACTTAGGTATAGATCTAACAAATTATGTGTAAGATAGATTTGAGGAACACTACAAAACTCTAATAAACAAGTCAAAGAATGAAATAAATGGAGAGATATTCCATGTTTGTGAATAGAAAGACTTAATATTGTCAAGATGTCAGTTCTTCCCAACTTAATCTACAGGTTCAATGCAATCTCAAACAAAATCCCACCAAGTTATATGGATATTGACAAACTAATTCTAAAATTTATAGAGAGAGGCAAAAGATCCAACGCAATATTGAAGGTGAAGGATTAAGTCAGAGGACCAACATTACTTGACTTCATGAATTACTAAAAAGCAAGAGTAATCAATACACTGGGTTATTTTTCCCAGTCAAGATAGTGGAATAGGTAAATGCTGTGCTTGCCTCCTCTCATGACTATATCAAACTAAACAACCATCATTGAGAATTGTCTGAAGTCTAGCTGAACCAAAGCCCTACAACTAAAGACATACAAAAGAAGCCATCTCGAGACTGGTAGGAGGGGTTGGACCGACACCTGTGTGTGACCATTAAAAATTGGGAGGGATATCTCAACTGTGGAGGTCTCCCCCTGAGGAATGAAGGGTCTCAGCCCCACACCAGGCTCTGCAGCCCAGGGTTTCCGTACCAGGGACAGAAGTACCCACAACTTCTGACTGTGAAAAACAGTGGAGATTGTGTCTGAGTGAGACAAGGATGGAGGGAATCCCAGGTGCTCCTCTTGAAGAGCCCACTCACAGAATTCCTCACTGATGGACTCACTCACTGTGAGCTCCAGCACTGGGGCAGCAGCTCAAAAGGTACCAGTGACATACAGGGAGGAACTGAGTTGTCTCATCCCTGCAGGATGAGGGCTACAGGAAAAGCTTTCTCCTGGACAGAGGAGCTGGTGGAAGCAATTGTTTATTTGTTCAGCCCTCCCCACTCCCAGCATGCAGATGTAGGCAGGTGCCATATCTGGATCTCCATAAACCTGACTAACACCACTTGTTTGCCCTGCCCTGGTGATTCCCTGAGACCCCACTCCACCCAACTTTCAGGCACACACAAGCCGATTCCAGTGGCTTTTCCATACAAAAGGCCTGCCAAGCTGAGGAGTTTCCTAAAATCTCTCAAAGTTTCATGAACCCCAAACAAGCAACATCTGGCTTTGGCATGTCCCATAACTCTTGCTGAGCAGCCCCAAGACAGGCACTAGTGAAAGCCAGCCTCAGTTCATAGCTGGGTATCTCAAGGCAACTCCAAGCCCAGCATGGATGGTTACCATCTGCAGATTGTTTTATGGCTCATTACAGGTGGCCCAGAACAGGGCACAGGCTTTGGCTGAATTTGACCAGTGGCAGGGCCCCTCCAAGGAGGGCAGTTTTGGACCAAGTTGGAGCATCACCCAGACCCCTCCAAGGAAGATACACCCAAAGGACAGACTGGGCAGGCAACAGAGCTCTACTAAAGCGAATCTTACTCCATAGAGTTAGCCCCTGCACAAGAACTCCTCCACTGTAGTCATGGCCAGTCCTCACAACCAATCAGTAGAGGGTCAATCCCCCTCATTGATGTGCAAACAGCAACCAAGGCTCAATGAAAACATGAAGGAACACACAACCCACACAAGTGATACACCTGGAGCACCTGGCTCAGGTGACCAGGGAGACTGTTCCACTGGGCCCCACAAGACACCTACTACATAAGACCACTCTACTAAGCCCAAGAGACATAGCAGCCCTACTTAATACATAGAAACAAACACAGGGAGGCAGCCATAATGGGGAGATAAAGAAACATTTACCCAATAAAAGAACAGAACAAAGCTCCAGAAAAAGACATACACAAAATGGAGACAAGCAATCTACCAGATGCAGAGTTTAAAACTCTGGTTATAAGGATGCTCAATGATCTCAGGGAGAACTTCAACAAAGAGATAGGAAACACAAAAATGGAGATAAAAACCATGAAAAGAACCAGTCAGAAATGAAGAATAAAATAACTGAAATAAAGAATACATTAGAGGGAATCAACAGTAGATTAGATGAAGCAGAGGATCAAATCAGCAATTTAGAAGAGAAGGGAGCAGAAAACACCCAATCAGAATAGCAAAGATAAAAAAAAAAAAAAAAAAAAAAAAAAAAGAATCCAAAAAATGAGGATAGTTTAAGAGGCCTTTGTGACAGACAAAATAGACTTTAAAATAAAGGCTATATAACAAGAGGCAATGATGGATCCAGTAATCCCACTTCTGGGTATTTACCTGAAGAAACCTGAAATGCTACTTCAAGGGGACATGTGCATCCATGTGTTCATCACAGCGTTGTATACAATGGCCAAGATGTGGTGGCAGCCTGGGTGTCCGTTAAAGGAAGAATGGATAAAGAAGAGGTAGTACATATACACAATGAAATATAGCCTGGCCATAGAAGGGAATGGATTATTAATATCTGTGGTAGCATGGATGGACCTGGAGGGTATTGTGCTGAGTGGAGTATGTCAGACAGAGAAAGAGTGCAATGTGGTTTCACTTATATGTGCAATCTAAAAAACAAAATAAGCAAACAAACTAAACAAAAACTAACTCATAGCTACAGAGAATTTTTTGATGGTTGTCAGATGACAGGGTATTGGGGGTGGGAAAAAGGGGGAAGGGATTAAGAAGTACAAATTGGTTGTTACAAAGTGGTCATTGGGATGTAGGGTATAGCATAAGGAATATAGTCAATAATATTGTAATAACTATGTGTGGTGTCAGATGGGCACTAGATTTAACAGGTGACAGATGTGAGGGGGTTGGTGGCACAGGGAAAAAAGTGAGGGGATTGAGAAGTACAAATTGACAGCTACAAAACAGTCATGGGGATGTAAAGTAAAGCTTAGGAAATATAGTTAATAATATAATAATACTATAGATAGTGCCAGGTGGGTATTAGACTAGTCAGGGTGATCACTTCCTAAATTATATGAATGTCTCACCACTATGCTGTACACCTGAAATTAATATAAAAGAATATTGATTTTTATTTGCATTTCTCTGATGATTAGTGATGTTGAGCATTTTTTCATATGTCTATTTGCCATTTGTTGTCCTCTTTGGAGAAATTTCTCTTTAGGTCCTCTGCCCATTTTTCAATTGGGTTGTTTGTTTTTTTTGTTGTTGAGTTGCATGTCACCAATACTCATGGGAATTTTACTATGTATGCTTACCTGATTATTTACAGAAATATTAAATAAAGTCCCAGTGTTGATCCTACCAGTGTTGACTTCTACCATTTTTCTTCCCCACTATTTGTTCTTATTCTTTCTTTGACCTTTTTAAAATTTCTTATCATTATTGATAATTTGCATTTGCTTGACAGATATCCTTTTTGGTAATAACTTATTGACGATTATTAAAATAGCCTATTAAAAAGAATTTTTGAAATATGTTTAGTTAGTTACATTTGTTCTGATTATTATGTAGAAAAAAAGTAACTTTAGTCTCATAGCGGGAAAACAAAGAACCCCATTTTTAAATGACCTGTGTTTGTTCTTACAATGGTTCTTATAAGAACCTATGTTTGAGTTGGTGACAGCAGACATCAAATAAAGTATACAGAGATGGAATCTCAAAGAAAGATTATGCTAACAACAATTTTCAACTCTACAGAAAAGTGCATAAATTCATGGACTGGTAAGGAAAATTGTCTCCCTTGACTCTTTTGTGGTATAATGAAGACCATCTACATATTTTTTAAAATGAAGCTTTTAGAAGCGAGCAGCAAAAAGGGATCATTTATATTTTTATGAACAGATGTTTTAAATCATTTCTCTAAGTTATAGAAAATTTTAATATTTCTGTAGCTTCATTTTTCAGTTTCCTCTGGAGGACATGTATGGTTCTTTGTGAATTGAAGGGTTGTATAGAAATACAAATGTTGCAGTTTATAAAATTGTACCAAAAGACTGTCTGCTAAATTGATTTCAAGGCTATAGGGGACTTTGTATGTCTAGACAAAAGAGAACTGGAAGTTTAAAAAAAGAAGAGACATTTCGGTAAAGAACTTAATGCAGAGAAGTGGGAATGGATGCATAGGTTAATAAAAATGGATTTGTATAAAAGTCAGACATCAGATTGTTCAATTTTTAATTATCTACAATCCTTAGTATATTTTTTACTCTCAAATTGCACCAGCTATATAAAATAGCATCCTTTATTTCAAATATGGGACAGAGTGAGAGATCCTAGTACAAGCTATATTACAGGAAGGAATTCATGGCATACATATTATATTAAGAGTAAATTCAATGTCAATCAGGATATATACATTGTTTTGAGAGTTCTATATGTGTAAATTAAGCCTATATTATTAGAATTATTAAGATTATTGTGACAAAGGACAATCATTAAAAAATTTGTCAGAGGTCTTATTTGAAGAGAGAAGGTGAAAACATGGACTAAAAGGAACAGTAACTAGTTTTAGGGAGTGCTGATATGATTTAGAAAACAGTGAATATCAGTTTATCTGGAGTGTGAATGCTTATTTTTACATTGCCCTCTCTCAGCTCTTTTTCTCTATCATAAGTTTTGTGGAGAGACATACTTCATTCATTTGCGCTCTCTTTTCACTTATAAATGGGAACCTGAAATTGGGTCTAGAGTTGAAGCATTTTGGAATATGAGAGTAGTCTTTTGCACTGAATAATGAAGACAAGCTATTTCTCCTGGCTACAGATTTCATAACTAAGTCGAACCTGTTAGGTTGCTATTTCCCAAATGACGAGTTCTTCATAAAAGAATTATGTCTCAGCAGAGACCAATGACCAACATTAGAAAATGTGGCCCAAAATTTGTGTCCTAATGGGGATCAGTAGAACCATCATGACCCACACAGATGTTCAGATGCTATCAATTAATTCATATTAAAATCACAACATCTGATTGGTCCTTTAGAATTCACGAAATCCTCTATTTTTGTATTGTTTCCAACTTCGGAAGGGTTTTTTCCCCCTTCCATTTTGCTATCATTATTGATTCATTTGAGCATTATTCCCTCCTCCCCAGTCCCCAGGGTCTTTTCTCATGCCTCTTATTATCCCATCTAGTTCATTCTGCCTTTTGTTAATTTTAGAAACAAACAAATGAACCGATTTATTGAGCAGTTATTATGTGAAAACACCATGACCGATGCTGCTACACAGGGAGAGGACACTGGAATGAATAAGAAATCAGCTTTCAAAGGAGTTTAAAACTATGTGGTAGAGGAAGACACGTTTTAAACTATAATGATAGAATGAGCTAAGTTTGAGGAGGGGGAGAGAAGAGAGAGGAGCAGTTTGTGAATATCAGTTTACTGTGAAATTCTAACTCTCCAACACCTCAAATGAAAGATCAGTGCCATTATTATTATAATCCCTGCCCACACTAGTATTAATTAGTCATACACTGTAAAAAAAAATGACACACTCAGATGCTTCTCAACAATTTTGATAAACAAGTCCCTTTGACAAACTAAACAAACACAATTGTTGGTTGGTTGGAAGTAATAATAATGATCCTCTGGAACAATGGAAATATATTAGGAAGTTCTGGGCTTATATTTTCTTTTCTCCATTCCAAGTGCCTAGTTAATAGTCAATAGCCAGTTTTTTCCCAAATACTAACTTCTATAACCACAGATTTTTTTCTTGTGGTTTTATATTCAGCTAGCCTTGCCATCTTCATGTTGTAGCCAGAAATAAGTCACAAAGAGGTTCAGATGATATTTATTACCTTATTAAACCCATATGACTCCAAGGACACATTTTCTAGGAACCCAGAAACACCTGCAAGCTTTGAGAACCTACAGAATGCAATGCAGGATTCCAGCCTGTCAGCTAATGGCATTGTATTAATATCTCAGCAATACTAATAACTCAATTAGGCAACAAACTAAATGGACAAGTGATAAAATGAGCAACTGGATGTATTATCAAATCTGTGCATACCGTGTTTCCCCAAAAATAAGACCAGGTCTTATATTAAGTTTTGCTCCAAAAGATGCATTAGGGCTTATGTTCAGGGGATGTCCTCCTGAAAAATCATGCTAGGGCTTATTTTCCAGTTAGGTCTTATTTTCGGGGAAACACGGTAGCAGCTCAGAGAACACGTTTCCTAATGAGTGAGGTGTCACGCCCTAATAGCTGGTTGGCTTCGATATGATAATCAGAAATGAAGTAATTAAAAGGATTGTTAATTTTAAAAACCCTGATCAGGGGTCAGGATGAGGCTTGGAAGAGATCTGTAATGACTATGTTTTGGGGCAACGTGTTTGCCTAACTCAATGGGATATCCATTAATTGCCATTGTCGAGCTTCTTTCATTGTTAGAAATGCAGAGGGACTTCAATCTCTAAAAATTAGAATGATGCTATTTGTCAATGGAAGCACAGGTAATCTTTTCAGGATGTTAAATTCAGAGAAATGTGGTGAGGGCATAGGGATGGCAGGACACACTAGTGTGGTATATTGAAGGAAACCTTTTTTTTCTGAGAATGATCTTGTCCTGCATATGCTTGCTTATTGACTTTCCTGTCCCGTGTGATCCATTTCGCAAGAATACCACACTCATAGGACAAAGCCAATATAGAATAGGGGAGGACTTGGAGAGACATTTTACTACTTATCAAGATATAAGAATTGATTCCTCGATTATTTTAGAGAGGGAGTGAGAAAAGCACTGTCTCTGTTTCTATTGTCTTGCAGTAGTTTTATGGGAGTAACTTTCATTGGTTTTCCTAGTCAATCTCTGGAGGCAGTTTATTTAAGACTGTGCCTAACAGAGTACATGTCACATAGAGGAAAAATTTGTTGTGAAAATGAAGGCAGTATGAAATGTACAGTATGAAATGTACCATGAACGTATTATCTGAAGGGAAGAAAATCAATGAAAAGTCCATCCACAAATCTCATCGTGCATTTATGTGTTTTTAAGATATGTGATCCTTCTCATCACAAGGGTAAATTTTTTTCTTTTCTTTTTATTCCATCTATATGAGATAATGGATGTTAACTAAACCTACTGTGGTAATCATTTCACAATATACGAGGTGTGACAAACAATATGGTGAATGTTTAAATTTTTTAAAA
Organism: Rhinolophus sinicus; assembly: GCF_057876585.1. Classification (NCBI taxonomy): domain Eukaryota; kingdom Metazoa; phylum Chordata; class Mammalia; order Chiroptera; family Rhinolophidae; genus Rhinolophus; species Rhinolophus sinicus. The sequence continues at coordinate 99,342,116 of NC_142518.1, forward strand.
ATTACAGTAAAAGACACATTGCTATTAATCCTCCTCAAAATTCTCCCCCTTAGGTTTTGGGAACGTACAGAGGGATAGTGGATGGGGGGAGGGGGGTTCACACAGTGTGAGGGATATAAATGATAAACGTCTAAGTTTTGCTTTGTCTTGTGCACCTGAAACTAATTAAAAAAATAAATAAATAAATAAAAATTTAAAAAAAAAAATAAAATAAATAAATAAATAAATAAATAAAAAATTCTCCCCCTTGCTCTGAACATACTTATCCCATTGTTCTTGCCACTTTCTGAAGCACGTCTGGAAGTCCTCTTTCATGAGTGTCTTTAGTTGTGCTGTCGTGGCTGCCTTGATGTCCTGAATAATTTTTTGTATATATTTTTAAGATTTTTATTAAAATATAGCTAACATACAATATTATATTAGTTTCATGTATACATCATAGTTGTTCAATGTACCCACCTAGCATTATATAGAGTTATTACCATATTATTGATTATATTCCCTATGCTAAAGAAGTGATCACCATGATAAGTCCAACAACCGTCTAACACCGTACCACAATATCATAATATTATTGATCTTTTTCCTCCTTTTTAAGGCCCAGAAGTTGCATGGTGCCAGATCCAGTGCATAAGATGGATGAGGACACACCATAATATTTTTATTTGACAGAAGTTGCCGTATACCAGAAGCGATGTTTGACAAGGAGCATTGTCATGATGGAGGATGATTTAACAGCACATTTTAAAACACACCTTCTCTCAACCGTAGCTCACACCCAGCTGACTACACTGAAAAAGTTGAAACTTGTCACACACTGTTACTAAGGTTCGATGTGCTGCTTCCCGTGTTGAAGATCCTTGCCTTTCCATTGGATGGCACTCGGCAGCAGCATTCACCGCATGTTTTGATCACAATGGAAAGGCTCTTGATTCTATCATTCATAGATAGATAGATAGATAGATAGATAGATAGATAGATAGATAGATAGATAGATAGATAATCATAGAAAGCCTATGATTTGGAACTAAGAATATATGTTATTCTTAGATGGATCAATTGGCCCAAATCCAAATGAGCCCCAAATCGGTTGTTTCAAAGGTTTTAGTGATTACCATTTTAATGAATATCTACATTGTCCCACATGAACTGAAAAATAATGTCATTTGTTTGAGTAGTTTCATTCACTCTAGCAAGTTATCACTATATGTATAATGCCTAGACTACAATTTTGCTAACAAGTAGCAATATTTGCATACATATCTTTTTTCCAGTCTTATTGAGAAATAATTGACATTAATCACTGTACAACCATCCATCACAATCAATTCATTTATTCAACATACATTGGACTTCTGCATTGGATAGTTTCCTAAGGGCAGGAACATTAGTATTTCTATTTTTTTCTGCATTATATCCCCAGCATCTAGCATTATACATAGAATACATAATATATACTTAATAGATGCTTGTTGACAAGTGAATAAATGAATGAATGAATGAATGAATATGGGAGGTCTCTCTCTCTCTCTCTCTCTCTCACACACACACACACACACACACACAAATACACAAAGGGGGAAGTGCATTTGAAGCTACAGTAACATCACAGACAAAGGTTGTAGCAGTGTAAAAATGTATGCCATTTTTTAAGAATGATGAGACTGCATGGTGTTTGGAAGGGCATGGTAATGGATGGAGCTGCAAAAGAAGGTTGGTACCCAGTCACAAAAGACTCTAAATATTCTACTAAAATAATTGTGCACCATTGGAGGTTTTAGAAGAGTGATAGGATTCAACCTAATAACCAAGGCTTTATTAAGTACTCATTAAGAGCCTATATTGTATACTGTAGGGACTATTTGCCTTTATAGAACCTACTGTTTGCATTTGCGTGTAATTGTGATTTCTTTCAGGAAGTGTTTCCTGACCCAAGTCCATAGCACTCTATATTTCCCTCATGATAGCATTTATCACAGTGTATTGTAATTTTTTGTTTAGTTTTCAGTTTCCTCCACTGGACTGAGAGATCAGTGAAGTTAGGAACAATGTCTACCTTGTTCATTATTGTAAACCCAGTCCCTGGTATGTAGTAGGTATTCAATATACATGTGTCAAATAAGCAAATAAGAACTAAATCATATGATTGTTAGTTTGCTATTATCTACAAAATGCAGGGTAACCATTTATGGAGCATTTATACTGTAAGATGAAGATAATTTCCTTGTGAGATTGGAGAGTCTGTCTGTTAAAGGTGAAAGGTCCTGATAAAGGCAGGTTCTGTGAGATACTGGGGTCTCAGTCACAAGTCATGAGTTTCTGTTTAGTGTTGGAATTTCTCTAGGGTGCTTTAAGTCTTAGGGTTACAACTCAATAAATATTTGTTGAAGGAGTAGATCACTTACCTATGCAAAGTGTAGGAGCCCAGTAAATATTTATGAAAGTCTACATTCATTTCTTGTGGCAGATTATATTTTCCAGAATGGACCCACCCACCTCCTTTGCCAAAGAGAAGTGGAGCTTGTGTTCTCTCATGTTGGAACTGAGTGAATGTTTATAACTGCTTTCACCAATAGAATACACTAGAAGTGAAGCTATGGGAATTCTGGCTAGCTCAGAAAAAATGATATGGCTTCTACTGGCTCTCTGTCTCCCTGCCTCTCTCTCCCTCTTTCTCTCTCGGGTTCTTTCTTGAAATGATCGCCTGTGGAACCCAGCCACCATGCTATGAGGGAGCCCAAACTTGCCCATGAAGAGACCACACGTAGAAACACATGTGGAGAAGAACCAAGGCCCCTAACCAATAGCAAGCATGAATTACTGGACATGTAAGTGAATGAACCTTCAGAAGATTCCAGCTCCCAGTCATTGGGTTTTTTAGATGAGACTTCAGATATGCTGGAGCAGATACAAGCCATCCACACTGTGCTTTGTCTGAATTCCTAAATCACAAAAACTATGAGAGATAATAAGTGATTGTTGTTATTTTAAGACACTAAGTTTTATGGTAATCTGTGATTCAGCAATAGATAATGAATAATAGATAATAGATAATGGATAATAGATAATGAATAACACTTGTACGCTGTAGACAAGACCAGTGGTTTATAACTTAAAAAAAAATCTTAGATCCATTTGAAAATCTGAAAAGCTAAGGTGGCCTCCAGTTTCCCTGCCTCCTGGTATTCACAGCCTCATATACACCCTTCCTCTTGAGTGTGTGCAGGACATGTGGCTTATAACCAATAGAGTATGGCAAAATTGATGAGCTGTCTGTCACTCCAGTGATTATATTATGTTATATAAGACTCCCTTGCTATCAGACCGAGTCTAGGGTCTTGCTCTCCTTATTGGTTTTGATGAAGCAAGCTGCCATGAGTGCTACAACCACAACAAAATGAATTCTGCCAACAGCCAGTTAACTTGGAAACAGACCCTTCCCCAGTCAAGCCTAGAGATAAGAAGAGTCCTGGCTCACACCTAATGCAGCCTTGTAGAGGATCCTGGTAAGCCATGTGCAGACTCTGGACCAACAGAAACGGTAAGATAAATGTGGGGTTGTTTTAAGCCTTTGAATTTGTGGAAATTTGTTACTCAGCACAGAAAATTTATATGAAACCTATAGCTTCTCTGTGAGAAAAATACATGTAGTTTATGCAATAGTTTATGTTGTTTATAGACTCTTGATTCCTAGGAATGGCTCCTATGTTAAGAATCACTGTTCTAAGACAAACAAATGAGAAACAAAAACTCATAGACACAGATAATAGTTTAGTGGTTACCAGAGGGTAAGGAGGGTGGGGGGTGGGAGATGAAGGTAAGGGGGAGCAAATATATGGTGATGGAAGGAGAACTGACTCTGGGTAATGAACACACAATGGGATTTATAGATGATGTTATACAGAATTGTACACCTGAAATCTATGTAATTTTACTAACAATTGTCACCCCAATAAATTAAAAAAAAATCACTGTTCTAGATAATTTACCCTGCAGTCATATGCAGAAGAATGCAAAGCCTAAAAGATTTTCTTTGTGATGCTTTATGTTGAATATTTTATTTACTTGTTAGTAGCACATTACCTTATAATTGAGCACTGTCTACTTCAGGATTCAATTTTCTCTATTTTTGCATCTTTGGAGGTAGGTCATTGGTACAGTTTCATATTATTGTTCCACTCATAGAAGGAATCCATTCCCCCCACCCCAACACTTTCTCCATCTCTCAACCCTGCCTTTCCAGAGGCAAAACTAGGGAAGATCAGCAGACTTCAACACACAGTAAACAAACAGGAACAGCTGATTGACTAAGGCTAATGAGTTAATCATTGAGTAAATGCTAATGAACACAATTCACTAAATGGTTTACATTTTTTCTATATTTCATTGGAAATTAAATTTTAAGATTCAACAAAGTTATTTCTTTTGATCATAATTAAAATGCAATACAAATAAAAATCTCTTTTGTAGCCTTACTGTTAAAGCACGTGTTTTCTTTACTGTCTTTCTTCATTAATAATTGCTATGCTCTAATAAAATTAGAGGATGTAGAAAATAATACTTATTATGAATTCTCTAACACTGGCATGCAAACATCCTTATTAAAGCCAGTGATCTATGTTTTGTTGTTTAGATAAATGTCTGTAATTCTTGCCTTTTATTCTGACTGTCCATTTGTTTGCTGAAGAAGAACAATCAAGCTCCGACAGTGTCAACTCCCATTTTTGATGGTATTGAAAGGAAGGGTCAATTCTCTAAGGGACAAATGGAATTGTAGGGGAGGCTCCATCTTAGAGATGCATAGGACACGACTGCTTTCTGCCTTCTCTTCTCCTTCAATTATACTGTGAAGAGTTAACCCAGGGAAGGCAGCACACAAATGTCCACACAACTTCCTGGAACCAGTTTCTGCACTAGGAATAGCTGGCTTGTGGAAGTGTCCCCATCTGCATCACACATGGGAAGGCAGCCTACATATGGGCCAAGTAGGAGTGGCATAGAAGTGTCCACTTGCTTGTTTGGTAAATGACAGCGATGAAAGTCACATGTAGGCATGCCAACTGACTTAATCTTTCTCTACTTTCTGAATCACAAACAATTTGGCTTTGCCTGTTAATTTTTGTAGATACCATTAAAAGGAATACCATAGCTAATGTTATATCAGACCCAATTACGCTAGTGAACTGCTTCTATTTTTTTCTTTCATGCTGTGGCATTTCCTTTCCCCTGAAAACACTCTTTCACTCAGTCTAGCAATTAACTGCTTGAACAGTATAATAAGGAAGCAATTAAGAGGTGACAGAGAAAAATTAACACTCCATTTCACATTAAAGGCTAAGTGAGTATCCTTGCCATTGTGAGTTAAATGTGTCTTTGAAAACCTGTAGTTTGAATGTATTTTCCTTTTGAATAAGGAGCCCAGCTCCATGTTTTTTGTCTAGCATCCCAATCTGAAAATGGATGATAACTAATTGGGTGCTGTCTGCTTAAACAGGCTATATTAATTGCAGTTTGTTCCCCTGTAAGTGTCAAGGAAAACAAAATCTTTGTAATATGTAGGCATAATTCACGGCTGCATTCATTTGAATATGCAGGCCATGTCCTAGTGCAAATAAAGCAAACTCCTGTATGCAATGTTGCCATGGCAGGCAGAATTTGCATAATAAATAACAGCTATCATGAGACTTTCTTTATGAAGTTCTCTGTTGTGTTGTCAGCTGTAAGGGCCTCCACTAAAGCAGCCAATATTGAAGAAGTGGAGTGTGTTTTGCTTGCAAATGCAACACCCCAACCCAAGTCACTGTCAAGAATCCATTATTTTAGTGTTGCTGGCTAAATGAGATAGAATGTATAAGTATGTACAAGGAATACATGGTGAACTGTATCAACACACATTCACAAAATGACAAGAATATGACTTAACTCCAAGACATTTCGTTGGATTAACTCAGGAACATATCATTAGCTTGCTTTTTTTTATGCCAAGATCTTTCAGAACAATAGCGATATCTGCACGTTTTCCTCTGTATCACTTAAGGCTGGATCGAACAAGTTAAAAGATTTCTCTTATTTCTGGTGATAGCGGTTGGAGTGATACTTAAAGCAGGAATGGGGTTCTCAATAGCTTTATCCTGTGAGATTCTAATAACATAGCTATCTAAAGGCTGCTAGAAGTTTTTTGATACTTATTTAAGGGCTTTCCTTTAGGCACTGTATAAATTTACATTGAGTTGGTATTAGCACAGGAGACTGGCCAGTAAGTGAAGTTATTTTTCATTTATTATTATATCTTCCTTCCCTTTTACCACTTTCAGAAAACCTGGGATTCAGAAAGATGGAAAGTTAATTGTGTGTGTGTGTGTGTGTGTGTGTGCGTGCGCGCGCTCCTGTGTTTCCTAACCATTAACTGAAGTTCAAAGAATGAGATTAATAAGAGCCTTGCCTTATTAATGCTGGATTTACACATTATACCAATTTCTTTGGCCCAGATGGGATTCTATATTTTCATTCCCAAAGAAAGAAATCATAGCCACCATCATCATCACTTTGACTCCTATTTGTTGTGTGCCTACTAGGCACCTGACACTGTGTTAAGTGATATTGTGTGCCTTATGTCATGTAACCCTTACAATCCGTATAGTCCCTATTGTAGGCCTGAGAAAACTGAGGCTCTGAGTCCAGAGCCAGGATTTGAATTTTGTGCTATTTCACTCCAAAGCTCAGCTCTTTTCACCACTTAATGCCCTGAGGGCAGAATTTTAAGAAGTGAACATTAATGAGACCTTCCTTAAACAATGGCTAGTTTAATGACTACAAACAGCACTGTATTTTTTTTTCTAAAGCCAATGAAAGTAGCAATATTCGCGATTCTAGGAAAGAAAGGTGCAACAAATCTGGAGCTGATTCTCACCTCTTTATAGCCTGTTTTATAAGGGTAAAGAAGTTAGAAAGAAGGCTGCTCTAGATGGAGGCCTAATAGGTTGTCTTTTATTTTCACAAAGAAAAAAAGAAAAAAACAACAACAGCAAAACCTCAACAACTCATTTTCAACTTTTAAGAGCTTAGAAAGGTATTTATTATCTTTTTTTAAACATTTCATCATTTTAAAATGTCCTTGCTCATATGAGAGCTTGCTGTTCAGATGTCTTTATAGAGCAATTTTCTGTAGCCAAGTTACACATCTTAAAATAATGACTCATAATGGAAATCGGGCATGAGGTGGCTGCAGCATTAGCTAAAGAGCCCCATTAGAATATGTGTATTATAAAAAAAATAAACACTTGGGTACTTGAGCTTTTAAAACGAAATCCTTAAAAGCAAGACATCTGCGGCAAATGCAGTAATAATATTTAATAATTGTGGAGAGAGTGGTGAAAATGGCAAGAAGTGACCAAACAGTTGGAAAACCTGGGCAGGTTTTGTGGTTAAAATGTGTCCTGCACCTTCCCGAAGGATTTGGATATCAAAAAGAATTTCTTGCAACCTGGTTTTCTTTTTCTTCTTTGTTCTTCATATGATATCTAATCTGCTTTGGGTTGGGGGGCAAGGTTTTTTTCTTCTTTCACTATTTCTTTTAAATGATCATGTTGTTCAAGTTATATCATTGCCTTACTAGTCAAGTCATTCTTGGATTGTTGAAGTTTCTCTCCTCTGCACATTGATGGAGTTATGTTATCAAAGAGGCTAGCTTTCCTTTTACTCTTGAAAATAAATCTTTGCAAAAATAAATTCAGTGTTCCTTTTTATTACTCCGATAACATGCCAGTTCTTTGATGTGAAGCACTAACAAATTCATGTTTTATTATTTGGAAGTAGCTGAGCTCTTTTACCATTAGTGGACTGGGCAGCATTTTCCCCAGTGTACATAATGTCTACATTCCAGGCTTAGCCACAGCCACATTTCAATGAATACTTCGAAATTTAACTATAGCAGTACTCATTTGGTACCCTGCTACCCAGTCAGGAGCTTGCAAAAAGAAACCCTTAATCAGATCACGAGGATGAGTGGAGGGTGGAGGGGGTGAAAGAAAGGAGAGAGTGCATATAACATATTTCAAGTGACTCCATTTATTCCTGAGACTCCAAGCACTCTGTGTGTGTGTGTGTGTGTGTGTGTGTGTGTGTGTGTATGTGTGTGTGTTTAAAAGTAATGACTTTCCTCCAGAAAGCATGGGAACTTTGAAAATTTTTCAGAGAAGAGAACAGTCAGGATTCTGTGAGAAAGTCACTGTTATGAACTGAACGTTTGTGTCCCTCCAAAATTCATATGGGAAGATGTAGTCCCTAGTTTGATAGTACTAGGAGGTAGAACCTTTGTGAAGTAATTAGGTCATGAGGTGGAGCCTTCATAAATGGGATTAGTGCCCTCATAAAAGAGACTCCAGAGAGATCTCTCTTCCTTCCACTGTGTGAGAACACAGTCAGAAGACAGTCATCTATGAACCAGGAAGCAGGCGCTCACCAGACCCCCACTGGGCTGACACACTGATCTAGGATTTCCAGCTACCAGAACTGTGAGAAATATATTTCTGTTGTTTATAAGCCACCCAGCCTATGGTATTGTATTATAGCAGCCCGAGATGACTGATAGTCACCCTTCACCATGAATGCCAAGTGGTGGAACTTATGGAACCTAACTCTTCTTTTGTGTACTTAATGCCCTCTAAAGAGGAGATACTACTTTCTGATACTTGTTCTTCTCTCCTTCCAGTCTGCTGCCCATGGCAATGCAGAGGACTCCCATGTCTCTCACTCCTTCTCACCTTCACTGCCTGGCTTTGGAGATACAAGATACTCTAAAGCTCACCACATCCATCACCTCAGGAAAATGAAACAACAGGTCCTCTTAGAAATTCTCTCTACCAGTATCCCTAAAATTTTCTGAATTTTTCAAGAACATTGTAGCCAATGCACCAAGGCAATCCTTTATCAGGACATCATCTATTAGACTTGTCCATTGCCACCATCCAAGACATTAAAGGAGAGGTCCCAAACACTTCCAGGATGATGATCCCTTTTAAAAAATATCAAGTAACGCCACATGATCTGGTGATTGATAAAGTATAAAACATCTAAATACAACTATGACTCATACATGGGTGTATTTATCTAAAGATGGAGTTTTGTTTTATGAATCACAAAGGAATAAACAATTATCTGAAACAATTACCATCTGTGGCATATATGTATGTGAGAAACATGTATGTTGTCTACATATAATGCGTGATGAGTTTTTCTTCCAAGGCCCCTGGTCCTCAGGTTGGGAATCTTGAGATCAAAGGGGTTTTCCTCTTTAGCCAAAAACCTGGAGGTTGTCCTGTCCTTTCGTTTTCCTAACGGTCCAGACCTTTGTGCCTCTCCAGCCATTTATAGAACAAATTGTACTTCAAGGCAGGGTGACAGTTCTCAGCCCCAGACATGACATAGATGAATACATTTAGAACTCACCACTCTGTGATATCAGAGTCCAATTTACTATGGCTGGATTGAAAAATAATACTAGCTTTTCAGTCTTGTTTTCCTCAACTACTAGCAGAAAGAAAAACCAGGTCTTTTCTAATGACTTTCTCGATAGTCATCTACTTGCCCTACTTCCTTCCCCACTCCCCACCCCACCACACACACCTATGCCAGTCACTTTCTCTCCTAAATCCCACATTCTTTGGCATATGCCCAGCCTAGGACGGATTTTATTACCTTTTTCTCCTGACATTCTAGGCTGAATTTAACCCTTTCAGACACTTCTTCCTAATCAGATATCATTAAAAATGCTTCTCATTTTACTTGCAACATCTTTGCCACCATATCTGCTCAATCCCCTTGGGGTGAGTGTGTGTGAGGGCAGTAGGGCAGAGGAAGGAATGTTCATACTTCTATCCCAGAGCCATCTTTTTGACCCACAGATCTCTTCTTCCCATTTGTTCTCTTTCCTACCAGTAAAATTCTGTCTCATTACAGATGAATATTTTCAAGTACCCACATTAACATATAACATCCATAAGATAACTTTTGTCTACTGTGAAAAAAAAGGAGGATGATCACATTTCATATATAATTGAAAATGGAGTTTTTCAACATTTGTATACACCTGAATCTAATATTGTATGTTAAATATATTTTAATAAAAATTTTTAAAAATAAAAATGGTTTAAAGGAGAAAAAATGTATTTGTACATCACACACATGAAAACCTCAATCAATTATTTTTAATTTGTCTTTGATCCTCACATCACTGCCTGACTGAAGCCTTTCATTGAATATGAATGTTACTTACCTTGTGAAAGAACTTTCTAGTAATATATTTATATTCATTGCGTAACCATTGGGACCTATAAGATATTTAGCTCTCTAATTCTGGTGCTGTCTGTAAAGTCTCATGGGGAGCTAAAGCAGAATTTAAAATGCAAGTAATAGAGACTTCAGATAGAAAGCCAAAATGCCATTGAGAAAAACCAGAGTTAGATGGTCTTTATGCCCTTACAGTATCCTACATTGTATTGTCACAGAGCTTAAGAATGTCATAGCAGTTTAGAGCTGGCTGAAACATTGAAATCATTTAGTCCAGCACTCTAATTTTGCAAATGGAGAAACTAAGGCCTAAAGAGAGAAGGGAACTCTGCTCAGGTCATATACTACTCAGTGACAAAGACAGGATGAAACTCCCAGACTTTAGTCTTTCCCTGTAAGGGGTCTTTCCCCCACTGGCATGCAAAGACACGAACCAAGGTACTTATTCAGTACAGCTAAAAATTAACATTAGAAATGTGACTAAAAAAAAAAAAAAGAAAAGAAATGTGGCTAATTCTATAATCAATCTCAACACCATATTGCCCCAACAAAGTAGTAAAAAAGCACATAAGGAAAAAAATATGAATAGTAGGGTTGTTACTTACAGCCACTAGTACTTGCTTCTGTACAAAAGTGTTTCTTTAGATTTGTGACCCCAGATCTAATCCAGAAGCATAGCATGTGTCAGTTCACACTTTCATTTGACATATAGCTACTTAATATAACCTGACTCAGAGTGACATTTCTGTTGCACTGCACTGTAGTAGAAAGAAATAACATTTTATTTCACAGGTGGGTAATTATCTCTACCAGTTGATATCGTTTGACTATTTGCAGGTAGAAATGGAAAGCAGATATGTTCTTGACAGTGCGTCCTGAAAAGAAATACCAGGATAAGGAATTTGTGGGAAATATATTTGATAGAGTCACAGGAGTTCAGTCAATATAAGTGAAAGAAAATATTATGTTTAACAAAAGACATACATTTGCACTGAGAAGCAGTTTGATTGGAAGACAAAGTATAAAAACATACAAGGTATGATAGAAAAACACAGTGAATGTTTAAATAAAAAATGTATTAGAGTAAAAGACACATTGCCATTAATCTCCCTCAAAATACTCCTCCTCACTTCAAACACACTTATCCCATCGTTCTTGCCAATTTCTGAACTAGTTCTGGAAGTTCTCTTTTGTGAGTGTCTTTAGTTGCACTGTCGTGGCTGCCTCGATGTCCTAAATCGATTCAAAACGTTCACTTTACATGGTCATTTTGATTTTGGGGAAGAGCCAGAAGTTGCACAGTACCAGATATGGTGAATAAGGTGGATGAGGACACACCGTATGTTTTTATTTGACAGAAATTGCCATACCAGAAGCAATGTGTGACACGGAGCTTTTCCATTCTGATCAAAACATGGTGAGTGCTGCTGCTGAGTGCCATCCAACAGAAAGGCAGGGATCTTCAATACGGGAAGCAGCACATCAAACCTTAGTAATAGTGTGTCACAAGTTTCATCTTGTTGGGTGCAGTCAGTCGGGTGTGAGCTACGGTTGAGAGAAGGTGTGTTTTAAAATGTGCCATAAATCATCCTCCATCATGACAATGCTCCATGTTACACATCACTTCTGGTATATGGCAATTCCTGTCAAATAAAAACATTATGGTGTGTCCTCGTCCACCTTATTCACCAGATCTGGTACCGTGCAACTTCTGGCTCTTCCCGAAAGTCAAAATGACTATGAAAGGTAAACATTTTGAGTCGATTCAGGACATCAAGGCAGCCACAACTGCGCAACTAAAGACACTCAGGAAAGAGGACTTCCAGAACTGCTTCAGAAAGTGGCAAGAACGGTGGGATAAGTGTGTTTGATGCAAGGGGGAGTATTTTGAGGGGGATTAATGGCAATGTGTCTGTTACTGTAATAAATGTTTATTTTGATGTAAACATTCACTGTATTGTTTGATCATACCTCATACATAGGAAGCAACCTTAAAGTGGGACAGTGATTACAAACTAAGAGGAGCTTGTTTAAAGTAAAAGGCAAACATCTAAGCATTCCTCATGGAGATATCCACGAGGAAGTTACCTGGACATTGAAAGATAAATGATTTGACAGAAAAAAAATCCATAAGATTAATAGCACATACTTACTTATATTTTGAGCATTACTCTCAGCACTTTATGTGTTTTATGTTTTATTTCTTACAACTACACATTAAGGCGTTACTATTATACTCATTTTAAAATTGGAGAAGCTGCCTGAGAGGTTAGGTATATTAGTTTCCTAGGGCTGCTATAACAAAGTACCACAAACTGGGTGGCTTAAACAGCTCAAATGTACTCTCTCACAGTTCTGCAGTCTAGAAGTCTGAGATTAAGGTGTTAGCAGGGTTGGTTCTTTCTTAGGGCTGCAAGGGAAGAATCTGTTCCAGGCCTCTCTCTTTGGCTTATAGATATATGCCTTTTTGTTACATCTGTTCATATCATCTTCTTTCGGTACATGACTGTCTCTGTATCCAAATTCCTCCTTCTTTTTATAAGGACACTCGTTATATTGGGTTGGAGCCCACTGTAACTTTAACTTGATCATCTCTGTAAAGATTCTCTCTCCAAATAAGTTCACATTCCAAGGACTGAAGATTAGGATTTAAGAATATAATTTTTTTGTGGGGGGGACACAGTTCACCCTTAACACTAGGTGACAGGTCTAATGTCGCAAGTTAGTAAGTGGTGAAGCTACGATTCAAACCCAGGCAGTCTCGCCCAAGTCTGCTCTGAACCACTACTTTACATCTCTCAATTTGACATCAATATCAAAATGAATTTTATGCCAAGTGGAACAAAATTTGAGAAATCTGTGGAGCCTAATGATGTAAATGTGTTTCCTTTCAGTCCAAACATTACCTGAGATTGAACCAGATAATAGCCATACCTAGAACAGTGTCTGATGGAAACCATCACCTGGAGGTTAAGGGTGAGGCTGACTTCCCTTCCCTGCTTGATCTCCCAGTATATACTATACATAACATTTTTTTCTAAACACAGTCATTCCTTGCTCTGAACACTTTTACCTGCACTTCCCCACTTCTAGGCCTTTGCCTCTGCTATTCCTTCTACGTTGAATGCTTTCAACACCACTGGTAAAATTTTACTGATCCTTTGAAGTTTATATCCAACCTCATCTCTCTCTTGAGATCCTCAACCATAAGTGGTCTTTTCTTCTTCTGAAATTACAAAGCTTGTTGAATATATCATAGCACTTAATGTTATATAATTTTTTAAGGACACTTACCATATCTGTGCATCTTAACCTTTTAATATTGCCTCCCCTCCATTCACACACTCCCATTAACAATACCTTTCAATACCCCTAGTGACTTTTTTTTAGCAATTCCAGATGCTTTATATTAAAATTTTTCCCCAGCCTTGTTGAGGTATAATTGACAAATAAAAAGTGTATTATTTAAGGTGTACAATGTGATATTTTGATATAAGTCTGCATTTCTGCATTGTGAAATTGTTACAACAATCACATTAATTAACATATCCATTACCTTACCTTTTTGTGTGTGTGGAGGAGTGAGGTATACTTGAGATTTACCAGGGGGATACATCTTAAATTAAATCTTCACACACACACACACACACACACACACACACACACACACACAATGGTAACTATGTAGACCTGATGGATAAGTTATTTAGTTTGAGTGTGGTGATCTTTTCTCAGTGAACACATATATGAAAACATCAAATTGTATACTTTAAATGTGTGTAATTTTTATATGTCAAGGATATCTTAATAAAGGTGTTTAAAGAATAAAAATACAGACACACACATAAGAAATGAGTGTGTGGGGAGGTGGGGGTTCTTGAGAGTTGATGATGATAGTCAAGGTTGGAGAGGTAGTGAGGGTGAGAAGGTGATGGGGAACTATTGCCAAGTTCTAAGAAGTGGGAAAACTCTGCTACTATTGCTCTGTGGGGAATGGATTGGAGTGGGTACAAGTCTGAAGGGAAGGAGATGGGTTAGAGGATTCAATCGTTATACTCTGGGTTAGAGTTAATGAGAGTTTCAATTGGAGTAGAAGTCACCAAACTACAGCCCATGGGCTAAATTTGGCCTTCCACCTGTTTTCGTAAATAAGTTTTATCGGAAAAGACCCATTCATCTATGTATTGTCAATGGCTGCTTTTAGGCTACAATGGCAGAATTGAGTAGTTATTATAGAGATCATAAGGTCCTCAGAATCTAAAATATTTACAAGCTGTCCCTTTACAAGAAAAATTTTTCAAGTTCTAAACTAAAACATTGTCTGGGAATGAAGAGAAGTGGATGATTTTAGATGGTATCACAGATGGATTTTTTAATCTTTTTTCTTTATTTTACTTCTTGTTTATTAAAATTTTCTAGCATAAAGAAAAATAGAAAACAGTATAATGAATACCCATCATCTACATTTAACAATTGTTAATATGTTGTCATATATATATGTACATGGAATATATATGTATATTCCCTGAGGCAATATAAACTAAATATGTTGTCATATATATATATATATATATATATATATATATATATATATGGAATATACATTTATATTCCCTGAGGCAATATAAACCAAATTAGATATTTAAACCATAAATATATCCATATGAATCTCTAAAAATTTCAAAACATTTTCTCAAGTAATCATGACCACTTTAAATACCCAACAAAATTTATTTCCTAATATCATTTAATAACCATCTTTTTAAATTTTCTCAGTTCCACAAATGCTATTTTCTACCTTATTTATTTAAACCAGATTAAGGATCTAATTTAATAAGAAAATAACTAATATTTAGAGAGCTCTTATTGATCTTTTTATATGATAATTGTTATACAAATAGTTTTAAAGAATTACTTCCTTGAAAAGTCATTATCAACACTGACAAAAATATATTACTACTTTTTCAATCTTACGGACATAAATATCAGCACTCAGAGAAGTTACTTTCCCCAAATTACATAGCAAGTAAATAGCAGAGCCCGGACCTGAACCCAGGACTGTTCTTCTAAGTGCTATTCTTTACTTTTGCTTTTGGAGCTCTGAGCTGCCATGTAAGGAGGCAAACTACCCTGAGACTGGCATGTTCAAGAGGACACAGGTAGCCTTTCTTATGGATAGTCCCAGCTGAGCTCATCTCTCAGCCATTGCAGCCCAGGCACCAGATATGGGAGTTATTAAGCCATCTTGCAAATGGGTCCCTCAGTCCCAGCTATTGTAGCCCCCCAGTTGTTTATGTTACTCCACCCATCATTTGAGTCATAGAACCGAGCATCAAGCCATCATGAAGTAGAGAACAGCTAACCCTGCTGTCTCCTTTCCAAATTCTTCACCCATAGAATTTGTGAGCATAAGAAAATAGCTGTTGTT
Organism: Rhinolophus sinicus; assembly: GCF_057876585.1. NCBI lineage: Eukaryota > Metazoa > Chordata > Mammalia > Chiroptera > Rhinolophidae > Rhinolophus > Rhinolophus sinicus. The sequence goes on from NC_142518.1 coordinate 99,357,831, forward strand.
TGATGCCACTAAGTTGGAGGGTTGTTTGTGACATAACTATTGATAATCAGGACAGGGCTACATATAAAGATGGGTAAGATATGATCTTTGCCTCCCAGGAGCTTACAATATAAGGAGGGACATGAGAAAAACACACAAATCAAAAACAAAAGAATTCGAGTGACGTCATAGCAATGGCGGCAGCAGGGCGCACTTTTTGAATTCTCCTCCGGATCTTATCACAAACAGGACATTGATAACCCATCAAAGGACTCTCTGCTCATCACCCAGAACAGCTAAGAGACTCATGCAAGGATTACTTGAGGGTGGGCAAATTGGGTGAGCAGGGGAAGAGGGAAGGGAGTAGAGTGGAAACGCGGCCGCATCTGCGGTAGTGGAAACGCAGCCGGCATCCGCAGCTGCGGAGACACAGGGGATCCCAGGATGGAACAGAGAACACAAAAGCCAGGAGGTGGGCTCTTCCCCTGCGTCCCACAGCTGATCTCTCCCCCCGAGGGGGCAGCATATCCAGCATTTGAGGCAATAACCTCAACTGAGACCTCCAGTTGGGCCCTAGGCCAGACAAAGGACACAAACTCCATACCTGGGCTCCTTGCCCCACTCTTCCTATCCTATCCCCGCCCTTCCAGAGACTTAAAACTGGCCACTGAACTGAGGAGTAGTGGCAGATTTCAGAGGAGCCTTAGTGCTCAGGCTCTGGGAAGACTGGCTTGCAGCTCTGACCCAGGGAAGAGGCTGGGAAGAGTGTGATTTTTGCTGGGCTAGGAGAGAAGAGACTCCTACACCCCCAGCCACAACCTTTTCTGGCCTGTGGGAAGGGTGTGACACAGCTGGGCTGGGAGAGAGAAGACCCCTCCATCCCCAGCTCCCACCCTTTCTGGCCTGCCAAGGTCAAGGCAATTACAACTGCGGAGGCACTCCCAGGGATCAGCAGTAGGCGGCAGATGCAGCTCTGGGCTTTCAGCAGCTCAGAAATCTCCCACCTGCCCCACACGCGCGCGCTCACACACACACACACACACACACACACACACACACACACACGGAAGAAGTGCCCTAAGACTCAGGAGAACTGGACACAGGGCTGGTGGTGCTACTCTCAGTGCGCATATATGCAGGCAAGGGCAGAAACTGCACTGACTTTGTAGAAACTACCATCCAGACCCCTCAGCCCCACGCATCTAAATCTGCAGTCCCAACGTCACTCTGGGCACCAGGTGACTGGCTCTGCCGGCACAATACACAGAGGACTCTTTGGTACAGCAGAGGACAACCTGGAGATTACTTGGTGGGCTTAAGCCAAGACTGGTGCTGCTTTTTTGTTTTGTCTTTATATCTTTGATAGCTTTGCCTGTGTTGAGTGTGGGTTGTCGGTTGTTTTTACATGTGAATGTATTTCATTTTTTCTTTGTTGTTGTTGTTGCTGTTGTTGTGCTTGGTGATTTGCTTTGTTCTGAAATTGCCCTACCAGAGCCCAGCTTAAGAGGCACAAGATTCAGCACACCCAAAGGCCAACTCCAGACCAAACCAGAGTCCTACCGGGTTTGACCTACAAGTGACACACCCAGAGGGAATTCTCTACAGGCACAAGAGCCCATAGAGGCCAAACCACATTTAAGTGGTCAACCCTCACGCAGCAGAACACCCTGCGGTGGGCAGAGCCAAATCTCACAACTAGTCAGCCTAGGAGTTAACCCCACCTACTCACGAGCGAAAAGCAATTAAAGATCTTCTTTAACAGGACAATATACACAACGCAAGAGTCACCTTTGGAGCACACGCAGAGGAGAAGAACGAAGTAGTGCAAGTAAAATATAAAGGACACATACTACATAAGATAAGCCAGCAAGAACTAAGAACTCTAGGGGATCTACCTAATGCATCAAAGCAAACACAGAGAGTCAGCCAGAATGGGGAAACAAAGAAACATATCCCAAATAAAAGAACAGAAGAAATCTCCAGAAGTGGAACCAAATGAAACAGAGGTAACCAACCTATCAGAGACAGAGTTCAGAACAGTGATGATAAGAATGTTTAAGGAGCTTAGAGACGACATAAAGAAGGATGTAGAAATCATAACGAATAACCAGTTAGAACTAAAGAACACAATTACTGAAATGAAGAACTCACTTGAAGGAATTAACAGCAGGTGACATGAAGCAGAGGATTGAATCAGCGACTTAGAGGACAAGTTAGCAGAGATCACCCAAACAGAACAACAGAAAGAAAAAAGGATTTAAAAAAATGAGGATGGTTTAAGAGACCTCTGGGATAACATCAAGTGCAATAACATGCGCGTCATAGGAATACCAGAAGGTGAAGAGAGGAAGCAAGAGATTGAGAACATATTTGAAGTAATAATGTCCAAAAACTTCCCTAACCTGATGAAGGAAACCAACATACAAGCCCAGGAAGTGCAGAGCGTTCCAACCAGGATAAACCCAAATAGGTCCACAACAAGACACATTATAGTTAAAATGGCAAAGATTAAAGACAAAGAGAGAATCATAAAAGCAGCAAGAGAAAGACAGAGGGTTACATACAAGGGAACTCCCATAAGACTATCAAATGACTTTTCTTCAGAAACATTGAAGGCCAGGAGTGAGTGGCAGGAGATACTCAAAGTGATGGAAAACAAAGGCCTACAACCTAGATTGCTTTATCCAGCAAGGCTATCATTTAAAGTTGATGGAGAGATAAAGAGCTTCCCAGAAAAGAATAAGCTAAAGGAATTTATTACCACCAAGCCACCATTGCAAGAAATACTAAACAGACTTCTGTAAATAGAAGAAAGATGAAAACAATCTAACTACAAATTTAAAAATGGCAATAACTATGTACCTATCAATAATCACTTTAAATGTAAACAGATTAAAGACTCCAATCAAGAGACATAGGGTGGCTGAGTGGATAAGAAAGCATGACCCTTGTATATGCTGTGCACAAGAGACTCACCTCAGATTGAAAGACACACACAGACTGAAAGTGAAGGGTTGGAGTAAGCTATTTCATGCAAATGGAAATGAGAAAAAAGCTGGAGCTGCAATACTTATATCTGACAAAGTAGACTTTAAAATGAAGAACATATTAAAAGACAAAGATGGGCACTTATAATAATAAAGGGATCGATCCGACAAGAGGACATAACCCTAGTAAACATCTATGCACCCAACATAGGAGCACCTAAATATATAAAACAGATATTGACTGACATAAAGACAGAGATCAACAGTAACACTATCAGAGTAGGGGACTTCAGCACACCTCTGACAACAAGGGACAGGTCTTCCAGACAGAAAATCAATATGGGAACAACAGCCTTAAATGACACATTGGACCACTTGGATTTAATCGATATTTTCAGAGCATTTCACCCCCAAGCTGCACAATACACATTCTTCTCAAGCACACATGGAATATTTTCCAAGATAGACCATATGTTAGGCCACAAAACAAGTCTTGAAAAATTTAAGAAAATTGAAATCATACTAATTGTCTTCTCTGACCACAGTGCTATGAAATTAGAAATGAACTACAGGAAAAAAACTGGAAGACACACAAATTCATGGAAGCTGAATAACATGTTACTAAATAATGAATGGGTCAAGCAGGAGATCAAGGAAGAAATCAAAAGATATCTCGAGACAAACGAAAATGAAAACACGATGACCCAAAATATATGGGATGCCACGAAAGCAGCCCTAAGAGGGAAATTCATAGCATTGCAGTCCTACCTAAAGAAACAAGAAACATCACTAATCAAAAGTTTATCTTCACACTTAAGGGATCTGGAAAAACCACAGCAAAATAAGCCCAAAGGGAGTACAAGGAAGGAGATAATAAAGATCAGAGTGGAAATAAATGAAATAGAAACCAGAAAAACAATACAAAAGATCAATGAATCCAAGAGTTGGTTCTTAGAGAAGATAAACAAAATTGACAAACCTTTAGCCAGACTCATTAAAAAAGAGAGAGCGAGGACCCAAATTAATAAAATCAGAAATGAAAGAGGAGAAGTGACAACAGACATTGCAGAAATACAAAAAATTTTAAGAAATTACTATGAGCTACTGTACGCTAACAAATTTGACAATCTGGAAGAAATGGACAACTTTCTAGAGGCATACAACCTTCCAAGGCTAACTCGAGAAGAAACAGAAAACCTGAATAGACTGATTACCACCAGGGAAATTCAATCAGTAATCAACAATCTCCCAACAAACAAAAGCCCGGGACCAGATGGCTTTACAGGTGAATTTTACAAAATGTTCAAAAAAGAATTATCACCTATTCTCCTCAAGCTCTTCCAAAAAATCCAGAAGGAGGGAAGGCCCCCAAAGACTTTTTACGAAGCCACTATCACCCTGATCCCAAAATCAGACAAAGACACCACAAAAAAAGAAAACTACAGGTTGATATCTCTAATGAACATAGATGCAAAAATCCTCAACAAAATATTAGCAAACAGAATTCAGCAACACATTAAAAAGATCACACACCATGATCAAGTGGGATTCATCTCTGGTATGCAAGGGTGGTTCAACATTCGCAAATCAATTAATGTGATACACCACATTAGCAAAATGAAAAATAAAAATCAGATGATCGTATCGATAGATGCAGAAAAAGCATTTTATAAAATCCAGCAGCTATTTATGATAAAAACCCTTAAGAAAGTGGGAATAGAGGGATCATATCTCAACATAATAAAGGCCACATATGATAAACCCACAGCTAACATCATACTCAATGGGGAAAAGCTAAAACCATTCCCCTTAAGATCAGGAACAAGGCAAGGTTGCCCACTTTCTCCACTTCTGTTCAACATAGTGCTGGAAGTTCTAGCCACAGCAATCAGACAAGAAAAAGAAATAAAAGGCATCCAAATCGGTAAGGAGGAAGTAAAATTGTCATTATATGCAGATGATATGATACTATATATAGAGAACCTTAAAGACTCCACCGAGAAACTATTAGAGCTGATAGATGAATTTAGTAAAGTAGCAGGATACAAAATTAATATTCAGAAATCAGTTGCATTTGTATATGCCAATAATAAAACATCAGAAGGAGAAATTTAAAAAGTAATCCCATTTATAATTGCTCTAAAGACTACAAAATACCTGGGAATAAATTTAACCAAAGAAGTAAAAGATCTGTACTCAGAAATTTATAAGACACTGAAGAAAGAAATGAAAGAAGATACAACTAGATGGAAATACATACCATGTTCATGGATAAGAAGAATTAATATAGTTAAAATGTCCATACTGCCTAGGGCAATATACATATTCAACGCAATTCCTATCAAACTACCAACGACGTTTTTCACAGAAATAGAACATATAATCCTAAAATTTATATGGGACAACAAAAGACCCCGGATATCCTCAGCAATCTTGAGAAATAAGAACAAAGTGGGAGGTATAACAATACCTGACATCAAATTATACTACAAGGCTACAGTAATCAAAACAGCATGGTACTGGCATAAAAACAGACACATAGATCAATGGAACAGAATAGAGAGTCCAGAAATAAATCCATGCCTATATGGCCATTTAATCTATGACAATGGAAGCAAGAATGTACTGGGGTAAAGACAGTCTATTCAATAAATGGTGCTGGGAAACCTGGACAGACACATGCAAAAAAATGAAGCTGGACCACCTCCTTACACCATAGACAAAAATAAATTCAAAATGGCTTAAAGACTTAAATGTAAGATCTGGAACCATAAAATTCATAGAAGAAAATATAGGAAGAAACTTCACAGACATTACCCGGAGTAAGATTTTTACTGATATATCCCCTCGCTACTAGGTGAGGTCTCTGGAGGCCAAGTGTGTGGGTTTAAGTTGCTAAGACCTTTGACAATTTCTTATTCTCCATGCCTTAATCTTTTTCATGTGAAAAACCCACACACTTGGCCTCCAGAGACCTCACCTAGTACCTCTGTGGTATACTTCTTTTAGTCATGAGATATTAGTCGAGGAATAACAGCAGAAGCTGCAAACATATACTTGCATCCTATGTTATCTTCCATAGGAAATTTTAGATTGGTTTTTCATTCAAAGAGGGCATATAGAAAAATCCAATCCTCAGTGTCATTTAATAAATTATACCAAGTCCCCAAAAATCCTTTCATCTTTTTCTCTGCATGTTTTGGCCTTTTCACATTTTTGGCCTGTCTTTAGTTAAAACCCCACATTTTCGTTCAAAGCAAACTTCATTTCACAGTTCTCTCAGTTTCTAAATGTATGCAAAGATGAATGGAGTTTTCTTGAGACCAGCATCCTGCAGCTACAAAGCTGTAGCATCATCTTGTGGATCCTAAAGAGAAAGGCACTTAGAGATTATTCCATGCACTTCCTTTTTCACTGGATCAAGCCCCACTAATTTGCCTTCCTAGAACATTCCTCCCTGATCCTGGATTTGATTCTATTTTGGCCTAAAATTATTGCTAGACTTGGGCAGACTTCGTCAAATGCAAATGTGATTACATTACTCCATCAGGACTCCTATTGCTGCTCAACAGTCTTTTTATTTGGTTAATTGTGGTTTCCTAGGACACTCCTGCCACTAATCATTCCAAATTCCCCGGTCTCTTCACAAGTGCAATCCCACCCCTCACCTCCTACTGTACGATGATATGAGTTCCCGCTTCTACCTCAACATGTCTCTCCATATATTTGTTCTTTCCTCATTTCCCAACTAGTCTCAGAGGAGAATGTGCTTCTTATTTCTGAGGTTCCCTATATGAATGCCATGTCTCATTACCTTCAAAACCATGCTTCTCCAGCCACCACCTTTGTCAGCTATCTTCAGTCTCTCTTACAAAATAAATTTTAAAAGGCACAGGTCTTCTGTTTCTTGAAACAGACATGCAGTCATATTTTTCACTTGATCCCACTCCCCAGGTTAGTTGTGGGTTTATTTTGGTTCATTTTTCTCACTCTCTTTAAATCCCTTTCCATCTACGCTGCATCTTTTCCCCCTCTATGCCCCCTTGCATCTTGGATTTCTGAGCATTCTACTCTACTCTTAGAGTTACAAACTCCAATCTACTGGCCTTGTAGCAATCCTTTCCCCTTGAACATCTTTCCAACTTTTCATAACACTGGTTACGCTATCCTTCTTCAAAATGTTTCCTTCCTTACAAATCTAGAATTTAGAAGAAAGCTGATTATTCCCCTGTCTCAAAGATAGCACCTTCTGTGGTTCCTTTGCTATCTTCCTTCTGCTCCCAGCTACCGCCTCCTGTGGCCATTGCCTGAGAGTCCATTCTATGCCCGCTGTGGAAGGTATAGAGCCCCAGTCCTCAAGACTGGACATTTTCACTGAGTTGGTCCTCCAGTATTAACTCCAAATCAACATATCTGAAATGTTGTCCTCCCTTAAAGCTACTTCTCTTTCTAATAATAACTCTGAACTTTAGAGTTGTCTTTGACTTCTCCCTCTTTCGGCCACCAATTATGTGCTTGAGACATAGCAATCCATGCTAATATTAGCATAAGAAAAAGTAATTAGGAGGCCACACCTGCCACACATACACAGAAATCACATAGTGCATTCTCAGAACCAAATTTAAGTGAATTTTCGGTTATTTACTATTTCAGCATTATATGTGCTTGGGCTTGGATCTTTAAGAGTGTACATTAACAGGCCCTTCTGAAGTTACTGTCTGGCATCCTAATAGGGTTACATTGTGGAACAGCCATCTTATTGAATGGTTTAAAATTTGGGATCCTTGTTTTTTCTAACCCAGAAGAAAGCGATGTTCAAACCATGTTAATTGATGTGTTTTGATCAAGAAGAAGCCAAGGTTAGTATGAGGCTTATTTCCACAGTGACTAAGTGGAAGAGTCAACACATCAGTCTTTTGAGCCCACCACAGAACTCTCATTTTCATTCTTCTATCCAACAACTGACACTCTAAGTAGCTCAGATTCAAATGCAAATGCAAGCACAAGAATGCAGCACACTTTGAAATCAATAACATCAGTTTGTCAGGCAATTCATTTAGTATTTCGAAAAGCCAGTGAAGTTTAAAAAACAAGGGAGCTGAACGCTTGCTCTCCTGTTCCGAGTTTTAATGAGCCTATTCCTCACTCTGGGACAGAGAAGCCCTCATTATAACTAATCAATAAAACATTAGCACCCAAGATGGAGGGAGCCCTATGATCCCAGTTAATTTTCTTTTCTTTTTTCTCCATCTGGATATAGTTGAAAAAAACCTTCTAATAGCAAAACTAGCCGTTTATTTATTTGAACCACCTCTTTCTAAAGCACAGATACATCTACTTAAGAATAGCATGTTACTCTTGTTGATGTAGAAACGTCAAAATCTGTAGAGAATTGTTACAAGTTTATTTGAGCCAAACTGACCACAATTGCTAGGAAGAAAAATCTCAATGGATTGAGAAAATTCTCCAGAGAATGGCAGTTTTGGAGCTTATTTTATACATTAGAATCAAAGGAGGAGACATAAGGAGGGTTATGTGAAATCCGTTGGTGGTAAATTAAGGGGATGGGAGAAAGCAAAGAAGGGGAATCTTTGGGACTGGATAAAAAGTAAAACAGAGAGATATGAGGTGTGATAAAAAAATATGGTGAATATTTAAATTTTAAAAATTTATTACAGTGAAAGACACATTGCCATTAATCCCCCTCAAAACACTCCACCACCACCCCCCAGCTTGGATAAGTTCCAACACACTTATCCCAGCGTTCTGGCCACTTTCTGAAGCAGTTCTGGAAGTCCTCTTTCATGAGTGTCTTTAGTTGTGCTGTTGTGGCTGCCTCGATGTCCTGAATTGATTCAAAACGAATTTCATGATCATTCTGACTTTGGGGAAGAGTCAGAAGTCACACAGTGCCAGATCTGGTTAATAAGGTGGATGAGGACACACCTTAATGTTTTTATTTGACAGAAATTGCCATACCACAAGTGATGTGTGACACAGAGCCTTTGTTATCTTGTTCCCCAAATACCATCTTCATGTGCTGTAAATGTTAATTATTAACTATTCTGTACCCACCAATGTAAAAGGAGTATGTGCAAGGTGTGATCAAACAATATGGTGAATTTTTAAATGAAAAAAAAATTTTTACAGTAAAAGATACATTGCCATTAATCCCTCTGAACAGACGTATCCCATCCTTCAACAAACACAGTGAATGCTGTTGCCGAGTGCCATCCAACAGAAAGGCAGAGATCTTCAGTATAGGAAGCGGTGCATCAAACCTTAGTAACCCTGTGTGACAAGTTTCAGCTTGTTCGGTGCAGCCAGTCGGCTATAAGCTACGGTTGAGAGAAGGTGTGTTTTAAAATGTGCCATAAATCATCATCCATCATGACAATGCTGCATGTCACACATCGCTTCTTGCATATGGCAACTTCTGTCAAATAAAAACATTATGGTGTGTCCTCATCCATCTTATGCACTGGATCTGGCACCATGTGACTTCTGACTCTTTCCAAAATCAAAATGATTCAGCACATGGAGGCACCTACAACAGTGCAACTAAAGACCCTCATGAAATAGGACTTCCAGAATGGACTGCTTCAGAAAGTGGCAAGAACGCTGGGATAAGTGTGTTTGAAGTGAGGGTGAGTATTTTGAGAGGGATTAATAGCATTGTGTCTTTTACTGTAATCATTTTTTATTTATTTAAATATTCACCATATTGTTTGATCACACCTCGTACATACTCCTTTTACATTGGTGGGTATAGGATAGTTAATAAACATTTACAGCACATAGAGATGGTATTTGGGAAACAAGATAACAATAACAATGAGGAGTTCTGTGGTTTCTTGCCCTGGTGCAGTTGTGCCCTGAGAGGTCTGGGAAAGAAAATTACTCCGACATTTCAAAAGTATGTTATCTTAAATGCAAAAAGACAACAGAATGGCTCACCTTTCTCAAAGAAGCTACAGGCCTAGGATATGACTACCCCACATGATCCACTTTTAGTTAGGCATTTTTATGTTCAGACTATCCTACGGGGTTACTTTCAGTCTCTGAGTTTGTAGGGCCTGCCATGCTGGCCTCTCCTGAGCTTGTCAGATTTAATATGTGACCCGTTTTTCGTCCGCACTCTTATCATGTTGGTAAAAATGTTTTCAACTGAGACTTTCTATGCTGATATATTAAGTGCTCATAAATCATATGCAGCTCTCTTCTCTCTCAAATGAGCTCCATGAGGCTGCATGGAGAAACTCCAGACAGCACACGCAGCATTCCTTGCTGCCTGAGCACTTTTGTGCCTACCTCTCTCCTGTACTTCACCTTAACCTTCAAAACAAGGAAAAATCAGACTTAGGATTTCATTTTAGAGGGGACTTTTGGAGCTAGAGATGAACACAGGGAGAGAATGGGTGGTGGTGGGATCAACTTGCCTACTTGATGTCTCACTTGACTTTGCAGCCCTTGAAACTATCAAATATGAGACAAAGCAAAGTGCAAGGTACCCTGGTTTATTTTGCCATGCCTGATAGGTGGCTTCACATGATGCCATGCTAAAGTTAGGTTTTGTTTTAAATTACTGGGTCTCATTGATTTAAATTACTGGATCTCATTATGTAGTGCTATGATGTGAAATTTTAGGAAAAAATTCTGCTGTACAGCCCTTGATTTAAGCCAGTCTAGGGCATATAATAGACCCTTTAATCATACAGTGCTCTTTCACTTTTCAGATCCTCTACCGCACTCCCAATAGGCAAGCCTCGTATCCAAAACTGAATGAACCAGGCTCACTTTCAGTCTCTTCAGGTGGAGTAGTCTGAGAGACTTCTAGAAATTGAACTGGATATCCCTGTTCAATTCCACTGTGTTTTTTTTAATTTATTTTATTTTATTAAATTTATTGGGGTGACAATTGTTAGTAAAATTACATAGATTTCACGTGTACAATTCTGTATTACATCATCTATAAATTCCATTGTGTGTTCATCACCCAGAGTAAGTTCTCCTTCCATCACCATATATTCGATCCCCCTTACCCTCATCTCCCACCCCCCACCCCCCACCACCCTTACCCTCTGGCAACCACCAAACCGTTGTCTGTGTCTATGAGTTTCTGTTTCTCATTTGTTTGTCTTGTTCTTTTGTTGCTTTTGGTTTATATACCACATATCAGTGAAATCACATGGTTCTCTGCTTTTTCTGTCTGACTTATTTCGCTCAGCATTACACTCTCAAGATCCATCCATGTTGTCACAAATGTTGAAGTAGCAAAACAGTCCCAGAGACCAGAACTTTTATGGTTTTTCGTATTCTACCAAAAGCCCCATTTGGTTTGGTTTCTAAGATGGCCTATAAAAGCCTGTTGATTTAGTTACCGTGCATTCATTCAGCAAACATGTATTTAGTTCCACAAACCTTTTAATGCGAGTACCTTGTGTCAGGTACTGCTTGGTACCAGGTATACGATGGAGAAAATACAAGGTCCATACTCTTTAGGGAGACTGTATTTTATCTGAAAGGAAAGATTTGTGAACAAAAAATTACACTGAGATGTGTTAAGCATTCAAATAAAAGGAGAAATTGAAAAACTGAGTGCCATGAAAAATAACTAACTAGCAACCCAGGGCTGTCTTGGCTCAAATTCTTTTCCTTTTGTTCCTTTTGCCCTCACCAATTTTAGACAATTGCAGGTCAAAGCCCTTTACAACATGTGTCTTTCCAATAAAAATCTCTGAGTGACAAAGTGATCATTAAGTTCATGCCACTAGCCTGCTTAGTGATGCAATATTCTCCACACACACAAAAAATTTGTTTACCACATTTGGAGAGGTATTTTGGTCTAATTAGACTCCAGGTTTAGCAAGGCACTCTCTGTTAGTCAAAGTTTTAAATACAGCCTAGCAGGATACTTAAGAGTATATTCCTGACTCAGTATTTTTTTCTTCACCTCACTCTAGAAGCAGGATGGTAATGGGCTTTACAGTCACATAGATCTGAGTTAGAATTCTGGCTCTGATTCTTTTTTTAATTTTATTTGCTTAAATTTATTGGGGTGACAATTGTTAGTAAAATTACATAGATTTCAGGTGTACAATTCTGTATTACATCATCTATAAATTCCATTGTGTGTTCATCACCCAGAGTCAGTTCTGATTCTTGCTAGTTGTGTAGAACTGAGCAAGTCACTTGGTCCGGCAGTTTCTTATTCTGTATAATGGGAATGATAATAGTCTCTAATTCCCAAGGATATCATGAGATTAAAATGGGCTATTGTATGTAGAGTTTATCATTGTGCCTGGGACATAGTCAATGCTAAGCAAATATCAGCTCTTACTGGTACTATCCTGTGTCCCTGCTTAAAAAGACATACAAATAAAAATGATACCTAGGTTCTAGTCCCATTGGGACTAGCCCCATGGTTTTGAGTAAGCTGCTAATGCTTTTGTTTCCACTTGCACAATAATGGAAGTTGCACTAGATTACTTCTATTATACCTTTTAGTCCTGACAATCTGAAGTTGGCTCATTTCTTGGAGTGACATTGTGAGCTCCCAGACATGATGGTCACCCTGGGTGTCACACAGGGTCTAGAAGTACCTCAGTTCGTGGGCAGTGCCAGGATAATGTTCTGCTTCCAGAAAGAGGTTCCAAAGGCAGCAAAAATGATGTCCCAGAAGAGCTGGTAATGATTTGTTACCCAGCATTTTAAATGGAATATGTAACTGCTGAGGAGGCAAAGTCTTCTATTAACCCATAGGGGTTCTCTTAACGATATAGAACTAAAGAGATTGTCACTCAAAAGAGGTCTTAATTGTAGGGTTTACTCAGTTATGCTTCTTTTTCTTCCCAGCAAAGACACTGAAAATGAAAACAAAAAAACAAAACAAAAAAAAAGCCAACGGAAAGATCAAGCATTTTGTCATTACTGTTCAAAATTTATTTGAACTTTTTAACCCTGTGGTATTCTCAGAAGCATCTGAGTGCTTGTTACAAAACCACCTTGCATTTTTATTATACCTTGAGTACAAGCAACTCAAAGCACTTTGCAACATTATGAAATCTCATCCTATCTCTCAGGTATTTCTTTGCAAACAAGCAAGCACCATGTCAGCCATGAGTCAAATTAGTCACTTTGTTAGCCAGAGAGGATTTCATCCAGTGACCCTAATGTCTCTATTGCCAACACTCCTTGATGTTCAAATTTCCATGAGGTTTGAGGCAAAGAGTCTTATGTATTAAGAATCTATTTAATAAACTCCTCTGTCTCTTGTCTCTTTCTGTCTGCCAGGGTCAAAGGAAGCTGACCCTTATTTGGCTTCTCCTAGACCAAAAAAGAAGCAAAAGTAGGGTAAGGTTTGAGGGCCCCGAAGGGAAATACCCTATTCCATTTTCATAGTTCAGCCTATGAAGATCACTTCTATACAGTGTTATTCAAACAGGTTCACACAGAGAAATAAAGCAACTGAGTTGACTGTGCTAGAGCATCTCTCAAAAGATACTCATTCCAAACCAGTTTATTCACAGCTACTTCCAGTCAACAGGATGTGATGGAATGCTTGTAACAGCCTCAAGATTCAGTCTGGCTTCCTCTATTCATTTAGCTTCCTCTATTGCCATCCCCCCTCCCCCCACCCCGCCCGCCCCCGCCGACTCCATTCCCTAACCAGACTGAAATTTTGATTTGTAGAATGAGTTATGCTCTCTAAACAACTGAAGGCACGCGTGCGTGTGCGTGCCACGGGCACGCGCGCGCACACACACACACACACACACACACACCCACACCATAAATAACACTTGTATTTTAGGTCTCAAATGTCACTCCAGGAAGCTTTTCTCTTTCATGATCCTAGTGAACTGACTGCTCTGTGCTCCACAATACCCTGCCCTTTCCCCAAACTTAGCATCTGTCATACTGTTGTCATTTTGCTATTTCTTCCATTAGACTTGCAAACACTCTGAAAATAAAGATGTTGTTTACCCAACTGTTGTACCACCAATGCCTAGTACAATGTGCCACAATTGTTGAATAAATGAATAGATTGATTGGGTATTTTACTTTGAAATATTTATTCTGGCATTTCACATTTAACCTCATCAAATATCACAGCTTTTGTTAGATAACCTCTCAAACGTCTTTAACTGAGTCTTTTATAAATCATACCTATAGAATCTTGGTCTTTTGGGGCTTTTATATCCTAATTGCATCACCATGAATGTGTGGTGCAAACATTTAAATCTTTTATTCCCTTCTACTTCAGAACTGAAAGATATCCCCAGGTTACACTGCAATGATACTAAATGGTTGCATATCCAATTTAGATTCCAACTCATTTGCCAAAGGAAATCACAAAAACTGACTACTAAAATGTTGAGTGTAATCCTATATCTCTATAGAAACAATAGATATGAACATTAATAAATTCTTCACTTTACCACTACATACACTCTGATGAATGTAGAGATTCCTGTATCTCTCTGAAGATAAAGATTTATTTGCTATTGGATTTGTTGCCTTGGAGTTGGTTCTTTGGCATTCTACAATGAAAATGCATAGAACTTGTTTCTAAATGTGGAGTAATATCTGTTCGTACAATTACTACTTGAAGAATCTATACTTGTGCATATCGGGAGGAGTTGAAATATTTGTTAGACAAAACGTAAATAAAAGTGGATTAAAAGTAGAGACTCTGAATCATGTTCTTATCATCCATCTACACCATCCCATGAAAAAGAATAAAGAAGAATATTTGTATCCCCATGCCACTACCAGCTCAGCTGGGCCACCAGACCTGTCTTTCTCTGCTTCTTACTCCTCATTTCTACCTATTGAAATTCTAACTATCGTTTAAAGTTATCCTTAAATTAAACCTCAGTAACAACCTCGCCTCCCACCACCACCATGGAAAGGGATCTCAGTTTCACAAAGCTCGGAGATCACCTAACCCAGAGGTTCTCAACCTTGGCAAAATGTTAGAATCACTCAAGGGAGTTTATAGAAAATACCAAAGTCTGGGTCCCAAATGAAATTAATTAAATCAGAATCTTTTGGTCTGAGGTTCAGCCTGGATATCGGGATGTTTCAAAGTATGCCAGCTGATTCTAATCTGCAGCCAAAGTTGATACCCATTGCCCCAAAAATTCAATGTGGCTGGAGCATGGAAAGCGAGGGTTAAGGGTGGTGCAAGAAGGAGAGACTGGAAATACTGGCAAGGCTCAGCTATGCAGGCCTTATAATCCATGCCAAGGAGTTGGGCCTGTCTTGGAGAACATGGGAGCCAAAAAGGGGTTTTAACTGGGAAGCAACATGATCAGTTTCGTGTTCAAGGAATTCAAGTTCTTTCATTTCTCTGAGTTTTCTTTTAATCATCTGTTAAATGCAATGAGTGGTGTAGATGACCTCCAATGACCTTTCTCATCTAACAGAAAATTATTGACAGAATTATCATTCCTAACCTAGAAGGGCTAGAACTAATGCCTCTCATAAACAGAAGCTCTGCATCTTCCCTAAATATAGGCCTAGACAGAACATAGTAATTCTTTGAGAGTGTAGGTTCTTCTAAGGGAGTTTTAGAGGGGACGGCTGCTAACAGCCAGCTTCTGCATCACCAGGGAACTTACCTCGATGAAATGGAGGGCCTGTTAATTAGCAGACAAAGCCTTGCAGTCCAAAGCATACAGAAAGGTATTTTCTTCCTCTGGAAACAGAGATTGGCAGCTGTGGGAAATTAGGCCCAGACCCTTCCCTGCCCTTATAAGTATTGGTCAAGAGTCCAACATGGATATTTGTTGAATTGAATTGAACTCTGCTTGCTAAAATTATATTTGAAATAATTGTAAGTAGACAGTCCTTTATTTTCTGACTCTCTAGTTCTTGGCTATGTCATGAGTAAGTGAGGCTCCCAGAGAGGTGACCTCTGGATGTGGCATTATGTGTGCATGCACATATAGACATGTACATATACAGTCAGCAATTCATTATTGTGATTTTTGAAGGGCCAGGGAAATGTTACCAGCTGAAATTGTGCAACTGAATCTGGCTAAGTAAGTTGTTTTCAGTGGTATTTTAGGTCACCCTTCTTTTTATTTTTTATTTTTATTAGTTTCAGGTGCACAAGACAAAGCAATACTTAGACATTTATCATTTATATCCCTCACACTGTGTGAAACCCCCTCCCCCCATCCACTAGCCCTCTGATATCGCACAGATCCATTACATTTCCACTGTCTCTATTCCTAATGCTGTACTCCGCTTCCTGTAACCATATACATACATATATATACATATGTATGTATATATATATACGTACATATATATATATATATATATATAAATTATAGTTGGCATTCATTATTGTTCAGCTTCAGGTGTACAGGGCAGTGATCAGGCACCTACATCATCCCTGAGGTGGTCTCCCAAATGGGACACATGTCCATCGGATACCCTCCAAAGTCTTTACAACATTATTGATTACGTTCCCCAAATTAATTTTCAAAACCCCGTGGCCATCTTGTGGTTACTGACTGTTTTCTAATCCCCTCTCCTTCCCTCTTATCCCCACACCCCTCCCATCTAGCAACCCTCAGTTTTTCCTCTATATCTCCAGAACTGTTTCTGATTAGTTCATTCACTTATTCTTTTCTTTAGATCCCGCATATAAGTGAGATCATATGGTATTTGTCTTTCTCTGTCTGACTTATTTCACTTAACATAATGTTCTCTAGGTCCATCCATGTTGTTGCAAATGGTAAGATTTCTTTCTTCTTTATGGCTGCGTAATACTCCATTGTATAAATGTACCACAGTTTCTTCATCCAGTCATCTACCGATGGGCATTTCGGTTTTTTCCATGTCTTGGCTATTGTGTATAGTGCTGCAATAGACATAGGAATGCATAAAGATTTTTGAATTGGAGTTTTGGATTTCTCCTAGGTCACCCTTCTTAACAGTAATAATGTGCAGCATGTGCATTGGGTTGGGGAAATACCATGTTTCCCCGAAACTAAGACCGAGTCTTATATTAATTTTTGCTCCAAAAGACGCATTAAGGCTTATGTTCAGGGGATGTCATCCTGAAAAATCATGCTAGGGCTTATTTTCCGGTTAGGTCTTATTTTCAGGGAAACACGGTAGTCTGCTTGGTACATAGGTACTGGCATTGCTTGTAAATGGCTGCTTGGGCATGGGCAGACTTCCTTGTGATGCAGAGTGGGACACGCATGTGGATCCAGTTCAGATACATGCTGTGT
The DNA here is from genome assembly GCF_057876585.1 of Rhinolophus sinicus. Taxonomy (NCBI): domain Eukaryota; kingdom Metazoa; phylum Chordata; class Mammalia; order Chiroptera; family Rhinolophidae; genus Rhinolophus; species Rhinolophus sinicus. The sequence continues at coordinate 99,375,052 of NC_142518.1, forward strand.
ACATTTAAGTACCGGAGTCTCGTGTCCCATCTCTAGCCAATGCCAGCTTCTTTTCCCTTTCTGATTCATAGCAAAACAGCATATCTGTTTGAAATTATGTTTAGTTTTCATTGTCTTCTGGAAGAAAAGGCTTCTGCTAATGAAAATGGTGAATTTATATGGAGTGCTTGGGACTAAGTATGATGGATACTCTCGATAAACACCTGCACCATTAAAGGCAATTTTCTGAGACCAAATGCTATTTTAGGGATGATAGAAGCTAAGGTAATTGAAGTCTTGGGGAAACATGACCCTTTATGCCCTCCCTTGCACAGAAATCATCACATGTTGTCGTGTTGAGGTAAGCATAAAATTTCAATTACATTTTGGGATCTCAAAATAAGAATGCCCTAGTTTGCCCCTGTTTAATTCCCTGGCTATATCAGCTGTTTATCCTTTCTTTCCTGGGCAGGAAAGAATTAGGGATTAAAAAAAAAAGAAACCACCAAAAACAAGAAATCTTAATCCATGTAATTACTCTAATTGGCTAATGGGAGTCTTTTCTCAGTAGCAGATAATTCTTTGCAGTTTAAAGACACGTGTTGACATTTCCGAAGGATTAAGTAAGAGGGGTTCACTTTTCTTTCTCTCACTACATGGACGAGGAGAAAACATGCGTGGTGCAAATTCTTGGCAAACAGGTGCAGCCCTTGAATTTTCCTCCAAACAACTTATTTTTCTTAAGTTTCCACTCCACTTACTTGTTGAGATGATGCCTAATGAAGTATTCATCGATGGCACCGTCACTAATAAAACATAAATCAGCTTGGGCTCTACATACCATTCATATGCTAGAAGGAGTCAGCACTGTGAGCTGGCACTTGTTTCCAGCTGTTTTCTTGTCATTAGCTTTTAATTTCAACAGCTACCTTAGTTGGGCCGCCCCTCTCTTTTCTCAGCTCAGGTATTTGTGCTGTTAGTGTGATTGTCAGTTCTGTTCTGCTTGAAAGCGTTCAGTGTATGTTGCTATGGTTACCGGCGCCAGAATTGGAAAGAAATGAAGGGGGTATCAAGGTTTTGACGTAGCTGTGATGAAGGCTTAGTGCTGAAATGTTAGCTATTACTTTGGTGGATTCTATGTTATTTGAAAATGAATCCATTTTAATAGAATATTTAAATACATTCTTGAATATATGGTACACCAAAATGGAAATACGAACAACTGGATTTAAGTAAATGAATATTTTAAAACAGTTCTGAGTGCATACCCTATGGGACACTTGGGAACTAAATGAACACTGTTAGTGTAATATGTAGTATCACCTAAGTAAGTAATATGGGCAATTTTATTACCTCTCTCTGTCTCCTTAGAATGCCAATGTCTTCTCGTTTTCTCTTCATTTGTTTTCTTCTTCTCTTCAGCAGCAGTGTGGAATTCTGTAAATTTGGAAATAAGGATATGAGTGCTTTTGTTGTTAAGGTGCCTAGGGAAACAGGACTGGTTCTGAGGTTTTGCAAAAGTCCCCTTCTTGTTTGCTGCTTGAAATGTTAAGGGACAGGCCTGGGGGATTAGCTGTCTCTTTCTTTCCAATGGGAGACACTCAGAAAGGCTGATTATAAGATGCTACCCTTGCCCTTGCTGGATATTCTATGTGCCTACCTTGCTGCTCAAGATGATCTTAAAGAAACTGATGAGGCTGCTGTTCCCTGTTGCCAGTCTTTTTCCCTAACCGCCATCCTTTGTGTCTCTACAGCCCTCCTTCTCTTCACTTTCATGGTCTCCAAGGCAGCCTTCCCAGGTTCCCACAGAACTCACCCCAAGCTTTTGCTTGCCCGCTGTGTTTAGTATCCTCCTCCTTTCTCTCGGTGACTTGAGAAAATAAAGACACTTGTTTCTTTGTTTAAAGTAAATAAAGTAAATCTGATTTGGACAAACCTTGAGGTGATATTTCTGTCTACTCTCCACAAGAGGAAAGCTCTTCCATTTCCATTCTTGATGTCTACACTATCCTTAGCACAGAGCATAGTCATTAATCACATGGACAGGATACTGGAGCCCAACTGCCTGGATTCAAATCCCAGCTCTGCCACTTACTAGGTCTGTGACCTTGAGGATATTGTTACTTAACATTCAGTAACGGGCTTCAGTTTCCTCATCTCTAAACTGGGATTAATAATTGAAACCAGCACATAGAATTTTTGTTATATATAATATGTATAATTTATTATATATTATATATAATACACATTATATATATACTTTTTATTATATATAATATTAGGTTAGTTCAAAAGTAATTGTGGTTTAAAAATAATTGCAAAAACTGCAATTACTTTTGTACCAACTTAATACACAAATGTTTGTTTTTATTCCACAACTATGTATTTTCTACTGTGTGCCAAGCTCTATGCTTGGCCCTGGGCATAGAGCAGGGAACAAAATAAACGTGGTCCTTCCTCTCATAGAGTTCATACCTAGTGGAGTAGGCAAGCAGTAAGGAAATAATTACAATAAAGGGTGATGAGAGCTAACAATTCTTGCAACCCAGTTTTCACAACTGTCTAAACATGTCATCTCATGAAAAACACCTGTATAGCCATGACAAGGAATTCTTCGCTCTCTGAAGTGTTTTGGGTCTACCTAGACAGATCCATGAATGAGGAAAGGTAGTTGGCTTTCAAGAAGAACTCCCACAGAGGATTCAGACTGGAGGGGCCGTGTGACTGACAGCAATAAAAGTTTCACTTAAGCCAGAGTCTGGCTGGGACTTTCTCGCTTTTACAAACAACACAAAGGATCTAATTCTCTCTAATAAGCAGAGCTACCAACAGCAGTCTGTACAATAACTTTTAGAAACCTGACCTTCTGACCCAGAGGCCATCCTGAAACCACAGCATCCACCTCCCCCCTTCCCCCCATCACTCAATAAATGTCCAGCCTGATCTATTGTCCTGTGGATGAGAAGGCCCATGAAATAATTAACAATCCCCTCTCTGTTCTGCAATACTTACTCCAAACGTTGACCATTCAGAGGGGCTGGAAAGACTAAGCAAAGATGATGTTCTTACCAGGTGATTAGATGACAAAGAGCCTGCTGCCAATCTTCCGGAGCACATTGAATGCAGACCATGCCTCAGCATTCGTGGAAGCAGCGTAATTAAGAGCTGGCCCTTGTTAAAGAACTAACTTCTTCCCACCCTAGAGGTTCGTCTGGTTACAACAGGGCTACTAAAGAGGAATTGCGACTTTGACTTGTTTTGAGGCTCTCTATTGAAAGACTTAAAACTGTGGGCTTTAAAAATGCTCCTGGTTGCAAGGAAATATTTTAGCAGTCAGTGTACCACTATGGTAACTTTATATTGAAAAACAGTTTGTAAGCTGGTGGAGCTCTGCTTTTTTTTTAAATTTAATTTTATTAAATTTATTGGGGTGACAATTGTTAGTAAAATTACATAGATTTCAGCTGTACAATTCTGTATTACATCATCTATAAATCCCATTGTGTGTTCATCACCCAGAGTCAGTTCTCCTTCGGGTAAGGGGGGTGGGGGGTGGGGGGTGGGAGATGAGGGTAAGGGAGATCGAATATCTGCTTTTAACCTGTCCTTGCAGAAATTTCTGAGCAGTAACTGTGATTGGTGGGAAACAGGAGGATCTGAAGTTTCAAGTTCTAAAATGCAAGGCTTGGGCTTTATTTGGTTCCCAGTGCCAGGACTGAGAAAAACCACACGGACTCTCGTCAGGGTATGATAGAGAGACTGGGCTGGGTTGGATCGAAGAATTCCCTAGGAGCAACAGAATGTATTTTAACAAAAGAAGGGAGCCACAGACGAGGAACACCAGGACAATATCCATTTTCAGAGCCATAGTCAAGTGTGAGTCCACAGTGAAGAGTTGAAGCAAGAAATCAGAGGCTGAGGATATAAGGACAGGAGGCAGTAAAAACAATGATTAAGAGCATGGCCTCAGAGACAGGCTACCTGGGTGGGTGTAAATCCTGGCTTTGCCACTTCCTTGCTATGTGACCTCCAGAAATTACTTAACTGTTCTGTTTCTGCTTCCTGATCTGTAACGTAGGGGGAGAATACTGCTACTGCATGTGCCATTCATTTACCTGTTTGGTCTTAGATTTATTTTTGGCCGTTCCCCTGCCTCATACGATTCCTGGGAAGACCAATAAAGCTTTTGCATGTAAAGCACTTGCAATAGTGCAGGCACATAGTAAGTGTTCACAACACCGTGGTATTTGAAAAGTAAAGGTCTGAAAAAGAAAGGTAAGATAGTTGGACAACATAAGCAAATATGATTAATAGATTAAAGATGGAAACATAGTGACAATGTTACTTACTACCACTAGAACTATCTCCAAACAGCTCCTTGAGCAGTTATCTCCACAGCCTGCTTGGGTGCCTTTCTGCTGCCACCACACAGAGAAGAATATGGGCGGCAGGAAGAGACAGTTGACCCAAATACCTAGCTTCTTCGAGTGACGACTTTTGCTTTTCACTTCATCCTGTCACTAGAAGAGCATATAGGTGGTACAGGCAGCCATCCGAAAACATTTTTACTACAGCCAGGTATGTGCTTTGAACAAGTTATGTGATGCAGTACTGAGCAAAGTACACTTTTAAAAAAATCTAATAGAACAGGATTTAAATTGCTGCACTGCCACTTTGTCCATATAACCATGGACATGCCACGAGTGCTCTCTGCATTTCAATTTCCTCATCTATAAAATGACTGATGGTAATACTTATTGAATTGTTGTGAGGATTAAATAAAACATATGCGCAAAGCAACTGGCACATTGCCTGGCTTAGATTCATTGCTTAATAAATGCTAGTTTCCATCCCTCTTTCTCCCAGAGAAATTGCAGATGTAATCATGACCTCATGCTACACAATTTATCTATCTTGAGTTAAAATATCACTTATTCTCTTCAAGTCTGTCCTTGTTTTATGTCCTGTTGGCCACTTATTCTTCCTTGCTGGTTTACCTCTCTGTCCAAGGCCAAGCTGTTTGGCACATCTATTTGGAACTTTGGCAAAGGGCAGTCCTTTTCTCTCCATGCACTGACTGAGTGTAATTTAAAGCATCATGGACAGAGAGAAAAAATGGGCTTGGGCTTCTTCCAGGCCAGTGTCACTGTCTAAAGTAGCCCAGTGGGTCGTAGCAGCAGGAATCCAGACAGTGTTGACCCTCAAAGTGAGAAGAGAGACAGCAAAGTGGTGTACGGTAGTCTGGTTTAGCTGGAGCAAGACTCCACACTGTGACTGGAGAACCTAGAGCAGGGCTCATCTTCTAGGGAGAAGGGCTAACAAGATCATGGTTAGGGGTCATGGCTCTAGCCCAATGAGTTGGCAGATCAGGATATGCCTCACTGCCCAGCAAGACCGTAGTATAAATTTATAAATCAGATGATTACATAGGTTTATAGATTGGGAACACGTGACAGTGGATGGGACTTGTGCAGAGGGTGTCTCAGCTTAGAGTGTTAAGACTAATATTAGGCCCCACTAGCTGGGGGGGTTGAGTCTTCTGGGGGCCTTTCAGGCCCAGGAGCTGTGTGGATGCTACCTCTGGCTGCAAAGACTAGGGAAAAACTTTCCCTCCTAACAGAACTTTTGTACTGAACAATCAGTTTCTGCCATTTCGACAGCATTGTTGTCTTATAAATTACCTTGTTTTACAGCCCTTCCTAGTGGGCCAGCCCTATCCAGCTGGGTTTTATACCACATGATCCCACCCTAAGCTTTCTCCCCACCCAGACACTACAGCTTATTGAAGACCAGGTAGAAACCTGACAAAAGCAATCATACATAAGACTAGCCATTAGCCTATAAGGTGGCCCAGCACAGACAGCTCTATCCAACAAGAATAAGCTAGATCAGTCAGGTTCTTGCTATGGGACATACAAACAGAACTAGATAGCAATGGTATTCTAAGGTGTGAAAGGCCCATGTAGAAGAGGTTTTGCGGACCCAGAAGCAAGCTGAAATCATAAGGAAGCAGGAACTATAAGTAGGCTGTAGCTTTACCATAGAAAAAATGGAGGAAAGTAGAAGGAAGCCAGGTGAAAGTGAGAAAGAAAGACCAGGTTATAGATGAGTTAAAGATGAGTCAGATTAATAATATAGCACTAGAGAAAATGTCCAAGAATTCTTGCTATCCAGGTTTGCAGAGCTGTCTTTATCCAGTTTCGGTAACTGTATGACCTGAATTCTGGATGTATTAGTTAAGGGATGATTAACCGGTATAACAATAAACCTGTATTTTCAGGGGCTTAATACAATCAAAGCTTCTCACTCACTTCACAATCTAATACAGGTACTCAGAATGAAGCACCCTTTCTCATGTGGTCATTCAGGGACTCAGGCCCCTTCCATCTTGTGGCTCTGCACTCTTCTAGGTCCTTGGTGTCCTCCTCCATTCATCTGGTGGATGGGGAAAGAGACCGTGAGGAAGGCATACCTCCTTTTTATACACTTTGTCCTATAAGTGACACATCAGTTTCTCCACATTACATTTGTGAAAATAAGTTTCATGGCTCTACCTAGGAGTCTGGGAAATAAAGTCCCTGACTGGAGAGCCTCATTCCAACAACAATTCTGCACTTTGGAAGGCACGCACCAATCATTTTGTCAGCTGACCTTCCTACACAGTTCATGGATTCCCTTGAACTCTCTGTCTCCCTTATTGTCCCATATCTATAGGACCCTCCTTTTCCCTATCCCCCTTACTTAAGCTAATCTGAGTAAGTCATTCTTCTTTACAACCAATGAGCTTAATTAAAACAGGAACCTTCGGGAGAGTGACAGTGTCTTTCACTCAATGACTGGAATTCTATGTATTCCTAGTGTCTACAGAGGAAGGTTCTTAGGCAGTGAACATGTTCTATTGCCTAGGTCCCTTGTCATCAGACCTGAATATGACAAATCATACTGTCACTCCCTGGGCTTTTCTGTCACCTTGAGTCCCGTTTCTCACTGCACTCTTTCATCTGAAAGTTAGGAGCCCACCAACCCTGGAGAGATATTTTACAAAACCTGGGTTCTTCCAGGTCCCCACAGCACGAGGGGGAGTTTCTCTCAGGACTAGGGAGTAAGAAGCCTTGTTGTATGTGCAGGCGTGCTCTCACTCCCACTTCCTCTTCATCTTATCAAGCTAGGTTTAGCTGCTCTGGAATGTGCTAACTCACTTCGGGAAAACCTAGCAAAGCAGATTAATCAGGTTTGATGCCCTATTTGGGTCACTTTTAATTTCATGTTGACATTGGGGTTCTCTCTACCAGTTGCATCCTACTTTTGTGAACCAGGCCAACTCTGGGTGGAAGAGAGAAACAGAGAGGCAGAGGAAGGGCCACGGGGTTGAGATTCCCCCATGAGAAGGGTCAAAATTTGATTGGAGATCTTGTAGTATGATAATTTTTAACAGTGTCTTGGATAAAATGAAACATTTTTACTTTCAAATTGTTTTAAACAGTTTCAGTTTAATACTATCAGATTCACTGAAATACTTACAAAAGAACAGCCAATATAAACTAGAAATGAAAGGTGATGAAAATAGGCAGTTTTATCGTGTAGCTCCATCAGGAAATATAAGGACTCTGACTTCTCTAATGTGTATATTTCCAGTTTCAATGGTTTGAAAAAAGGTTGAACTTTTTTTAAGTCTCCTGTTGCCTTTCAGATGACAATCTTGTTTTCATAACCAAAAGCTAAAACCACATTTCTTCCAATAAACTCCCTCCCTAGGAGCACACTAGAGCTGTCTCACTTGAATCAGTCACATATTTGGATTTTTTTCTATCAAATGGAATCAGAACATATGGGCATGCACAAGGCAATGTTATGCAGTAATCCCAGAGCAGTACAGACACCATTGATTAGAATTTCTGAACTCTCCTTTTGAGAGTGCCTGGGGTGGGCTTACTCATGATTCCAGAGAAGTGGGACAGCATCCTATTTGTTTCTTAAGGGGCTTGTGCTAGAGCAGGGTCCTACTAGAGGTTTCCAAGAGCTGAGAGAATCATAGGGTCAGTCTGAGCCCAAGTCCTTAGTGGCTACAAAGGATCATGACAGAAAAACCAGGTACCAGATGCCAAGTCTAAAGTGGTAATATTAGGGCTGTAAGCCAGTGACCAAGCTGAGTCATAATTCTTGTGAAAGTAAAAGTAGAACAAGACCAGACTGCAAGGCAAGTAAAGATGAGTCTGGACAAGTCTTGGGGTTCATTTATTCATTTAATCATTTATTCACCAAGTATTTACTAAGCATCAGTTATATATACATATATACATATATACATATATACATATATATATATATATATATATATATATATATATATATATATACCATGAATTGTACATGACCTTATTGGTGGTTGTTCATGTAGTTTAGCCTTATTTGAAGGTGTAGACTCAAGCAAGACAGTCTGAATTTAAATCCTGGCTCAGCAACTTACCATGGGTGTGACATTAAACAAGTTATATAACCTTTCTGTGTGTCAGCTTTCCATCTATAAAATGAGTGACAGCAGAAACATATAGGGCTGAAATAAAAATTAAATGAGAATTCTTGTAAAGCACTTAACACCTGGCACATGATAAAGACATGTAAGTGTTTGCTAAATAACTGAAATAGAGTTAGAGAGGACCCCTTTTATCAAGCTAAAATGGAATAGAGATTGGGCTAAAGGATTTCTTTGTAGCATATGAAGAAAGGGTTTGAAAGGGAAATGAAAGGCATACAATGGATTTTAGGAATAATTTTTAAACCAGGAGAACATATTTATTTTATTTTACGTACATGTTTTGTGTCCTGATTTTTAGCCACAAAAGATTGTATTATAACAAAAATAGTCACACTGAACTAATATGAAACATAGAAATAAAAATTGAAAATCTAGTCCAAGGAAGGAAAATCCCTCAAATATTCCAAGCATGAGAGCCAATATAATTGCTATAATTGAGCTTCAAATTTGGTTCTCAACTTTCTGCGTGGTGAAAGTAAAGAAGGTACACAAGTAATAGTTTCCCACTATTACTAAGTGGGAAACATATATATTCATTATTGGAAACCAAATATTTTTCCTACAATCATTTTAAAATAAATTTCTCACATTAGACTTTATATGAGGGACAGTAGATTTGTATATAAGCTCAGAATTAAGCAGATCTGATTTCACATTTCACCTTTATCATTCATTCACCCTGTGACTTAGGACATATAACTTTAATTCTTCGAGACTCTGACTCATCTGTAAAATGAGGGTAATGATAACTCCTACCTCTTAGGTTTCTGGGAGAATTAAATGAGATATAAAGTATTTAATATAGTGCCTGGAACATGTCAATTCCTCAATAAATGGAAGATCTTTTCTCTCTCTACTTCCTCCTCTTCTTTGTCATCCTGTTCTCCTCCTTTTTCCTCTTTTTAATCTCCCATCCTTTTCCTCTCCCGCTACCTGATTCATTATATTTGGAAATATCCCTCAATATTCATTCTCTGTGTGTATATTACAATAACAATGACAGCTTACAGTTCTGTACAGAACTTACTATGTGCTAGGTGTTATTCTGAACAATTTACATTCCTTGATTCATTTAATCCTATTTTTTTCTTTTTTTAAATTTATTAGGGCGACAATTGTTAGTAAAATTACATAGATTTCAGGTGTACAATTCTGTATTACATCATCGATAAATCCCATTGTGTGTTCACCACCCAGAGTCAGTTCTCCTTCCATCACCATATATTTGATCCCCCTTACCCTCATCTCCAACCCCCCACCCCCCACCTCCCTTGCCCTCTGGTAAACCCTAAACTATTGTCCGTGTCTATGAGTTTGTGTTTCTCATCTGTTTGTCTTGTTCTTTTGTTGTTTTTGGTTTATATACCACATATCAGTGAAATCATATGGTTCTCTTCTTTTTTTGTCTGACTTATTTCACTTAGCATTATACTCTCAAAATCCATCCATGTTGTCACAAACGTTCCTATATCATCTTTTCTTACTACCGAACACTATTTCATTGTGTATATATACCACAAATTCTTTATCCATTCATCTATCAAAGGACATTTTGGTTGTTTCCATGTCTTGGCCACCGTAAACAAAGCTGCAATGAACATTGGAGCACACGTGTCTTTATTTCTAAATGTTTTCAGATTTTTTCGGTAGATACCCAGGGGAGGGATTGCTGGGTCATATGGCAATTCTATTCGTAATTTTTTGAGGAACCTCCACACTGCCTTCGTAACGGCTGCACCAGTCTGCATTCCCACCAACAGTGTATGAGGGTTCCTTTTTCTCCACAGCCTCTCCAACACTTGTTACTATTTGTCTTGTTGATGATAGCCATTCTGACTGGAGTCAGGTGATATCTCATTGCGGTTTTCATTTGCATTTCTCTGATGATTAGTGATGTTGAGCATTTTTCATATGTCTATTTGCCATTTGTATGTCCTCTTTGGAGAAATGTCTCTTCAGGTCGTCTGCCCATTTTTCAATTGGGTTGTGTGTTTTTTTGTTGTTGAGTTGCATGAGTTCCTTGTATATTTTGGACAATAGACCATTATTGGAGGCACTGTTTGCAAAAATCTTCTCCCATTCACTTGGTTGCCTCTTTATTTTGTCGATGGTTTCTTTTGCTGTCCAGAAGCTTTTAAGTTTCATATAGTCCCATTCGTTTATTTTAGCTTTTACTTCCCTTGCCTTTGGAGTTAAATTCATAAAATGCTCTTTGAACCCAAGGTCCATAAGTTTAGTACCTATGTTTTCTTCTATGCAGTTTACTGTTTCAGGTCTTATGCTTAAGTCTTTGATCCATTTTGAATTAACTTTGGTACCTGGTGACAAATAGCAGTCCAGTTTCATTCTTTTGCATGTGGCTATCCAATTCTCCCAGCACCATTTATTGAATAGGCTGTCTTTGCTCCATTGTGTGTTTTTAGCTTCTTTGTCAAAAATTATCTGTCCATATTTATGTGGTTTTATTTCTGGGTTCTCAATTCTATTCCATTGGTCTATGTGTCTGTTTTTCTGCCAATACCATGCTGTTTTGATTATTGTGGCCCTGTAGTAAAAGCTAAAGTCAGGGAGTGTGATACCTCCAGTATTGTTCTTTCTTCTTAAGATTGCTTTGGCTATTCGGGGTCTTTTGTGGTTCCAAACAAATCTGATGATTTTTTTGTTCTATTTCTTTGAAAAAATGCCATTGGGATTTTGATGGGGATTGCATTAAATCTGTATATTGCCTTGGGCAATATGACCATTTTAACTATGTTGATTCTTCCAATCCATGAGCACGGAATGTCTTTCCATTTCTTTGTGTCTTCTTCAATTTCTTTTAAAATGTCTTACAGTTTTCAGCATATAGATCTTTCACATTCTTGGTTTATTCCTAGGTATTTTATTTTTTCTGCTGCAATTGCAATAGGAATTGTTTTTTGGATTTCTTTTTCTGAGATTTCATTGTTAGTATATAGAAATGCAATGGACTTTTGTATGTTGGTTTTGCAGCTGGCAACTTTACTGTATTCGTTGATTGTTTGTCATAGCTTTTTGTTGGAGTCTTTAGGGTTTTCTATATATAGCATCATGTCATCTGCCAAGAGTGACAATTTAACTTCTTCATTACCAATGTGGACGCCTTTATTTCTTTCTCTTGCCTGATTCTTCTGGCACGGACCTCCAACACTCTGTTGAAAAGAAGAGGTGATAGGGGACAGCCCTGTCGTGTTCCTGAATGTAGAGCAAAGGAATTCAGTTTTTCACCATTAATTATGAGATTAGCTGAGGGTTTGTCATATATGGCCCTTATTATGTTATGGTGTTTTCCTTCGATACATATTTTATTAAGTGTTTTAATCATAAATGGATGTTGTATCTTGTCAAATGCTTTTTCTGTATCAATTGATATAATGATATGATTTTTGTCCTTTGTTTTGTTTATGTGATATATCACATTGAGGGATTTGCGGATGTTGAACCATCCTTGTGCCCCGGGGATGAACCCCACTTGGTCGTGATGAATAATCATTGTTGTATTCGATTTGCAAGAATTTTGTTTAGGATTTTTGCATCTCTATTCATCAGAGATATTGGTAGGTAGATGTCTTTGTTTGTGTTGTCCTTACCAGATTTTGGTATCAGGGTATTGTTCGCCTCATAAAATGAGTTAGGAAGTACTGTCTCTTCTTCAATTTTTTGGAAGAGTTTGAACAGGATTGGTATTAGATCCTCTTTGAAGGTTTGGTAGAATTCACTAGTGAAGCCATCTGGTCCTAAAGTTTTGCTTTTGGGAAGGTTTTGGATGACTGATTCGATTTCGTTACTGGTGATCGGTCTGTTTAGATTTTCCAGTTCTTCATGGTTCAGCCTAGGAAGGCTACATGTTTCTAAGAACTTGTCCATTTCTTCTAGGTTATTGAATTTGGTTGCATATAGTCCTTCGTAGTATTCTTGGATGATCCTTTGTATTTCTGTGGTGTCTGTGATACCTTCCCCTTTTTCATTTCTCATTTTGTTAATTAGTGTCTTCCCTCTTTTTATCTTAGTGAGTCAAGCCAAGGGTTTGTCAATTTTGTTAATCTTTTCAAAGAATCAGCTCTTTGTTACATTTTTTTCTGTTGTCTTTTTGTTCTCTATTTCATTTAGTTCTGCTCTGATTTTTGTTATTTCCTTTCTTCTGCTGACCTTGGGTTTCACTTGTTCTTCTTTTTCTGATTCTTTAAGGTGTAACGTGAGGTTATTTATTTGGGATTTTTCTTCTTTCTTCATATAGGTCTGTAATGATATAAATATCCCTCTTAAAACTGCTTTCGCTGCATCCCAAAAATTTTGGTAGGATGTATTTTCATTGTCATTTGTTGCTATGTATCTTTTGATCTCTCCTCTAATTTCTTCTTTGATCCAGTCGTTCTTTAAAAGTATGTCGTTTAATCTCATGTATTTGTGTTTTTTCCTGGTTTCGTTTTGCAGTTGATATCCAATTTCAAAGCCTTGTGATCAAAGCATATGCTTGCTATGATTTTAATCTTCTTAAATTTGCTGACTCTGATTTTATGTCCCAATATATGGTCTATCCTTGAGAATGTTCCATGTAAACTAGGAAAGAATGTATACTCTGATGTTTTAGGATGAAGTGCTCTATAAATGTCAATTATGTCCATTTCATCTAATGTGTCATTTAGGGCTGCTATTTCGTTATTTATTTTATGTTTGGATGATCTATCCATAGCTGTCAACGATGTATTTAAGTCCCCTAGTATAACTGTGTTTTGGTCAATTTCTCCCTTTAGTTCTGTTAGTAGTTGCTTGGTATATTTCGGTGCTCCCTGATTGGGGGCATAAATATTGATGACTGTTATGTCTTCTTGTTGTATAGCCCCCTTCACCATTATGAAATGTCCATCTTTGTCTCTTGTTATCTTTTTCACCCTGAAGTCTGTTTCATCTGATATCAGTATGGCTACACCCGACTTTCTCTGGATACCATTTGCTTGGAGTGTCAATTTCCTCCCTTACACTTTGAGTCTATGCTTGTCCTTGTAGCTGAGATGTGTCCTTTGGAGACAGCATATGGTAGAGTTTAGTTTTTTTAATCTAATGTCTACTCTGTGCCTTTTTATTGTTGAGTTCAGTCCATTTACATTTAGGGTGATTATTGATATGTGAGGATTTCCTGTCATTCTATCTTTAGTTTTCTGGTAAGGCTGTGTCTCCATTGTTTCTTTGCCTTTTTGTTGTTGTCTATTATTTCTGTGTGGTGGTATTCTATGATGTTTCCCTCTGTTTCTTCTTTTATTACAGTATATATTTCAGTTCTGGATACTTTTTGAGTGATTATCGTTGAGTTTATGTAAAAGAAAGTTTGATATTTAGAGTATTCCATTTTCTTAAGCACACTTACTTTCTCCATTCCCATATTCCAGTTCAGGCCTTTACTCTCCCCCTTTTTTATGTTTTGGTTGCCACAAATTGTCCCTGTTGATGGTGGTCGAATAGCCTCCTTTAGTATTTCTTGTAGTGCAGGTCGTGTATTAGAAAATTCCCTCAGCCTCTGTATGTCTGGATAGGTCTTTATTCCTCCTTCATATCTAAAGGATATCTTTGCTGGATATGTTATTCTTGGCTCATAATTACTCTCTTTCAATAGTTTGAATATTTGATTCCATTCCCTCCTGGCTTGTAGAGTTTCTGCTGAAAAATCTGATGATAATCTAATGGGCTTTCCTTTGTAGGTTACTGTCTTCTTTTCCCTGGCTGCCTTGAGGATTCTTTCTTTGTTGTTGATTTTAGACAGCTTCAACACAATGTGCCTTGGAGAAGGCCTGTTGGGATTGAGGTAACTAGGTGTTCTATTTGCTTCTTGGATTGGAGGATCCAGTTCTGTCCACAATTTTGAGAAGTTCTCATCGAAAATTTGTTTGAATATATTCTCTTTTCCCTTCTCTCTGTCTTCTCCTTCTGGTATGCCCATTATTCTTATATTGCTCTTTCTGATGGAGTCTGAAAGTTCTTGTAGAGTTCTTTCATTTCTTTTAAGTCTCATGTCTCTTTCTTCTTCCATCTGTGTAATTTCCAGCTTTCTATCTTCGATGTCACTGATTCTTTCCTCCAGCTGGTCAACTCTACTATGTAAGCTGGTTATTTCATTCTTAATTGCTTCTATTGAGTTCTTAATCTCCAGAAATTCTATTTGGTTCTTGTTTTAAAATTTCAATCTCTTTCGTAAAATGCTCATGCTGTTCTTTGATTGTGTTTCTGAGTTCATTAAACTGCCTTTCTGTGTTTTCTTGCATCTCGTTGAGTTTTTTCAGAACGGCAATATTGAAGTCTCTGTCATTTAAGTCACATATTTCCATATCTTTAAGTTCCTTTTCTGGAGACTTTTCACTTTCTTTCTGAGCTGTCTTGTTGCCTTGTTTATTCATGGCAACTACTGATTTATTATTTCTCTTCCTAGACATCTACAGGAGTGGGTTCTGCAACAGGTTGATAGGATGAGGTTTTTCTTTTGTTTTCTAGTACTTGTTGGAAGAATGTTTTATTTTCTCTCTGACTGCCGCCTTTTTTTCTCTCTCACACGGTAGTGCTATGTTTTCTCTGCACTCTTCCAATTTCTCGTACAATGGGGGTATTCCCTGGGAGACGGGCTTCTCCTCTGTTAATAGTTCACTTGGGTCACAGGGCGCAGTGTCCGTGTGGGTATGCGGAGAGCTTTTGAAATTCTAAAGCTCTTCCTGCACCAGATTCATAGCCCGTATGTTTCAGCAGTTCTGTTTACTCCTGCAGGGATCCTCCCAGATACGTGGGGCCACGGGTATTGTGAGTTGTGAGAGGTGGCCTAGAGCAATGGCGGCAACCACTACCATAGCTCCACAGCTCCCTCCCCTTTGCCAGAACTAGTTGGGCTGAGAATCTGTGCCTGGGGTCCACAGTTCTCAGAACAGCAAATATTCTGTTCTTTTGATCTAACACTGCTACTGTTCCGCTTCTAGCACCGGGCAAGTGGGGGCGGGGTGAGCTCTGGGAGGGTATGGAGGGATGGCTAGTCTCAGTGCCTAAGGCTTCCATTCTCTGCACAGCAGTTTGGGCTTAAAGCACTGTTTTCAGCCTTCTTCCCTCAGTCTTTTCTCCGAGGTCTCTGCCGTGAGCATTGGGTTTAGCCATGTTATATACTGTCACCTCAGCCCCGTGGGCCATAAATGGAATCGTAGGAGTCCGTGTTCTTCCTTCTCCGGCAGCTGCGGTAGTTCCCGGATGCAGCGAGCTCGGATCAGTGAGCTAGGTCTGCGTCCTCTGCTAGCGTGGCTCCGTCTCCGCACTTCTCCCTTCCCACCTCCCCCGCTCTCACGATTCGCCCACCTTTCGGTGAATTCAGTAGTGGGCCTCTTCGTCTTGCCTGTGTGCTGTGCAGGGAGTCCTTTGTGGACTTACAGTTGTTGAATTAGTTGTAAATTCTAGGGGAGATTTACAGAGGCTCACCTCACACTGCCATTTTGATGACGTCTCTGATTTGTTTAATCTTAATTTAAAAAAAACTAGGCCAATTATTTGCAAAGGTGGAACATTTAAAGGAGAGTGTTTTGTTGGAATCCAATGAAATATAAACAAGTAGATGATGTCAACTGAGTTACAGGATTTATTGGGTATGTTTTCTTCCTTCCTTCCTTCCTTTTTTTCTTTTAAATATATAGGTAGTTACTTCCCCTTGAACTTATCTTTTCTCTGGTTGAAAGTAGAGTGGGAACCCCAAAGAAAAAGGAAGCCTGGGGTGGATGGCTTAGGCCAACTCAGATCTATGCCTTATAGATAAGAGCTCTTACTTTCCTTGGTTCTGCATTTATTTCTAGACCCCATCACTCAACCACAAGCATAAGACTCAGAGACACAAACAAAGATATAATTATAATAGAGATTTGTAAACTGGGGTCCGTCGCTATGACCCCACGTCAGTGTCTGTGAATGGGATACAGGGGGACTGGGAACTTTGTGAAATTATATGACCCGGTGTTTATACGTGTATGTTCCTGGCATGATCGTTAATATATTCCATTAGATTCTTTAATGGATCTAGGCTCCCACAATGTCAGTAATTACTATTGTAAAGGAATCAAGAAGAAGACTCAGGTGTAGTTCAATCTAGATCACCAAGTAGGATCACTCTTTGATGTGGGAATTTTCTGGGAGAAACTTTGAAACCATATGTTATGTATCTTGGAAAATTACAGCAGTGTTAAGCGGCTAGATAGTAGGTCAAGGATATCGATATTTGAGGATTCTGAGATCTTGATGCTGTCACTACTCTCAAGACTGACAGGAGCATAGGTGTTAGCTGAAGTCATGGATGTGAAGTGCTGACTTGGGTAGACTCAATAGGTGGAAAGGAGCAGAAAGACAAAGAGAGACCCTTGGGGGAACACAAATTTTAAAAAATGAGTGGAGGAATAATAAGAGCAACATATAATATGTTTCAGATACTGTTATAAATGTTTTACCTTTATTAAGGAACCTAATTTCATAACTTTATGAGGTAGGTACAACTGTATAGTGAGAGAGAGAGAAGAAAGAGAAGGGAAGAGAAGAAAGTAAGAAAAAGGAAGGAAGAAAGAAAGAAAACCTCTATTAGTCTTTGCAGATTTGCTTTGTGCTGGTCATTCCTTCAACACGTAGCTAGCCTGTTTATAACTCAGCCTTAACCTTCATTTCTTTACATTAAGCCTAGAGATGAAAGCTTAGGGTCTTCTCAGATCTTTTCTGAACATGCATTATGTCCTGGGTTTGCTAAATTTCCCAGCATATACTGGCAGTTTTGAATGCCCAAATATCTCAAAGAAACTCTCTCGCTAGCTGATCCTCTCAGTCTTTTGGTGCCCTGTTGTTTGCCTGGACTTTAATCTTTCCCCCCGGCAGCTATGGGTTGTTCTTTGCCTTAGAATGTTTTCAAAGACTGCTTTTTGCTTTTCAAATCTGAATGACTTCCAAGTTAGGCGAAATAAAGACAAGCACCTTGTGTCAGTACTTTACACATCTCCCAGACAGGTTAGAACAGAAGAACACAATTCTTTGAGAATAAGGTCTGTTTTTCTCCATCTGGAACCAGGGACGAGGATCCCACACTGTGACTGTGGGCTGCTCTTCAAGACTGATGCTGAGCCAGGGAGGATGGTGGGGTAAGGGGCAAATAAAAATGCTACAAAGATTTCCTACTCTTTTAAAGTTGCCTTTTTCTTAATTCAATATTCACTTGGTTGCTTCCAGCCTTTAACTGTTTACACATGGTAAAATATTTTACTTTAGCCCAGTGAAAATTTCAGGCCTCTTTGGTAAAAGTCAACTTGCTAGTAGATATGAAAAAATAAGCTCACTTAACATGTCTTTTATGCACTCTTACTTTCTAATATCATTGTTTTGATTTGTAACATTGGAAAAGAAGGCATTATTGTATGGTGGTTAAGAGCATAGTCTTGAATTTAAAAATATGAGAATGAATATTGACTCCACTGTTTACCAGTTGTGTGACCTTGGTCGGGCAAGTCACTTAATCCTTAAATTCTAAGACTCTCAGTTTTCTTCTTTATAAAATGAGGACACTAATTCCTACCTTCCTGGGTTGCAGTGGAGATTAAGTAAATTAATGAATGTGAATGCAGTATGATACATATCAAATTGTACTTGGCGTTCTCCATTTTCCTCTAGATCTACTCTATACTATTCTCTGCCCTACATTATTTCCTGGAAGGCTGACTAGTATGGACTACATCAATGGGCCCTCTGGCTTCTCGTTGTGTTTGGCCAATGGGAGTACCCTCCAAAATTCAGAGGAGGAGATGACAGAGAGTTTAGAGTATTTGATTTTCTGGTTCCCTCTCTATTGGGATACAGTTTGGCAGTGACTGTGTTCATCTACCTTAGGCCACAGTTGCTGTCAGGCAGCCCTTTTTCCTTGGCTCCAGCTCTCCCCACCTCTGGGTACTTTTCTCTGGTTCATATCCGTATACTCTTGGATTAAATTCTCTTCAATTACTCCTTTTCACTGTGCCATCTATTTTTCTGCCAGAGTCTTGCCTGTTATACAGGTGCTCAATGAATTGTAATTATGGTGTACATTTTTTTTTTTAATTTTATTTTATTATATTTATTGGGGTGACAATTGTTAGTAAAATTACATAGATTTCAGGTGTACAATTCTGTATTACATCATCTATAAATCATCGAATTATGGTGTACTTTTAAAAGAAAAAGAGATAATGTGGCCACTGTTCTACCTTATCAAGGTGAGACTGATGTAGGCTGATTTCACCAAGATAGAAAATAAAAGTTAAGGTCTCACTTGGTCCAGGGGTCAGGTTGCCTGGGGAATAAGAGCAGGAACAGTCAGTGGTCATCATGCTAAGTAAGTACCAAGAGATACCTACTTATGAGGAGAAGAAGTTGCAGTTCAAATCCACGGTTAGTCTATGCCTCAAAGTCAACTTAAATAAAAGTGAAGATAGGAAAATATAACACAGTGACTATGAGCATGGACTCTAGAGCCAAATGTTAGGTTGGAATCTTGGATCTACCACTTAACAACTGTGTGATCTTAGATAAGTTACATAACTTCTCTGTGCCTGGGTTTCTTCACCTATAAAATGGGGATAATAATAGTACCTTCATCATTGAGATGAAGTGAGAATTCAATGAGTTAATGTATGTAGGTGTCTAGATGAGTTCTTGACACCTAATGCACACTTTATAAATGTTAAATGAAATAATTGAAACTCATGTGATCTAGGATTATTTTGGGAAAGAGGACCTCCATGGTCCAGGATTCCTGTATCATGGGAATATACATGGTACACTAGACCTCCAAAAGTCCTGACATATCACTATGTCCACCAAAAGAGATTCTGTGGCATAGCATACTTGACCGCAAGGGTTTCCCGTAAGAATGTAGAGATGACATGATACCCCTCTTTGGTACAGTCTGCAGATGGCAGAGAAGTCACTGAAGCATCTCTGGGCTTGGGGGAAGGGTTATTTCCTGAAGCTGCTGGATAAAGTATATACTCTATCTGTTGTCCCATGACACTTTATAGGTCATGTAAAGTAGATAGAGTAGGCATCATTAACTTTATTTTATAAACAAGAAAACTGAGGCCGACAGTGACACATCTAGTAAGTGGAGGAGCTAAGAATCTGAACCAGATTTGTCTTACTCAGTCCAATTTTCTTTAAACTAGATGATACTGCTTACTCCTCTGATTGAGTTTCCATGATGTTGCTTTCGGCGTCCATAGGGGGAAAAAAATCAAAGGCTGAGAAGACCAGCACTGGCAAAACACGTACCAAAGGGAAGGAGCATAGTAAAACAAATGCCCATCAATGACTACATAGATGGATTCAGAATGCAGAAAGACCAAACAGATCTCATTCCCACACTGGAAGTAGTTTGATTATAGTTTTAAACAACTGGAAATGAAACTGATGAGTATGGTGAGCTGGAGAGAACTGCATTTTTTCTCTGCAAAATACTCAAAAGTCTTCGTGACCTCACTGTTATTGGACAAAACTACACTTTTGACACCAAATAACATTTTGCTAAACTGACTAATATTTTGTTAGAAGAATAAATCCCAAGAACACGATGTTGGGTAAGTTTGCATTTCTCAAGTGTGGCATAAAGTAATGGGGCACCCTCTGCAGGATGGCTTGCACATAGTGTTTAAACATGACAAAGTCTGTAGATTGGAAGGAGATCCTTTTGGATTCTAGGCCTCCTTCAACTTTCATATCAAAATCTAGTTGGATTGGGGTCTGGAAAAATTACTGAGAGCTTTGGCGAGTATATCCTATGCATGCCTTAGCATTGCCATGACATCCTGGCGTACTTTATTATTATCACCTTTTAACTGCTATAACAGTACAATTTCCCTTCCAAAGGAATTACTCTTACTTTCTGGATCTCAGTGCTGTATTCATTCATTCAACAAATATGGCTTGAGCCCTTAACATATACCATGCACTTCAGGGATCTAATAGTAAGCAAAAGCACACTCAGAGTCTTCTTCATGAAATGTATATACTAAAAAGAGAAAGAGGCACTAATCAACCATTGATTGCTGGTGACTATGTTCATTTGAAAACCCAGGGCTTTCAACCCATATTAAAAGAGGAATTCTCTGATTCTGGCTTCTTTTATGGGATGGAAATAAAACTAATATTTACTGACAATCTCCTTTGTATCAGGCAATTTACTAAGTGTTTCCCTTACACTTAATCTCACATATCTCATTTAATTCTCACAATAAATTTACTAGGAGTGTATTATTTGTCCCGACTTAGATGGGGAAATGAAGAATCACAGAGGTCTGGCAACTTGACCAATGACAGGCAGCAAGTTACTGGCAGGAATGGAGTTTATTCCTTGCTTTTGTTTGAGCTTATAATCCTCCTATTAAAATATGCTACCTCCAAAATTATGAAGTAATTGCTAGCACAATATACAATAGCTCAGAGAATAAAATGATCTTGGATACCCTTTACAGTTCTTATAATTTATCTGATGAACTCAAACTTTCATTCATCAAAAGAAAAGAAAATATAAATTAAAATTCATTCATTGTCTTTTGCCACAAATTCTGATCAAAAACTCACCTTTTTTGAAATATTTTATTAAAACATAGTGAACATACAATATTATATTAGTTTCAGGTGTACACAATAGGTACTCAACATTTGTATGCCTAAAGAAGCAATCACAAATAGGTATAGAAGGAAAATACCTTAACATAATAAAGGCCATATATGACAAACCCTCAGCTAATCTCATAATTAACAGTGGAAAAACTGAAGCCCTTTGCTCTACGTTCAGGAACATCACAGGGTCACAGGGCTGTGCCCTATCACCTCTGCTTTTCAACATAGTGTCAGAAGTCCTCGCCAGAGCAATCAGGCAAGGGAAAGAAATAAAAGGAATCCAAATTGGAATGAAGAAGTTAAATTGTCACGCTTTGCAGATGACATGATGCTATATATAGAAAACCCTAAGGATTCCACCAAAAAGCTATTAGAAACAATCAAAAAATACAGTAATGTGGGCGGCTAAAAAATCAACGTACAAAAGTCCATTGCTTTCCTATATACTAAAAACGAAACCTCAGAAAAAGAAATAAAAAAAATTTCATTTTGCAATTGCAGCAAAAAGAATAAAATACCTAAGAATAAACTTAACCAACGATGTGAAGGACCTATATGCTGAAAACTATAAGACATTTTTGAAAGAAATTGAAGAAGACACAAAGAAATGGAAAGACATTTCGTGCTCATGGATTGGAAGAATCAACATAGTTAAAATGGCCATATTACCCAAAGCAATATACAGATTCAATGCAATCCCCATCAAAATCCCAATGGCATATTTTAAAGAAATAGAACAAAAAATCATCAGATTTGTTTGGAACCACAAAAGACCCCAAATAGCTAAAGCAATCTTAAGAAAAAAGAACAATAATGGAAGTATCACACTTGCTGACTTTGGCTTGTACAACAAGGCTACAATAATCCAAACAGCATGGTATTGGCAGAAAAACGGACACATAGACCAATGGAAAAGAATTGAGAACCCAGAAATAAAACCACATAAATATGGACAGATAATTTTTGACAAAGAAGCAAAAGACATACAATGGAGCAAAGACAGCCTCTTCAATAAATGGTGCTGGGAGAATTGGATAAGCACGTGCAAAAGAATGAAACTGGACTGCTATTTGTCACCATGTACCAAAGTTAATTCAAAATGGATCAAAGATTTAAGCATAAGACCTGACACAATAAACTGCATAGAAGAAAACATAGGTACTAAACTTATGGACCTTGGGTTCAAAGAGCATTTTATGAATTTGACTCCAAAGGCAAGGGAAGTAAAAGCTAAAATAAACGAATGGGACTATATGAAACTTAAAAGCTTCTGGACAGCAAAAGAAACCATCGACAAAATAAAGAGGCAACCAAGTGAATGGGAGAAGATTTTTGCAAACAGTGCCTCCGATAATGTTCTAATATCCAAAATATACAAGGAACTCATGCAACTCAACAACAAAAAAACAAACAACCCAATTGAAAAATGGGCAGAGGACCTTGAAGAGACATTTCTCCAAAGAGGACATACAGATGGCCATCAGACATATGAAAAAGTGCTCAACATAACTAATCATCAGAGAAATGCAAATAAAAACCACAATGAGATATCACCTCACCCCAGTAAGAATGGCTATCATCAACAAGACAAATAGTAACAAATGTTGGAGAGGCTGTGGAGAAAAAGGAACCCTCATACACTGTTGGTGGGAATGCAGACTGGTGCAGCTGTTGTGGAAGGCAGTGTGGAGGTTCCTCAAAAAATTACGAATAGAATTACCATATCACCCGACATTCAATATTATTTTATATTAATCTCATGCATGCAGCATAGTGATTAGACATTTACATAATTTAAGAAGTGATCCCCCTGATTAGTCTAGTATCCATCTGTCACTACACGTAATTATTACCATGTTATTGACTATATTCCCTATGCTTTACTTTACATCCCCATCACTATTTTCTAACTTCCAGTTTGGACTTCTTAATCCCCTCTCCTTTTTCACCCTGTCCTCCAAATCCCTCCCATCTATCACCCTGATGATAAATCTAGTACCCATCTAACACCATACATGGTTATTACAATATTATTGATTATATTTCTTATGTCAGACCCTAATCCCCATGACTGTTTTGTAACAACAAATTTGTACTACTTCATCCCTTCCCCCTTTTCACCCATTCCAATCCCCCTCCCATCTGGTAATCATCAATATGTTCTCTGTATCTATGAGTTCATTTCTGTTTTGCTTGTTTATTTTGTTCTTTAGATTCTATATATGATCAAAATCAGATTGCGTCTGTCTTTTTGCTGTCTGACATACTTCACTTAGCATAAAACCCTTCAGGTCCATTCATGCTACCACAGATGGCAAGAACCGATTCCCTCCCATGGCCGAGCAATATCCCATCGTATATATGTACCACCTACTCTTTATCCACTAATCCACTGACAGACACCCAGGCTGCCAGCACATCTTAGCCACTGTAAACAATGCTGTAATGAACAAATGAATGCACACATCCCCTCGAAGTAGTCTTTTGGGATTCTTTGGATAAATACTCAGAAGTGGGATTATTGGATCCTTCTATGTCTCTTCTTATACACTTCATTTTAAAGTCTATTTTGTCTAGTATAAATATTGCTACCCAGCTTTTTTTTTTTGCTATTTTCATGAAATACCTTTTTCCTATCCCTTTACTTTCTATCTGTGTGTGCCTTTGATCTGAAGTGAATCTCTTGTAGGCAGCATATGTAAGGGTCTTGTTTTCTTATCCATTCAGCTTCCCTATCTTTTTTTAAAGTTTTTATTAGCTTCATGTGTATAAAACACTGTAATAGTTAAACATTTATCATTTATGCCCCTCACAGAGTGATAATCCCCCTCCCCCAATCTATTACCCCTCTGACATCGCATACAGCCATTACATTTCCACTGTCTCTATTCCTTATGCTGTATTCCACTTCTTGTGACTATATATATATATATATATATATATATATATATATATATATATATACATGTATAGATGTATATATATACATATGTATACACACATATATATACACACATATATACATATATGTATATATACACATATGTATATATACATATATACATATGTATATATGTGTATATATGTGTATATATATGTGTGTATATGTATATATATATGTGTATATATATAGTGACTATGTATGTATATATATAAATAAAATTATAGTTGACATTAATTATTATTTAGCTTCTGCTTCAGGTGTACAGCACAATGATCAGGCATCTATAGCATCCCTGAAGTGGACTCCCTAATGAGACAAGTGTCCATCGGATACTCTATAAAATCTCTACAACATTATGATTATATTCCCCAAATTGACTTTCATATCCCTGTGACAATCTTGTGGTTACTGATTGTGCTTTCTAATCCCATTACCTTCCCCTTTATTCCCACCCACTCCCATCTAGCAACCCTCAGTTTTTCCTCTATGTCTCTGAGATGTTTCTCATTAGTTCTTTCATTTATTCCTTTCTTTAGATTCCACCTATAAGTGAGATCATATGTTATTTGTCTTTCTCTGTCTGACTTATTTCACTTAACATAATGTTCTCTAGGTCCATCCATATTGTTGCAAATGGTAAGATTTTATTCTTCTTTATGGCTGCATAATATTCCATTGTATAAATGTACCAAAGTTTCTTAATCCAGTCGTCTACCTATGGGCATTTCGGTTGTTTCCATGTCTTGGCTATTGTGTATAGTGCTGCAATAAACATAGGGGTGCATAAACTTTTTCGAATTAGAGTTTTGGATTTCTCTGGATAGATATCTAGAAGTGAATAAGGTAGTTCCATTTTCAGTTTTTTGACATACCTCCATAATGTTTTCCATAGTGGCTGCACCAATCTGCCATCCCACCAACAGAGCACAAGGGTTCCCTTTTCTCCACGTCCTTGCCAGCACTTGTTATTTGTTGATTTATTGATGATAGCCTTTTTGACTGGGGTGAGGTGGTATCTCATTGCGGTTTTTATTTGCATTTCTCTGATGGTTAGTGAGGTTGAGCATTTTTGCATATGTCTGTTTGCCATCTGTATGTCCTTTTTAGAAAAGTGTCTCTTCATGTCCTCTGCCCATTTTTAATTAGGTTGTGTTTGATTTTTTGGAGTTGAGTTGAGTGAGTTTTTTATAAATTTTGGATATTAACCCCTTATCGGATATATCATTGGCAAATATCTTCTTCCATTCAGTGGGATCCCTTTTTATTTTATTGATGGTTTCCTTTGCTGTGAAAAAACTTTTTAGTCCCATGTAATCCCATATGTTCTTTTTTTCTCTTACTTCCCTTGACTGAGAGGATATATCAGTAAAAATCTTACTGTGGGTAATGTCTGTAAATTTTCTTCCTATATCTTCTTCTAGGAGTTTGAAGATCTAGGTTTCAGATCTTACATTTAAGTCTAATCCATTTTGAATTTATTGTATATAGAGTAAGGAAGTGGTCCAGTTTCATTTTTTTGCATGTGTCTGTGCAGGTTTCCCAGCACCATTTATTGAATAGACTCTTTA
Source organism: Rhinolophus sinicus (assembly GCF_057876585.1). NCBI lineage: Eukaryota > Metazoa > Chordata > Mammalia > Chiroptera > Rhinolophidae > Rhinolophus > Rhinolophus sinicus. Next base: position 99,400,736 of record NC_142518.1, read on the forward strand.
CCCCAACGTAAATTCTTGCTTCCATTGTCATAGATTAAATGACTATATAGGCACGGATTTATTTCTGGACTCTCTATTCTGTTCCATTGATTTATGTGTCTGTTTTTATGCCAGTACCATACTGTTTTGATTACTATAGGCTTGTAGTATAATTTGATGTCAGGTATCGTGATACCTCCCACTTTGTTCTTATTTCTCAAGATTGCTGAGGCTATCCGGGGTCTTTTATGGTTCCATATAAATTTCACGATTATATGTTCTATTTCTGAGAAAAATGTCATTGGTAGTTTGATAGGAATTGCATTGAATCTGTGTATTGCCTTAGGCAGTATGGACATTTTAATGATAATTAATTCTTCTTATCCATGAGCATGGTATGTGTTTCCATCTATTTGTATCTTCTTTAATTTCTCTCTTCAGTGTTTTATAATTTCCTGGTACAGGTCTTTTATTTCTTTAGTTAAATTTATTCCTAGGTATTTTATAGTCTTCTAAGCAATTGTAAATGGGACTGTTTTCTTAATTTTTCCTTCTGATATTTTATTATTGGTATATACAAATGCAACTGATTTCTGAATATTAATTTTGTATCCTGCTACTTTACTAAATTCATTTATCGGTTCTAATAATTTTTTGGTGAGTATTTGGGGTTCTCTATATATAGTATCATGTCATCTGCATATAGTGACAATTTTACTTCCTCCTTACCAATTTGGATGCCTTTTATTTATTTTTCTTGTCTGATTGCTGTGGCTAGAACTTCCAGAACTATGTTGAATAGAAATGGAGAAAGTGGGGACCTAGCCTTGTTCCTGATCTTAAAGGAAATGGTTTCAGCTTTTCCCCATTGAATATGATGTTAGCTGTCAGCCACCCTATCTTTTGACTGGAGCATTTAATCCATTTACATTTAATGTAATTGTTGATACATATGTAGGTGTTGCCATTTTATTATTCATACTTTTGATTCTTTTTATTTTTTTGTCTTAAAGAAGTCCCTTTAAAATCCTTGCAATACTGGTTTGGTGATGAGGAACGCCTTTAGCTTTTCCTGGTCTGTGAAGCTCTTTATCTCTCCTTTGATTCTAAACGATAACTTTGCTGGGTAGAGTAATCTTGGTTGCAGGTCCTAACTTTTCATCACTTTGAATATTTCCTGCCAATTCCTTCTGTTCTGCAATGTTTCTGTTGAGAAATCAACTGAATGATTTGTCGACGCTCTCTTGTAGGTATATAACTGCTTTTCTCTTGCTGTTTTTAAGATTTTCTCTTGTCTTTAACCTTTGGCATTTTAATTATGATGTGTCTTGGTGTGGGCCTCTCTGGGTTCATCTTGTTTGGAAATCTCTGCACTTCCTGGGCTTATACAAGGTCTGACAATTAAGTCCGTGAACTTGTTGCAATGATGTTGCTATTCGGGGTCTTTTATCATTACAGGTATTATTCATTATGAATTTGTACCAACTGGACAAACAGTTAACCAAGTTTACCATTTGGAAGTGCTGAAAAGTTGCATGAAAAAGACGAAAACGACCTGAACTTTTCACCAACAATTCATGGCTCTTGCATCACAACAATGCACAAGTTCACACAGCATTGTCTGTCAGGGAGATTTTAGCCAGTAAACAAATAATTGTATTGGAACACCTTCCCTACTCACCTGATCTGGTCCCCAGTGACTTCTTTCTTTACCCCAAAATAAAGGAAATATTGAAAGGAAGACATTTTGATGACATTCATGACAACAAGGGTAATACGATAACAGCTGGGATGGCCATTCCAGAAAAAGAGTTCCAAAATTGCTTAAAAGGATGGACTAGGCACTGGCATTGGTACCTCGAAGGTGACTGTAGTGATATTCAGCAATGAGTTATGTACCACTGTTTCTAGGATGAGTTCGCGAACCTAATTATCACAACTCGTATGTCTATTTCCCTTGCCAGGTTAGGGAAGTTTCAAGTCATTATTTCTTAAAATATGTTTTCAATTCTTTGCTCTCTCTCCTTCTTCTTCTGGTATCCCTATGATGTGATTGTTGGTATGCTTGATGTTGTCCCAGCGTCCCCTTGAACTCACCTCATTTTTTTAGATTCTTTTTTCTTTTTGCTATTCTTACTGGGTATTTTCTATTAAGTCACTGATTTGATCCTCTGCTTCATCTAATCTACTGTTGATTCCCTCTATGTATGCTTCATTTCAGTTATTGTATTCTTTATTTCTGACTGGATCTTTCTGTGTTTTCTATCTCCATTTTTATGTTTCCTATCTCTTCATTGAAGTTCTCCCTGAGATCACTGAGAATCCTTATAACCAGTGTTTGGAACTCTGCATCTGGTAGATTGCTTTTCTCCATTTTGTTTGGTTCTTTTTCTCAAGCTTTTTCAGCTCTCTTAGGTGGGACACGTTTTTTGTCTTCCATTTTGGCTGCCTTCCTGTGTTTGCTTTTATGTAGGGCTGCTATGCCTCTTGTTCTTAGTATGCGGCCTCATGTATTAGGTATCCAGTGATGCAGTCATCAGAGCCGGATGCTCCAGCGGTGTCCCTTGTGTGGGTTGTGTGTGGCCCCCTGTTATAGTTGAGACTTGATTGCTGTTTGCACATCAATGGGAGGGATTGACCCTCAGGATGTTTATTTCTGAGGACTGGTTGTGACTACAGTGAAGGAGCTATTGTGCAGGGCCTGACCCTACCAAGCAGGGTTCACTTTAGCAGGGTGTGGTGTCTTCCCAGTCTGCCCTTTGGGTGTGTCATCCTGATAGGTGACCAGTTGATGCTCAAGTCCAGTCTGAAGCTGGCCACTGGGACTGCCAGCCCCAGGGCCTCCTGGGAGGGAACCCGCTGCAGGCCAAGTTCGACTGTAGTCTGTGCCCTGCTGGGGACCACTTGGCATAAGCCACAAAGCAATCCACAGATGGCCACCACCTGTGCTGTGCTTGGATGTCCCTTGAAATGCCAAGTCACAAACCAAGGCCAGCTGTCGCTAGTGCTGGGTTTAGGGGTGCTCTGCCAGATGTGCTGGACATACCAAAGCCAGATGCTCCTTGTTTGGGTTTTGTGGACCTTTGAGAGAGTTTAGGAAAGTCCATAGCATGAGGCAAGGCAGGCTATTTATATGGACAAGCCACAGGAAGGGGCTTGGGTGTGCCCAAAAGTTGGGTAGGGCATGGTCTCAGGGAATCACTAGGGCAGGGCAGACAATAGGCAGTTTGATGGAGACTCAGATATGGCATCTGCCAGTATCTGCATGCAGAGAGGGGGAGGGCTCAACAAAGAAACAATGGCTTCCTCCAGCTCCTCTGTCCAGGAGAAAGCTGCCCTGCCAGCCCTTACCCTGAAGCTAGACAATTCTATTCCTCTCCATATGTCTCTGGTGCCTTTTGAGCTGCTGCTCCAGCACTGGAGCTGAGAGCAAGTGAGTCTGTCAGTGAGTAAGTCCTTGTGCGGTCCCTTTAATAGGAATACCTGGGAGTGTAGCACCCTCCATCTCACTCAGCCACAATCTCTGCTGGTTCTCACAGCCAGAAGTTATGGGGACTTCTCCCTGGCACTGAAACCGTGGGCTGGGACCCCTTGCTACTCAGGGGGGGATCTCCACAGCTGAGATAACCTTCTCAATTATTAATGGACATAGGCAGGTGTGGGACCAGTCCATTCCATGTCTCTGTCCCTCATATTAGTCTCGAGGTGGCTTCTTCTGTATATCCTTAGTAGTAGGGCTTTGGTTCAGCTAGACCAGGGGTGTCCAAACATTTTTCAACTTTTTTTACCAAGGGCCATATGCGGTAAAATACACAAACAGCCGGACCACTCACTCGACGTGAAGTACGTATTGCCTCACCTGGTTTATTTAAGGAAACTAAATATATTTTTGGAATTTGCCAATTAACAATGGATTGTGGGCCGCAGTTGGCCCGCGGGCTGCAGTTGGCCCACGGGCCGCAGTTGGCCTGCGAGCCGCAGTTTGGAAACCCCTGAGCTAGACTGTGGTTTAGTTGTAATTGCTATGGTCCTGAGAGCAGGTGAGCACAGAATTTATGTACTCCGCTACCTTGACCGGAAATCCACAAACTCACCTTGTAATGATAGCTTGCTATCTTGTACTTTTTTGTATTTGTTTTGAATCTTGATGAAAATGTTGCCAACATTCTCAAATTAAAGAAGTGTTCTGAAGAAAAATTTGAAAAATGGAAAATAATTTTGCATGAAAAGAAAGCATGTCATTTTCCTGAGGAATAGAATACTGTTTTGTAGTTTAGTTATGTCATTAACCACCAAGCAGTGATTCCCTGCTGTAAAATTATTCTCCATGAGCAATGCAAGTTTAGCTGTTTCTGACTTTGTTTGTTATTCTAAATATGACTGACATAAACATTTATTAGCCTGTTACATGGTGATTAAATACACAGGATTATAGAAAGATAGTTGCTGTATTAATTTTATTTTATTTCTCCATTCACGTCTCTTGTTTGGCTTCTTCACCATCCCATTAGAAATAGTTTTAAATTTGGCAGCTCAACAGTGTCCACTAGTGGGAAAATAAGAGAATAACTGTGATTACGGAGGAAAACCTATGATTAAAATGCAGGCAGAAGAGACTCTTAAATTGTCCCCATTTAAAAACTACAATGTCCTTGTATAAAAACTGAGATATGTAGAACAAATATTCCCTAAAGTCTCCCCCCGGTCCAGCATTCTATATGGGTATATGACTCTAAAGAATTAAGTAAGAGTCAATGAAAGCCCAGGCCAATTCACTGGGTTCTGGGGTTGAGGGTGTACCAGAAATTTTACCACAAGCAATGAAAACATCATGAACAAAGAATTGAGAAACTATTGTAGTCAAAGAACAAAATCAGGGATTAGAGCCAGAGCAATTGCTCTAAAGTCAGGTCCAATGCAGAACCATGAACCTGGCTGAGAACCTATGAAGCTCAGATATATGTCAGGAAACAGAGGGCAAAATTGATACAAGTGAACCACAAATAGTGTAAGTGCTCTGGAGGCTCATTTTTATGTGACAGTGACCAAGGCTGGAAGGATTAAGATAAACCTATTAAGATAAAAGAGGCACAGCAAGTGTAATAATAACAGCCCTTGGGTATATCCACTCTTACTAAGGGGTAAGTAGAACCTAACTGAGAAAAAAATATTGGAGAAAATTTAGCTTTGACTTACATACATATTCTTATATTTTAAATATTTATTTATTCCATTGTGGTAAGAACACTTAATATGAGATATACTTTCTTAACAAAATTTTAAAACTCATGAATAGAATATATAGAAAACAGGTAGAAAGATATATACAATAACAAGATACTTTGAGTTTGTTTGACTCCAAACCCTCAAATGGGAAAACAACTTAGAGACAGGGTTGAGGTAACATGGTGGGGCACAGATCCTGGTGCTGCACAGGAGACCCAAGCCTGGGTCCATACATATATTCTGTTGCCTGGCAGACGCAGCATTGGGGTGGGGAGGTGGGGTGATGAGAAGGTGGGAAGAGAAGGAGCTGGCCCTTAGAGAAGCTTTAGGGAAGTCCTTATTTTTCACAGCTGAGGAAAGAAAAATTACTTGGATCTTTGTACCATTATGTGTTTTATTGTAGGGCCTAAATTTTCATATGCTGTCTTGACATCTTTGAGCTTCACAAGGTCCCAAAGGCCTAACCATGAATTCCCCTGCTCTCTTTAGAGATGCCCCCACCGAGTAACAAAAGCTCCCCACCTGGATAGGTCCCCTAAAAGTCAGACCAGCTGCATTTTACCTGGTTCTCAAACTAATGGTTTCACCTCCGTGCCAGCAAATGGAATTATTCAAATAATCAATCACATCCTTCTATTAGAACCAGGGGTCACTCCATAGCCCCTGCTTGTTCACTCTAATTCTAAGTACAACCCTCTGTAGCCGTGTAACTTACAATGTCCTCTTCTAGGGCTGTCTGTTTGATGAGTAAACTTCTGGTTGATTTTATCTGTCTGATGCTGAGTGTCTTGTGCTGGTCATGTTGTAATATTTAGGGCAGAAATCCCTCTTTCACCAAGGGGCTGAATAGGAGGCAATCAAAACAGTCTTTGGAAGATAACGTTTTCCAAAATATGATCTGTGTCAGAATTACCCAGGGAATTTGTTTAAATGCATATTACATGGTTTTACACCCAAGACCTACAGAGGATTTTTCTGAGGATGGGACCTGGGAATATGCTTGTCAGCTTCTCTAGAAAGCAGATTCTGAGATGGAGATTAGAATGCACAAAGTTTATTAGGAAATGCTGCTGGGATTAAAAAAAAAAACAACAAAAAACCTGTGGGGGCACGAAGTAAAGGAAGCAGGATTGGTGTCATGCGGGGGACCCTGCTGGCTGAGCCATTTGTCATGCGAGGTGGCCTGCAGGGTCTCTGGTTCCGCTCCCCACATAAGAACACAGGATATGGTGAGGCCAAAAGGGAACACCCACGGAGCCATAGATAGGGGAATCATACCACTATATTCTCCCTGGCGGCATCCACCTCTCTGCAATCCACTCTTGCTGGCTCAGCCACCATCTTCTTGCTAGCCCCAATTTCCTGCTAGCGTAGCCACGGCAGTTATATTAGTGGCCAATGGCTCACTGGTTACAGCTGACGACCAACTAGCCACAGCTGATGGCCATTCAGTCACAGTTGATGGCCATTTACTACCGGAACCAGCACCTTTCCACGTGAGGCTGAGAGCCTGGAAACTGCACTCCTGGCTCTGTCCCCATAATTGGGCAGAGAGAGAATATGGGCTGTGATCAGGTCTCAGGAAAGCTCAACTGATCCCACAGTGAACTCTGAAGCAGAGATGGCCTTTTAGAGTTGCCCGGCGTTGGGGCAAGGGCACCAGGGCTTTATAGTCTGTCATCTATCAGTCATTTCATGTGTGTTGAACCCAAGATGGTAAACTTAACCTTGGGTACAGCAGCTTTCTCCAGCTGAAGGAAATTCCTAGACAGGGCTGACAACTGAGCAGTACTCCCGGCTGCTGGGATACAAGTTTTTTAGGTCTGAGAATGGGCTTGATGTCATATTCCACCTTCCACTACAGTCTGTATCTTATGGTGCTCAGATCTACTTCTTCATATAAGTAATGGAAACAACTCCTCTAGGATTCTGCTGGGCCTCTATTCCTGGGGAAACTTATAAGAGGGTTAATGGGATAAACTCCAGTGCTGCTACAGCTGGACTCAAGGCCATAATGATGTTCATCTTCTTCCCACTGTACTACCAATTATAGACTCCCCAAAACCGCAGCTAACTCAACTGCAAATCTTGATGGTTTAATTGGTGGCATGACCCAGACCCCCATCCTTGAGTGGTCACCATGCCTTTCTCAGGCCATGACTGCTGCATTTGTCCATTTATCTTCAAATTCACCATCCCCAAAGTATATCTTACACATATCCCAGTGATGGAAAGGAACACGCAGAGAAAGTGTTTCTGAGGCAGTAGAAAATATTGGGTAAGAGTGCAGAGTCCTGGCTTCAAATCTTGTTTCATCACTTACTAGTTGTGTGATCAATTTCAGTTTTTTTCCTGATTTATAGAATAACAATAATACGTACAGTATTGGGGCTGTGAAGGTTAAATGATATTAAGCATGTAAAATGCTTAGGATAAGGAATCAACAAATATCAGTTCATAGTTATTACATTATCTAAGAGTAATGATTTAGAGATGGTTTCCTTTAGCTTTATACCAGACAAATAAGAATATACTGGATGCCCTTTCTGTAGCTTCTTCTTACTTCCAAGCCTGATCTCAGAACGCAAAAAGGCCAAATCCAGTTGTGTCCACTGCTGGTCATATGCTATCCTGATGGAGTGGGGTTGTCTTCCTCTTCCTTCTTTGTTATTCCTACTTTCTCAGGTTCATAATCTGGAGTGGTGGCTGAGCTAGCACCAGGGCATGTCTATGTGAAGCTCTTTTTTCCACTACAGGAAGGAAAGTCGAAAGAAGTCCTCTATTATATGGCTTTTAAGCAGGTCATTCCTGACCACTTGTTCTTCTTTCCAGTGGGCATCATATTACTTTGCTATGCACTCATAAGAGACATGGATTTTGTTTCTTCAGATGCAGAAACTTCTCCTGAACATCTGTCATTTACCAACCTATGCTTTTGGGTCAGAAGCAGATGTTATATAAAGTACTGCTTTGCGGGGACATAGCTTCTTAAGAAAACACTTAGCCATATAAGTATGCTGATGATGTGTCTCCATCAGCTGAGTTGGCATAAGCCCTTACTCGTGGCAATGGGATAAAGAGGGCTTATTTAACCTTCCTTTGCACTTGTCTCATAGAAATGTTCTGAAGGCTAGTGTCCACAATTACACTTATTTCAAAATTGAAAATTCAGGGCCACCCTTCCCCCCATTTTCCTTATGATGTTACTATCAGGATTTCCATGCAAAATCATAGAAATTTCAGAGAAGAGAGATTAAGCTTACATATAGAAAATTGTTTAGTTACTTCTTATACAGAATTCAGTTTACCTCTGTAGTCTGTGATTGTTTGGGCATTTTTAGATAATAAATATGCATAATGGGGCCCCATGTCACCCAGGAGTGAGCTGAATAAATTTGCACTGCCTGGCAGACCCCTAGGAACCCAACTGTGTCTTTCTGAGCATGTCTCTCAATTTTTGAAGCAGTGATTCTCAATTTCACACACTAGGAACACCCAGGAAGATTTTTTAAATTGTCAGGGTGCACTCCTTGAAAATTCTGGTTTACGTAGTCTTGGTATGACATGGGCATCTAGATTTTTAAAAACTTCCAGGATGATTTTTTTCTAGGTTGAAAACCCTGCTCTAGTGCTAAGGAAGGCTGAAGAGTAAGACTTCCGTCATGACAGAGAGGTAAAGAGTGTATAATTAGGTTGAACTCTGTCCCCCTGCAAAAAGAAATATGTTGGAGCCCTAACACTCAATTACCTCAGAAGGTGATGCTATTTGGAGATAGGGTCTTTACAGAGGTAATCAAGTTAAAATGAGGTCAGGATAGTGAGCCCTAATCCAGTATGGCTGGTGTCCTTATAAAAAGGGGGAATTTGGATACAGAGACAGACACGCAAAACAGAAGACAATGTGAAGAGACACAGGGAGAAGACGGCCATCTGGAAGCCAAGGAGAGTGGTCTGGAACAGAGCCTTCCCTCGCAGGCCTCAAGAAGAACCAACCTTGCCAATATCTTGACCTTGGACTTCTAACCTCCAGAACTGTGAGACAATAAATTTCTGTTGTTTAGGCCACTCAGTTTGTAGTACTTTGCTACAGCAGCCCTAGCACACTAAAATTGTAGAATGTGGGTCTCACTGACCCCCAACTAATAATCTTCCACTGTTATGTAAAAGTTACATTTTGCAGGCACATGCTGTCTGGCTTTATTACTCCTTACTCTTCCTTGTGTTTATCTTCTAGTAACTTCCTAGTCTATTCATCATATTTATTCAAGTTTCCTAACCTTCTTCATTGTCCTAAGTGCTGTCACTATCCTGTAAGATTTCATTGTCCACACAGACAACCAATTAGACAGTTCCTTGTCCTCTTTAGCTAGTGACCCTTATTTCTGTTTCACTTCAGCTATCCTATGGTCACCCTATGGACCTTGTTACCACCAAGAATGTTTCCACCTATGAAATTGTAATCTTAGGTAGCTGATTCATTGACTGCAAGTGAAGAGCACAAGGTAATCTTCCCTGCTGTTTCTAGTTGAAAACCACCAGGTAAAATTAAACTACTACCTTACTGGATCCCTTGTGCCTTCATTACTGCCACATCTGCTAGAAGGCTGCAGTGAATGAAGAAGGGAAATCTAGGACATCTTGCAGCTTCTTTCAAGGCTCCTTTGGCTGGCATGACTAAGATTCCTCCAGTTATTAAACATCACTTCCATATTGTCTTGCTCTGTACCACACCCTTTTGAGAAAACTAATTGTTTCATTGTTTATGTTAATACATTTGTGAGCTTGATCAATCTAGTGATCTGGATTTGTATTGAATATTTTAGAGGACAGTGAAAGCCCATGTTTAGTCAGAGAGGCGTTCTTATCTCCTTCATCCTTTTCCTAATAACAACACTTTGTTCCTTTGGTGCACTCCACTTATGTGGTTTGGGAAAAGCTACTAATCAAGTTTGAGCCACCTACCTGCCACCCCAAGCTACTGGCTGTGAATTTGGCCTAGGTCTGGGCAGAGTACCCCAAACACAGGGATTGGTTCAGGGATGATCTTATTACCTGGATAGGGTCACTCATAATTCTCCCTGAGACTTTTCTCCTGGAGTTAGCAGGGCAGCTTCCATTTTCCTCTGTAGTTGCTAAGCTGAGCAGATGTGAGGGAAGGCATCTTCCCTGACATATGAACAAAGCTTATTTGAAGAGTAGAGCCTAAACAGATGGAAGCAGAGCAAAGAGATGAAGCGAGAGAAAGAGAGAGACCAAACCCTGAATACAGCATCTCAAGCACTTGATCTGCTTGAAGCAGCTCCGCTTTGTTTCCAAAGCTGATCTAAATGGATCTCGATCTCTCTCTCTCTCTCTCTCTCTCTCTCTCTCTCTCTCTCTCTCTCTCTCTCTCTCTCTCTCTCTCTCACACACACACACACACACGTAAAAGCCCTGAGTAATACAGAAGGGTACATTACCTGATGTAGTCCCAAGTAGAGAGAACCGGGTGGGGGGGGGAATCCAAGCCCATGTCCTAGAGAGGAAGCCTAAAGTCAGGAGCCAAAAAGATCAGATAGCCAAAATACCAATGGAGGGAGCAAGAATTATGGGAAACAACAGAACTAAGAGATGTGAAATGGATGGAGGGTTAATTAGAAGTGAGTGAAAAATCTGAAATAAAGAAGGGCCTGATGATGTTTGGCTTCCCTTTAAGGATCCGTGGGTTTGTGTGTTCTGGAATTGTCAAGTGGGCTTAAAGACACAGAACCAAGGGAGGTTGCTCTGTTCTACTTTCAATCCCTGACAGGTAGAATGTGACTCGCCTTCCTTCATGAAAGGCTGAAATATATTCTAGGACCTTTTTGAAAAGTAAGGCTTATTGCTTCCATTTCTGGTCCATACCCTTTCTAGTGAAATAAATTATGCATTAGAAATGGCAATGACATTGTTGGGAATATAGTATCTATTTCACTTTAGTTTCCTGTCTTGAGTTGTAGGCATTGGTTGAAGAGTGGGGTTAAGCAGATTAGTAGTAGCATTAATTCAACAAACATCTATTGAGTTCCCACTGTATATAGTTACTGTGCTATACAGGAAATGAGACTATGGCAATGAGTAACACGGATGTGAATCCTATTCTCATGAGAAATCTGCAAGGTTGCTACTGAGACACCTGATGGGATGGCCTTATGAGGAGGGTTCCTTTGTTGTAAGGAGCTTTTTACCTCTTGCTGCTTTCAAAATTCTCAATTAAAATTTTTTTTCAGTTTTATTATAATGTGCCTCATTGGGTTGAATTAATATGAGCTTATATACCTGGATGTCCACATCATTCCCTAGATTTGGAAAGTTCTCAGCCATTTACTTCCTTTAAAAAGTTTTCAGCCCGTTTCTTTCTCACTTCCCCTTCTGGTCCTCCCATAATGTGTATATTGCTCCCTGCAAATCAAAACTAGAACTACCATATGACCCAGCAATACCATTTCTGAATATATAGCCAAAGGAAATGAAATCGCTATATCAAAGGGACATCTGCACTTCCAGGTTCATTGCAGCATTATTCACAATAGCCAAGATATTGGCACATCCATCAACAGATGAATTGATAAACAAAATATGGTATACATACAATGGAATATTATTCAGCCTGAAAAAGAAGCAAATCCCAGGGCAGCCAGTTAGCTCAGTTGGTTAGAGTGCCATGCTCATAACACCAGGGTTGCCAGTTCGATCCCTGCATGGGCCAGTATGAGCTGCTCCCTCCACAACTGGATTAAAACAACTACTTGACTTGGAGCTGATGGATCCTGGAAAAACACTTAAAATAAATAATTTTTTTTTTTAAAAAAGAAACAAATCCCACCTTTTGCTATAATAGGATTAACCTAGAGTACATTATACTAAGTAAAATAAGTCAGACAGAGAAAGACAAATATTGTATGTTCTCACTTATATGTGGAATGAAAAAAAAAGAAAAAGTCAAATTCATAGAAACAGAGAGTAAAAGGATCTGTATGGTTCCCAGGGGCTGGGGGGTGGGAAAAATGGGGGAGGTATTGGTCAAAGGGTATAAACTTTCAATACTAAGATGAATAAGTTCTGGGGATCTAATGTACAGCATGGTGACTACTGTGTTTCCCCGAAAATAAGACCTAGCTGGACAATCAGCTCTAATGCGTCTTTTGGAGCAAAAATTAATATAAGACCCAGTCTTATTTTACTATAAGACTGGGTCTTATATAACATAACATAACATAACATAACATAACATAACATAACATAACATAATACCAGATCTTATATTAATTTTTGCTCCAAAAGATGCATTAGAGCTAATTGTCCAGCTAGGTCTTATTTTCGGGGAAACACGGTATAATTAATAATACTGTATTATATACTTGAAATTTGCTAAGAGAGTAGATGTTAAGCATTCCAACCACAAAAAAAGGTAACTATGTGATGGATGTGTTAATAACTTGATTATGGTAATCATGTCACAATGTTTACATATATCAAATCTTCATATTCTTCACTTTAAATATGTGTAATTTTATTTGTCAATTATACCTCAGTAAGGCTAGGGAAAAATGACATTAGTTATGCCATAGACATCATGAGATATTCTGGTCAACTTTGACACTCTTGAAAATACGCTTTCACTCATTGCCAGAGCAAATTCTAGGCACCTCCTGAGATCCAGCTTTGTGCGCATTGAGGTGCTTTAAGGTGGTTCTGGTAGGCAAAGGATTAGCTAGCAGACAATGGTTTCTTCGGTAGGCAGAATAATGATGCCCCCAAAACGTTCATGTTCTAATCCCCAGCACCTGTGAATATGTTACCCTTATGAGGCAATAATGATTTTGCAGGTGTGATTAAGTTAAAGATCTTGGAATGGGGAGATTATCCTGGATTATCTGTGTGGTCTAAATCTAATTACAAGGATTCTTGTAAATGGGAAGTAGGAAGGGAGGGTTAGAGTGAGAGAGAGATTTGAAATGCTATGTTGTTGACTTAGAAAATGGAGAGGGAAAGCCATGAGCCAAGGAAAGCTGGGAAGGGAAGGAAATGGATTCTCCCATATAGCTTCTAGAAGGAACGTAGCCCTGATGACACCTTGATTTTCACCCACTGAGACCCATTTTGGACTTCTGACCTCCACTATTGTAAGATAACAAATTTGTTGTTTATGGACACTAAGTATGTAGTAATTTGCTAAAGCAGCAATAGGAAGCTAATCCAGCCCCCAAAGATTATGATGTGAAGGCTGCAATAGTCCTACCATAGTTGGAGTTCCCTGTTTTACTTAACAGAACTGGGACTTCAACAGAGGGGCCTGAGGATCTGATGAATGCTTCTTCCAGATTATCCCAGAGGATCTGGCCTTCTGACCTTGATAATGATTCTATTTGGGGGCATGTGTATGATACTGTATTCAGTCCTTTGTCATATACTTTGGGGGAATCTACTTTGTATCTGGTATCATGTTGGACTCTGTGAATATGAGGATGAACCAGGCATGATTCTGCCATTAAGGAGCAACCAGTTTCATATACAAGTCAATTACATCATTGTGATAATGTGCTAAAATAGGCAAGCTCAAGGCCCTGGGGAGAAGGCGACCTCACCTAGCTTGTGCTAAGTGAGAGAAGGTTCCTGGAGGAAAGTGAAATCTAAGCTAAAAGTTTAACTGTGGGCTAGTAATAGGGAGCAATGTGGGAATGTAGGAGGTGGGAGAGGTAATGGAAAGTAGATATGCCCCTAAGCACCAAGTCAATTACAGTTATGGTGTGGGAAAATGCCTCTTTCTTAGTTTAAAATGATCTGCTGATTTTCAGAGTATTTGTTCAAGATTCCAGGAATGTCAGGGAGTTGGGAAAAGAGTCATACAGGCATCATCAAATGCAAAGTTAGGTTTTCAGACCACCTAGTCAGCATTCTTGATTGTAAACAACAGAAACAGTCTCTGATTGGGTTTAAAAGTTAAGGATTTATGGGAAAGATGTTGGGAATCAATATCAGTGCTGGCAAACCAGGGTGGGACGAAAGCCTTCACAAAGCTCAGTGGTCAGAGTTCCAGCTAACATAGAAATGGAGTGTAGATGCTGGGCAGTCAATCAGCTGCCCTGCTGCCCAATACATAATAGAGTGGTACATTATAGGTTTCCAGCCAGATCAGACCAAGAATGATATGGAATGTGGGTGGTAGGTATTGGCTGGTTGCAGCCACTGGAGGGGTTCCTCAGGCTGAGCTCTTCAAGGATGACTTGTGACTGACAGGGCTGCTCAGCCACAAGTATCCATCTATCTTGACCATCTAAGGTCAGGCTCTAGGAGCCACCTGGTTAGGGTGATGCTCTCTTTGGTGATGTTCTTACTACTACTCCCACCACTTGGTAGCTTCCAAAATGCCTGTTTTTTTTGTGCCACCTACTTCAGAGATTGAGAATATTTGATTGGTCTAGTACAGATTATATGTCCATGACCTGGTCCCATGGGCAGGAAGAATAAGTATATTGCCTTTTCAGTTTCCTTTATGGGATCTGGAACCCTGCTCCACAATGAGGTTAATGATGGGAGACTTGCCAAACATAAGAATGGGATGTGGGAGTAACCCGTGGGCGCAGGAGCACCTCTGGGAGCCCCACAAGCCACGCCTCAGGCCGCTGGCGCCCGTCAGTGTGGCGGGTCAGAGCTTAGGGCTCCACGGCCTCCCCGCCACTTCTGTCTCTCCTTACTCCTGTGACATAACCCTTTGCCCAGTCGAGGCCAGGCGGAGGGCACGAGCAGCCCCAACAGCAGCGCCAGGAGTGGTGCCAGAAGAGCAGCCTCTGCTTCTCCTCGAACCCCATTGGTGGGACTTGCTAGCCGCCGCCATCATGGTGAGCTGAGGAGGAGGCCCAAGGGACACAAGACCGGTGGGGTTCTCCAAGGTGGCCAAAACTCGGCTTTTGGAAGGGAGAGGGCGGAGAGGAGCAGAAAGCAGGGGTCTCCCGGGCTTTCCTGTCTGAGGCGCCGGCCTGGCCAGAGGTCTGAGGTTGTAGGTAGCAGCGGCCATCCAGGCGGGCACAGCGCGGCCTACATGGCACCGCAGGGCAAAGAGGAGGGGTGTGGTGGAAGGGTACAGCCCAGGGGACCCGCTCCCATAGCCCGCGGGCGGACCACATGCAAAGCCCCTTCACTCCATACCCACCTCCCGCCACGGCGCGACCTAGACTGTGGAGAATCGGCTGGGTTCTCCACCCGAGGAGTTGTGGGGTGGGGGACTATCCTGTTTCCGCCCCACCCCCACCTCACCCCCACCTCACAGCCTCCCTTCCCGCGCTTACTCTCTGGAGACAAGACAGGAGGCCGCGCGGCCTCCAGGAGATGGCGTCGGGCCTGCAGCCACCAGAACACCACATGGCGCCGGCTTTCTGGGGGACGTGCTCATTATCTTTTGAGGGTCGGAGTTCCCTTTGGAAGTGGCTCCTTCCCAGGTCCTTGTGAGGGTTGGGGTGGTGTGTTCGTGGGGGGTACGAAGGGGCCGCAAACAGGTGTCCTGAAGGCATGGCCCGCAAGCCGAGAAAGAGGCCAGGACTAAAGTGCTTTTGTGGTGGCCCTTTGTTCAGGCCCTGGTGGTAGTGGCGCCCTCATGGGGCGAACTCAGGCACAAAACCTGACGTCAGAATTTCCACATGAAGTCGGAGTGAGTTGCCTTTACTTCTAAGGGACCACAGATTTGAGAAGTTTAGAAATTTTTTACTCGGGGCAACATTTTTCTTGTCTAGGTAAACCAGGAGCTTTAAACCAAACGTACACACAGTAATAGTCTTTGGGATGTACAGTTATATGAGTTTTGATAAATGGATGAAATTGGTTCACCACCACCATAGGATACAACTCAGAACACTTTGACCAACCATTAAATCACAAATGCGTTATATACCATGTGTATTTATTGACAGTATAATTATTATTCTCTCCAATTTTAGAGGTAAAGGGAGGAAATTTATATACAATTTATATTAGTACATGTGTTGAAATAAAATTCATAATTATATGTAATTTATTTGTAATAATTATTTGTGTCATGTAGTTATCCATGTTAATTATTTAATAATTACTGTGAGTTACTATAAATTATTATGTACAATAAGTTTTCCTCCATTTTCAGAGGAAAAGAGGGGAAATGCTAATAGCTTATTGATTTTTTTCTCATTATAAAAGTATATATATATATATATATATATATATATATATATAAAGAATGGGATGTGGATACTAAGTAGCCAACTGTCCCCTTGCTGCCCACATACATCATAGAATGGAACATTGTGACTTCCAGCCACATAAGGACAATAGGAATATGAATGGTGGGACTATTCACTCTGAGCAACCCCTCAAGCTAAACTATACAAGGGTGGCTTGCAACTGGCAAGTTCTCCTTGCCACAAACACAGGTGTCCATCTATCCTACGCACCCATGGATGAGGGCTTGGGATGAACTGGGCTACCAAGCTGGTCAATACCCCAGAATCCACTAGCAGGTCCAGTCATTCTGAGTATGACTGGCAGCCACCACGTTCACTGGCCAGTTTGGGAAGTAGACTCTCCCTGGGTCAGGCACTGAAGCACCCAGATTCCTCTGATGCTGGCTGGGCGTGGTATATCCCAGAATCAAGTATACTGGAACTATGCCCCAGGTGGTCTGTTCTCCATGGTGTTACACAGTATCCACCATGTCAAACAGGTGTCATAGAAAAAAAAAAGGAGAGATATCCTGAAATAAAAAACATGTGTCATAGGCCATGATCTACCCTATCCTAGGCAGAACCAACAGCTGACTATGTTATGTTTTCCCAGGAAGTGTCATCAAATAACTCCCAAGTTGACCAAACCAAGCCCCCTGTGTAATTCTCCCAGCAGGAACTTTGAGATTATTCAATGTAGAAAAGAGGTTAAGAACATGGGCTTTGGAGTCAGACAGATTTGGGTTTGAATCCCTGCTCTGCCATTTGTTAGCTTTTTAGTCTTGGGTATATTACCTAACCTATCTTATCCTCACTTTCTGCATATCTAAAATAGGAATAATCATAATAATATCTACATTGTAGATTTTTATGAGGGTTAAGTAAAAACAATAACATGTTAAGTGCTTAGCACAGTGCTTGGCACATAGTGAGCAATCATTAGCTCTTTTTTGGGGGGTGATATTTCTTTTTTTAAATTAAAGTTTATTGGGGTGACAATTGTTAGTAAGGTTATATAGGTTTCAGGATTGTTAACTCTTATTATGATCAACAATGTCTTTTTGACCTGTTAAGTAAAGCATAAATTACTTCCTTTCCAGTCCCACCACCACCACTAAATCATGTTTCCTGGTGTCCATAAATAATTGAGGCTGCTTAAAACAATAGAGGCAGTTTAACTACATTGCCCCTATTTCTCTTTCTACAGGGAAACGGGGACAAAGCTAAGGACACTTCAGCTTTCAGCAGCATAGGGTGAGCAGCTTTGCTCCTCCTTCTCCAACTGTGGAAAGGTCGGCACCTGCTTGAAAGGTCTGTGTTTTCTCTGTCACTTCCATGTTCATGAGGGCTCAGGGATTAAAAGGCAGCTGTCAGCTTATTTTCGTTGCTATGGTGACAAGAGTTCCTGTGGAATTAGTTGTTCACGGAAAATGTGCAAATGTCTTTCTCACAGGGGATGAGGCTATTTGGCCAGACAGTGGTTCTGGGCCAGTGGTAGGTGCCTGACGGCCTGGTTAGGGTCTGGAGCAGGAAGAGCCCGTGGTGTCACACTGGTGGCCAAAGCACGTAAAGGGAATCTGTCAGCTAAGCACACAGAAAGCAGATGCAAATACTTCTGTTCAAAGTAGCAAGTGCAAGATTGTAAACAGAAAAGGCTGTCAGAAGAGTTGTCAGCAAGCTAAGTTTTGTGGGGACTAAAAAAGGGACGGGCTTAAAGTGGGAGGCAGATCTAAATCAAGGGAGAGCGTTTTGCAATCACTTTGTCCTATAAATACATGTTTCTGAGTTTCTTTCCCCCCAGACTTTGTGATCCTTGAGGGCAAAGATCTCATCTTTTCCTTTGTCTCCTCAATGCCTCGAACATACTAGGAGCATAATGGTTAAGAATGTTAATCTTGGAGTTAGGTTGCCTGGGTTTGAATCCTAGCTGTGCCACTTAATAGCTGTATGAACTTGCACAAGTTACTTAACCTCTCTGTTTCAGTTTCCATATCTGTAAAATGAGGATAAAAATATTACTTAACCCCAGAGGGTTATTTTAAGATTATTGCATGAGAAACACTTATAACAGTGCCTGCTACATATTAAGAATCATATAAGTGTATTATTATTATTATTATCAAATTCAAAGTCTTTAGTTCACAAGGACTTCAGGATGGGGCCCTCTTGCCTACCTCTCCACCCTCCAAGACATACTTTTTCTATACATACTATGCTATTTATAGTTCCCAGAGCTCACCTGGCTGTTTTATGACTCCATGCCTCTGCTCATGCCTCTGCCTCTCTCCAGTCAGTCTATCAAGTGAACTCCTACTCAACTTCTAAAACTCATGTCAAGGGCAGTTTCCTCTAAAAAGTACTGCCTATTGTGTGTTGCTCTTCCCTGCACAGACAGCTGTCATCATACGTAGGACATCCTTTTACCCCTCTTTATGTATATATCTGTCTGTCCATTAGAATATGAGCCATTCAAGGATTAGGTCACAATTCATCTCTGTATTATAGCATTTAGCACGATGCTTGGCACATATTAGGCACTCAACACATGCTTATTACATGAATGAATGAAAGGACAAATGAAAGAAGGAAGGAATATGTCTTGGATACGGCTGAGATACTGCTGAAATGATTGAATGCAAAATAGTGAGGGTGACCTTTGACAGAGAATCTCAGTGGACTTCGTCTTCCATGGGAAGATTTTATCCTCTGTAGAAAGGCTTGCCTCTATCTGGATCAGGAGGAAGATCCTCAAGCTCCTTCTTAATGATGCCCAGAGTTCCTGACAGATCTGAAAATTTCTAGAAGTTGCTGTGCCTGGACAGGCTTGGAAGCATGTCACTTCACCAGCAGAGTACTGCAGCTGGCAGCTGACAAGGCACTGGCTTCCCCCAATACCCTCAAATGTCATTCATCCTGGGATCTGTTAAGTGACTGAGGATCATGGGGCTGTTGTTATCATTGACATTGCTCAGTGACAGTATTTTTCTTGGATAAAGTTTTTCTTGAAGTCAAGATATAAATTTCTTATGCTCACAAATAATCTGGTTTGGGTCTATAGGTTCCTTAATTGGATGGACTCAAAGTGACAGGCATATTTGTGCTGTGTATATTTGTCCTGTGACATTTGAAGATTGTCTCAGCTGGGAAACAAATGACACACTCAAAGAGTTTAGTTGAAAGCCATTGAATGAAGAGACTAGTTATAGAATGGCAGGCAGAGTTAAGGAAGCATCATAGGATGCTGAAGCACCAGGAATCTGTAACTGTGGGAAGCCCTTACATCCCTAAACTTGAAGGACAAGTGGAAGGAATGGGATTACCAGAACCTGGGGAGAAGTTGGAGTCATGAAATAGATGCTACCAGGCAGGATGTATGGCCAATGATGAATGTGGTGACTGCCAGAAGCATGAGGGGGAAGAATAAGTAGATGGCTTCTTTTTCCACCCTTATATCTCCTTCCATTACTTCCCATTGGCCAAACTCAAATGAAAGCCTGAGAGCAAAGGAAGCCCAAGTTTTGCAATCTGTATCAGCTTCCCAGAACAAAGAGCTGGATGTCCCAAGGATGGAGAATGGATGGAAAGGGGGACACTGGAGTAGAGTTGCCAGATTTAGCAAATAAAAATACATGGTATGTAGTTAAGTTTGAATTTTAGATAAACAATGAAAACTGTTTAGTATAAGTATGTCCCATGCAATATTTGGAACATACTTATAAATTTTAAATTATTCATTGTTTGTCTAATATTCAAATTTCACTTGCCATCCTTTATTTTATCTGGCAACTCCAACTAGAGAATAACTAGCACAGACATGTTTTTAGTATTTGCGTTTATGACTAAACTACAATTTTGTTACTTTAAACATGTCTGGGTTTATCTCAGCAAGAGTGGAATTACATTTTTCTGTATATCAGAAGAAACGATCTCGGACCTGAATCCCCATCCCCACATCACCTCACTGGATTGAGGTGAATGGCAGCTTCTTAGAAGGAAGTTGCTAGATTTTAGTGGGTATGGGAAGACTGCCACATGTGTGGCATTTCAGCCAAATAGCGAATAGGTGGCAGTCTTGATCAATTTTTCACAAAGGGAATAACATTTGCTCTTTGAAAATAAATCAGTGACAGTAAAGGGGAAAATATGTAGATAGCTGAATATAAAAGAAGACATTTTGATTAATTTTGATATGACTCAGGATTAACACATTGTACTATAGACGGACTTCATTTGTGTTTTAATGAGTTGTTTTTTTCCTTTTCTGAGTTATTTTTAAAATTAGAACTGACTTTATTCTTGAACTTACAAGTAGTCGTGCTTGAAACTAAAGGGCAATGGTGAGCCATAGGGAGCACAACTATGTGTTTAGCCTGGTAAGGTAACTTCACCCTGGCTTCACAATAGGGCAGGGTGGTAGAGGAGAGGAAGCATGGCCAATTATATGTAATTCACTTGAAAACATAAGTACTTGCCAGGGCCAGACATTGAGCTAGGTGACAGCGACCCATAGGTTGTTACTTTACTCAAGAAGCTTACAATATATGCTTATAATATAACGTAGGAAAGTGGCATTGATTAAGCTAGCCAGCTGCTTTACATGTATTACTTCAATTAATCTTCACAACAACTAACCTTTTGGTAGATGCTGTGATTGCCCCATTTTTTAAATGAGAAATTGAGGCTAAGAGAGGTTAAGTGACTTGCCCAATCTTACACAACTAGGAAGTGGCAAGGCCAGGATCTGAATATATACCAATAACAAGAGGATGTACTAGCATGTGTTTTCTTATTAATACAGTATGCTTCTGATTAAATGAGAGAATAATCCTATTCCATGGATATAATCAAGGGAGGATTTCATGGAGGAGGAAGTATCTGAACTGAGTTTTCCTGGAAAATAACAGATTTAGTACAATGATGGGAGCAATAAGATCCAAAGAGTGGAGATTAGGAGAGAATAATAACTGGACCACTGTGATTCCAGCATGGCAATAATGCAAGTTGGGGGGATGAGTAACTCAAGAGAAAGTTGAAAAGATAGATTGGAAACTGAGATGGATGGGCTTGAATGCCATAAGGAAGAACTTTTTTAAAAAAGTAAATACGAGCAAGCAGAGTAACAACACGATCAGACTGATGCTTTGGGAATCACATAGGATGAATTGGAAAGAAGAGACAACATAGGCATAAGAACCTGTTAGAGACCACTGAGATAGATCAAACAAGAGGGCTGGAAGTAGGGGATTAATGAATACAGTGTGTTGTATGCCTGGAAAAATCATGGATGAAGTTAGCCTGCAAAACATATACACAGAAATGAGTGCAAAAAAGAGTTGTTCTGATTGATGGACATTATGAGGTCTGACAATTAAGTTCGCGAACTTGTTGCAATGATGTTGCTAAACTTTTTTGGTACCAGGGATTATTCATTATGAATTTGTACCAACTGGACAAACAGTTAACCAAGTTTACTATTTGGAAGTGCTGAAAAGGCTGCGTGAAAAAGACAAAAACGACCTGAACTTTTCGCCAACAATTCATAGCTCTTGCATCATGACAATGCACCAGCTCACATGGCCCTGTCTGTGAGGAAGTTTTTAGCCAGTAAACAAATCATTGTATTGGAACACCCTCCCTACTCACCTGAGCTGGCCCCCAATGACTTCTTTCTTTACCCGAAGATAAAGGAAATATTGAAAGGAAGACCTGTTGATGACATTCAGGATATCCAGGGTAATACGACAACAGCTCTGATGGCCATTCCAGAAAAAGAGTTCCAAAATTGCTTTGAAGGGTGGATTAGACACTGGCGTTGGTGCATAGCTTCCCAAGGGGAGTACTTCGAAGGTGACCATAGTGATATTCAGCAATGATGTAGTAGCACTTTTTCTAGGATGAGTTTGTGAACTTGATTGTCTGACCTTGTATGCTGGGAAGCAGAAAGCAGATGCGTAGATTGAAATTGTCCTGCATTGAGTCTATTTTGGCTGCTATAGCAAAAGACCATAGATTTGTTGGCTTATAAACAACAAACATTTATTTCTCACAG
Source organism: Rhinolophus sinicus (assembly GCF_057876585.1). NCBI lineage: Eukaryota > Metazoa > Chordata > Mammalia > Chiroptera > Rhinolophidae > Rhinolophus > Rhinolophus sinicus. Next base: position 99,423,200 of record NC_142518.1, read on the forward strand.
TTCTGGAGGCTGGGAAGTCCAAGATCAAGACACTGGTTAATTTGGTGTCTGGAGAGACCCCACTTCCTGGTTCATAGATGGCTCTTTTCTCCATGTCCTCACATAGTAGAGGGGGTGAGGAATCCACCTGGGGCCACTTTTATAAGGGCACTAATCCCATTGATGAGGGCTCCACCTTTATGACCTAATCACCTCCGAAGCACTCACCTCCAAATACCCTCACACTGGGGATTTGGTTTCAACATGAATTTTGAGGAAACACAAAAATTCAGTCAATAGCAAACACCATTATCAGTGATCTGTAAGACCCAAGCACAAAATGCTGTTTTGAATCTAATCCTGTGCTTTGCAACAACATTACTCAACATGTGATCCAAAGAATCGTTATTCCATGTGTTGATTCAAAACCGAAGGGTTCTGAGGTCAAACACGTGTGGAAAATGCTGTATATTCTAGCTCCTTCTTGGAAGGTCGCAACACACATCAGCATAGGGAAGGCTCTGAGAATTCCTGTAGAAAGGAAACTAGTTTATCTTTTCTTGGATGATCATTTCCCAAACTTGTTTAACTCCAGGACCCTTTTTGAAATGTTGCAGCCTAGTACTACCTGGCAGAAATTGTGTTTTATAACGTTCATATTAGTGTTATCTTCATCTGGAGTGCATCACCTTTGGTGGACTCTAGAGAGCAGTCCCTTCTTTCCAAATCAGTCCAAATAAAGCTAAATCCCAGTGCTTGGTGGACACCTGCCAACAGACCTCTGCTGCACCAAGTATTTATCCTGATGTTGACAGCTGGTGTCACATCAAATTAAAAAATCCAGGATGATATTAATGTTGCAAAGGTAGCTGCTGGTCAGCCTGGGAGACCAGCTCCCAGAAGTTGTCAACTACTTTCTGCTCAGAATTGCTCTTATCAGTTGTTTATTCACCTGAATAAACTTTGCTGGCTTGCTAATTTTTCTCCTGATCCCAGCAGACTTAGTAATGGTAGGAAACTTGTGTCTGAATAATTTTGAAGTATTATTATCTAGTAATAAAAGCCAAAATACCTAGCTAACGTCATCATTCCCTTCTTCAAAATCTTCCTCAGATCCCTATCACCTATAGAAGCGAAGACAAAAATTATTCACATGGGCATCATAGCTCTCCATGACCTGACCTCAGCACAGATGCACACACATGTGTGAAAATACACACACACACACACACACACACACACACACCACTGTTTATCATTTGCCAATAAGAAGGTCTGCTCTTTCTTGCTTCTTTGTAGTTACTCTTTTCTCTGTGACTGAAATGTCCTTTCCCTTTACTGTCAAAATCTCAATTAGCCCCCAAGGTCCACATCAAATGCTTCCTTCTCCTAATAGCTTTCCCAGTTTTCTCCAGTTGGAATTAGTCCCAATTGCACTTTTTGTGCTTTTTACACAGCCTTTATCACAGGTTATTCTGAGTGCAAACTAGCTTTGTATGAATCAGTATCTTGAAGGTAGAGAATATTTTACTAACTTTTGTAATCCCTCTAATCAATCAATCAATCCATCCATCAACAAATATTTGAGTGACTACACTGAGCCAGGCACAAAGCACAGTAGGGGCTCTATTTATGTTTAGGACTCAAAACACAACAACTAGAAGTAGAAGTAGGCTCTCTAATGCAAGGCCTCAAGAGGTGATTTATGTCATCACCATCAACATGACTGATGGGACCACAGAGTAAGTGTTGTTGTGGCCACCCTAGGTGTGACTTTGGTGTGAAAAGCCTTGGATTGCCACGGAGGCACAAAATAGGAGCCAGCAATTCTTCTGGGAATGCAGGTAACTCTAAGGGAACCAAAGAGGAAGGGGGTGTCTCATCATTTTAGAGGTTTCTGGCTTAAGCCACCCTGGACAACCCCCAACAGGAAAGCCTCTGTCATGTTTCAGTAGGATATCGGCATCATTACACTGCCACCATTTCAGGAAAAGGGTAAAGAAGATCAGACCCCTTGGATTTGGCTCTTCATTTTACTTTTCATCTATGGAAACTCTGACCCCAGTTTAATAATAATAACCACCCTGATGGATCAGACACCTACACACAATATCTCTATGAACTCTGATAACCCTAAGGCATTATTTTTGTTGTTATTATTATATTCATTTTATAGGTCAGGAAAGTGCAACTCAGAGAGTAAAATGTTCTTATAGTTTCATCAAAGAAAAGCAGACACGATAGTAAGCCAAGTCACTTTATGTCTGAATTCTGTGGAGCATTTCACTGTCAGCTGATCATTAATAACAGCTAGTATATTATATATGAGTGCATGCTATCTTCCAAGGATTCTTACAAGTGTTATTTTATTGAATCTTGACAATATCCTTTGAGGTTCCGTGAATTCTGTAGATGAAGAAAATGAGGGTCATGGAGGTCAGCAACTTGTCCAAAGTCATGTAAGAGGTAAGGCATGGCCAGGATACAAATTCAAGTCTGTCTGATTTCAGCCTTGCCACTCTTACTATTCTATGTGGCCTCTTCTTGTAACGCAGCAGGCAGCCCCAGATAGTGCTGCCTGAAGCATTCCTACACTCTTGGTAGAATCTAAGGGTGCATATTCTACACAGAATGGTTCTATGATAGTGACTCAGTGTCAAACCTTACTGATGCTCCTCCAAGCCCTCCCTGTTCCTCGCTTGGGTCAGTTGACCCCTCTTGCCATCCCATCTGCAGGGTTACTGTGAGCTTCCTTGCCATTATAGACTGACTTCTGTGGTTTAGTCTAGAACCATTTCCTTTAGCATCGTCAGTGACTGGAAAAACAAATCCCTTTTCCAGGTTCCTCATCAATTTCCCTAAATAGTATGAGGGTGCTGTCCATAGAACTGAATTTGTCTCATCTCCTCTGGGCACATAGCTCTATGCTCAGTTTTCTTTAGCTGCTCCTGTTGGAAACAGTCCTTAAGGCAGGACAGGCTTTCTGTCTTGGATAGTCTATAAGCCGTAAGCATGTTCTTAGCTCATACCCTCATACCCCTATGTTTCCTTCATCTCTTGGACCTTGTGTCTTTTGTTCGATAAATATTAGCAGGTTTTAATAGGAGTACAGGTTTTAGCCCCATCTCAACCACCAACCTGGTGTTTCACCTCAAACAACTACTTCCCCTTTTGAGCTTCAGTGACTTTATCTATAGGTGGGGGTGGGATGACCTCTAAGGTTCTTTGTAGCTCTGACATTCTGTACCTCAAACTTCAATGTCAAAGGACAGTATAAATATAGAATTGCACACCTGAAGTCTATGTAATTTTACTGGGGATCTTTCCCATTCTAATTTGACTACCCGAGAAGAGGATTTTACTACAGAGATATAAACTCTCTACTGACCCTCCACCTACCTTCCAAGTTCACAAATGTGTACCACAGAGGGAAGAAAGAATTTAAAGTATACAATGACGGAAATTATTTAGTATTGTCCAAAGTTAAAACAATGTACTCATTGAGAACTCCAGTCATATCACTAACAAAATGGATACAGAAACCACATTTCAAATCCAAAATCAAGACACAAGTATGAGTGGGGCAGAACACCTAAAAAGAGAATTCTGAAACATGCAGGATGCATGGTCTCCCCTCTGTAGGACAGAACTTTAGAATTCTGACTGCAGGATGTGAACTGGACAACTAAACCCAAGGCCAGATAATAAGTTCACAGCATTGGTGCTGCAGCAGCCTTTTTTCACCTTCTGTCTCCCAAATGAAGTATGTATCTTTGGTTTGGCTTAGTTAGAGAATTAGGAAGCAATGATGGTCTTTTTTATTCCATCTACATTTAGCATACCCAGCAAAAGGCAAGTTAGCAACTTCAAACAACACCTTGGCAATGACAAACAGTGAAGTTAATGTAGGCTCTGACATCTCAGGAGCATACTCTAACTAAAACAAAGGGTTCTGGCTCAGAAGGAGGTCCCCTAAACCAAATGAAAGAGAAGTTCCCACATGGCTAGCATAACCCAGAGGGAGAAAGGGAGATGAAGGGTGGGGGATGAAGCTGTTTACTTGGAATTTGGTTGTTCACACTAAGCCCAGCAGCCCCTGTAGTCTTGAGTTTGCTTAGAAAACACAACTCCTCTAAAAAGATCAGGATTCTATGGGAACTTTCACACTTGAACATTTGCCAGGCTCTTCAGAGAAGTACTAGAATCAGTGGGAGGGGCCCCAGCACTGCTATGATCGCAATCACAGCTAAGCCCAGGCTCTTTGTCCAGGGATGTCTCTAAAACATTTCCAAGCTCAAGCACTTAAACTTGATTTTACTAGTCCAAAGAAGTCCATGCAATTCAAGTCCATGATAGTGTGGCAAAGTCAAAGTGGTAGTGGGAAGTATTTAAATGTAGTTGTTTCCTGAATTCTATATATTCAGTGTTTGCCCAAAGTTCTGACACAGAAAGAACCTGATTTTTATTCTAAGAGGATGGGATAGACACAAATAATAGCAACAAAAGTCCTGCTTTCACATCTCTGTGTTTTTATCTTCTGGGATTGAAAAAACACAGAATGGGCCCAAGATGCTTCCACTCTAAAAACATTTATCCGTAAAGACACATGTGCTCCAATGTTCATTGCAGCTTTATTTATGTTGGCCAAGACATGGAAACAACCAAAGTGTCCTTCAATAGATGATTGGATGAAGAAGATGTGGTATATATACACAATGGAACACTATTCCGCCGTAAGAAAAGATGAAATAATGCCATTTGCGACAACATGGATGGATCTTGAGATTGTTATGCTAAGTGAAATAAGTCAGACAGAAAAAGCAGAGAACCATATGACTTCACTGATATGTGGTATATAAAGCTGAAAGCAACAAAGGAACAAGACAAACAAATGAAGAAAAAAAACTCATAGACACAGACAATAATTTAGTGGTTACCAAAGGGTAAGGGCGGGGAAGGGGTGGTAGATGAGGGTAAAAGAGATTAAATATATGGTGATGGAAGGAGAACTGACTCTGGGTGATGAACACACAATGTGATGTATAGATGATGTATTACAGAAATGTACACCTGAAACTTATGTAACTTTACTAACAATCGTCACCCCAGTAAACTTTATTTTTTAAAAAAAAGAATTAAAAGAAAAAAATACAGAATGGTAATAAAGTTAAAAGGCCCCCTAAAGATCACCTCATTCAAACTTCTCATTTTACAGATAGAGCAACAGAAGCCCACAGAGGACTATGGACTTGTCCCATGTCCCACAGCTAGTGAGTGGCAGAATTGAGAGTAGCATCTAGGCTTCCTGACTTCTTGTCCTGGGTTCTCTTTGACTCATCTTTACATAGGATATGTGTGAAACCCAGGACCTTAGCTAGCTAATATTTGCTGCTTCCTTGTGGCATCCCAACATCCCAATGCTGTGATATGGATAGGTGTGTTGTTGATTGCCCTTCCAGAAGAATCTTAAGAGTAGATTGTCTTAACAAACATCCACTTTGTCAGGCTCCATCCTGTCTCAGCATGCAGCTCCTAATGAAGTACATCTCACACACTTCACCCTCACTGAATTTCCCTCCCTGGCTGCAGAAGTTCAGCTTTCTCTCCTTGATCACGTTGTACTCTGACTCCCGCTTCTATTATCACTCTTGCACTAGGCACCCTTCTCTTCTATGCATGTGAAGTAGAGGTTAGAAATGAGCGCATGGAACACACCCTAACCATCTTGAGCTCAGCAAATCTTCTCCTTGTTTTTAATGTCATGGCAAATTTCTCTGAACAAGGCTTTCCCTCATTTTATTCTACGGTTTTAATGCTAGGCTCAACACTTACCAAGAAAAATACGGGCTCGTAGCACTTCTCAGGAACATTTTAAAGCCTAACCCCTTGAAAATACAGGCAAGAATAGTATTCCTTTGTCTTGAAAGCTAAAACAAACAAACAAAAAAATAGAATGCTATATTATGATGTTTAAGAATAAGTTCCAAAAATAAACTGCATCAAATATAGATCAGTAGAAAACAAACAAATTCCTTAATCAAAGGAATTTCTGGATCCCTGTGGATATTATTCAGCTAAAAATAGATCCCTTAGAATCCTTGTGCAGTGTTGGTAGGATTGCAAATTGATGCAGCCACTATGAAAAACAGTATGGAGTTTCCTCAAAAAATTAAAATTAGAACTATTATGTTGGTGCAAAAGTAATTGCGGTTTAAAAGGTTAGAAATAATTGCAAAAACCGCAATTACTTTTGCACCAACCTAATATTTTATGACCCTAAATTCCACTGCCGCGTACTTATCCGAAGACATCCAACACACTAATTCGAAAAGATATGTGTACCCCTATGTTTACTGCAGCTCTATTTACAATAGCCAAGGTATGGAAACAACCAAAATGCTCATTAATAGACGATTGTATAAAGAAAGAAGAGGTGGTACATGTATACAATAGAATATTACTCTGCCATAAAATAAATGAAATCTTACCATTTGCGACAATATGGACGGACCTAGGGAACATTATGCTAAGTGAAATAAGTCAGACTGAGAAAGACAAATACCATATGATCTCACGTATATGTGGAATCTAAAGAACAAAGCAAATAAACAAAACAGAAACAGACCCATAGATACAGGGAACAAACTGGTGGTTACTAGATTGGAGGGGAGCTGGAGGGTTGGGTGAGAAAGGTGAAGGGATTAAGAAGTACAAATTGGCAGTTACAAAACAGTCACAGGGATGTGAAATACAGCATGGGGAATATAGTCAATAATATTGTAAAAGCTATGTATATTGTCAGATGGGTACTAGACTTATTAGGGGTACTACTTCATAAATTATATAAATGTCTAATCACTACATTGTATACCTGAAACTAATATAAAATAATACTGAATGTCAACTATAACTTTAAAAAATAGTCACAGGGATATGTAGTGCAGCATGGGGAATATAGTCACTAATATTCTAATAACTATGACCAGTGTCAGATGGGTAATAGATTTATTGGGGTTATCACTTTGTGACGTATATAAATGTCTAACCACTGTGTTGTTTTGTACACCTGAAACTAATAAAATAAATGGTTAAAATGGCAAAAAATAAATAAATAAGTAAATAAATAAATAAATAAAAATAGATCCCTTAGAAGGAGAAAACAAAATATATAGAAACCACAATTAGCTGTTTCAGTTTCCTAGATGTTTAAAGGTAGTGGCCATATTGTATTGTGACTTGACTTCTTTAATAAAATGCATAAACTGTATAGAAATGAAAATAACTAGTATTATTGATTGCCTACTATGCAGTAGGTGCTGTATTCTAGGTGCTTTCCAAATTTTATTCACTTTACTTTTCTTGGTAATTGTAAAGTGCAGGTTGTGTTTTCCCCGTTCTTACAGGGGAAAGCTGAGGCTCACACAGAAAGGTAGAGTGACTTTCTCAGTATTACATAGCTAGTAAGAACAGAGCTGGGACTTAAGTGCTTATATGAGCTCTATTTCACAAAGCTAATATCTAGTCATAAAGGAAAATTTAAATGATATATAGAGTTAAGCAGTTCCTGCTAGAATAATCCTAAAAGAGTAAGAAAGGTTTGTTTTTAAGTGACAACCCAATCAGTGTTTTATTTTATCAGCACTTACAAAAACTGATCTTAAATGTGCAGAATTTGTGAGGAAGAGCCACAACTAGGAAAGGGGTTCCACTATAGTTCATTTAAGGTATGCACTTGAAAAAGCAATCCCATAGCTAACTGGTAATTGCCTTTTTTTAAAAATTTATTGGGGTGACAATTGTTAGTAAAATTACATAGATTTCAGGTGTACAATTCTGTATTACATCATCTATAAATCCCATTGTGTTTTCACCACCCAGAGTCAGTTCTTCTTCCATCACCATATATTTGATCCCCCTTACCCTTATCTCTCACCTCCCACCCCCTTTACCCTCTGGTAGCCACTAAACTATTGTCTGTGTCTATGAGTTTTTGTTTCTCATTTGTTTGTCTTGTTCTTTTGTTGTTTTTGGTTCATATACCACATATCAGTGAAATCATATGGTTCTCCTCTGCTTTTTCTGTCTGACTTGTTTCGCTCAGCATTACAATCTCAAGATCCATCCATGTTGTCACAAATGTTCCTATATCATCTTTTCTTACCGCTGAATAGTATTCCATTGTGTATATATACCACAACTTCTTTATCCATTCATCTATTGAAGGACATTTTGGTTGTTTCCATGTCTTGGCCATGGTAAAAAAAGCTGCAATGAACATTGGAGCACACGTGTCTTTATGTATAAATGTTTTCAGATTTTTTGGGTAGCTACCCAGGAGAGGGATTGCTGGGTCATATGGTAATTGTATTCGTAATTTTTTGAGGAACCTCCACACTGCCTTCCATAACGGCTGCACCAGACTGCATTCCCATCAACAGTGGGTAATTGCCTTTTAAGAGACCGTGTCCATTTTGGTAAAGCAGTTGAGAGCTCACCCTATACAAATATACAAAACACCACACACCTGCATTGGCCTGTGTGTTTATTTTTTATTTATTTTTATTTATTTATTTATTTATTTATTTACTTCATTATTGGTATTACAATTTTTTTAATTTTATTTTTTTTAAATTAAATTTATTGGGGTGACAATTGTTAGTAAAATTACATAGATTTCAGGTGTACAATTCTGTATTACATCATCTATAAATCCCATTGTGTGTTCATCACCCAGTCAGTTCTGTGTGTTTAGATGAGAGTATTTATAGTGTTTGATTTTTATATTGACTTTAAGCAACAATCACAGGTAATGCATAATCTTTTCAGAAGCTCCGTTACACTGAGAGTGGCAGGAAACAGTTTGGCATCAATATTTAATGCAAATTTATTGATTTTTTTAAACTGGAGAATGCTATCATAAGCACTTTCAAACCACATGTGGTTCATAAAGAGTGTTTATGTGCCCACTGTTTCCAGAGAAAAGTTCGGGCTGCTCCAACAAACACTTCTTTGGGGATAGTTTTGATGGAGCAAAATAATGTGTGAGAACCAAACTCCAATACTGGTGTGGCTTTCCCCGAGAAACGATGAAATCCGTTCTCTTTGAGGTAGTAGGAGCTGTGATCATGGCTCCTAAAGACATTAACCAGAATGAGAAGAGAGAGTGTGTTAAATTGAGGAGCATCAAGTCTAATAGTCTCTGTCCTTGGCTCTATCAATCTAGACAGCGTCCCCTTCAGACAGAATGAAGTCTGTCTTAGATATAGCTAAAGCTCCAAATCATGTCTAGGTCAGATGTGGCCTAAAATAGAGATTGTTGAGCTTCCTCTTCCAACACATATCATCTTGGTGGGTTTCAGGGCATAGTTTGCCACTGGGGCAGAGCAGAAATCAAATGGATCTTGGCATCAGAAGCCAGAGCTTTGGGCATGGCCCATGCTGGTGAGCTGATATGTCAGTCAGGGGTACTATAGGCTCTAAAGTGGCCACCCAGAAGTTAGACTCTGAACCCTTTGTGGGCAACTTCTTGTGCCTTTTCTCCAACTCTTTTCTTGAGTAACATTGTGCATATGCACACACACACACACACACACACACACACACACACACAGACACGCACACATACACACACACTTCGCTTCCACTCCTACTCCCCTGTTTCAGCTAAGGCCATCAGAGTCCCGGCCTGTTGCCCTCAGTCATTAAATTTTTTTTTGGTCTGAGGTTATCCCATCCTTCCTCTGTCTCCCCTTTGCACGATTCCTGTAATTCCTTGTCAAATAGATTTTCTGGGTTTTCCCTGACTGTACCAATTTCAAATGTTCAATTCCATTGTCAGTCCATGTATACCAACCTGAGGCTCAGAAAAGATTGTCAGCATGTAGATCACATATGCTACTATTTGGGTTCCTTCTTTAAAAGGACTGTGCAATAGCTGAAGCTATTCTAAAACGGAAGGGATTACTTCAGTGGGCAGTGAACTACCAGACGCATTCAAGCAGAAGTAAGAGGTGATTTCTACATTTGATGTGAAATTGAACTTAGAGAATGTTAAAGTCCCTTCCAATGTTTTTCTTTCATGATTTTGCCCCTTTGAGGACCTGCATAAGGAAGTGATAGAAAAGGAAGACTTGCTTCAAAGACAATTGAGAAAGTGGGGGTTAGTAGGAAAGTAGAGAATACTGGCAGAGACGGTGTAAAATGAACTGATGGTGTAGCTGCCTCATGTATTTGAGCAACTGCCTTTGGGGGAAGGAGACATAGGTGCTGCCTTCATTTTAGCTAAAGACCTTCCTTGCCTAACAAGCTGGGCCTATCAGATGGGATAGAAACTAACATTTGTTGAGTGCTTTGTATTATATATACCAGGAACTTGACTAGGCTCCTTATATATTTTTTTATTTTATGCCCACAACCCTGCTAAGAAATAGAGTCATGTCCACGTTGCAGATAAGAAAATTAAAACTCAAAAGGAGGAATTGACTTGTCCAATATTTCCTTATAAATAACAGAGTTGGAAATGCAATTCAGGTCTATGTTTGACTCCACTTCTATGCTCTCTGCTCAGCATTGTATTTCCCCTTCATCCCTCTGGGCAAGCTCCCCTTAGGAATCTTTTTCTGAGTAAAGTCAGAAAGGAAGAAAAGGATGGGAAGCTCTTTGTCATTCTCTTGGCAAGCTCTCTGATTTCTCAAAGCTCCAAGCAGAGCCTGGACCAAGTGATAGATTTTCTCATCTCATCTATTCTTTAGTCATGGATGAGATGAGCAATATGAAGCACAGTTTTCAAAGAGGATGTTGTAATGTACACTCATCACAGCCACAACCACTGACAGGAATCACCATGTTGAGTACCATAGCTGGCCTTGCCAGATTCATGGTTTTGAACTACCCTGAAACTGCTGGGCTCTGGAGTAATTTACTCAGGTTATTGGTGTGGAGCTTCCTGTGTTCCATATGAGTGACACCCACCCCTAAGCTGTGAACCAATATGGCAATGTCTTTGCTGGCACACCTGTGCCCCTGAAGTAGCTGAAGCTTAAAGACTGCTTGGAGACTACAACTTGCCCAAAGGATTCCACATAACTAGGGTGGTAGCCAAGCCCTGGACTAGCCTGCCCTCTGCTGACTGCCCTAATAGCTGAATCTGGCCTTGATTAAAATTGTTGGATCCCAACTGGAAATCAGGACAAAGAAAGCACTCTGAGTATTACTGGTACCACAAAGTGGAAAAGGATATGTTGATGATGTAGTCCCAGGTAGCAGAATGAACCTTTAAAGGTGGGCTAAGGGAGAGGTTGATTCCATAATATAACCTGTAAGGCTGTTGGGAGGCTTATCTGCTTCACAGTATCTATATTTTTGGCAGGGCCTAAGAGCCCCACTTTCATTCAGCTCTTCTTTTGGGGGGAAGGAGGTAAAGATTTGCTAAAACACAAATCAATCCCACTGTCTTTTAGCCCCGTGGTCATTTATCCTACATGACAATCATTCACGCACTCCACGAACATGTATTAGGCATTTGCTGCATGCCAAGAAGTGTGTTGTATTCTGGGGCAAAATGATGCCCCACACAGGCATGGTTGTCACTCTTTGGGAACTTACAATCAAATGGGGTAGGCAGATGTTAACTACGTAAGTGATGGTGAAAAATGAGTACACAATCACCAAGAGGCACAGAGTTGGAGAAAAAGTCACCACGTGCAGGGAAATCTGACCTGGGCTGGGCATCTATGAGGAAGTGGTAATCCTACTGAGAACCAAAGAAGGCATCAGCCAAGCAAAAGAGTAGAGAGAAGAGGTCTTTAGGCCGAGAGAGCAGGATGTATAAATGACTAGGGAAGGGTCTTTTCTAAAACCATTCATATGAGGTCTGACTACTACGTTTGTGAACTTGTTGCAATGATGTTGCTAACCTTTTTTGATACTAGAGGAATTATTCGTTATGAATATGTACCAACTGGACAAAGAGCTAACCAAGTTTTTCTATTTGGAAATGCTGAAAAGGCTGCGTGAAAAAGTTAGACAATCTGAACTTTTTGCCAATAGTTCATGGCTCTTGCATCACGACAATGCACCAGCTCACACGGCACTGTCTGTGAGGGAGTTTTCAGCCAGTAAACAAATAACTGTATTGGAACACCGTCCCTACTCATCTGATCTGGCCCCCAGTGACTTCTTTCTTTACCCAGAGGTAAAGGAAATATTCAAAGGAAGACATTTTGATGACATTTAGGACATCAAGGGTAATACAACGACAGCTCTGATGGCCATTCCAGAAAAAGTTCCAAAATTGCTTTGAAGGGTGGACGAGGCACTGGCATAGGTGCATAGCTTCCCATGGGGAGTACTTCGAAGGTGACCATAGTGATATTCAGCAATGAGGTATGTAGCATTTTTTCTAGGATGAGTTCACGAATTTAATCATCAGACCTCGTATTTTATTTTTTAAATAGAACTCTTAAATAGAACTGCACTACATAAAATAGACAAATCAGAGCTGCTCCAGTTGAAACTGATGTGGAGCCCAGCCCATATCGACCTGGCTCAGCCTTTCTACCGTCCCCTTGTCCATGCTCTCAGAGATAACTCCCTGGAACACATTTGAGGAATATGTGAGTGTTGGAGTTAGACATACTAGGTTCAAACCCTAGCCCATTCTGTATGTGATTTTGAGCAATTTACTTCGTCTCTCTGAGTCTCTATTTCTTCATGTGTAAAAGAGGAATACCAATATGTATCTCAAATTATAGATGTGGGAATTAATTCAAATTAGAGATTTGTCAGAGTTTAGTTCAGCACCTGTTGTAGAGTAAGCCCTTGATGAATGTTTGTTCTCCCTGCTTCCTCTTTCCTTTTCAGGCAACTCCCTCATCCCTGCTGTGTCAGTCAGAGTTCTCAGTCACAAGCAATAGAAACAAACTTTTTGACTATTTTAATCAGAAAGGAATTTGTGGAAAGGTTATTGTAAGGTAATCACCAGAATCACAGAGAACCAGGTTTGGGGTTATAGAACCAAGAGCAATGGTAGAAATCTCACTGCAAAAGTGATCAGGTGGGAATATTATTCTTGTTACTGCCACTGAGCACACTGAAAATTGCCACTGCTTCCCCTGGATCTTGAGTTATGCCACAGGAGTGTTAAATGTGTGGTGTGTAAATGACCTGCCCGGGCCTTAGCTGCAAGGCCAGCTGGTAAGGTACAGTGGCAGATGGCTATGCTTCCTATCAAGACTCGTAAGGTGGGAGAAAATCCCCAAGCATAGAGGCTGGTGTCTGCCTTTTGGCAGTATAGTGGATGCTATGATGCACTGCCCAGAACCACTTAACAATAACTCCTCATTCATCCATTCCACCAGCCCTCGGAAACCATTCTACTCTCTGAATCTATGAACTTGACTAATCTGTGAACCTAACATGGGTAATCTATGAATCTAATATAGGTACAATCATACAATATTTGTCCTTCTGTGTCTGACTTATTTCACTTAGCATAATGTTTTCAAATTTCACCCCTGTTGTAGCACATATCAGTACAGGTAATCCCCATATAACACGGTTGTTAGGTTCCTAAAAAATGCTGTTATGCAAATCCCTGTTATATGAAACAAAGAACTAGTACCAAAAAGGGGGCTAGATTCCAAAAATTAAAAAAATACACTGTTGTATTTTTATAATTAAGAGAAATATCTTTATTAAAGCAATTTTCACCAAAAGTATAACATATTAATATGTATTAAATAATGTTTTCTTCATTATCACTACTAAACTTTTATTATGTTATGTGTTGTTCAGGGATTTCCCTAATTTCAAATGAGATGTTTTTTGCTCTTAAAAGCTCTTATTACATTCCGTGTTGTTCGGGGATTTCCCTAATTTCAAATGAGATAATTTTTGCTCTTAAATGCTCTTATTACTCTTCACGTTGTTCGGGGATTTCTCTAATTCTCAAACCATGTTAGAGTGAAACTGGTTCTAGGATGCCGTGTTGTACAAGGGTTTTCCCCAATTCTCAAACTGTATGAGAGCGAAACCATGTTATAGAATACGGGGGTTACCTGTACTTCTTTCCTTTTTAAGGCCGAATAGTATTCCATTGTGTGTGTATACCACATTTTGTTTATTTATTAATAAATGTCTATGGACACTTAGGTTGTCTCCACTTTTTGGACATTATATTCACTTATTTAATGATGCTATAAACATTGGTATACAAATATCTGTTTGAGACCCTGCTTTCCATTACACTAAACTTATATGTAGGGAATCTGTTCTAAGACCCCCAGTGGATGCCTGAAACTACAGATAGTACCCTATAGTACCCTATATATACTATAGTACCTGATAGTACCCTAAATATACTATGTATTTTCTCATACATACATACCTATAATAAAGTTTAAGTTATAAATTAGGAATAATAAGATTAACAATAATAACTAATAATAAAATAGAACATTTATAACAATATACTGTAATAAAACTGTTAATGTGGTCTCCCTCTCAAAATATCTTAATGTAATGTACTCACCCTTCTTTTTATGATGATGTGAGATGACACGATGCCTATGTGATGAAATGAAGATGAAGTGAGGTGAAGGACATAGGCACTGCGATGTAGCATTAGGCTACTTTAAGAGTTACTTGAGCACAAGCACTGCAATACCACGACAGGCAATTTAATAGTAGAAACAGCTATTAAGTGAAGAGGCTGGACAAAGGGATCATTCACATTCCAGGGGGGATGGAGCAGGACAGCTTGAGATTTCACCACGCTATTCAGAATGTCATGAAATTTAAAACTTATGAATTTTTTACTTCTGGAATTTTCCATTTAATATTTTTAAATATGGTTAACCATAGGTAACTGAAACCATGGAAAGTGAAAGCATGGATGGGGTGGGGGTACTACTGTATACATTTTTTAGTAATCCTCTTAGTGGTTGTCCTTGGGATTACAATTAACATGCTAATTTATAACAATCTCATTTAGATTACTATCCACTTAATTTTAGTAGCGTACAAAAACTTTGCTCTACATAGCTCTATTCATTCCCCCTGAATGAGGTGTCTTTAGTACTTCCAGTAGGACAGGTTCCATAGCAGTGAATTCCCTCAGTTTTTATCTGGTAACATCTTAATTTCTCTTTCATTTTTGAAGGACAATTTTGCTTTATATAGAATTTTTGGTTCACAATGTTTGTTTGTCTGTTCGTTTTTCCAGTACTATAAACATGTCATACTCCTGTCCTCTGGTCTCCATGGTTTATGAATGTAGTCAATTTCTGTTTTTTATAAGCTACCAAATATTTTGTTACAGCACTCTAAATGGACTAAGACAAATTTTTGGCTCTGGGAAGTGAGAGTGTTGCTTCCACCTGAAAATATGGAGGCAGCTTTGGAAATGAGAAATGGGTGGAGACTAGAAGAGTTTTGAGGTGCATGCTAGAAAAAGCCTACAGTGCTGTGAATGGACTGATGAGGGCTCATAAAGAGAAGATGAGAGCTATAGCCGTGGGGGCCAAAGCCCTGCCCAGCAGAGTCATGGGAGTAAGGCCATCCCTGAACGACAGACCAGTAGAGCCACAGGCATGCAATTTCAGCTCAGGAAAGCTCTCATGTGGACTGTGTCCAGAAAAGCCATGGGAGCACTAATGCCCCAGTGTGTTCAGAAGGTGGCACCCCTGCCCCAGAGGGGAGAATATCAAGCTAAAGGAGATCATTCTCAAGCCTTAAAATTTAATGTTGTTTTAATGGGAAATTGAGAAGGCCACCTACATGGTCAAGACTGAACACTCTCAGGAAATGAATGAAAGAACCCTAAGATTTCACCTGTAATTGGCCTTTAGGTTCTGCACAAACAGAACCTAAAGTGAAGGCATGGGCAGAGTTGTAAACAGCCTGGCTAAGCAATGACGTGCCCAACAAAGAGCCAATCTGCAGACTAAGTATTTTTTTTCCTTTTCCTCTTTATTCTACTTTCGTTCTTTTTTCTTTTTGGCTCCAGGTGTTTAAAGTAACTGTGAAAATACAAGCGGACTATTAAGCTAACAGAACCCAGACTTCAGTGATGCTACATGACGAAGAATACAGACTGAACAAAAATATTTCAGAACAATTATTAAACAGACAAACAGCAACAACCCATAGTAAGCAGCAACAACAAATACAGGAGTATCTGATTTCCACAGTTGTCATATTATAGTATTCAATATGTTTAGTTTTACACAAAAATTATGAGGCATACAAAGAAACAAGAAAAATGGGCCATTCATAGGGAAAAAATGAAATTAATAGAAACTGTCCATGAGGAAGCTGAGGCATTGGACTTAAAGATGTTAAATCAACTATCTTGTATATGCTCAAAGAGCTAAAAGAAACCATTGACAAAAAACTAAATAAAAGCAAAGGAATGATTTTTACCAAATAAAAAATCAAAAAGAGATAGAAATTATATTTAAAAACATTGAAAATTGGATCTGAAAATTATAATAACTGAAATGAAAATTTCACTGGAGAGGTTCAACAGCAGATTTGAACAGGCAGAGAAAAGAATCAGTGGACCTAAAGATAGGTCAATTTTTAAGTCTAAGGAACAGGAAGAGAAAAGCATGAAGAAAAATGAACAAAGCCTAAGAGAACTGTGGAACACAATCAAATGTACCATCATATGCTTAATAGGAGTCTGAAAAAGGGTGCGTAGAAAGAATATTCGAAGAAATATGGCCAGACTTTCTGAATTTGATGATAAACAAGAATCTACACATCCAAGAAGCTCAACAAACTCCAAAAAGAATAACCTAAAAAAAATTCATACCAAGACACAATTATAATCAAATTGTCAACAGACAAAGGCAGATTTTTTTTTTTAAACAGCAAGGAAGAAGTGACTAATCATATACAAAGGATACTTAATAAGATTAATATCCAATTTCTCATCAGATGCCACGAAGGCCAGAAGCAGTGAGGTGATATATTTAAAGTGCTGAAAGAAAAAAAAAAAACCTGTCCACAAACAAATCTATATCTGGCAAAACTACCCTTCAAAAATGAAAAGAAAATTAAGACATTCTCAGGTAAACTATACTGAGGGAGTTTATCACTATCAGACTTAACCTACAAGATAGAATAAAGGGAGTCCTCCAGGCTGAACTGAAAGGACACTAG
Organism: Rhinolophus sinicus; assembly: GCF_057876585.1. NCBI lineage: Eukaryota > Metazoa > Chordata > Mammalia > Chiroptera > Rhinolophidae > Rhinolophus > Rhinolophus sinicus. The sequence continues at coordinate 99,440,345 of NC_142518.1, forward strand.
ACAATAGCTTGAATCATATATAGGAAAAAAATAAAATGCTAAGTTAGATATATAGGTAAATCCACATGTAAAAGAATGAAGTTGGATCCCTTCCTCATACCATATACAAAAATTTACTGAAAATGGGTAACCGACTAAATATATGAGTTTAAACTATAAAACTCTTAGATGAAAGCAGGAGTAATTCTTAATGATCTTAGATTTGGCAATAAATTGTTATATATGACACCAAAAGCACAAACAACAAAAGAAAAAATAGATTATTGTACTTTATCAAAATTAAAAACTTTGTGCATCAAAGGATATTATCAAGAATGTGACAAGACAACCTAAAAATGGGAGGAAATATTTGCAAATCATATGTCTAAGGATTTAATTTCCAGAATACATAAAGATCTCCTACAACTCAATGACAAAAAGAAAATTTTTTTTTAAATGAGCAAAGAACTTCAATAGACATTTCTGCAAAGATACATAAATGACCAAATATGTGAGGTATATAAATGTCTTAATCCTTATGTTTTTTGTACAACTGAAACTAATATAATATTGTATGTCAGCAGTAATTGAAAAATAAATTTTTAAAAAATTAAAAAAAAGAAACCCACATGCAGAGAAAAAAGTAAGCACATAAAAGATGCTCAACATCATTAGTCATTAGGGAAATGTAAATAAAAACCACAATAATATATCACTTCACACAAAATGGAATGGTAATATACGAGGTCAGACAATTACGGTCGCGAACTCATCCTAGAAAAAGTGCTACATACCTTATTGCTGAACATCACTACAGCCACCTTCGAAGTACTCCCCTTGGGAAGCTATGCACTGATGTCAGTGCCTAGTCCACCCTTCTAAGCAATTTTGGAACTCTTTTTCTGGAATGGCCATCAGAGCTGTCGTCGTATTACCCTTGATGTACTGAATCTCACCAAAATGTCTTTCTTTTAATGTTTCCTTTATCTTTGGTTAAAGAAAAAAGTGAGTGGGGGCCAGATCACGTGAGTAGGGAGGATGTTCCAATACCGCTATGTTTTGATGGCTAAAATCTCACTCACAGACAGTGCCATGTGAGCTGGTGCATTGTCGTGATGCAAGAGCCATGCATTATTGGTGAAAAGTTCAGGTTGTCTCATTTTTTCACACAGCCTTTCCAGCACTTCCAAATAGTAAACTTGGTTAGCTGTTTGTCCAGTTGGTACAAATCCATGATGAGTAATCCCTCTGATATTAAAAAAACTTAGCAACATTGTTGCAACAAGTTCGCGAACTTAATTGTCAGACCCGTGTAGATATTTTTAAATAAAAGATGAGGATTACTAGCAACACTGTAGAGGAATTGGAACTCTCATTCATTCCTGGTGTGAATGTAAAATGCTGCAGCCATTTTGGAAAACAGTTTTGTGTTTCCTTAATATGTTACGCATAGAGTTAAAATACAGCCCAGCAATTCCTCTCCTAGGCACACACCCAAAAACAATTGAAAACAAGTATTCCAACACATCCCTATACAGAAATGTTCATAGAAGCACTTTTCACAGTAGCCAAAAGGTCGAAACAAACTGTCCATCACCTGATGAATGAATAAACAAACGTAATGTATTCATACAATGAAATATTATTCAGCCACACAAAGGATTGAAGTACTGATATTTTGTGATAATTAATTTTGTGTGTCAATTTGACTGGGTCACGTAGAGCCCAGATATTTGGTTAAACACTATTTCTGGGTTTCTCTGTGAGGATGTTTCCAAATGAGATTAGCATTTGAATTAGTAGACTGAGTAAAGCGGATTGCTCTCCCCAATGTGAATGGGCATCATCCAATCCACTGAGAGCCTAAATAAAACAGAAAGATGGAGGAAGGGAGAATTTGTTATTCTCAGTCTGACTGAACTGGGACATCAGTCTTCTCCTGAACTTGGACTTGGATTTTCACCGTAGGCTCCCTTACTTCTCAGGCCTTTGGTCTTGGATTGAATTCTACAATCAGTTTTTCTGAGCCTCCAGCTTGCTGACAGCAGATCATTATACTTCTCAGCCTCTATAATTGCTTAAGTCAGTTTCTCATAATACATGTCTATAGATAGATAGATAGATGATAAATAGATAGATACATAGATACATAGATAGATGGATATAGATGGGGGGGGGGAGAGAGAGAGAGATCTATTGGTTCTCTTTCTCTAGAGAACCCTGACTAACACAACATGCTATAACATAGATGAACCTCAGAAACATTGTGCTATGTGAAAATAAAAATCACACACAAAAGGTCATATAACTCAATGTATATGAAACATCTAGAATAGGTAAATACATAGAGATAGAAAGCAGAATAGTGGTTGTCAGAGGCTCTGGGAGAGGGAAATGTGGACAGACTGTTTAATGGGTATGGGGTTTCCTTCTGGGGTGACAAAAATTCTTTGGAATTAGATAGAGGTGATGATTGCACGATATTGTGAATGTACCAAATGCCATTGAATCATACATGTTAAAATGGTTATCTTTATGCTATATAAATCTTACTTCCATAAAAAGAATTTTTAAGAGACAAATTTCACCTCAGTCCAACTAATATTAATAAGAACCTGTTCTGTACCAGCCCTGTAATGGGCACCTGAGAGCCTATGAGCAGTATTAGAAAAAGACCCTGCTTTCTAAGGGTTCCCGAAGAACACACACACACACACATACACACACACACACACACATTCACACACTTTTAAGGTATTATGAATAATAATGAATGTCAACTATAATTATATATATACATATGCATATAATATCCATATATATATGTATGTATATACATATATATGTATATATACTTGTATATATACATATATATATGTGTATATACCTTGTTTCCCTGAAACATATATATATATATACATATATATATGTATATATATATATATACACACCGTATTTCCCCCAAAATAAGACCTAGCCGGTCTTATTAGCTCTAATGCGTCTTTTGGAGCAAAAATTAATGTAAGACCCGGTATTATATTATGCTATATTATATTAGACCTGGTATTTTATATCATATCATATCATATCATATCATAGCATAGCATAGCATAGCATAGCATAGCATAGCATAGCATAGCATAGCATAGCATATTATATAAGACCCAGTCTTATATTAAAATGATACCGGTCTTATATTAATTTTTACTCCAAAGGACGCATTAAAGCTGATGTTCCGGTAGGTGTTATTTTCAGGGAAACACAATATACACACACACACACACACTGTGGGGACAGAGCCCCAGAAAGCAGTTTACAGGCTCTCGGCCTCACGTGGAGGAGTGCTGGCTCGGGTAGTAGATGGCCGTCAGCTGTGGCTGATTGGCCGTCAGCTGTAGCCAGTTAGCCAATTAGCCGCTAATATAACTGCTGCGGCTACGGAGGAGAGTGGAGGAGAGTGAAAGAGAGTCGTCGGTGGGTTGCAGACAAAAGGGACAGCAGGTCGCACGTCCAGTGAACCCAGCCTCCAGTGAGACCGTAGTGGTATGACTCCCCTACCTATGGCTCCGTGGGTGTTCCTTTTTGGCCTCACCATATCCTGCGTTCTTGTATGGGGGGCGGGAGCAGAGACCCTGCAGGCCTCCCTGCATGACAAATGGCGCAGCGAGCAGGGTCCCCCGCACGACACACACATATACATGTATATATGTATATATATATATATATATATATATATACATATATACATGTATATAGTCACAGGATGTGGAGTACAGCATAAAGAATAGAGTCAGTGGAACTGTAATAGCTATATACGATGTAGGAGGGGTAGTAGATTAGGGGAGGGGGGTTATCACTTTGTGGGGGGTATAAATATGTAACTATTACATTGTTTTGTACACCTGAAACTAATTAAAAAAGTTATTATGAGGCAAATAATAATGTCATCTGAATACATTGAGGGCATAGAAAAGTTAGAGCTGCATGGGGAGGTGACATTGGCACTCCCTCCTTTGACAGGCAACCTGATATGGTAGAAAGAATATGTAAATTCAAGTCAGACTACTTAGATTAAAATTCTGCCTCTGCCTGTTCCAGCTGCATAATTGTGGACAGGTCCCTTCATTTCTTGGAGCCTTTGTGTCCTCATCTGTAAAATAGATGTTTTAATAATCTCTCCTTCCCTGGCTTGTTTTGAAGATCAGATGAGAAATGCCTGTAAGTACTTGGCTCAGACAGGCACATGTGTTCCTCCCTTGCTAATCTAGCTCACCTCCTCTCTTCAGTCCATTACTCTGCAGACTGTAGAAATAGAGACTTTGTAGGAGGTGAAGGGGTTGGGATGGGGGTTAGAGGAGGCCAAATGATGTTATTTAAGAGGCCTTCCCCTTTCAGAATCTCAGAGGAATCTTGGGAATCTCCACTAATTTCCATTACCACATAGATTTGTGGGCACATCCTAAGAGAATACTACATGTTAGGAATCTCAGGCCCAGTATGCAGATGGTTTCGGGGGGAATACAACTTGGATAAGCCTTTAAACCCTGTAGGTGCCTTCTGTGTGCTGCTCTCTTACTTGGTAGGCTGTTAGCTGGTGGGTAAATTGGGCCTCAATAACTCGGGCACACGGTTGCTGTGTCTGATTTCAAGGAAACCCCATGTGCTCCACATTAGCAATTGTACACATAGATAAAATGAACTGTTCAGCCATAACCTTGCATCTAAATCATTTGACTGCCTTTTGCTTTGTAAGCATTTTTCTGTCCTGAGGAACTCACATTGATGAAATGCCTGGGCTGAAAACAAGTGCACCGTCTGAGTGGCTCTTCATTTGCATAACAGCTCCTTTCTGCAGGGACAGCACTGTCTGAGGTTGCTGGTGTCTGCACAAACGCAGCAGCTGACAAGGCAAGGAGGCAGAGGCTGATCTTTTCATGGCATATATTTTTCTAGGTTTCTTAAGGGGCATTAACCCATTAGCTGCCCAAATTAGTTTAAACATTTTTATGCAATAACTTGCAATAAAAACATACTCTCAGTGAATTGGTTAAGTAAACATTCCCACACTAACACCATTTAACTGGGTTCTAAATAGCTTGGGTATTATTCTATTTCTGTCTACCAAAGGATTAAGGTCATTTTTTTCTTCAAAGACTGAACACTTAGGATTTAAGGTAAATGTTCCTTTTACCTTTCCTGTGGTATACTGACCCTCTCAATGTCCACTACATTGTGTGGCCAATATGCAACCATTGTATAAAATGACCATTTTATCGCAGAGTAAATCAATATGATGTAGTGGAAATGGCACCACTCCAAAATTTAGCACATTTAGAGGCTCTTTTTTACTAACTAGCTACGTGACTCAATGGGTTTCTTGACCTCTCTGTGCCTCATGCACTATAGGTCATATCAGATGACCTCTACAGTCTTCCCCAGATACATCATTCATTACAAACCTGGTAATTTGCAAGTACATAATCACACATTCTTTTATACAACTTGGCTTGTCTTGGAGTACTTATGAGGTGTGATGAAAGAGTACGGTAAATGTTTACATAAAAAAAATTGTTGCAGTAAAGACACATTGCCATTAATCCCCCTCAAAATACTCCCCTTGGATCAAATATATGGTGATGGAAGGAGAACTGACTCTGGGTGGTGAACACACAATGGGATTTATAGATGATGTAATACAGAATTGTACACCTGAAATCTATGTAATTTTACTAACAATTGTCACCCCAATAAATTAAAAAAATAAATTAAAAAAAATACTCCCCTCGCTTAGAACACACTTATCCCATCACCTGTGCCACTTTCTGAAGCAGTTCTGGAAGTCCTCTTTCATGAGTGTCTTTACTTGTACTGCCGTGGCTGCCTCGATGTCCTGAATCAATTCAAATTGTTTTCCTTTCGTGGTCATTTTGATTTTGGGGAAGAGCCAGAAGTTGTACGGTGCAAGATCTGGTGAATAAGGTGGATGAGAATGCACTGTAATGTTTTTATTTGACAGACATTGCCATGTACCAGAAGGGATGTACAAAACGGAGCCTTTCCATGGTGATCAAAACATACAGTGAAAAAAACCAAAAAACATACAGTGAATGCTGCTGCCGAGTGCAATCCAAGCAGGGATCTTCAATACGGGAAGTGGCATATTAAACCTTAGTTACACTGTGTGACAAGTTTCAGCTTGTTCGGTGCAGTCAGGTGTGAGCTATGGTTGAGAGAAGGTGTGTTTTAAAGTGTGCCATAAATCATCCATTATGACAACACTGCGTGCCAGACATCGCTTCTGGTATATGACAATTTCTGTCAAATAAAAACATTACAGTATGTCCTCACCTACCTTATTCACAGTGTGACTTCAGGCTCTTCCCCAAAGTCAAAATGATTCAGGACCTGGAGGCATCTAGGACAGGGCAGCTAAAGACACTCATGAAAGAGGACTTCCAGAACTGCTTAGAAGGGGGCAAGAATGATGGGGTAAGAGTGTTTGAAGCAAGGGGGGGGGGTATTTTGAGGGATATTAATGGCAATGTGTCTTTTACTGTAATATTTTTTTTAATTTAAGCATTCACTGTATTGTTTGATGACACGTCGTACAGCCTTATATATTGACTCATCTGGTCCTTCCAATTGTTTTCTGACTTTTTATTCCTCAGGAAGCAAGATTCTCTAAGTCTGGAACCTAGGTTGGTACTTTGATCCTTGTTCGAAGTATGAACTTTTAATTTTTTAAGGATGACCTGAAACTGGGATGAGCCACATCCCTGAGAACTATTCTAAAATTTTCCCAAATTCAAAATGGATTAAAGACCTAAACATATGACCTGAAACAATAAACTGCATAGAAGAAAACACAGGGTCTAAACTTATGGACCTTGGGTTCAAAGAGGATTTTATGAATTTGACCTCAAAGGCAAGGCTTTCACTTAAAAGCTAAAATAAATGAATGGGACTATATCAAACAAAAAGCTTCCACACAGCAAAAGAAACCATCGACAAAATAAAAAGGCAAATCAACAGAACGGGGGAAGATATTTGCAAACACTGCCTCCGATATGGGACTAACATCCAAAATACATAAGGAACTCATACAACTCAACAACAACAACAAAAACCCAAACAATGCAATTAAGAAATGGACAGAGGACCTGAATAGACATTTCTCCAGAGAGGATATACACATGGCCAATAGACATATGAAAAAATGCTCAACATCACTAATCATCAGAGAAATGCAATGAGCTATCACCTCACCCCAGTCAGAATGGCTATCATCAACAAGACAAATAGTAACAAATGTTGGAAAGGCTGTGGAGAAAAAGGAACCCTCATACACTGTTGGTGGGAATGCAGACTGGTGCAGCCTCTATGGAAGGCAGTGTGGAGGTTCCTCAAAGAATTACGAATAGAATTGCCATATGACCCAGCAATCCCTCTCCTGGGTATCTACCCAAAAAATCTGAAAACATTTAGAGATAAAGACACGTGTGCTCCAATGTTCATTGCAGCTTTGTTTACAGTGGCCAAGACATGGAAACAACCAAAATGTCCTTCGATAGATGAATGGATAAAGAAGTTGTGGTATATATACACAATGGAATACTATTCGGCGGTAAGAAAAGATGATATAGGAACATTTGTGACAACATGGATGGATCTTGAGAGAGTAATGCTGAGCGAAACAAGTCAGACAGAAAAAGCAGAGAACCATGTGATTTCACTGATATGTGGTATATAAACCAAAAGCAACAAAAGAACAAGACAAACAAATGAGAAACAGAAACTCATAGACACAGACAATAGTTCAGTGGTTGCCAGAGGGTAAGGGGGGTGGGGGGTGGGGGGTGGGAGATGAGGGTAAGGGGGATCGAATATATGGTGATGGAAGGAGAACTGACTCTGGGTGATGAACACACAATGGGATTTATAGATGATGTAATACAGAATTGTACACCTGAAATCTATGTAATTTTACTAACAATTGTCACCCCAATAAATTTAATAAAATAAAAAGACTAGAATGTCAAGCTTCGTTAATACTTCCATTTACCTGAGAAATCAATGCCAGACAGATGACCTTATTTAAACAAACAATAAATAATTAACCTAGCCATACAAACTGTAATAAATAGAACTAAATTTGGAAAAAAAAAATCATCAGATTTGTTTGGAACCACAAAAGACCCCAAACAGCCAAAGCAATCTTAAGAAAAAAGAACAATGCTGGAAGTATCACACTCCTGACTTTAGCTTGTACTTCAGGGCAACAATAATCAAAACAGCATGGTATTGGCAGAAACACAGACACATAGACCAATGGAATAGAATTGAGAACTCAGAAACAAACCCCCATAAGTATGGACAGATAATGCTTGACAAAGAAGCAAAAAATATACAATGGAGCAAAGACAGCCTCTTCAATAAATGGTGCCTGGAGAATTGGAAAGCCACGTGCAAAAGAATGAAACTGGACTGCTATCTGTCACCATGTACCAAAATTAATTCAAAATGGATCAAAGACTTAAGCATAAGACCTGACACAATAAACTGCAAAGAAGAAAATGTAGGTACTAAACTTATGGACCTTGGGTTCAAAGAGCATTTTATAAATTTGACTCCAAAGGCAAGGGAAGTAAAAGCTAAAATAAACAAATGGGACTATATGAAACTTAAAAGCTTCTGCACAGCAAAAGAAACCATCGACAAAATAAAGAGGCAACCAACTGAATGGGAGAAGATTTTTGCAAACAGTGCCTCCAATAAGGGGCTAATATCCAAAATATACAAGGAACTCATGCAACTCAACAACAAAAAACGAACAACCCAATTCAAAAATGGGCAGAGGACCTGAAGAGACATTTCTCCAAAGAGGATATACAAATGGCAAATAGACATATGAAAAAAGGCTCAACATTACTAGTCATCAGAGAAATGCAAATAAAAACCACAATGAAATATCACCTCACCCCAGTCAGAATGGCTATCATCAACAAGACAAATAGTAATAAGTATTGGAGAGGCTGTGGAGAAAAAGGAACACTCATACATTGTTGGTGGGAATGCAGACTGCTGCAGCCGCTATGGAAGGCAGTGTGGAGGTTCCTCAAAATCAGACAATAGTTTAGTGGTTGCCAGAGGGTAAGGGGGGTGGGGGGTGGGAGATGAGGGTAAGGGGGATCGAATATATGGTGATGGAAGGAGAACTGACTCTGGGTGATGAACACACAATGGGATTTATAGATGATGTAATACAGAATTGTACACCTGAAATCTATGTAATTTTACTAACAATTGTCACCCCAATAAATTTAATAAAATAAAATTAAAAAAAATATATTAAAAATAGAATTACCGTATGACCCAGCAATCCCTCTCTTGGGTATCTACCCAAAAAATCTGAAAACGTTTATCCATAAAGACAAGTGTGCTCCAATGTGCATTGCAGCTCTATTTACGGTGGCCAAGACGTGGAAACAACTAAAATGTCCTTCGATAGATGAATAGATAAAGAAGTTGTGGTATATATACACAATGGAATACTATTCGGTGGTAAGAAAAGATGAAATAGGACCATTTGTGACAACATCGATGGATCTTGAGAATATAATGCGAAGTGAAATAAGTCAGACAGAAAAAGCAGAGAACCATATGATTTCACTGATGTGTGGTATGTAAACCAAAAACAACAAAAGAACAAGACAAGCAAATGAGAAACAAAAACTCATAGACACAGACAATAGTTTAGTGGTTACCCAAGGGTAAGGCCCCTGGGCGGGTGGTAGATGAGGGTAAAGGGGATCAAATATATGGTGATGGAAGGAGAACTGACTCTGGGTGGTGAACACACAATGGGATTTATAGATGATGTAATGCAGAATTGTACACCTGAAATCTATGTAACTTTACTAACAATTGTCACCCCAATAAATTTAATTAAAAAAAAATAAAAAATAAAAAGTTAGAAAAACAAAACAAAAAAAAAGAGGATTTTCCTAACTGTTTCTCTATCAATGTTTGCCTGTTCTGCTGCGGTTCTCACAGTCAGCCAATGATTTTGGTGCACAATTTGCAAATTTTTGCAACGTTTTCATTAGTTCTGCTTATTACTGTCTGTCCTGACCTCTCTTCATCAGTGATGCATTTTCTCCCCTCAGAAAAACGTTTAATTCATTTGCACACTGCCATTTTCTTTATGGCATTATCCCCATAAATATGGACTAACATGTACCTGATTTCATTTCCACTCTTCCACATTTAACAAGAAATTTAATGTTTGTTTGTTTCTCTAATTCAAGTTCAGACATTCTCTCAACGGCACACAAAAACACGCAACAACAATAATGAATGCCACTCAACAAGACACCACGACACTTTGACATGAACACAGCTGTGAGACACTGATATACCAGGGTTATGAAACCTTACCGAGCTGTTTGTACAGTGCTGCCAATGTAAGCGCATGGTGGCAAGTTTGCGAACCTAGTTGCTGGAGCTTGTATATGTAAATAAGCTGAGGTTAGTTTTAAAATTAATTCCAGAACTCTTTCAAGATTTCAGTGACCTCAAATGTTCTTTCGTGATGAGGCTGTATTCTCTCAGAAAATAAGAGCTGTGTAACCAGTTGTGTTTAATGTTTTGCCTTGAATGCCAGGAAGTGCACGTTGAAATCTATTGTTCAATTACAGTAAGTATACAATTTCTAGTTTCTGGTAAAGTGAACTACCAATTTGCTTTACGTACTTTCAAATATCTAGCATTATTATTTTAAGTTCCCTATGTATATATATTTACATTTGAAATTGCTTCAATTGTTTATTTTGAATTATGAGAGATACATTAGAGCTCAGTAGTAAAAAAATAATAAAAGTTAAGAGATATAAAATGGGGCATGCCTTTGAGTTTGCCAAAAGGTAGGAAAGATTTTATGTATGCTCATTAATTTATCTATACTCACTCTTTCTAACTCTGCAGTTTCCAGATACTCATCAACCCACTACAGTTTTGGGGCTTACCACTCCACTGAACATGCTCTAGACAAGGTTCCCACTGAAATTTAAACTGCAAGATCTGACAGACACTTTTGAGATTCTGTTTTACTAGGTCTCTCTGCAGTGTTCAAGGCTGTTGACCACACTACTCCTTTTTGAAACTGTAGTTCCTTGATTTCTAAAATACTACTCTCCTGGTTCTACTAGGTTAAATTCTCAGACTGCTTCCTTGATATCTGCTTTTCAGAGTCTTTATTGCCTAAACTGGTTTGTCAGAAATTCATCCTTGGCTCACGTTTCTTCTACGTGTACAAAATCTCTGATTGATCACACTCACATGGTTTTATTCTTATCTACATACAAACGATTCTCAAAGTGAATAGTGCAGATGTCTTTCCTGATTTCCAGATCCATATGTGGCAGAATGAACATTTTTCACATGGGAATGTTTATAGAATCTCATTCACCAGCCCTCCAAAGAGAATTGTATAATTGTTATCTAATTTCTCCCCTCCTCTCAGTATCCTAAAAAGAAACAATTATTTCTTGCTGGAAGTGAAGCTGTTTATCTACATAATAAAATTTTGAATAGTGGAGAAGAGAAAAGGTAGAAAGCTAGAGGGCTAGGGGTAGAAAAACTGTTATTCCTACCTTGGGGATTACAAGAGATTAGAGTCTTAGAGGCTTTGTGGTGTAAGGTTAGTTGATTAGAGAAGAAAGAGGATATAAATAAGGATTGCCGTAGATTGTATATTGGGACGTCCTCTAGAGTCTTTAAAGAAAAGTAAATAAATTAGTCTTGGTTATTAAATAATGATTCTTTAAATCCCATTTCACACAGAGACTGAGTCACATGCTTTCCTCTATCAAGAATTATTATGATTAAACATATGAATATCTAACAGCTAATGGATTTCCCTATGGGCATCTTAGATACAATGTATACAAAATTGAACTTGTCCAAAACCTATATCCAAAACCAATCTCAGTAGCATGTAAAGTGGTTAAGAGCATGAATTGTAGAGATGAACTCACTGAATTTAAAGCTTATCTGCATTACTTAACATCTGGATAACCTTGGGAATATTTCTGAATCTATGCTTCCATTTTTTTTCTGTATAAGAGAGATTATGAAAGTACATAATGGAGAGGATTGTTCTGATGATTAAATGACTTAATATTTCTAAAGCACTTAAAACAGTATCTGATGCCTACTAAATAATAAATGTATTAAGTAACTAAAACACAAATCTTCATCCTCTGCCTCTCAATCTGGTCTTCTTCCAGTGATCACCATCTCAAGTAAATGAAACTACCACTTATTCAAGAGCCCATGTCATGCCTTGATCTCTCCTTCCTCATTTCCCACCTCCAATCAGCTGTCAAGTACTCTTAATTATGTGTCCCCAATATTATTTTCTACCCTCTGAAACTGCCAGAAGTCATCATTTCTCTGCTGGGCACTAGGAATACAGCAATGAATAGGTAGGCAAGAACCTTTCTTTTAATGAAATCTGTGGTTTAAAGGAAGTGATAGGCATTGAGCAATTAATTACAAATGTTAGATTTTCTTCTAGGAAATATGGCTATAAAGATGGTTACTTGGTCCCTTGAGGAGGCCACAATATACAAGAGAAACTGACACATAAAGAGAAAATTTCAAATTAAAATTGTGTGATCAGTGCTCTAATGGAGAGATTTGCAAAATGCAACGGGAGTTCAGCAGTCTAACAGCAAGATCTTCCTGAATGGGAAGTCTGGTAGATTTCCTAGAGGAGATGACATTTTTTTTAATCTGGAAGAAAATTATGGAGTTTATTATATGGCAAAGGAAGTAAAGACTATTTCAGGGGTAGGAAATAGTATGTGCAAAGGCATTCAGTTATCAAAAGCATTGTTTTAAAGAGAATCATGATAAATTCCATGGGGCTGGAACATAGAGCTAGAAGAAGAGGATGGCAGAAGGAAGTGAGGTAAATTAGGGTTTGATGGTAAAGATCCTTTGACAGACTAAGGAATTTGGCCTTGATTCTGAAGAAATGGACACTACAATAAGATTCTGAGCAGAAGGATGGGGTGATTCTACCAGGATGCTTCCTTGATAAAACATAATTAGGTCAATATTACCTTATTCTGTTTGTAAAACTGTAACATTTCCCAGAAATTTTAATCAGATTAAGTACTTATAAAACCCCTGAAAATACTAAATTGGCATGTGGAATTTACATGGCAAACTCTTCAGGTTTTGTGGAAAAAAAAAGAAAAAAAAATCAAAACCAAGGCCAAACAATGACAATAAATTAATCTGCTCCTTTTTCTCTGCTCCTGTTGACTCTCATATTATTTGTTCTTTCCTTAAATGTTTATAATTTTGAATTTTATTGTTTTTCAGTTTTAATGTGCTTAATTATTGACTTGCTTTCCTTCCAATTCTCAGGCCTTAGATCTTATCACATCATTCCTTTAATTCTTTCCCAGAATTCTTAATCTCCTAACAGATTTCACCATCAGTGAAACACACCATTTGCTTAGATCTGAAACCTGGCAGTCATCCTTGACATCTCCTTTTCCCTCATCCCTCATATCACATTCATTGGTAATTTATGCTAATTCTACCTCCAAAGTTACCCAAGCTACACAAGCTTCCAAGGCCACTTCAAAAAGTAGCTCATACAGTGCTGCATCCTATAGATACTATTTCATTTCTTTTAGTTGTCTAGTAAACAAATGGGGAAATTTCCAATCCTAAACTTCCCCAAATGAAATTTTATTCCAGAGTTCTTACATCAATTTTCTCCAAACCCAACTTCCAAGTATCCACTGCATGCACCATGGGAGCCACTAGACTTCAGAGACCCTAACCAGATGTGGGACTACATAAATGATTTCTTAATCATGCTGAAGAACATAAGAACTTCACAAACTCCATCCTCTTTCCCCTCCAGAAACCAATTCCTTTACCTGGATTTATAGTAGATGAATCGAAACAATGGTCTTCTAGCTTCAGGGGGCTCAGAGAAAGGTTTATTACTTGCTATGACCTTTTCCACCTGTTTAATCTTGAAAAACTTTGTCTTGAATTTCCAATATTTTCCCTGTACCTTCCTAGTCTACTAAACACCAGCTTGCAAAAAGAAAAAAAAAACTGAACATCCTTCTGTTGGTACTTGGCAGGGAAGAGTTGTAGTTGAGAAAAGGAGAGAATGGATGAAATTGCAGGAAAGAAAATTTACGATAATCATCGAGTGAAGCTTCCTGGCTGTGAAGGCTTTTAAGCTGAGGAGTTAGAAAACGTTAGAAGCACTGTCCCTAGAGATAGTGGCTGATGTCTAGGGATGAAACAAGATGTCCATAGTATTCAAAACAAACCCTTTTAGATAGCCATTAACCCATTTGCTTCACAGGATCTTTTTATCTCAAATGTATGAATGTTCCATAACATCATCAAGAAAATTGAGCTTAGTACTTAGGACTCAAGTTGCCCATCTTAGAAAGAGTATCTACAACACACTAAAAATTATCTTTGCAATAAAATTTCTCCCAAGAGCTACAGAATATTAGAACTAAAAGGATCTATCTACCTTAGACAGGATAAACTATCTGTCTAGTTTATCCTGCCATTTTCTAGATGGGAAAACTGAGGCCTAAAAATGTAAGGGACTTTCTCACTGGAAGACAGACAAGTGGCAGAGATGAACCCAAGGCCCTGCACTTCAGTCCCCTTTGTCTACATACTGGCTTACTAAATTATACCATGTCCCCACGGGCACATACTTACACAATTGGTAAGTACATTTTCCTTCTATTTGTTAGATTTACAGAAATTGAAACTATTGTGAAAAACAAACAATAAAACAGGAAAGGACCACAATCTCTGAAAACCCTTTCTTCGTTAGACTTTGAATAATAACCCCCTTTTCCCTTTATTCCAAGGCCCTATTGACTGTTGGTTGCTGAGAGTTATTTTTAACCCAATCTTGCTTTGCTTTATTTCATCCTTGATTGCATTCTGCTACTCTCCAGCAGCCACTTCTTAACTGCTACCATTTTGTAAGCTTCCCTGCTGCTCTAAGGCTGCCATTGCAACTGATTAATTTCATTAGCACAATCATGCACTTAAGCTGGAATAACTGATCTCTTTCGTTTTTTAATCTGGAGTACACATCACGACAGAGTATTTGCAGGAGGAGATGCCAGGTGGGAAGAGAAAAATATAAGGACCTTTGCTTGTATTTCTTTAAGTAAAATGTTCACAACCTCTAGGGTCCTTGAGAAACCCAGATAATGTGTTCATTTACACAATCAGAATCCTTTTGTTTTTTGCAAGTGCTCTGCTCAACCTGACACTTGGGAATATGGCTTCCAATCTATCATTTGTCAAGTGAAGAGGAGAATGAAGGGGCACTAACATTTATTTAACATGTACTAAGTGCCAGGCACTATCGTAGTAGCCCTTTTATCATAAAATTAAGTGCCAGCTTCACAATGATAAATCTTTTGCTGCTCAGGAAAGCTTTTTAACTAGAATGTACAGTTCCCTGAAATCATGTTGCTGTTCCAGTCCTGGCTTATACCCATGCAAGTTAAAAAACCCAACTAAAATATGAGCAAAAGAAATGAGATAAAAACCCAAGATTTAGAAATGAGAGCACTAACATGCTCTGCAAGTAAAGTGGACATAAGTGAGAATAATTTGCTATTGCTTTCTGACAATTTTGTAGACTCTTCAGAAATATAATATGGCATAAAACACTCTGGGCTTAAACACCTGGGTTCTAGTCACAACTCTGCCACTGACTAGCCTAGTGATATTGGGTAAGGCTCTTCCTCTCCCTGGGGCTCAGTTTCCCCATATGAAAAAAGACTGTGCCTAGCAGAGAATTATTTTAGGAGTCAAAGGGCAAAGGCTATAGAGTTATGATTGGGAGAAAGGCTATGAACATGGCAGTTCTCTGAGCTTCCTGCCCCTGATTTGACCAATACATCACTTTTTCTACATCTTCTAGATAGTGGAGTTCCAAGAAATATTTCAATGTTAACAAAGATTTGTATGGCTATAAAAGTTTGTAAGTCATTCGATTGGATGTGTCTAAAGTCCTTTCCAGCTATGAGTCCTGTGGCTATGTGATTTTGAAAATCCAGCTGTTGATTGCCCAGCCCTTCAGGTTACAAAGGAGAGCTAAGATTCTGGACAGAATATCTGCTTTCGCTTTCAACTGCATTTGTTTTCACACTTCTGCTCCTGAAGACCATTGCAAATACATTTGCCTTCTACTGTTTATTTCATAAAAGCATATCCTAAACCATTATTGTTTATTTCTCTTGAGAGAAAACAACACCTTTCTTTTCCTGAAGAAGAATCATGTGGTTTGGGGGAAGCTATCTGTTTCTTAATTAGAAGTGAAAAAAAAATCCAGCCATTGCTGAAATTCTTTGGGGAGAGGCAACAATCTTTCCAGAGAGTAAGTCCTGGAGTGAGATAATGGACGCTGATATATGGACTCACCAAAAGAGTGCCAAATTCAGGGTCTCCTTGACTGTTCATTCCTGTAAGAATCACAGGTATTCCTCTAAGATGTCCTTAGTATTTTAATGTTGAACAAGCCAGAACAGAAAGAGCTGTATTTGGTGTTATCAGCATGAGCCAAACTTGATCAGAAAAATATGGGTCTGGAGTGTGCTTGTTCAACAACCTCAGGTTATTCTAGCCACTACAGACCCAGAGTGTTCCAGGGCCTGTGTTCAATGCCCAGGCTACCATTCCCACAAGTCCTAAACTGTTCCTCTTTTGGCTAGGAGAGAAAGTTAGCAGTTCTGGTGCTTCTCCATCAAGTCTCAGTGCACAATTATTTTAAGACAACCCCCTTTGAAAGCCTGGTATATGGTGCCTCTTAGCCAAGCCCTAAAAGATGAAATACATGTTCATAAAAACAACCACAGTTCTTCACTATTCCTATGAATATCAAGTAGATTTTGGTGCCCTAGAAACAGATTTGTTTTTCTTAAAATAAGCAGAATGAGATTGAAGGATCAAAGTGGTGGCGTGAGGTGAGCCTCTGGAAATCTCCCCTGGAATTTACAACAAATTGAAAAACTATAACTTCAAAAAGGACTCCCTGCAGAGCAGACAGTCAAGACGAAGAGTCTCACTACTGAATTCATGTAAAGGTGGGCAAATTGCGCAAGTGGGGGAGGAGAGAAGGGAGAAGTGCCGAGACAGAGTGGGGCAGGCAAAGGACGCAGACCTAGCTCAGTGCTCCAAGCTCGCTGCATCCCGGAACTACTGCAGCTACAGGAGACGGAAGAACTTGGACTGCTAGGACTCTGTTTATGGCCCACAGGGCTGAGGGGACAGCATATAACATGGCGGAACCCAAAGCTCATGGCAGAGACCTCGGAGCAAAGACTGAGGGAAGAAGTCTGAAAAAGGTGGTTGAAGGCATCCCTGCCGCAGAGAACGGAAGCCTTAGGCACTGCGATTAGCCGCCCCCTTCTTAACCTCCCAGAACTCGCCCTGAAGCCACCTGCCCACTGCTAGAAGCAGAACAGTAGCAGTGCCGGATAAAAGAAAACAAGAATATTTGCAGTTCTGAGAACTATGGTCCACAGACACACATGCGCAGCCCAAATTTGTATGCTCATTATTCTTATATTCCTCTTTCTGATGGAGTCAGAAAGTTCTTGTAGAGTTCTTTCATTTCTTTTATGTCTCAAGTCTCTTTCTTCTTCCATCCATGTCATTTTCAGTTTTCTATCTTCAATATCACTGATTCTTTCCTCCATCTGGTCAACTCTACTACCTAAGCTGGTTATTTCATTCTTCATTTCTTCTATTGAATTCTTAATCTCCAGAAATTCTATTTGGTTCTTTTTTAAAATTTCAATCTCTTTTGTAAAATGTTCATGTTGTTCCTTGATTCTGTTTCTGAGTTCATTAAACTGCCTTTCTGTGTTTTCTTGCATCTTGTTGAGTTTTTACAGAACTGCAATCTTGAATTCTCTGTCATTTAAGTCACATATTTCCATATCTTTAAGTTCCTTTTCTGGAGACTTTCACTTTCTATCTGAGCTGTCTTGTTGCCTTGGCTATTCATGGCAATTAATGGTTTATTATTTCTCTTCCTAGACATCGACAGGTGTAGGTTCTGCAACAGGTTGATTGGAGGAGTTCTTTGTTTTGTTTTCCATTATGTGTTGGTAGAATGTTTTATTTTCTCTCTGACTGCAGCCTTTTTTTCTCTCTCACTCTGTAGTTCTATGTTTTCTCTGCACTATTCCAGCTTCTCACACAATGGGGGGATTCCCTGGGAGACAGGCTTCTCCTCTGTTAACAGTTTGCCTGGGTCACAGGGTGCAGTGTCCATGTAGGTATGCAGAGAGCTTTTGAAGTTCCAAAGCTCTTCTTGCACCAGATTCCGAGCCCGTGTGTTTCAGCAGTTCTGTTTACTCCTGCAGGGATCCACCCAGATAGGTGCGGACAGGGGCAGGTGAATTGTGAGAGGTGGCCCAGAGCAATGGCAGTGACAACCACTACAGCCAGTCCTGCTTCTACAGCTCCCTCCCCTTTGCCAGAACTACTTGGGCTGCAAATCTCCGTCTGCGGTCCACAGTTCTCAGAACAGGAAATATTCTGTTCCTTTCACCTGACACTGCTACTGTTCTGCTTCTAGCACTAGGCAGGTGTGGGCGGGGCGAGCTCTGGGAGGGTAGGGAGGGTGGGGCTAGCCTCAGTGCCTAAGGCTTCCAGTCTCTGCTCGGCAGTGAGGGCTTAAACCACTGTTTTCAGACTTCTTCCTTCTGTCTTTGCTCCGAGGTCTCTGCAATGAGCGTTGGGTTCAGCGGTGTTTTATGCTGTTCCCTCAGCCCTGTGGCCCATAAACGGAGCCATGGCAGTCCGAGTTCTTCCCTCTCCCGCAGCTTCGATAGTTCAGGGATGTAGTGAGCTTGGAGCACTGAGCTAGGGCGCGGCTCCATCTCTGCACTTCTCCCTTCCCTCCACCCATACTCGCGCAATTCGCCCACCTTTAGGTGAATTCAGTAGTGCACCTCTTTATCTTGCCTGTCTGCTGTGCAGTGAGTCCTTTGTGGAGTTATAGTTGTTCGATTAGTTGTAAATTCCAGGGGAGATTTCCAGAGGCTCACCTCACGCCGCCATTTTGATCACGTCTCGCTGTCCTGATTTTTAATGGCTATTCCTCATCTCTGCCCCTCTGACCAGTCTCAAGGTGGCTTGTTCTGTATGTTCATAGTTGT
Source organism: Rhinolophus sinicus (assembly GCF_057876585.1). Classification (NCBI taxonomy): domain Eukaryota; kingdom Metazoa; phylum Chordata; class Mammalia; order Chiroptera; family Rhinolophidae; genus Rhinolophus; species Rhinolophus sinicus. The sequence continues at coordinate 99,459,577 of NC_142518.1, forward strand.
AGGCCTTTGGTTCAGCTAGATTTCTGACAATTCTTTTCTTTTTTTTTTTTAAATTAAATTTATTGGGGTGACAGTTGTTAGTAAAATTACATAGATTTCAGGTGTACAATTCTGTATTACATCATCTATAAATCCCATTGTGTGTTCATCACCCAGAGTCAGTTCTCCTTCCATCACCATATTTTTTTTAAATTTAATTTTATTAAATTTATTGGGGTGACAATTTTTAGTAAAATTACATAGATTTCAGGTGTACAATTCTGTATTACATCATCTATAAATCCCATTGTGTGTTCATCACCCAGAGTCAGTTCTCCTCCCATCACCATATATTCGATCTCCCTTACCCTCATCTCCCACCCCCCACCCCCCTTACCCTCTGGCAACCACTAAACTATTATCTGTGTTTATAAGTTTCTGTTTCTCATTTGTTTGTCTTGTTCTTTTGTTGTTTTTGGTTTATATACCACATATCAGTGAAATCACATGGTTCTCTGCTTTTTCTGTCTGACTTATTTCGCTCAGCATTACTCTCTCAAGATCCATCCATGTTGTCACAAATGTTCCTATATCATCTTTTCTTACCGCCGAATAGTATTCCATTGTGTATATATACCACAACTTATTTATCCGTTCATCTATCGAAGGACATTTTGGTTGTTTCCATGTCTTGGCCACCGTAAACAAAGCTGCAATGAACATTGGAGCACACGTGTCTTTATCTCTAAATGTTTTCAGATTTTTGGGTAGATACCGGGGAGAGGGATTGATGGGTCATATGGCAATTCTATTCATAATTCTTTGAGGAACCTCCACACTGCCTTCCATAACTGCTGCACCAGTCTGCATTCCCACCAACAGTGTATGAGGGTTCCTTTTTCTCCACAGCCTCTCCAACATTTGTTACTATTTGTCTTGTTGATGATCGCCATTCTGACTGGGGTGAGGTGATATCTCATTGTGGTTTTGATTTGCATTTCTCTGATGATTAGTGATGTTGAGCATTTTTTCATATGTCTATTTGCCATTTGTATGTCCTCTTTGGAGAATAGTCTCTTCAAGTCCTCTGCCCATTTTCCAATTGGGTTGTTTGTTTTTTTGTTGTTGAGTTGCATGAGTTCCTTGTATATTCTGGATACTAGCCCCTTATCGGAGGCACTGTTTGCAAAAATCTTCTCCCATTCAGTTGGCGGCCTCTTTATTTTGTCAATGGTTTCTTTTGCTGTGCAGAAGCTTTTAACTTTCATATAGTCCCATTCGTTTATTTTAGCTTTTACTTCCATTGCCTTTGGAGTCAAGTTCATAAAATGCTCTTTGAACCCAAGGTTCATAAGTTTAGTACTTTTGTTTTCCTCTATGCAGTTTATTGCATCAAGTCTTATGCTTAAGTCTTTGATCCATTTTGAATTAATTTTGGTACATGGTGACAAATAGCAGTCCAGTTTCATTCTTTTGCACGTGGCTATCCAATTCTCCCAGCACCAATTATTGAAGAGGCTGTCTTTGCTCCATTGTATGTTTTTAGCTTCTTAGTCAAACATTATCTGTCCATATTTATGTGATTTTATTTCTGGGTTCTCAATTCTATTCCATTGGTCCATGTGTCTGTTTTTCTGCCTACACCATGCTGTTTTCATTATTGTAGCCCTGTAGTACAAGCCAAAGTCAGGAAGTGTGATACCTCCATTATTGTTCTTTTTCCTTAAGATTGCTTTGGCTATTCGGGGTCTTTCGTGGTTCCAAACAAATCTAATGATTTTTTGTTCTATTTCTTTAAAATATGCCATTGGGATTTTGATGGGGATTGCATTGAATCTGTATATTGCTTTGGGTAATATGGCCATTTTAACTATGTTGATTCTTCCAATCCATGAGCATGGAATGTCTTTCCATTTCTTTGTGTCTTCTTCAATTTCTTTCAAAAATGTCTTATACTTTTCAGCATATAGGTCTTTCACATCCTTGGTTAAGTTTATTCCTAGGTATTTTATTCTTTTTGCAGCAACTGCAAAAGGAATTGTTTTTTGTATTTCTTTTTCTGAGATTTCATTGTTAGTATGTAGGAAAGCAATGGACTTTTGTACGTTGATTTTGCAGCCAGCAACTTTACTGTATTCGTTGATTGTTTCTAATAGCTTTTTGGTGGAGTCTTTAGGGTTTTCTACATATAGCATCATGTCATCTGCAAAGAGTGATAATTTAACTTCTTCATTCCCAATTTGGATGCCTTTTGTTTCTTTCTCTTGCCTGATTGTTCTGGCAAGGACTTCCAACACTATGTTGAAAAGCAGAGGTGATAGGGGACAGCCCTGTCGTGTTCCTGAACGTAGAGCAAAGGGCTTCAGTTTTTCTCCATTAATTATGAGATTAGCAGAAGGCTTGTCATATATGGCCTTTATTATGTTAAGGTATTTTCCTTCTATACCCATTTTTTTAAGTGTTTTAATCATAAATGGATGTTGTATCCTGTCAAATGCTTTTTCTGCATCAACTGATATAATCATATAATTTTTGTCCTTTATTTTGTTTCTGTGATGTATCACATTGATGGATTTGCGGATGTTGAACCATCCTTGTGCCCCGGGGATGAACTCTACTTGGTCGAGATGAATAATCTTTTTAATGCATTGTTGTATTCGATTTGCTAGAATTTTATGCAGGATTTTTGCATCTGTATTCATCAGAGATATTGGTCTGTAATTTTCTTTTTTTGTGCTGTCCTTACCAGGTGTTGGTATCAGGGTAATGTTGGCCTCATAAAATGAGTTAGGGAGTACTGTCTCTTCTTCAATTTTTTGGAAGAGTTTGAGCAGGATTGGTATTAGATCCTCTTTGAAGGTTTGGTAGAATTCACTAGTGAAGCCGTCTGGTCCTGGACTTTTGCTTTTGTGAAGGTTTTGGATGACTGATTCAATTTCATTACCGGTGATCGGTCTGTTTAGATTTTCCAGTTCTTCATGGTTCAGCCTCGGAAGGCTATATGTTTCTAAGAACTTGTCCATTTCTTCTAGGTTGTTGAATTTGGTGGCATATAGTCCTTCATAGTATTCTTGGATGATCCTTTGTATTTCTGTGGTGTCCGTGATAACTTCCCCTTTTTCGTTTCTGATTTTGTTAATTAGTGTCTTCTCTCTTTTTATCTTAGTAAGTCTAGCCAAGGGTTTGTCAATTTTGTTAATCTTTTCAAAGAACCAGCTCTTTGTCACATTAATTTTTTCTATTGTCTTTTTGTACTCTATTTCATTTAGTTCTGCTCTAATTTTTGTTATTTCCTTCCTTCTGCTGACCTTGGGTTTTACTTGTTCTTCTTTTTCTAGTTCTTTAAGGCGTAACATGAGGTTATTTATTTGGGAGTTTTCTTGTTTCTTGAGATAAGCCTGTAATGAGATAAATTTCCCTCTTAAAACTGCTTTCGCTGCATCCCAAAAATTTTCGTAGGATGTATTTTCATTGTCATTTGTTTCTATGTATCTTTTGATCTCTCCTCTGATTTCTTCTTTGACCCAGTCCTTCTTTAAAAGTATGTTGTTTAATCTCCATGTATTTGTGTTTTTTCCCGCTTTCTTTTTGCAGTTGATATCCAATTTCAAAGCCTTGTGATCAGAGAATATGCATGGTATGATTTCAATCTTCTTAAATTTGTTGAGACTGATTTTATGTCCCAATATATGGTCTATCCTTGAGAATGTTCCATGTACACTAGAGAAGAATGTATAGTCTAATGTTTTAGGATGAAGTGCTCTATAAATGTCAATGATGTCCATTTCATCTAATGTGTCATTTAGGGCTACTATTTCGTTATTTATTTTCTGTTTGGATGATCTATCCATAGCTGTCAATGATGTATTTAAGTCCCCTAGTACAATTTTGTTTCGGTCAATTTCTCCCTTTAGTTCTGTTAGTAGTTGCGTGGTATAGTTCAGTGCTCCCTGATTGGTGGCATAAATATTGATGACTGTTATGTCTTCTTTTTGTACAGTCCCCTTCACCATTATGAAATGTCCATCTTCATCTCTTGTTATCTTTTTCACCTTGAAGTCTGTTTCATCTGATATCATTATGGCTACACCTGATTTTCTCTGGGTACCATTTGCTTGGAGTGTCAATTTCCACCCTTTCACTTTGAGTCTATGCTTGTCGTTGTAGCTGAGATGTGTCTCTTGGAGACAGCATATGCTTGGGTTTAGTTTTTTGATCCAATCTGCTACTCTGTGCCTTTTTATTGGTGAATTCAGTCCATTTACATTTAGGGTGATTATTGATATGTGAGTATTTCCTGTCATTCTCTCTTAGTTTTCTGGTAAGGCTGTGTCTCCATTGTTTCTTTGCCTTTTTGTTGTTGTCTATTATTTCTGTGTGGTGGTATTCTATGATGTTTCCCTCTGTTTCTTCTTTTATTACAGTATATATTTGAGTTCTGGATTCTTTTTGAGTGATTACCGTTGAGTTTATGTAAAAGAAAGTTTGATATTTAGATTATTCCATTTTCTTGAGCATGCTTACTTTCTCTATTCCCGTATTCCGGTTCAGCCCTTTACTCTCCCCCTTTTTGAGTTTTGGTGCCATAAATTGTCCCTGTTGATGGTGGTCGAATAGCCTCCTTTAGTATTTCTTGTAGTGCAGGTCATGTATTAGAAAATTCCCTCAGCTTCTGTATGTCTGGAAAGGTCTTTATTCCTCCTTCATATGTAAAGGATATCTTTGCTGGATATATTATTCTTGGCTCATGGTTTCTCTCTTTCAATAGTTTGAATATTTGGTTCCACTCCCTCCTGGCTTGTAGAGTTTCTGCTGAAAAATCTGATGATAATCTAATGGGCTTTCCTTTGTAAGTTACCGTCTTCTTTTCCCTGGCTGCCTTGAGGATTCTTTCTTTGTCGTTGATTTTAGACAGCTTCAATACAATGTGCCTTGGAGAAGGCCTGTTGGGATTGAGGTAACTAGGTGTTCTATTTGCTTCTTGGATTCGAGGGTCCAGTTCTGTCCACAAATTTGGGAAGTTCTCATCGACAATTTGTTTGAATATATTCTCTGTTCCCTTCTCTCTTTCTTCTCCTTCTGGTATGCCGATTATTCTTACATTGCTCTTTCTGATGGAGTCAGAAAGTTCTTGCAGAGTTCTTTCATTTCTTTTAAGTCTCAAGTCTCTTTCTTCTTCCATCTGTGTCACTTCCAGGTTTCTATCTTCGATGTCACTGATTCTTTCCTCCAGCTGGTCAACTCTACTATGTAAGCTGGTTATTTCATTCTTAATTTCTTCTATTGAGTTCTTAATCTCCAGAAATTCTATTTGGTTCTTTTTTAAGATTTCAATCTCTTTCGTAAAATGCTCATGCTGTTCTTTGATTGAGTTTCTGAGTTCATTTAACTGCCTATCTGTGTTTTCTTGTATCTCGTTGAGTTTTTTCAGAACTGCAATGTTGAATTCTCTGTCATTTAAGTCACATATTTCTGTATCTTTAAGTGCCTTTTCTGGAGATTTTTCACTTTCTTTCTGAGCTATCTTGTTGCCTTGGTTATTCATGGCAATTGCTAGTTTACTATTTCTCTTCCTAGACATCTACAGGAGTGACTTCTGCAACAAGTTGATAGGAAGCGGTCTTTCTTTTGTTTGCTAGTACTTGTTGGTAGAATGTTTTATTTTTTCTCCAACTGCAGCTTATTTTTCTTCTGCCACACGGTAGTGCTATGTTTTCTCTGTACTATTCCAGCTTCTCACACAATGGGGGGTATTCCCTGTGAAATGGGCTTTTCTTCTGTTAATAGTTCGTCTAGGTCACAGGGCGCAGTGTCCTGGTGGGTATGCGGAGAGCTTTTGATGTTCCAAAGCTCTTTCAGCTCCTGATTCAGAGTCCGTATGTTTCAGCAGTTCTGTTTCCTCCTGCAGGGATCCGCCCAGATAGGTGGGGCCAGGGGCGGGGTGAGTTGTGAGAGGTGGCCCAGAGCAATGGTGGCGACCACCACCACAGCCGGTCCTGCTTCCACAGCTCCCTCCCCTTTGCCAGAACTAGTTGGGCTGCGAATTTTTGTCAGTTGTCCATAGTTCTCAGAACAGCAAATATTCTGTTCTTTTGCTCTGACACTGCTACTGTTCCGCTTCTAGCACCGGGCAGGTGGGGGTGGGGCGAGCTCTGGGAGTGTAGGGAGGGGGCGGCTAGTCTCAGTGCCTAAGGCTCCGTTCTCTGCTCGGCAGTGAGGGCTTAAACCACCGTTTTTAGCCCTCTTCCCTCAGTCTTTTCTCTGAGGTCTCTGCCGTGAGCGTTGGGTTCAGCCGTGTTTTATGCTGCCCCCTCAGCCCTGTGGGCCATATCGGAGCCCTAGCAGTCCGAGTTCTTCCCTCTCCCTCAGCTGCGGTAGTTCCGGGAAGCAGCGAGCTCGGAGCACTGAGCTAGGTCTGCGTCCTGCACCAGCCCGCGCGGCTCCGTCTCCGCACTTCTCCCTTCCCTCCTCCTCCCCCCGCTCACGTGAATCTCCCACCTGTAGGTGATTTCGGTAGTGGGCCTCTTCGTCTTGCCTGTCTGCTGTGCAGGGAGTCCTTTGTGGAGTTTTTGTTGTTCGATTCTTTGTAAATTCCAGGGGAGCTTTATAGAGGCTCACCTCACACTGCCATTTTTCCGGAAAACCCTTTGCGACAATTCTTAGTAATGTTTTATGGTTTAGTTGTAATTGATGTTGTCCTGAGAGGAGCTGAGCACAGCATTTACCTACTCTGCCATCTTGTCTGGAACCAGTACTTCATTCATTTTTATCAATGAGGAATATTCCATGGTGTGGATTACCATAATTTAACCATTCACCCATTGAAGGACATTGGGGTTCAAATTTTTAGTGATTACAAAGAATGTTATAAACGATGTATAAATGATGCATGTGTAAACATAAGTTTTCTTTTCTGTGGGAGAAATGCTTAAGAGTGTGATTACTATGGCATATGACATCTGACAATCATATTCGACAACTCATCCTAGAAAAAGTGCTACATACCTCATTGCTGAATTTCACTATGGTCATCTTTGAAGTACTCTTCTTGGGAAGCTATGCACTGACGCCAGCTCCTAGTCCACCCTTGTAAGCAGTTTTGAAACTCTTTTTCTGGAATGGCCGTATTACCCTTGATGTCCTGAATGTCATCAAAATGTCTTCCTTTCAATATTTCCTTTATCTTTAGGTAAAGAAAGAAGTCATTGGGGGTCAAATCAGGTGAGTAGCGAGGGTTCTCCAATACAGTTATTTGTTTACTGGCTAAAAACTCCTTCACAGACAGTGCCACGTGAGCTGGTGCATTGCTGTGATGCAAGAGCCATGAATTGTTAACGAAAAGTTCAGGTAGTTTTCGTCTTTTTCACACAGCCTTTTCAGCACTTCCAGATAGTTAACTTGGTTAACGGTTTGTCCCTTTGGTTCAAATTCATAATGAATAATCCCTCTGAAATCAAAAGAGGTTAGCAACACTGTTGCAACAAGTTTGTGAACTTAATTGTCCTATGTAGTATGTGGTTGCATTTTAGGTTTTTAAGAACCTACCGGATTGTTTTCCATAGTGTTTATAGTATTTCACATTCCCAGCAGAATGTATGGATGATCCTTTCTCTGCATCTTCACCAGCATTTGGTGTTATCACTACTTTTTACGTTAGCTGGATAGGTGTGTAATGATATCTAATTTGCAGTTTCCTAATGTCTAATGATGCTCAGCACTTTTTCATATACTTTTTGCCACCTGTATATCCTGTTCAGGAAAATATCTGTTCATGTCTTTTGCCCATTTTCCAATTGCATTGTTTAGGTTTTTATGAACCGTTAACTTGAGATATCTTTATATGTCCTAGATATTAGTCCTTTGTAGGATACGTGTTGTACATATTTTTTCCCAGTCTGTACCTCGTCTTTTCATCTTCTTATCAGGGTCTTTAACTGAGCATAATTTTTATTTTCATGAGGTCCAGTTATCAATTTTTTTCTATTATGGATCATATTTTGGGTGCTAAGTCTAAGAAATGGTTTCCTAGCCCTAGATCCTGAAGATATTCTCCAATGTTTTTTCTTTTACTTTAATATTTTTATGTTTTACATTTAAGTCTGTGGTATAGTTTGAATCAGTTTTTATAAGGTTTGAGCCTTAGGTCAAGGTTCATTTTTTTCTGTTTTGGACTGTGGATGTCTATTCGCTCCAGCACAATTTGTTGCAAATGCCATCCTTCCTCCATTGAACTGCTATTCCACCTTTGTCAAAAATCCGTTGCGTATATTTGCGTAGCTCTATTTTTAGGTTCTCTCTTCTATTCTGTTGATTTGTTTTATTAGTTTCAGGTGTACTGATATAATAGTTACCAATATAGTACCAATATAATAGTTAGACATTTACACCCCTCACAAAGTGATAACCCTCTTCAAGCTACTCCCCCTCTGACATCTTATATAACTGTTACAATACCATTGACTATCTTACTTATGCTATACTCCACCTCCCATGATATATATGTGTGTATGTGTGTGTGTGTGTATATATATAAATGACATACAATATTATTCTACTTTATCTTCAGGTGTACAGCTCATTGGTCATGCATCTACACAGTCTATGAATTGATCCCCTTGATAAGTCCAGTGCCCATCTGGCACCTTACATAATATTTACAACATTGTTGATTATATTCCCTTACACTTATTTCATATCCCCATGATTATATTGTGTCTACTAATTTGCACTTTCTAATCCTTTCACCTTCTCCCCATCCCATCCCTCTCCCATCCAGCAACTGACAGTTTTTTTCTATATCTCTGAGTCTATTTCTGTTTTGTTTGCTCATTTATTCTGCTATTTAGATTCCACATATAAGTGAGATCATATGGTATTTGTCTTTCTGAGTCTGACTTATTTCACTTAGCATAATATTCTCAAGGTCCAGCTATGTTGTTGCAAATGGTAAGATTTCATTCATTTTTTTTATGGCAGAGTAATACTGCATTGTATAAATGTACCACAGGTTCTTTATCCAATCATCTATCGATGGGCATTTTGGTTGTTTCCATATCTTGGCTATTGTGAATAGTGCTGTAATAAACATAGGGGTGCATATATTTTTTTCTAATTAGTGTTTTGGATTTCTTTGGATAGATACTCAGGAGTGGAATTGCTGGGTCATAGGGTAGCTCCATTTTCAATTTTTTGAGGTACTTCCATACTGTTTTCCATCGTGGCTGCACCAACCTGGAGTCCCACCAACCAGTGCATAAGGGTTCCCTTTTCTCCACATCCTCGCCAACACTTGTTTGTTGATTTATTGATGATTGCCATTCTGACAGGAGTGAGGTGGTAAGGGGTTAATATCCTAAATTTATTTTTAAAAACTCATACCACTCAAAACCGAAAATCAAAGAACCCTATTAAAAAACGGGCAGAGGACATGAAGAGACATTTTTCTAAAGAGGACATAGAGATGGACAAAAGGCATATGAAAAAGTGCTCAACGTCACTAACCATTAGAGAAATGCAAATAAAAACCACAATGAGATATTCTATTGATTTGTGTGTCTATTCTGTATTACCAGTCTTCATTTCTGTAACCATGCAATAAGTCTTGAAAGTAGACAGACTGTTCTTCCACTTTATTCTTCTTTCTCAAAATTGTCTCACATAACTCTAGCTTTTTCATATAAGTTTTAGAATAATTTTTTCCATATCTACAAAAAAGTTGCATAAATTTTGATAGGAATTGCATTAAATGTGTATATCAATCTGGGAGAATTGTCATTTTTAATATGTTGAATCTTTCAGTTCAGGCACACAGTATGTTCTCCAGATATTTAGATCTCTGATTTCTTTCACCAATTTTATAGTTCTTAGCATGCTCTATATTTGTCTCGTTATATTTGCACATAAGTATTTTTGGAACAATTATAATGTTATTATATTTTTAATTTCATTGTCCTTGTTTTCAATGCTGGTATGTAGAGATATACAGTTGATTTTTGTATGTTTAACTTGTATTCTGTGATCTTGCTGAAATTGTGTAGTAGTTTTAAGACCTTTTTTATGTAGATTTGAGATTTTCTATGCAGATAATCATGTCATGTGAAAATAGGTTAGTTTTCTTTCTTCCATCTGTATGGCTTTTCTTTCCCTTACTTGCCTGTTGCACTAACTTGCACTATATTAACTAAGAGTGGTGAGAGTGAACATCCTTCCCTTGTTCCCGATTTGGGGTAAGGGGGGATTTTTATTCTTTCATCATTCATAATAAAATTAGCTCTAAGTTTTTCTATATGCTCCTTATGAAGTTGAGGATGTTCCCCTCTATTCCTACTTTTCTAAATGTTATTCTCTTTTATGGATGGGTTGTGATTTTTGTCAAATGATTTTTCTGCAATAATTGATATGGTCATGCAGTTTTCTTCTTTAGCCTGTAAATATTATGAATTACATCAATTAATTTTAATTGTTGAACTGATCTTTGTCCCTGGAGAGCAAAAGTTGTTGATTTTGGTTTTTAAATTTAATTTGTTTTTAATTTTGAAAAACATCCAATTTTTCATGGATTGTGCTTTTGGTGTTCTGTCTAAAAACTCATTGCCAAAGTCACACAGATTTTCTCTGATGTTTTCATTTACAAATTTTATAGATTTATGTTTTTGTATTTAATTCTATAATGCATTTTGAGTCAATTTTAATATAAGATGTAAGGTCTGGGTCTACATTCCTTTTTTTTTTTCTTTGCAAATGAATGTCCACTTGTTCTAGCACCATTTGTTGAAAGACTGTCCTTTCTCCACTGAGTTGGCTTTGCACCTTTGTGAAAAGTAAACTTTAATTTAAAAAAAAATTAGTGAACTATATCTGTGTGGGCCTGTTAATGAGCTCTGTCCTTGATTTGTGTCTGTCCTTTCCCCAGTACCACACTGTCCTCATTATTTTAACTTTATAGCAAGTCTTGTAATCGGGTACCATAATTCCTCCAACTTTATTCATTTTCAGCATTGTTTTACCTATTCTAGTACCTTTGCCCTTCCAAATATATTTCAGAATCAGTGCTTTGAGCATAGTTTTAACTCAGTAAGAGTGTGCTTATTTAGTAATGACAGCTACCATTCATTGAGTGCCTACTATATACCAGGAACTTAAATCATTTAATTTGCACATTAAACTTGTGCAATAGAGAACTAATTTTAATATTTATTACACACATACTTGTATGAACACTGAGGTTCAGAGTAGTTAAGTATCTTGTCCAAATTCATGCAACTTGCTGAGATCTGAGCTAAGATGTTGCAAACTGCTATAAGGTAATTTGGTAGTTCAACAGTTGTCAGGTTGTTTTGGAAAGTATTGCAGGGCCTGTGACTCTTCTACCTAATGTTAAATTACAAAGAAAGCAAGTCTCAGGTATATACAAGTATTAATTAGCAAGCAGGCCTAAACGGTCCTGCCACCTATTTCTGAGGACTTAGTGAAATCCCACTGTGTCCTTGAGCACTGTGCATTTAGTAATTTATTGCCTCTTAAATCCAAACCCATATTTCTTTGCCAACTTTGTGACCCTGGAGTTTGACCATGCAAACTACATTTTTCCTTTGATACCTGTTAAGCTCTACCAATATAATGCCCTGGATGGAGACTACAAAGTGGGAGCTGAGAGGAGAGACTTCTTTTGATGTGCTATTGTGGAGAAGCACTCTGTATCTGTTAAAGTGAGCTGGAAAACCGTGAGTGTTGTTTTCCAAGAAACTTGCCCAACGAAAGAACTCACCTGGAATTTTGCACTTCAACATAGGAATGGTGGAGAACCATTCCATTCTTCTTCTGGTGCTCGTTTCTTAGTTATATACTGCAGAGGAAATACAGGGTGAATAGGCAAGGCCCCTTGGTCCCATTATTCCAACACAATGTAGGGAGTGAGTTGCTTTGTTACTGCTTGTTCCAAAATCTCTCATTAATGTGATTAATATGGATAGAGCTGTCAACTTTCATTTTCACTTAACAATAAAACAAGCCTAACCTTGTACCTATGACACTAACAGCTCAAGAGGCAATTGAGATAAAATTGGGATCTCATTAAAATCGAGTATGTTATGATTTTGAAATTAGAAACTCAAAATACATTACATTAACATGACTAAGTTTGTCATTTAACTAAGTCAGTCACAAATTGATCAGTTTTTAGAAATGTCTAGACATAGCCTTTAAAGATTGGAATAAATTGTCCCTAAACTGTTTCTTGACATTTTAGGAAGGACACAACGGCAGGACAGATGCTAATATTGCAGAAATCTCTTAAAGGGAACACTTCCAGGAAACTGTTGGATAAAACAACCAGATAATTTCATTGTAAGAGGGTAAGTGTAAAAGCAAATGAAATGAATGTTTGGGGTTGTGGACAAGGTCCTGTCGCTTCCTGAGTACCCACGATGTGCGAGGTGAAATGCTAGAAGCTGAGAATGCAGTGCAAAATAGGGAAAGTTATTGCCCTGATAGCTTATAGTTAAATGGAGGAGAAGATAGGCAAGTAAGCAATTCTGCAGTTCAATCTGATAAGTAATAAGATAGAGGCATTCTAAGCATTCCATGGGAGCATACAAAGGAGAGCACCTAACAAGGCTGGTAGATGGCAAGTGTAGGCTTCATGGAGAAGGCATCCCTTGAACTAAGTTTTAAAGGAGAATTAGTTAGGGAGAGTATAGTCAAATTTGCATTGGGAGCAAAAAAAAGTGTAAAGAAGGGATTTAACTCAAAGAATTAAAGATAGAATTACCACATGATCCAGTAATTCTACTTCTGGGTGTATAGCCAAAGGAATTGCATGCAAGGACTTGAGGAGATATTTGTACACACGTTTATAGCAGCATTATTTACAATAGACAATAAGGTAGAAACAATCCAAATATACATCAATGGATGAATGGACAAACAGAATATAGTATATACATACAATGGAATTATGATTCAGCCTTAAAAAGGAAGGAAAATCTGACACATGCTACAACGTTGATGAACCTTGAAAACAATGCTAAGTGAAAGAAGCAAGACACAAAAAGACAAATGTATGATTCCACTTATATGAGGTACCTAGAGTAGTCAAATTTATAGAGACAAAAAGTAGAATACTGGTCACAAGGGGCTGGGGTGAGGGAAAATGGGGAGTTATTTTTTAATGGGTATAGATTTTAAGTTTGGGAAGAGAAAACGTTCTAGAGACGGATGGTGATGATGGCTGCATATCATGTGAATGTACTTAATGATACTTAAAAATGGTTAAAACAGTAAACTTTGTATATTTTACCACAATAAAAAAATAAAAGAAGAGATGGAGACACCAGTGCCTTTCCCTTTTGAGATTAAATGTTATTATGACATCTTTCTTTCTTTAAGATTTTTATTAAACATAGAGTTAGCGTACAACTTTATATTACTTTCAGGTATACACAATAGTTATTTAACATTTATATACCTAAAGAAGTGATCACCATGATAAGTCCAGCAACTGTCTGACACCGTACCACACTATCACAATATTATTGACTATATTCCCCATGCTGTACATTATATTCCCATGACTTATTTTTTTATACCTAGAAATTTGGACCACTTATTGCCCTTCACCTTTCCTCCCCCTTTTTAATTTTTCAGTTACAGTTGACATACAGTATTATTTCATATTAATTTGAGGTGCACAGCATAGTGGTTAGACACTTATATAATTTAAGAAGTGATCCCTCTGACTAGTCTAGTACCCACCTGGCACTGTACATAGTTATTACCATATTATTGACTATATTCCCTATGCTTTACTTTACATCCCCATGACTGTTTTGTAACTACCAATTTGTACTTCTTAATCCCTTCACCTTTTCCACCCTGCCCCCTACTCCCCTCCCATCTATCACACCAGCAAATCTAAAACACAGCTGACACCATACATAGTTATTACAATATTATTGACTATAATCCTTATGCTATGCCTTACATCCCCATGACTACTTTGTAACAACCAATTTGTACTTCTTAATACCCTTCCCCTTTTTCACTGACCCCCTCAATACCCCTCCCATCTGGCAACCATCAAAATGTTCTCTGTATCTATGAGTCTGTTTCTCTTTTGTTTGTTTTTTTGTTGTTGTTTAGATTCCACATATAAGTGAAATCATCTTTCTCTGTCTGACATTCTCCACTTAGCACAATAGCCTCCAGGTCCATCCATTCCACTGCAAACGGCAAGAACCCATTCCCTTTTCTGGTAGAGCAATATTCCATTATATATATGTACCACCTCCTCTCTTATCCATTATTCAATTAACAAACAGCCAGGTTGCCTCCACATCTTGAGCAACATAAACAATGCTGCAATGAATATATGGATGTACAAAGCGATCCATGGTTTGTCACTGCCTGTGTTGTACCCGGAGGCATGTGGAAGAGGCCATGCTGTGAACTGAGGGTGGCTGCCACCAGTACTGGGTCTGGGGTAGCTCTGAAAAGAAACCAGGACACTCCAAGGTCTGTTGTCACATGCCTGCTCCCATAAGGTTCAGCTGCTGATAAAGCCTCCAGCTATATGCAAGTTGGGTGAGGCAGGGTCTCAGTGAGTCAGCAGGTTGGAGCAGCATAGCTCACCAGGCCAATCGGACTCAGATTTGGCCGTGGTGGGGGCGGGCTCAACACAAAAAAGATGGTGCTCACCTGCCGGCTGCACAGGAAGAGGGCCCCACACAGGGAAAATGAGGGCTGTTCCTTCAGTCCTCGCCCCGAAGTTACACAAATCAGTCTCTCCCCATATGTCTCCAACACCCCCAAAGGCACCGTCCCTCCACTGTCCAGCCCAGGGTGAGTGCCTGTGCAGGCTCTTTAAGAGGATGTCTGGGTTTCCTGCAGCCTTCCGTCCCACCTGGATGATTGGAATCCACACTGTTTTACACAGACGGATATTTTGGGGGCTCCTCTTCCCGACACCAGTACTCCGGGCTGGGGAGCCTGGTGTGGGGGCCTGGGGTCCCTTGCTCCTTCATGGGGAACCTCTGTGGCAGAGATCTCTCCAAATTTTCAACCACCACACGTTGGTATGAGACCAACCTTTTTTTGCGTTTCCACCCCTCCTACCAGTCTCAGTGTGGCTTCTTCTTTATATCCTTAGTTATAAAACTTCTGTTCAGTTAAACTTTAGGTGGTTCTCCAGGTTGATTGTTCTATAATTTAGTTGTAATCATCCCAATGGGATGAGGCAAGTACAGCGTTTATCTACTCCACCATCTTTGCCATCCTCATTAAGACCACTTTGATGTTTGAGATGAGATGGTCTGGATTCAGATCAATGGGCAAGGACAAAGAAACAGTTCCTTAAGGACAAATTCATCTTGAGGGAATATGGAATATGGACCAGCAATACATGCTCAGCAGTTGAGGGGGAAGGCTGAAAAGTGCTCCTGGCCTCGCCTCCCATGCACTATAGGTATGTTTTTGAATTAATGGCTGTTTGATAGTGTGTGAGTATAAAACAGAAAGCCCTGACCATGGGTGAAGGTGCTGAGCAGCATAGCTGATTATATTAATAACTCTAAGGAAGAGACTTTCTTCTTCTCCTTTCCTTCTCTGAACCATGGAAAGTTACTGCAAGATTAGCACTGAAGCCATCACAGTGATGAATAGGAAGAAAATGGAAATTGGAATGGCTTGCTTTTAACAATGTGTCTGTGACAATACATTTGCTTCTTCTATATTGTATTTAGAAGAACTGGGGCTGGCCTGACAGAAAACATGTTGGTGGTTGCAGTACTAATCTTTTGGTGGTAATAGCGATGCCAAGTCTCTTTGGAATTCCTGAGTATTATATTATAGTCCTTGGCATGATGGCATGGTCTAGTAGACCTCCCTATAGCAAGAAAGTTCTGGTGGCAGTGGCAACATTCTGTAGTGTCAAGGCGGCATACCAGATTTGCAAATTAAGAGGCCAAGTGGAAGCTATAAGAAATGAGGAGTGGGATTATTGCAGTAGGAATGACCCTGTGGTGGAGAGAAAGGGCTTCTCATAGTGACAACATGGGTGCTCAGAGTCATTATTTTTACTTTTAAAGGTAAGAGTATTTGATCCTAGACTGGTGAAGTAGTGCACAACTGTTACTATAAGAGAAGAGGTAAGAAAGGAATTCTAAGCAGAAGCACCGACGTTTGTAAAGCCATTTTGTTCTCCCAACAATCTCACAACGTCTGCAGTATTATCCCTCATATGCTCATGAGGGAACTGACATTCATCAAGGTTAAATAACTTGTTCTGAGGTCACGCATCTAGTGAGTTGGTGGAATAGGAATTCCATCTCAGATGTCAAATTCCGAGGCCTTTGCTCTCATCACCACAGTTTGTGTCTTCCAGATATAATAGTTGGTTGATGGACCCAGTAATGAAATATATCAACATTTCAATTTTCAGACAGCAATGTTGACATTGTGTAGCCATAAAAAAGGGCAAGTTTGCCAAGAATCTGACAGACTTACCCGGGCTGCTAACAAGACTTCCAAGTCCATCTTAATCAAGTGACACTCAGATAGCAAAGTGAGTACAGTCCAAGGATTCATACTTTTCACACAATCTGTGGAAGATGCCTGGTAATTTGTAAGTCACCATTAAGTATCTCTTTACTTTGTAAATAGGCCTGTTTCAAAAAAATTCTAGAACTCAGTGTCTTGGTATGTAGGTGCTATTCAATAAATATTAGGTTGATGCAAAAGTAATTGCAGTTTAAAAGTTTAAAAATAATCGCAAAAACTGCAATTACTTTGCACCAACCTAATATTATAGTTGAATTGAATGAAACCAAATCCTTGCCTACCAGCACTATGTCTATATACAGCAGTATTTTGAATTTATTTACGTTTTTCAAAATTTCGTATTTAATGAAAAAAATCCTGGTTCATTGGACTTCAATTTGATGCATTTTTCCTCTTTTAGTTGGTTTTTCTACCATTCTGTATTAACTTCCAAAAGTGTTTGTGGGGAATAGGGGGCGGTGGCTAAGTAAATTGAAGAAGGGAGGCTATAGCCAGATAAAATAAAGTTTGCCTATGCATTTGAGGAGCGAGGTTTCTGTATGCAGTTTGTGTAACACTTCTAGATACATTTTATTCAGGACAACCGCCCCCTGTCTCTGCTGCTGTCAAGATTTAGCTTTTCGCCTGTATGTTCCTGTGGCAAAAAGACTTTCCTTCTTAAGATTGCAACAATGTAATTTGGGATTCCAGCCCAATACCACATTTGATGAGAAACTTTCTACACAGCACTACACACACACTTGAGGAGAAATGCCGTGGTGCCCAGGGGCTGTGGCATTAACAGGTTCTACCCACCAAGCATTTCATCCAAATCATTCTTGCTGTATGTAACCACTAGTATGGGGTGGATTTCTTTACAGAAGCCTCTGATTGGTTACTGTAGAGTCTATTTTGAAGATTCAAATATCAAATAAATTAGAGCCCTGTTCAACTGAAAGGGCCAAATGGAGGTGCTGATTTGGGCCCTGATTAGTTTCAGATCAGCCGCAGTTTTGTTTAAAGCAACCTCTTCTCTCTGGTGTACTGTAGTGATGCAGGTCTGTTTCTAGCATCCTCTTCTAAGAAAGAGCCCATATAGATGATAGACTGGCTTATTAAAAAAAAAGCTTTTATTATGGAAAATTCAAGAATATACTGAAGTACAGAAAATAATATAGCAAACCCCTATGTACTCACTCTCCCCCACTACTGGATTGTTTTAAGGCAAATCCTAGACACCAAACTATTTTATCCATAATTACTTCAGTATGTATCTCTAAAAGATATCCTTTAGTAAAAAACATAATCACAAGACCATTATCATGCCTAAAAATATAATGTTAATTCTTTCATATCACCAACTACCCAGGTAGTGTTCGTATCTGGACAAGGTTTGATCAAAGTTTTCCTTAACCTCAGTTCTCTTGCAGATCGCTTTGGGGGTTTTCTCTAACGCTTATGAGTTAAGCTTCAATGATGTGGAATAAGGTGGAGAATTTTATTCACCAGAAATTCTCTATGAGGAGTCCTTGTGATTAAAAAAATAAAAAATATATAGAGAGGGGGAATCACACCTCCCAAGAGGCTTTGTGCCTTTGCCGCTACTGTGATCAAGTGCAAACCAGGGAACATGGAGCCTTCATGTTCTCTAGACACCTGATAGTATAGTACATCCAGTGGGAGGAAGCACAGCACCAGTGGTTATTCTGGGGTACAGATTGGGGTTGCCAGATATAGCAAATAAAAACACAGGACTCCCAATTAAATTTGAATTTCAAATAAACAGAAAATAATGTTAGTATACATGTGTCCCAAATATTGCATGGGACATACGTATATCAATAAATCATTGTTTATTTGACTCTGTCATATATTTTATCTTGCAACCCTAAGACAGGTGCAAAATGGATTTAGGAAAGGGGAAGAAATAACTAGAAGAGCTCATGAGGCCATGTCTTCTGGAAGAACTGAGAGTGCTTGTAACAATTGAAGGTCATAGAAGAAATGGAGAACAGAATCTTTTAAAGGTGTTTTGGGGATTATGAATTATATCATTTTTGATGCTTTTTGTTATATTTGAATAAAATTCAGAATTACTTTTTGAAATGAGTTTGGTTGCTTAGTTATGTTTCTTTGAATGTGATACCATTCTGAAACTGAATCACAATTTTGAATGTGATTTTGTTTTTCTTTCCTCTCCAGACACAGTTGGGCTCCCTCAGTGTGGTTTCAGAGATGGCCTTCTTTTTTTGCAGTATAATAGAGGAACTAAGATAGTATTTTTGTATTTACTTAGACACCCATGCTCTCATTATTTTCAGTTCACTTCACATTTCTAGTCCCTACCAAAAATTTGGAATATGTTCATGGTCTGTTTGTTCAGTGGCATAAAGGAAAACTTTAATTGATTTCCATTTCTCCTATTCTGAACATTAGACAGAGAAAATAATTAGTATAAAAGCACCAGGCATGACACCTATATAATAACTCACTGTCAGGACCTATTACAAGGTGGGATATAGAAAACCCATTCGGCCAAGGTCTGAAATTCACAAGTGGCCTCAAATTTAGGTTTTTGACATAGTTCCAAAACAGATTGTATATACAGGTATGTTGTTTGTAGGTTATCAATATTAAAAGCACCCAACTTCTTATAAATATGTTTTGGCACTTAATTTTTAATATATGTGGAACCTCAAAAGTGGAAACAGTAAAAACGAAGTATCTCAAGACTCCATCTCTGATTGGCTCTGCTCATTGGTAATTAAGAAAGATTATATGTGATTTGTAAGACTCTGTGTACATAGTACTGTACAGTTTGTAAAACTCTTAGGTGTAACTCTTCATTTGTATAGCATTCCACAGTTCACAAAACCTTTTCATATTTGGTTCCATATCTCATTGAGTTCCTATAATAGTTCAATGGTATAAGCATAGCATAAATTAAGGGGTTAAGCCATTTGCTCTTGTCTTATAATAGCTAGTGGGTGGCAGAATCCAGACAAGAACCCAGTTGCTTGCTTACTAGTTGATTTGTCATTGTACTCTTTTGTCTTGGGTTACAAGATAAGAAAAATAACATATTTAATATACACATCTGACTCTCAGCTCCATTTGACAATTGCAGACTTAGATGCTGGTTAATTGCAGCCTATTTTTTTCCTTAATTTGAAGACTCCCTTTCCCATCAGAGGACCTGTGGGGGCAGAGCCCCAGAAAGTAGTTTCCAGGCTCTCGGCCTCACATAGACAGGTGCTGGCTCAGGTAGTAAATGGCCCTCAACTGTGATTGCATGGCCATCAGCTGTGGCTAGTTGGCCGTCAGCTGTAACCAGTGAGCCATTGGCCACTAATATAACTGCTGTGGCTACGCTAGCAGAGAGAGGAAAAGAGAGGAGAGAAGAATGGGGGCTAGCAAGAAGATGGCGGCTGGGCTGGCAAGCGTGGATGGCGGTTTGCGGACAGTATGGATCCAGCCTCCAGTGAGAGTATAGTGCCGCCAGAGAGAATATAGTGGTATGACTCCCCTACCTATGGCTCCGTGGGTGTTCCTTTTTGGCCTCACCATATCCTGCGTTCTTATGGGGGTAGTGGGAGCAGAGACCCCGCAGGCCGCCCTGCACAACAAATGGCGCAGCGAGCAGGGTCTCCCGCACAACAGGACCATTACCAAAAACATTCATAAAAATGAAATATATCACAAGCAAAGCATTTGCTAGCCATTTACTCTTTGGAGTATACTTTTTAGACCCTTGCTTCATTATAAAATATTAATCCAATTGCTGAATGTCATTCAAAATTAAAAGTTCATCATTTTTCTGGCCTTTCTATGTTCAGAATGATTGGAAGCAAGAGTGATGCAGAAATTGAATAAACTTATCTAGGGCATGCCCCTGTTTTTCACATTTTATTGTCACTTATCATGACTTTAAAAAGAGTGAAAGACTTTACCAGTGGAATGGATGTTTTTCTAGAGCAAATTTTGAGTAAGAGACTTTTAAGAAAATAAAATAATAAATTAACATAAAATTGTGTGGAGACAGAGCCCCAGATAGCAGTTTCCAGGCTCTCGGCCTCACATGGAAAGGTGCTGGCTCGGGTAGTAGCTGGCCGCCAGCTGTAGCTGGTTAGCCAATTGGCCACTGATACAACTGTCATGGCAGTGGTGGAGAGAGAGAGTCGAGGAGAGTCGAGGGAAGTCAGAGAGTCGGTCAGTTGGCAGAAAAGCGGACATCAGGTCGCACGTCGTGTGAATCCAGCCTCCAGTGAGAATATAGTGATATGACTCCCCCACCTATGGCTCCGTGGGTGTTCCTTTTTGGCCTCACCATGTCCTGTGTTCTTGTGTGGGGAGCGGGAGCTGAGACCCCCGCATGACACCCTGCACGACAAGTTCTCTTGAAAAAAAAGATGGAATTTTCCCAAAGAGCTGATTCTGCCTTAAAATTCTTTTCATATTTGCATTTTGATCTGAATTCCCACTGGAGAATTAAAAGCTGGTGTGTACAATTCCAGCTCATGGTATGGAGACTCTTGGTTCATGGCATTTCAGAACATCATCTGTCACTGTCTCATCTTCCGCTCCCCACACAAGAATGCAGGACATGGTGAGGCCAAAAAGGAACAACAGTGGAGCCACGGATAGGGGAGTCATACCATTATATTCTTGCTGGCAGCTGGGCTGGAGATACAGGAAGCAGGATCCACACAATCCGCCATCCTCTGTCCGCTTCTCTGTCAACCAACCCCACTTGCTAGCTGCAATCTGCCATCAACTTCTTTGCCAAGCAACAACCCCCTAGCTTAGCCACGGCAGTTATATTAGTGGCTAATGGCTAACCGGTTACAGCTGATGTCCATCTACTACCCGAGCCAGCACCTTTCCATGTGAGGCCGAGAGCCTGGAAACTGCTCTCTGGGACTCTGTCCCCACACACTGCCAGGGAAGTCAGCTTCTCAGATACTAGTACAGGAATCCAGGATTAGAGCTCTGAGTGATTATCCATTAAATAAAGGCTAACCTCTCTGGATAGGTAGGATAAACCCCACTTGTTATTTAGTTCCCAACCAGTGGAGACAGGGATAGGGTGGTGAGGAGCTGCAATAAAATTAATCAACACTAATGGTAACTTATTAGAGTGGGTGAAATGTAGTAGAGGACCTTGTAGAATGTGGGTTGCCTATCTTGAGCATGGGACTAACCAACAACTAGGGTCCAAGTTTGAACTTTAATATCATGGTGGGGAGGGAGGAAGGAACACTATTAAATTCCAGTCCTAGTTACATAGTCAGTATTAGTCTTGACTGGTTTGGGCAGTAAATAAGTGGGCCTCCATTTCTTAGAAAAGGCATATCCTTTAAATGCATTTCTAACTTAAAATTTGGCCTTGGTTTTTTATTAAAATATCCACTTAGTCGTCAGGATGTTACCAAGGAAGGAAACAAAGTATAATACTCTTTTCCTCATTATTGGAAGGATGACAGTGATGCCTAATATATCACGGATAGAGGAGGAAATTGGATTCTATTCCTAATCCATTGTTAATGACTTAACCTCACAAAAATACTTAGTCTTCATTATACCTATTTTTGTGTTAATTGTGGAAGCAATGAGGTAAGTCTTTCTGTAAGAACCAATTATCCTACATGACACCTTTAATTCCGTAATGCATTGATCCTCCTGAAGTTGAGAATTTAAAATCAAGTTTGGCAGTGAGCAGTTAACTTAATTATAATTGTCTTAGCTTAATGGCTGCAGTGAATAGCTTCAAAATTTTCAAAAATAAAATAGGCAGTAATCACAATTGTATGTAGATGTTTATCAGACTTTAAAGACAAGGCCAACTGATAATTCTGGTTTATATTTCAAATATTTATTGAGCATATATTATATGCCAGACACTGTTCTATCTATATATACAAATTTCATAGTGGGGAGAGGAATAAAAAGCTCCTGCTTGAATTCAGTTAAACAAACCATGTGAAAGAAGAGCAAGAAAGTGAATCTTGTCAAAAAGCAAGGTGATTTGCAAACCACCAGTTGTATTCACTCAGTCAACTGTTAATTGGTAATATTGGAAATAACTGGATGCAACCAATTGACTTAAAAATTACAAACACCCTGACTGAAGTTCAACTGGAGGGTATAAAAATATGTATCCTACTTCCCCTCTGGTTCTTTAGATAGTTTTCTTATATTCTGAGCAACAGGAATAGTCCTTTTTCGTAAACCAGATTACATGATATAAAATAAGAATCTTAATGTTTTTGATGATTTCTGGAAAATGCATGCAATACATAAATATTCTATCTCAATGAGAGGTTTGTTTGGAGGTGAAATGCTTCATTACATTTGATTTTATTTATTCTGAAAGTATAATTTTCCTGTTGAAATACTAACATTAATGTGTGGAAATAAGGATATTTCTCCAGGTGACCTAACAAACACTGATTTAGGGCCTACTTTTGAGCTTAGAATTCTGCCTGGTGCTGCATACTGGAGAGGTTAATTTTCCTTATTGGTGCTTTACAATAACTAGTTAAGTGAAGTATCTAGGTTTGTATTTATTGTTATGTTTTTCAAATAGATAAGGGAGAGAGAAATAACCGTTCTTTTTCATAGATAAAAGAAACATAATTAACTTTTGAAGTAGGTTTTCCTTTTAACAAGTCCTAATTTCTTTCTGAGAAGGAAAGATTAAGAGTCCACAGGTAGTCATTCTAATAGATATCTGTCATATATCTTACTAGGAAGAGCTCATTGGACTGAAACTTGGAGTTGAGCATCGAAGAGGTCTGAGGAAACATCCATAGTAGATAAGAATACAGAACCTCAAACTATGGAAGGGCATTTGAAGCTCATTTTCTTAACTTCATTTCACAGTTAGAAAAATTGAGATCCAAGGAGAGAAAAATAATTGTATGAGATAATCCAGCAGTTAGTGAGAGAGTTGTACCTGAGTTTCTAATCCATAGTCCAGTACCCTTTTACCCAACACATAGCGCCCACAGTGGTAAAACACAGATAAATCTGACCAGTGTGCTGAGCTCTTCTAGCTTGTTGAAAACATGAGACTATGCATCTGTGATTTATCATGTCTATTCAGTATTTATTCTTTAAGAATTCCTCAAATAGTAGTAATTTTTACATTTAGAATGACTGGCTTAGTTTATGCTAGGTCAGGAAGTAATTGGAATAGGAAAATGCTAGAGAAGAGTGAAAAGGGAGCAATCTCAATCTTTGAAATAGAAACCTCTTCTTTTCCTTTAGGTTATGGCATTGGGAATTTGTCAACAGGGGAAATATAAACACTTGAGAAATCTAGTCTCAGTCTCTTCTGCCACAGTTGTTCACAAGGAAAATCCAATCCTAAATTTCTAGACATTCGTCTGGATTACTGAAGAACAAGTAACAGGCTTAGTGCCTTCTAGGTGCCAGGAGAATGAGTCCTTCAACTTTCCAAAGTTTTCCAGCAATGAAGGGGAAATAAAATAACTCACTCAGATGAGCATCAACTAAGTGTTCTTTTTGTGGTAATTGGCTTCCTGGAAGGTGAATCGGAGCTCATTTAGCAATTCAAAGCCAAGTGAGTCCTGGCCAAGGGAAAATGAAATGTAACGAATTTAGTGCTAAATTAAAGACAGGAGCCACAAGCTGAGAGCCCACATGAATCAGAGATATGAATCATAAAGCTCTGTTCTGTTTATGGCAAATTGGCCCTGAAGACAAATGAAAAATCAATCACTAATTTGCCACTCTGTTTTTGATAGACCTTTTCATTTAAAGGCAATTACTATTATAATAACAATAATGACACCTTATAATTTTACTTTGTGTAGTACTTTCTTGTGTACTCCTTATAATTTTAATTTCTTTAAGTTCAGAGGGGGAAAGTACAACTTTTAAAAATTGATGCAAAATGATGATTCAAAGAAAATCCCAAGAGATACTAAATAAAGCTCCAATTCTATAGTGCCTAGCCTAGAGTGGTTATGTTTAAGCCAGTATGGATGATATTTATCAGAATTCAGAATTTTTGTGGTCATTTATGGTGATGCTTTATGAGAAAAGGTAATGTGTAGCCTTGTGAATTATGGTATAAAGCTTAAAAGTAACCCATGTGTTTGTCAAGGGTACATCAGTTCAACAGTCAGCAGTAACTGACTACCTCCCAGTCAGTTGTCATATGTGCTAAATTCTGAAGATTCAAATTTGAATAAGACATTGCACATGCCTTTGAGAGAGGAAGTGCATTCTCAGTAGAAAGAATAGCAGATACAGAAGGTAAGAAATATGAAGCAGTGTGCTTTGTCTGATAAAATACAGGAGTTCACTATAGGCAGATCATAGAGTAAAAGAGGGTGGAGGAAATAAAGGGGTAACAAGATGAGGCTAAGACCAGATCATGAAGAGACTTATGGGTTTTGCTGAGGCCCACAGACCTGAAGGCAAATTAGCATTAGTAAGGGGTTTGAAGATGGAGAGTGATATGAGCTGATTGTTATTTTGTAGAAAGACTACTCAGGTGACCTGTGGATGAGGGAGTGGAGGGGCCCCAAGTTTGGAGATTATAGTAAAACTCCACTGGAGAGATGATGAGGACTTGGGCTATGGCAGTAGCAGTGGAGATGAACAGGAAAGGATGAATTTGATGTGCTTGGTATGTAAAATCACAAAATATTGATGATTGAATATAGGGAGGTGAGGGAAAAAGAAGTATCAAGGTATCAAGATAATCTAGTAAGTACTACCATGTCCAAATATAAACTCTGTATCTTACTCCCAAATCTGCTCCTACCTCAGTCTACCCTGTCTCAATAAATGACAACTCCATCTTTCCAGTTGCAAACCATGAAATCATTTCATAGTTTGAAATGATTAATTTATAACTTAAAACTATAAAATCATTCTTTTATTTATTTATTTACTTATTAGTTTCAGGTGCACAAAACAACATATTAGACATTTACACCCCTCACAAAGTGATAACCCCAACAAGTCTACAACCCCTCTGATATTGTACATAGCTATTACAATACTACTGACTATATTCCCTATGCTGAACTTTACATCCCATGAATATATATATATATATATATATATATATATATATATATATATATATTTGACATTCAATATTATTTTATATTAGTTTCAGGTGTACAGTATAGTGGTTGGCATTTATGTAATTTATGAAGTGATCCCCCTGATAAGTCTAGAACCCATCTGACATCATAGGTTGATATCATTCTTGATTTCTGTCCTCTCATTTGCCAGAATGCATCTGGCAATAAATTTTGTTGGTTTTACCTTCAAGACACATATGGAATATGACTATTTTCCACCAACTCCACTGCTTCTATCCTATTCTAAACCATCATCATCTCTCACCTGGACTATTATAATAACTTCCTGACTAGTGAACCAGTCAGAAATAAAGAATACAATAACTGACATGAAGAATACATTAGAGGGAATCAATAGTAGATTAGATGAAGCAGAGGTTCGAATCAGCAATTTGGAAGATAAGGTATCAGAAAACATTCAGTCGGAACAGCAAAAGGAAAAAAGAATCCAACAAAATGAGGATAGTTTAGGTAACCGCTGGGACAACGTCAAACATACCAATATTTGCATCATAGAGGTGCCAGAAGGAGAAAAGAGAGAGAGCAAGGAACTGAAAACAGATTTGAAGAAATAATGACTGAAAACTTCCCTAACCTGGTGAAGGAAATACACATACAAGCACAGGAAGTACAGAGAGTCCCAAACAAGATGAACCCAAACAGACCCACATCAAGACACATCATAATTAAAATGGCAAAGATTAAAGACAAAGAGAGAATCTTAAAAGCAGCAAGAGAAAGTTAGCTAGTTACTTACAAGAGAACCCCCCCATAAACTGTCAGCTGATTCCTCAACAGAAACTTTGCAGGCCAGAAGGGATTGGCAAGAACTATTTAAAGTGATGAAAAGCAAGTACCTACAACTGAGATTACTCTACCCAGAAAAGCTATCATTTAGAATCAAAGGACAGATAAAGAACTTCCCAGACAAGAAAAAGCTAAAGGAGCTCATCACCACCAAACCAGTATTATAAGAAATGTTAAAGGGAGTTCTTTAAAAAGGAGAAGGGAAAAAATGACCAAGAATATGAATAATAAAATGGCAACAACTATATATCTGTCAACAGTTACTTTCAATGTAAATGGATTAAATGCTCTATTCAAAAGCTATAGGGTGGCTGATGGATAGATAATAAAACAAGACCCTTACGTATGCTGCCTACAAGAGACTCACTTCAGATTGAAACACACACACGGAGACTGAAAGTAAAGGGATGGAAAAAGATATTTCATGAAAATGAAAACAACAACAACAACAAAAAGCTGGGGTTGCAATACTTACACCAAACAAAACAATCTTTAAAACAAAGATGATAACAAGAGACAAAGAAAGACCCAGTGATCCCACTTCTGGGTATTTATCTGAAGAAACCCAAAACACTACTTAAAAGGGACATGTGCGTCCATATATTCATTGCAGCATTATTTACAATATCCAAGATATGGAGGTGGCCTGCGTGTCCATCAATGGATGAATGGATAAAGAAGAGGTGGTGCATATATATACTGGAATGTTACTCAGCCATAAAAAAGAATGAAATCTTACCATCTGCAACAACATGGATGGACCTAGAAGGTATTTTCCTGAGTGGAGTAAGTCAGGCAGAGAAAGATAAATGCCATATAATTTCACTTATATGTGGACTCTAAAGAACAAAATAAATGAACAAACAAAACAGACTCATAGTTACACAGAACATTTTGATGGTTGCCAAATGGGAGGAGGGTTGAGGGGGTGACAAAGGGGAAGGGATTAAGAAGTCGAAATTCATTATTACATAGTACTCATGGAGATGTAGGGTATAGCATAAGAAATATAGTTAATAATATAGTAATAACTAAGTATGGTGTAAGACGGGTACTAGATTTATCAGGGTGATAAATGGGAGGGGAGTTGGGGGACAGGGTGAAAAAGGTGAAGGGATTAAGAAGTACAAATTAGTAGTTACAAAATATCATGAGGTTGTAAAATATAGCATAAGGATTATAGTCAATAATATTGTAATAACTACGTGTATATATGGTGTCAGATGGGTACTATATTTATCGGGATGAGCACCTCGTAAGTTATATAAATGTCTAATCACTATGTTGTACACCTGAAAGTAATATAATATTGCATGTCAACTGTAATTGAAAAATTGAAAAATTATTCAAAAATAATAGTAAAATAAAACCACTTTTTAAAAGAAAAATATGAAAAATATTCATCTGATTTAGATTAGTGGAAGTCTTTCTAAGAATAAAAGCCATGAAGAAATACCAAATATTTAAACTACATTAATATTCTGATGTACAAAGTTACCCATAGAAAATTTTAGCTATGTAAGAATGTAAAATACCATCAAAATTAAAAATACAAATTAATGTTACAGAAGGGTTTATAGCCTTCTTGCAAGGAAAGTTATTAAAATCATTAAGAAAAACAAGACATCAATAAAGTAACCGTCAAACAACATAAAACAAGTAATGTAAATGGACTATAATGGATTGTGAAATTTTCAAATTCATGAGTAAGTGAAAAATGAAATTAAAATTGGATTTATAAAAAAACAAAATTTGGTTTATATACCACATATCAGTGAAATCACATGGTTCTCTGCTTTTTCTGTCTGACTTATTTCGCTTAGCATTATACTCTCAAGATCCATCCATGTTGTCACAAATGTTCCTATATCATCTTTTCTTACGGCCGAATAGTATTCCATTGTGCATGTATACCACAACTTCTTTATCAAGACAAACAAATGAGAAACAAAAACTCATAGACACAGACAATTATTTAGTGGTTACCAGAGGGTAAAGGGGGTGGGGGGTGGGGGATGAGGGTATGGGGGATCAAATATATGGTGATGGAAGGAGAACTGACTCTGGATGGTGAACACACAATGAGATTTATAGATTTATAGGATTTATGTAATACAGAACTGTACACCTGAAATCTATGTAATTATACTAACAATCGTCACCCCAATAAATAAATAAAAACAAAATTAAAAAATATGTATGATATTATAAAGGCAAATGGAGAAAGGTTAAGTGGAGTGTTGGAGGCTTAATTTCAGAAAGGAATGAGAGATATAGAAATAAATATCTAAAGTAGGCTACTCTTTAAAGAAGTTTCATTGAGAAGGGGAGAAGGAAGACAATAACTCAGGCAGTGAGGCTGGATATACCAATTGAATGTGTTTTCTTTAGGATTAGAAGGCTTTTAAACATATTTATATGCTGAGGGTGAGGAGATAATAGAGATAAAAAAAATAAAAAAATCAAGTACTGAGAGAAAACATATGAACGAGCAGGTTTTAAGAAGAAACAACAGATGCCCCAAGTGAAGAGGCTGCCTTTGAATAGGAAGAGAGACACTCATTCCCATACTGTTGGGAAGAAGAATGGATGGGTGCAGAGAAAAAAATCTGCAGGTAGAATAGGATTTCACCCCAGTGGACTCAAAATTGATGATACAGTAGTCTTTGAGAGCGAGAGAGTTGGGAATTGGGAACTGGGTAGAAAACTTGAGTAGAATGGCAAGAGTTTGGAATTCTTATTTTGAGAAAAAGGGATGAATTAATAATAACTAAAGGGATGGATATGTGCTATGAAGGACTCGACTGAGGTAAGAAATCAAGGATTCGTGGAGGCGTCCATCTGCACAATTTTATGAGATTGTTCTTTACCAGCTCTCTGGTTCTAAAATGAGGAAGGCAGATTGTTTGCTAAGAATTTGCAGGGCAGGAGCAGCAGCAGGGGTCAGTATTGCATTGTGGTTAAGGGTGAAGGTTTTAGTCACAGATATGGCTTGAGTTCTGGCTCTGATACTGTGTGAGCTTAGACAACCTCCTTATCTCTCAAAAACTGAAGTTCCTCATCTATAAAATCGGGACAGAACCTCTATAGGGTTGGTAAAGTAAGATGGAAGAATCTATGTAAATTGCCTGGTACTTAGTAAGCCTTCAATAAATGTTAGCTAATCACACAAGAGAACTAAAACAGGAGTGGGAGTTGAGAGAACTGATGAAATAAATTCATGTCATTGACCATGGGCTTCAGGCAGCATTGGGAAGAAAGTGACACTCTGAGGGGCTGCTAAACTGGAAGCAAGTGAAGGAATCAAGGAAACAGTCTTTTAGTAAGACTGGTGAACACTAGTAAAGGGAGTAAGAGAGCTATATAAAATCTAACTCTGAGACTGGTATTAACATTTGAGATTTAAGAGCTGGAACATTTCTTAGTAATCATAAAGTCAAAGTTGTGTTCTTACACACTCAATATTGATGATACAGGGATCTTTGAGAATGAGGGAGTTGGAATTTGGGTATTGGGTAGTCATTAAGAGATGCCACCCCTT
This sequence comes from Rhinolophus sinicus, assembly GCF_057876585.1. Classification (NCBI taxonomy): domain Eukaryota; kingdom Metazoa; phylum Chordata; class Mammalia; order Chiroptera; family Rhinolophidae; genus Rhinolophus; species Rhinolophus sinicus. The sequence continues at coordinate 99,489,562 of NC_142518.1, forward strand.
TTGCAGAAGGTCTGATCTTTCACCTTTGAGCCCTATTTTTCTGGAATGGTAATGATCATCTCATGAAGGAATGATTCAGCTCATGTTACCTAAATTCTCAGTAGACTTGTTGATAAATCACATATTGAATCTATTAATTTAGAATGATAAATAAAAGTTACAAGGAATCTGAAATGCCCCTGTTGGACAAATAAGCACAATTTTCTTCCAGAAGGGAGATCACAAGATCTAAAGGTGGCTTGATGAAGATGATGTGCTGGTTGAGGGAGGATACAGAAAGATCATAAGCTCCGGTGATACTGAGTGCTCCCTCCATGCCAAGTGCTCCCAAACCAGGTGTTAAGTGGTCAAGGCACTATCTCCCTGGACATAGCTGGAGACATTGATAAGGACCCACTCCAGTTATCCTTTTACTGGACTTTGACATGATTGCCCTACAATTGGTACTTGTCATTACATCATCCTTCTAATTATAACTTCCAACAACTTGATAACTTATTTCACACTGATTGCATTTAAGGTTGGCTGCTTCCTAGGAAGACACTTTAATCTTATTAGTAATATGTCATCCTGCTGGATGGGTAACTTCAGAAGTTTCCAATAGCCAGCTGCTTCCACTGACAGGCAAATTTAAAAAAAAAAATCCTTTTCAGATCTTTTCCTGTTTCACCCATTTTACTCTTACATGTCCACTTTGGCTCCACATCATCTTAGCTATTTCCAACCTCCTCGAGACTATTCATAAACCAATCAAATATATATAGCTAGAGTGTATAGTGCTAATGATGTGTAATTTTCCATAAAAGTTATTGTGGGCATATTTCTTTCACATGCCAAAACAAAACATCCAAGTTGTAGATGTAAAATAAAGAAGTTTAAATGTTCAGATTAATCTTTACTAGATAACATTCATTGGAAAAAAGCCTTTATGTGGATCATAGAGAGGGTGCCCCCCCCAAAATATACACATTTTAAGAAAGGAAAAAACTGTATTAAAATTGTAATACTCAATGTACACCAATAACAAAAGACAAATACAAGTCATGTGTATACATTTTTTCGGCACCCCCGGCATGTTTAACACCAAGTCATCAAATCATTAGACATGGCTTCATTAGAGAATGGTAACCAGTCTCGGAGTTACCATTTCTTCATTCTGTACTTAATGAAATAAATCCACAAAAGTTAAGCTCCTTTCCCAAGGTTATACAGCCAGTTCAGTTACAGTTCAGGACAAAGAGGAGCGTGCCTATGGCTATGAAAGTTATACGTGGGGGAACTTGTAACTCTTACCCTTCTCTTCAAATCAATGCTATCTAAATTTATCTGGGAAATAAATCCTTAATCAATGTTTTCTAGTTAACATCTAGTTATTAGAAAAAAAATCATGCCATAAGTTTTCTTGAATATGGTAAATATTAACACCTTCAAACTCACTTTAAAACAGTCTGAAGGAAAGAGTGAAAGGGGTAGATGCATAAGCATGCATCATGTATCTTTTTGTTGCTTTGAAAACACACATGTACATATCTCATCATATCTAAATCAGAAACCAAGAGAATCTGCACATGCTACATGGACTTTTGCACAGATCCAATATTTAGGATGAAGTAGTAACCATATTGCTCCTTTGTTAACATGGATTTTGATTGGATCAGTCATTCAGATTGTGCCTGATAAATGCCACGATTGCTGATTTCACTAAAATGTATGAATCAAGACACCACTTAATTTTCTCTAACTGAAAGGGAGAAAAGGTTGCTCTTTTAATGTGGTTATTTTCATCCTGTATACTCTAGTTGATGTTATCAACTCCAGAAGAAACGAACGCTGCAGTCTTCTTGTTGCCAGCAGGGGGAGCTCAAAGACAAATTGAGAAGCTGCAGGACCGCACAGGAGAATGAGGGCTTTTTGGGGCGTGAGAGAGTGTTCAAGAATGTGTATATCACTCAAAAGAAAGGCAGCAGCAAAAATAATTGCTGAAAAAGTGCAGAGATGACATAAATGAAGCCAAGTTTGCGAATCTATGAAAAGGGTCATTTTTCAACACCCACGTTTACCTCCTCCCACTTCTATCTGCTGATTAAAATGAATTCAACAAGGTAATATTAACATCCTTTTCCAGACAAATGGAAGAAGTAGCTAAGCAATTTTGGTAACTTTCTACTTGATTCCTTTAACCATTGCTCAAAAAAATATCTTAAAATATTTGCTCTTACAGGATCCAAGTAATTATAAATTAATTTGAAGTTGGTTTTACTCCACAGTGATTCTTCATCCATCTTTTAATGCTCATGTACCTTTATTTTAAGAGGTTTTTCTTTTCCTGAGCACACATTTGCTCATCAACTAGATCTAAATAAACTCTATGGCTATATGTATATGGAGTCCTAACGAACAATTGTTTTATAAAAACTTGATGTCTCACCTACATTCATGTATTAATTTATCTAAAATATATTTATTGAGGACCTATGGTATGCCAGATACAGTGCTAGGACATAGGGACCCACCAGGGAATAGGACAGAGAAACTTATAATCTAGTAGAATGGACAGGCACTAACCAATTACACAGGTAAGATAATTTTAGAGATGTGTTGTGAAAAAATGAAGAGGAATAATGTAAAAGAGTGACTGGAATGGGAGAAAGGGCATGTCTCTCTGAGGGAGTGGTATCAGCACAAAAACCTAAATAAGGAGACAGCCATGCAAAGATCTAGCCGGGCTTGGCAAACTTGGTTAAAGGGCTTGTGGGGCATATGATATGCTTTTGTAGCACAAAAGCAACCATGGTCAGTAGTAAACAAATGATCATGGCTGTGTTACAATAAGACTTTATTTACAAAAACAGAGCCATGAAAGAGGAAGAGTCTTCTAGGCAAAGGGAACACCAAAATCAAAAGTCCTAAATCAGGGATGAGTTTAGTGTTTTATAGGAACAAAAGTCCAGTGTGACTGTTACATAATGAGCAAGGCAAGAGTGATACCAGCTTAAGAGAGGTAAACAGTGGTCAGACCACATAGGGCCTTATAGGCCATGGTAAGGCATTTGAATTTTGTTCTAAATACGGGGTGATACTATTGGAGGATTTTGAGCAGGTGAGTAACATAATCTGCTGTGCATTTTAAAAATTAAACTCCGGCTACTGTGTGGTGAGTGGATTGTAGAGAGGAAGAATAGAAGTGGAAGACTAGTTACTAGCTAGTCCAAATGACAGATCGTGGCAGCTTTCATTAGGGTATAACAGTGGAGGTTGATAGCAATGGATGGATTCAGCATGTATTTTGGAGGTAGAATCCAATAGAAATTGCTGATGGATAAGAAATGGAAAGAGGGGAATCTAGGGTTTTTAGCTTGAGCCACTGGGTAGCTAGTGATGTTATCAGCAGAGTTAGGAGAGATTAGGAGAGAAGCAGGATTTGGGGCAAGAAAGAAATCAAAAATTTTATTTTACACATAAGAAAGTATTAGCTTCCTAATAGACATGCAAAGAGGAAACTGGATGTACAAGACTGCAATGTGGAGCACAGGTAAAGTGTAAAGGTATAATTTGGTTCAGTTGGGGCTCAACCCTGACTATTCCTCACCCCTCTCAGCAGCCTTGGCATCACGGGTACTAGGAGGGGTCAGGTTTCCGCCGCGGAAAAGATAGCAGCAGTCTAGGACCTTCTGGGCTCTCATTAGATTCAGGCCCTGGAGGCGGGGCCAGAGGAGGGCGCTGTTCGTGACGTAGTCTTTGCGCGCGCTGTAACTTCCTGCCTGGAGAGCCGCGGTGACGACGACGAGCAAGCCGCCATTTTTACGGGGGTCTGTCCGTAGCCCAAAATTGCACAAACCAAACCTCTAACCACTCCGTGGACCCTGAGTGCCATTAACCTGGTACCTAGAGCCCATCCTGGATCCTGAACAATCAATCCAGACCAAAGCTAATGCCTTCTAGAGAGACAGAAGTACAATCCAACCGTTGGGCCTGAATGACTCAGTATCCAGCGGGACCGCTGGGACTAATTCTCTTATCAAACTTGTAGCCAGCCAAAGCTACCATGCTTCCCATCTCCGTTATCATTGGTAACCGCCCAAGATTGGCTTACAGAAAAAATGAATTGTGTAAGGGACAATATGACTATGAAAGGCTTCCAAGAGAACGAGTACCTCATGGAAGTTATCCCAGTGATGGCTACCATAAAATAGTTAATACTGGGCCACCACTGCTCAACAGACCTGGTGAAGGAAGCTACAATAGATATTACAGTTATGTTGATTACCGAGAATATGAGGTTTGTACTTTTTCTCTTGGTGGAAGAAGTGGTCCACGTCACAGAGGAGAGGAATCTGGCTATAAGTGGACAAGGGATGATTATTCTGCAAGTAGCCAGTCTGAACACAGGAACATGAGAGATGACTTTAGAGGAAAAAATTACCTTTCCCATTATGTGAGAGACAGGTCTCCTCATGAAAGAAAAACTTTTTTCAGACACTCACCTGTAGGCGGAGAGGATTCTCCACACAGCAGATCTAGCTCCAGTGTCAATAGTAGTAGCTACGCTTCAGAAAGAGACAAGTCTCAATATGCAAGTCAAGAGAGACCTGTTCATTCTTTGAAAACATCAAGAGTCATATCACCCTCAAGTTTTTCATCACTTCTGTCATCACAGGTGTTAGAAAAACCCAGTAGGCTAACTGAAAAGGTACTTGTTGAGGCTGCAAGGAAGCAGGCTGCTAAAAAGCTACAGAAGGCAGATGAATGTAACTTACCTGAAATTTCTGAGTATGAGGCAGGACCCACGGCATTGTTCACTGACCAGCCAGAACCTGAGTCAAATACAACAGATGGTGTAGACAGTCAGCTAAACAGTCGCTCTAAAGCAGTAGCATCAAAACTCGAAGAGATTCAACAGGCTTTCCAACAGGACTGTGAAACTTTCGCAGTGGTTGTGAAAATGCTGCTTGATAAAGATCCTTCGTTAGAAAAGTCTGTACAGTTTGCACTGAGACGGAATTTACGTGAAAGAGGTGAGCGGTATGTTGGAGAACTCAAGCATTTCATTGAAGAGTATGATGCCTCTAGTCAAGATTTTAGAGGTGCCAGAACAGCTGCCGCCAAGTCCAGATCCAATACTGTGCGCTATCGATCCTCGCCCACCTGCTGTGCACTCCCAGTTCGTTTTGGTTCTAAGTCCAGTACGGCAACTCTCAAGGATAAGCTGATTGTGAATCTTCTTAAGGAAGAACAAAGCCCTCAGAATAAGATTACAGTGGTTGGGGTTGGTGCTGTTGGCATGGCCTGTGCCATCAGTATCTTAATGAAGGACTTGGCAGATGAACTGGCTCTTTTTGATGTCATGGAAGACAATTTGAAGGCAGAGGTGATGAATCTCCAACGTTGCAGCCTTTTCCTTAGAACACCAAAAATTATCTCTGGCAAAGACTATAAGGTGACTGCAAACTCCAAGCTGGTTATCATCACAGCTGGGGCATGTCAACAAGGGGAAGAAAGCCATCTTAATTTGGTTCAGCATAGTGTGAACATCTTTAAATTCATCATTCCTAATGTTGTAAAATACAGCCCCAACTGCAAATTGCTTATTGTTTCAAACCCAGTGGATACCTTGACCTACGCGGCTTGGAAGTTAAGCGGCTTTCCCAAAAACCGTGTAATTGGAAGTGGTTGCAATCTGGATTCAGCCCGATTCCGTTACTTAGTGGGGGAAAGGCTGGGAGTTCACCCATTAAGCTGTCATGGATGGGTCCTTGGAGAGCATGGAGATTCTAGTATGCCTGTATGGAGTGGAGTGAATGTTGCTGGTGTCTTCCTAAAGAATCTGCACCCTGATTTAGGAACTGATGCAGATAGGGAACAATGGAAAGAAGTTCACAGACAGGCAGTTGACAGTGCTGATGAGATGATCAAACTCAAAGGCCACACATCCTGGCCCATTGGACTATCTGTGGCAAATTTGGCAGAAAGTATAATGAAGAATCTTAGGCAGGTGCATCCAATTTCCACCATGATCAAGGGTCTCTATGGAATAAAACATGATGTCTTCCTTAGTGTTCCTTGCATCTTGGGACATAATGGAATCTCAGAAGTTGTGAAGGTGACTCTGACACCCGAGGAAGAGGCCTGTTTGAAGAAGAGTGCAGATAAACTTTGGAAGATCCAAAAAGAGCTGAAGTTTTAAAGTCCTCTAATGTTGTATCATTTCACCGTCTAGGGTACAACAGGATTTTATATAAATCAGATATAAAGGGGGTTGTGTATATTGCCCTTTATATCTGATTTATGACTAAAGCAGTAATATTAAGACAGCCTAGGGAAAACATCAATTGCCTAAAGTTAGAAATGGGAATGTTTCATAAAACTGTGCAGCTATATCCTGACGCTAAATGGTATTTATCTTGTGTATTCCTAAACTAGTTAGTGTGAAATAGTTCCATATCCTCAGAGGCACCACCACTGCCAATGTTGCACAGACTACAGTTGCCCTTCAAGCTAGATGTGTGTTTACTGTGTGTTATATAACTTCAGGTTCCTTTACCTTATATGCCTAGTTCAACTTTTTTTTTGCATGCCTTGTGCATTACTGTCCTAAAAGATCTAATTTTGCATACATTGGCATATAATGTAAAAAGAAAAGTCTACATATAAATAATGCAGCCAACTATTCAAGTGTCATACCAACTAAACACTAAGTAAACCTTGAACTGTGAAAACAAAAGAAAGGTTTAAGAGAGACTTTTTAGATTAGTTGCTCAGGTAAAACATGTTTCCAGATTTTTTTCCCCTTAGATTATATAAATCCTTAATATATGGAATTTTTGTGATAAAGAGAAATACTTTATGATAGTTGACCACCTTTCCAATATCAAATAAATGTCTAAAATAGTCTAAGTTATTTTAATTAGAATTTTTTAATATACATGTAGAGCCTGCTATTCCGTACTCCCACCACCCAAAAAAATGATAAGTAATGTTTCAAGTTCTAGAGAACAGCTTTCTGTACTTACTCATGTTCTGTAGTATTCCATAGTATGCCATCATTTGTTTGGTCACAGTAGTGTAATTTTTAGAGATTATTCCACTTAAACAGTTACAGTATTTTTACATTTCAGTCAATGATACCATGTAAAAATGTTAGAATACTAAGTTGTGATTTTATTGACTTGTTGCTTGCTTATCTTGGGCTGGGCTTTGTAACTTTTAATATGTTTAAATAAAAGATCGAACTAAACTGAATGCTTTGGTATCTTAGAAAAAAATATAAAGATATAATTTGGGAGTCATTAGTTAACAGACAATATCAAAGCCATATAATTGGATGAGCCAGGCTGACTGGCTGTGAGGATTGGCCACAACCACAGCATATGTACCAGCTGCTATGGGAGGACTGACACTGACGGAATGGGATTTGCCCCAGTGGGATCTGGTGCCTCTCTACTCACCTAGGGAGAATGTGGCATATAGAGAAGAGAAGGAGGACTAGTGCCAACCCCTGAGGCCCTCAATATTTAGAGGCTGAGAAGGAGGAGAAGCAGCAAAAGAGACTAAAATGGAGTGGCCAATGGGATACAAGTAAATCCAGGAGACTGGGCATTCTTTTTCATTTTCATTTGCATGTAATATTTTTTCCCATCCCTTTACTTTCAGTCTGTGTGTGTCTTTTAATCTGAAGTGTGTCTCTTGTAGACAACATTTCCATGGGTTTTGTTTTCTTATTCATTCAGCTACTCTACGCCTTTTGATTAGAACATTTAATTTATTTACATTTAATGTGATTATTGATAGGTACATAGTTATTGCCATTTTATTATTCATATTTTTGATCTTCCATTGTTTACTTTTTACTTTTGCTTAAAGAATTCCCTTTAACATTTCTTGTACTACTTGTTTGGTGGTAATAAATTACTTTAGCTTTTTCTTTTCCGGGAAGCTCTTTATCTCTCTTTCAAGTTTAAATCTGATCCTTTTTGGATTCAGTAGTCTTGGTTGTAGGTCCTAGCCTTTCATCATTTTGAATACTTTGCGCCAATTCCTTAGGCCCTACAATGTTTCTGTTGATATTTCAGCTGACAGTCTTGTTGGAGCTCCATTGTTGATAACTAACTGCCTTTCTCTTGTTGCTTTTAAGGTTCTCTCTGTCTATTTAACCTTTGGTGTTTTAATTATGATGTGTTTTTGTGTGGGCCTCTTTGGGTTCATCTTGTTTGGGACTCTGCTTCCTGTGCTTGTATGTCTATTTCCTTTACCAGGTTAGGAAATTTTTAGTCATTTCTTCAAACAGGTTTTCAATCCCTTGCTCTCTCTCTTTTCCTTCTGTTACCCCTCTGATGCGAATGTTGGTGTGCTTGATGTCCCAGAGGTCCCTTAAATTATCCTCATTTTTTTCTTATCCACAAGTTTATTAAGAAAGATTTGTCTAAGAATGAACAACATTCTCATGAACTTCTAGCTTAGTACATTTTTTTAAAAAGTGACATTAGTTTATTTGGTATGATATTTTTACCAAACAGGAAATCTACTAGTGTTTACTATATAATTTCTAAGATGTTAAACAATATTCTTAACCATCTGTAATAGATTTTTTGCTATGAATAAATTGTGTGCTTACTCAACTGTAGATTATAGCTATTATCTACTGGAAAATGAGCCAACATTGGTCTATCAAACATTTTATGGAACCAATATTAAACCATATAAACTTCTGATAAGTTAGTGATAATGTATTAATCCAAGTTTTCAATGTAAAATAGTGCCACTCTTCTCACTGACTTTGTTTTATTTTGTTTTGAAAACTACTGTTATATGTTATTATTGTTGTGTTTAAATGCTTTAACAAGAATTTTTATTTTTCTCCATTTTCATTTCTAATACATAAATATTCATAGATATAACCTACATAAAGAAAAGCCCCTTGGTTTCCTCAAAATTGTTAAGAATGTAAAGGCTCCTGAAACCAAAAAGTTTAAGAAAGGCTATGCTATGGGATGGATGGTCAGAAGCACCTTCCAGTGACAGGTGGCATCAGGACCTGGTGAGTGGGCAGGTCTGAAAATAAGAAGGGAGGCAAAGATCACAAGTGTCAATAGTGTAATTTTCCCTTAGCGTGATCTGACAGGACCTATTTTCTATTTCTGTGATAATGACTTTATGGTAATGTTCTTCACTATCTGAACTGATTTTGTTTTAAATCTAAATCATGAAATTGCCTGCTCACAAGGGCTGTTCTGAATCTTAATTCCAGGAGTGTGAAATTTGTGAGGTAGTCCAAATTTTATATATTGTACCCTGCTGTCCTCTTGGCACAGTTGTCCTTGTGAGACAATTTTTATTTCAGAAAATATGTCACTGTTGGTTTGAGTCTGTAAATTTGGAGACCCTACATTTATTTTTAAATTTTTAATAAACTTTTAAGTTTTGAATAATTTTAGATTTACAGAAAAGTTGCAAAGATAGTACAGTTCCACTATGCCCCTCATCCAGTTTTCCAGTTGTTAACATCTTACATTACTGTGGCATATTTGTCAAATCCAAGAAACTGACATTAGTATATTACTATTAACTAAACTCTAGACTTTATATAGATTTCACTAGGTTTTCTGCGAATGTCCTCTTCTTATTCTAGGATCCAATCCAGGGTATCATATTGCATTTAGTTGCCGTGTTATCCCAGTCTCCTCTGGTCTGTAGCTGTTTCTCAGTCTTTCCTTGGTTATTATGACTTTGACAGTCTTTAGGCATATTGGCCAGGCAACCTGTAGAATGTCCTTTTGGTGTCATATCTAAGAAACTATTGCCAATTTGAGGTCAAAAGGTTAACCCTTATGTTTTATTCTAAGGGTTTTATATTCTTAACTCTTACATTTATGTCCCTGATCCATTTTGAACTAATTTTGTATATAGTATAAGGTAGGGGTCCAAATTCATTCTTTTTAATATTGATATCCAGTTGTCCCAGTATTATTTGTTGAAAAGGCTATTCTTTCTACCATCCAATGGTCTTGGTACCCTTGTCAATAATCAATTGACCATATATGAATGGGTTTATTTCTGGACTCTAAGTGCTATTCCATTGATTTTTATGTCTCCTTATGCTAGTACCAGACTGTTTTGATTATTGTAGTTTTGCGGTGATTTTGAAATTAGGAAATGTGAACACATTAACTTTATTCTTCTTTTTCAAGATTTTTATGGTTATTTGGGATCCCTTGAGTTTCCATAGGAATTTTAGAATCAACTTGTCCATTTCTGGAAAAAAGTACAGTTGGAATTTTGACAGATATTGCATTGAATCTATAGGTCAATTTGGAGAGTACTACAATCTTAACAACACTAAGTCTTCTGATCCATGGACATGGGATAGGTTTCCATTTATTTAGGTCTTCCTTACAGTAGTCCCCCTTATCTGTAGTTTCACTTTCCATAATTTCAGTTACCTGTGGTCAAACATGGTCTGAAAATATTAAATTGAAAATTCCAGAAATAAACATTACATAAGTTTTAAATTGCATGCTGTTCTAAGCAGCATGATGAAATCTCTTGCCATCCCACTTGGGACATGAATCATCTGTTCATTCAGTGTGTCCACACTGCATATGCTACCTGATCATTAGACACTTACTAGCTGCCTCAGTTATCAGGTCAGCTGCCGTGGTATCACAGTGCTTGTGTTCAAGTAACCCTTATTTTACTTAATAGTGGCCCCAAAGTGCAAGAGTAGTTATCCCAGCAGATCAAATATGCCAAAGAGATGCCATAAAGTGTTTCTTTTAAGTGAAAAGGTAAACTTTCTCAACTTAACAAGGAAAGAAAAAATTATATGCTGAGGTTGCTAAGATCTACAATAAGAACGAATCTTATATGCATGAAATTGTGAAGAAGGAAAAAGAAATTTGTGTTAGTTTGCTGAGAGGGAGAAAGAGAGACCACATTCACATAAGTTTTATTATAATATATTGTCATAACTGTTCTGTTTTATTATTAGTTATTGTTGTTAATCTTACTGAGTCAAATTTATAAATTAAACTTTATCATAAGTATGGATGTATAGGAAAAAAACTTAGTACACACAGGGTTCAATACCATCTGTGGTTTCAGGCAGCCACTAGGGGTCTTGGAACGTATCCCTTGTAGATAAGGGTGGGACTACTGTAATTCCTTTCAACAATATTTTGTAGTATTCAAAATATAAGTTTTGTATTTCTTTTTTAAAATTTAATTCCAGGTATTTTATTCTATTTGAAATTAGACAGAAGTTTAGACTTAATATGGTAAGCAGCAGCAGGTTATCATAGGCTCAATGTGGAATGTAATGAAAAATGGCATTTCTGGAAGTCATGGAGATATGCTGCCTGGATGTCCCTTTAAGAAAGAACTTGCCATTCAGTAAGGAATGCATTTATCTGACAGCCTCCACCTATTAGCACCTTCAGGTTCTGCTTCAGCCATGCTCTTCCTGGCCACCCTCCAGCCAATAACTGAGCATAGTGGGGGTATTCGGGCCTGGCCATTTCTTCCCACCATGAGACTATTTTAATGGTAATTTTTTGCTTGAGAGTTCTCTGTTGGGTTGGATGAGGCTTTGTGAGATCTAAACCTTAGTCTGACTCTCTCTGTCTAGTCCTCTTTTCTGTCCCTTTTCCTTTCACAGCTATCACATCAGCATCATAGTCTGAAATCTTTCTCTACCCACTTCTGCTCACTCCTCCTTTTGTATTTTGTGGGCATTACTTCCAATAAACTTTTGCACTCCTAACTCTATTTGAACATCTGCTTCCCAGAGAGAACCCAACTGACACAGCTTAACCTATATTCCCATTTTGGGTAAAGAAAAATAAATAACAAAAAGATATTCAGAAGAAAACAACCTCATTTTAAGTCTATTCTCTTTGGGATCTGCTACAGTCCCAGTCAGGATGAAACTATTATAGATAATAAAAGTTGATTTAGTTATTCCATAGTTTGAGGGTGACAGAATATAAATATAAAGAGGTACTTATCAGTGCCAACTTTCTGCTAAATATCAAATGTAGACCAGACTCCAATATAAAGATATGGTACAAGTTGCTCTAGGAAATGTATATTCTATAAGCAAATGGTTAGCCCTTCTTTCAACTGATGTCAGCCAGTGTGGCTTAGATCCACAAACCCAACACTTACGTAGCACTCAAACATCTGGAAGAAAAGTGAAAAAAAAAAAAGACATCCATTCAGATATTTGGTATATAACAACGAAACACAAAGTTAAATATAGAATTGAGATCACCATCCTATTAATTTGGGCCCTACATGCTATCACCTGAAACATTTAACTAATTGACTTAGTGGGCTTCATGAGGTAGGAACAACCTAGAGATCATCAATGAGGACACCTACCCTCTCTCTCACTGTACAGAAGCAGAACCTGAGACCCAAAGAGAGTAAATGACTTGCCCAAGGTCACACAAGCTAGTAGTTGAGCTAGGACTGGAACCAAAATCCTCTTTATTTGACAGAGCTCCCTCCCTCTCATTTTATAGTCACCGTATTTGAAGTGTCACTGATTCTAGCATATTCCTATCATCAGGGAGCTAAATCCTACAAAGTCCATTCATCCACAGTTTTCACTCTTCCCACTTCACATGCAACCCAATAAAAAATCTTTTCTTTCCATCTTCAGGGATGATCTCTGATACGTGATGGAGTGGATATCCACTAGAGGTTACACAATTTAGATTATCCAACTCCAAAGCTAGAGAAGGCCTTAAGCAATATCATCTGATTATACAACTTTGCTATTGTGGAGAATTAATCAAATTCATCCTAAAGGCTCATCTGCTAGGTGACACACTCATTCCTTGACACTGAAACTCCCTAACAAATTTCAATATGAGAAGTACTCTTTTTTTTATTATTATTAAATTTATTGTGGTGACAATTGTTAGTAAAATTACATAGATTTCAGGTGTACAATTCTGTATTACATCATCTATAAATCCCATTGTGTGTTCATCACCCAGAGTCAGTTCTCCTTCCATCACCATATATTCAATCCCCCTTACCCTCATCTCCCACCCCCCACCCCCCGCCCCCGTTGTTGACTTTTTTCCTAGTAATTTCTGATTTTATTAAAACCCTAAATACCAGAAGTTGGAAATGTGTTGGTTACTCACCTTGGATTTTCCAAAGTGTTTCATAGTCAGACTCTCTGGCTCTAAGATATCAATTCTCTGGCAAGATAGGTTAGCCCCTGGAAGGACAGAAAACTTATTAAATTATTTTTTATAGGGAAAAAAAAGATGGCAGGTGTAATAGTATCAAGTGCAATTGGACCTGCTTCTCCCAAAGCACTAGCTTTGGTGATAATTGTCTTTCATTGATTCAGTAGCTTGTACTTTCCCTTGTCATTATTTAACTCATGTTCCAACAAGATATCAGGGAATACAAGATTCTATAAAGTACCAAGCTATTAATGAATCCTGGATGCAGAAAATCCTATGACAAACGAAAGGATTTAGCTGCACTCTTCTGTCCTCTCCCTGTCACTCCCTTTTGATTGTTGTTTCTGAGGATGGTCTTATGGTTTGAGATTGGCACTGATTTGAACTGGTGAAATTCAGGCACATTGGCAGGGTGAGAGGCACAGGTCAGAGGTTGGTAATGGCTACAGCTACACTGGGCTATAAGAGGCCGTAAAGACTTTAGAGATTTTATTTTTATATTCACCTTGGATGAGTAAATGCCCTTCCTGAGGAAGTGCAGGTTGGTATATGCTCCTATTCCAAACTTTCCTATAGCAGAATCAGGTTTAAATGAATTTCAGGAATAGTTTACAAGGGAAAACTGTTTGTGTATGTTTGTGGTAGCAAGATATTATAAAAGCAACCTTCATCTATTTATGAAGCACCTGCTGTGTATCAGATACTGGGCAAGACAATGATGTTCTAATACTAAATAAGAGAGAAAGGATCTTTGACCCAAAAAATCTATGATCTAGTGAGAAACAGAAACAGAAAAATAGGCAATTATAATACACTATACAGTTGTGGGGTTTTTGGGAGTTCCTAGAAAGGGAATCTAACCTGGACTTAAGGGGTAATGAAAGAGTTCTTAGAGGAAGTGATATCTTTTTTTTATTAGTTTCGGGTGTACAAAACAATGTAATAGACATTTATCACTTATATCCCTCACACAGTGATAACCTCCTCCCCCATCTACTACCCCTCTGACATTGCATACAGCCATTACATTTCCACTGTCTCTATTGCTAATGCTGTACTCCACTTCTTGTAAATATATATATATATATATATATATATATATATATATATATATATATATATAAACTTGTAGTTGACATTCATTATTGTTCAGCTTCAGCTTCAGCTGTACAGTGCAGTGATCAGGCATCTACATCATCCCTGAGGTGGTCTCCCTAATGGGACAAGTGTCCGTCGGATACCCTACAAAATCTTTACAACATTATTGGTTACATTCCCCAAATTGACTTTCATATCCCCATGGCAGTCTTGTGGTTACTGACTGTTTTCTAATCCCCTCACCTTCCCCCTTATCCCCACCCCCCCTCCCATCTAGCAACCCTCAGTTTTTCCTCTATGTCTCTGAGACCGTTTCTGATTAGTTCATTCGTTTATTTTTTTCTTTAGATTCCACATATAAGTGAGATCATATGGTATTTGTCTTTCTCTGCCAGACTTATTTCAGACAAAGACACTACAAAAAAAGAAAACTGTAGGCCGATATCCCTAATGAACATAGATGCAAAAATCCTCAACAAAATATTAGCAATCAGAATTCAACAATACATTAAAATGATCATACACCATGATCAAGTGGGATTCATCCCTGGTATACAAGGGTGGTTCAACATCCGCAAATCAATTAATGTGATACACATTAACAAAATGAAAAACAAAAATCATATGATCATATCAATAGATGCAGGAAAAGCATTTGGCAAAATCCAGCAGCCATTTATGATAAAAAAAACTCTTAAGAAAGTGGGAATAGAGGGACCATATCTCAACATAATAAAGGCCATATATGATAAACCCACAGCTAACATCATGCTCAATGGGGAAAAGCTAGAATCATTCCCCTTAAGATCAGGAACAAGACAAGGTTGCCCACTATCTCCACTTCTATTCAACATAGTGCTGGAAGTTCTAGCCACAGCAATCAGACAAGAAAAAGAAATAAAAGGATAGCAATGGCGGCAGCGGGGCGCACTTTTTGAGTTCTCCGTCGGATCTTATCAGAAACGGGAAGCTTATAACCCATCAAAGGACTCTCTGCTCATCACGCAGAACAGCGAAGAGACTCGCGCAGGGATTTCTTGCAGGTGGGGAAAAATTGGGCGAGCAGGGGAAGAAGGAAGGGAGCGGAGCGGAGACACGCCGCACCTGCGGCGGCGGTGGGGACGCGGGTTGGGATCGCGGTCCACACCTGTGGCGGTAGAAATTCGGCCCCCACCCTCGGGTTGTGGAAATCTGCTCCGCACCTGTGCCTGTGAAATTCCAGCCCACACCCACGGCTACAGATACGCAGGATATCCCAGGACGGAGGAGAGCCCGGAAGCCACGAGGTGGATGTTTTGCCCTGCGTCCCACAGCGGTCCTCTCCCGCTGCAGGGGCAGCATATCCAGCATTAACTTCAGCTAATAACCTCAGTTGGTCCTTGGGCCGGACAAGGAACACAGACTCCGTGCCTGGGCCCCTCCCCCCGCTCTTCTGACCCTACCCCCGCCTTTCTAGAGACTTGATCTAGCCCCTGCACTAAGGAGCAGCGGCAGATTACAGAGGCGCCTTGGAGCCCCGGCTCCGGGAAGACAGGCGGGCCCAGGGAGGAGGCTAGGAGCTGGGAATCTTCCGCCCCCAGCCACCACCTTTTCTGGCCTGCGGGAAGAGTGTTAAGACAGCGGGGCTGGGAAAGAGAAGACCCCTCCTTCCATCCCCAGCCCCCACCCTTTCTAGCCAGCCTAGAGCGGGGCAAACACATCCCCAGCGGCAGAGACGCAGGGGTTCCCAGGAAAAAAGAGAGAACACAAAAGCCAAGTGCCGGACTCTACTTTGCGTCCCACAGCAGACCTCTCCCTCCCGCAGAGGGAGGATATCTAGCATTTGAGACTATTAAACTCCATACCTGGGCCCCTCCCCCCGCTCTTCCAATCCTACCCCCACCCTTCCAGAGACTTAAACTGGCTCCTGATCTGAAGAGCAGTGTCAGATTACAGAGGAGCCTTGGGGTTTGGGCTAAGGGAAGACTGGCCGCTGGCTTTGGTCCAGGGAAGAGGCTGAGAAGAGTGTGGTTTGCCCTGGACTAGGAGACAGAAGATTCATCCACCCCCAGATACCACCGTTTCTGGCCTGTGGGTGGGGTGTGACACAGCTGGGCTAGGAAAGAGAAGACCCCTCTTTCCATCCCCAGCCCCCACCCTTTCTGGCCTGCCTAGGGCGTGGCAATTACATCGGCTGAGGCACTCCCAGGGATCAGCAGTAAGTGGTATATACAGCACTCAGCTTTCAGCAGCTGAGGAATTCCCTGCCGGCCACACACACACACAGGGAAGAGGTGCCCTAAGACTCAGGAGAGCTGGACACAGGGCTGGTGGTGCTATTCTCGGTGTGCATATGTGCCGGCAAGGGCAGAAACTGCACTGACTTTGTAAAACCTACTGTCCAGACCCCTCAGCCCCACGCATCTAAAGCTGCAGCCTCAGAGTCACTCTGGGCATCAGGTGACCGGCTCTACCTGCACAATACGCAGGGGATTACTTGGTGGGCTTAAGCCACAACTGGCGCTGTTTTTTTTTTTGTTTTGTTTTGTTTTTTTTTTTCTCTTTTTCTTTTTTTCTTTTTTTCCTTTTCTTTCTGTTTTGATTTGTCTTTATATTTTTGACATCTTTGCCTGTGTCGAGTGGGGATTCTGTGCTACAGCAGAGAACAACTTGGAGATTATTTGGTGGGCTTAAGCCACAACTGGCGCTGTGGGGTTTTTTTGTTGTTTGTTTGTTTGTTTGTTTGTTTTTTGTTTGTCTGTTTGTTTTTGTTCTGTGTTGATTTGTCTTTATATTTTTGACATCTTTGCCTGTGTCGAGTGGGGATTCTGTGCTACAGCAGAGAACAACTTGGAGATTACTTGGTGGGCTTAAGCCACAACTGGCGCTGTCTTTTTTTTTTTTTTTTTTTTTCTTTTCTTTTCTTTCTGTTTTGATTTGTCTTTATATTTTTGACATCTTTGCCTGTGTCGAGTGGGGATTCTGTGCTACAGCAGAGAACAACTTGGAGATTACTTGGTGGGCTTAAGCCACAACTGGCGCTGTGTTTTTTGTTTGTTTGTTTGTTTTTTGTTTGTTTGTTTTTTGTTTGTTTGTTTGTTTTTGTTCTGTGTTGATTTGTCTTTATATTTTTGACATCTTTGCCTGTGTCGAGTGGGGATTCTGTGCTACAGCAGAGAACAACTTGGAGATTACTTGGTGGGCTTAAGCCACAACTGGCGCTGTGTTTTTTGTTTGTTTGTTTTTTGTTCTGTGCTGATTTGTCTTTATATTTTTGACATCTTTGCCTGTGTCGAGTGGGGACTCTATGCTATAGCAGAGAACAACCTGGAGATCACTTGGTGGGCTTAAGCCACAACTGGCGCTGTGGTTTTTGTTTGTTTGTTTGTTTGTTTGCTTGTTTTGTTCTGTTTTGATTTGTCTTTATATTTTTGACATCTTTGCCTGTGTCGAGTGGGGACTCTGTGCTATAGCTGAGAACAACCTGGAGATTACTTGGTGGGCTTAAGCCACAACTGGCGCTGTTTTTTTTTGTTCTGTTTTGATTTGTCTTTATATTTCTGACATCTTTGCCTATGTCGAGTGGGGGTTGTCGATTGTTTTTTTACATGTGAATGTATTTGACTTTTTCCTTGTTGTTATTGTTGTGCTTGGTGATTTGCTTTGTTCTGTAATTGCCCTACCAGTGCCCAGCTTAAGAGGCACAAGATTCAACATACCCAGCGGCCAACTCCAGGCCAAGCCAGAGTACTACCGGGTTTGACCTACAAGTGACACACTCAGAGGGGATTCTTTACAGGCACATAGAGGCCAAAGGGCAAACCACATCTAAGCGGTCAATCCTCACGCAGCAGAATACCCTGCGTGGGCAAAGCCAAGTCTCACAACTAGTCAGCCTAGGAGTTAACTCCACCTACTCACAAGCGAAAAGCAATTAAGGATCTTCTTTAACAGGACAATATACACAACACAAGAGTCACTTTTAGAGCACACGCAGGGGAGGAGAACGAAGTAGTGCAAGTCAAATATAAAGGACATTTATTATATACTAATCCAGCAAGAACTAAGAACTCCAGGGCACCTATCTAATACATCGAAGCAAACACAGAGAGTCAGCCAGAATGAGGAAACAAAGAAACATATCCCAAATAAAAGAACAGAAGAAACCTTCAGAAATGGAACTAAATGAAGCAGAGGTAACCAAACTGTCAGAGACAGAGTTCAGAATTCTGATGATAAGAATGTTTAAGGAACTTAGAGAGGACATCAAGAAGGATGTAGAAATCATAACGAACAACCAGTTAGAACTAAAGAACACAGTTACCGAAATAAAGAACTCACTTGAAGGAATTAACAGCAGGTTAGATGAAGCAGAGGATCGAATCAGCGACTTAGAAGACAAGTTAGCAGAGATCACCCAAACAGAACAACAGAAAGAAAAAAGAATAAAAAACAATGAAGATGGTTTAAGAGACCTATGGGATAACATCAAGCGCAACAACATGCGCATCATAGGAATACCAGAAGGTGAAGAGAAGAAACAAGGGATTGAGAACATATTTGAAGTAATAATGTCTGAAAATTTCCCTAACCTGATGAAGGAAACCAACATACAAGTCCAGGAAGTGCAGAGAGTTCCAACCAGGATAAACCCAAACAGGTCCACTCCAAGACACATTATAGCTAAAATGGCAAAGATTAAAGACAAAGAGAGAATCCTAAAAGCAGCAAGAGAAAGACAGAGGGTTACATACAAGGGAACTCCCATAAGACTATCAAATGACTTTTCTGCAGAAACATTGAAGGCCAGGAGGGAGTGGCAGGAGATACTCAAAGTGATGGAAAACAAAGGCCTACAACCTAGGTTGCTTTATCCAGCAAGGCTATCATTTAAAATCGACGGGGAGATAAAGAGCTTCCCAGAAAAGAATAAGCTAAAGGAATTCATTACCACCAAGCCAGCATTGCAAGAAATACTAAAAGGACTTCTGTAAATAGAAGAAAGACGAAAACAACTTATCCACAAATTTAAAAATGGCAATAACTATGTACTTATCAATAATCACTTTAAATGTAAATGGTTTAAATGCTCCAATCAAGAGACATAGGGTGGCTGAATGGATAAGAAAGCAAGACCCTTGTATATGCTGTATACAAGAGACTCACCTCAGATCAAAAGACACACACAGGCTAAAAGTGAAGGGTTGGAGTAAGATATTCCATGCAAATGGAAATGAGAAAAAAGCTGGAGTTGCAATACTTATCTCTGACAAAATAGACTTCAAAATGAAGAAAATATTAAAAGACAAAGATGGACACTATATAATAATAAAGGGATCAATTCGACAAGAGGATATAACCCTAGTAAACATCTATGCACCCAACATAGGAGCACCTAAATATATAAAACAGATATTGACTGACATAAAGATGGAGATCAACAGTAACACTATCATAGTAGGGGACTTCAACACACCTCTGACAACAAGGGACAGGTCTTCCAGACAGAAAATCAATACGGAAACAACAGCCTTAAATGACACATTGGACCACTTGGATTTAACCGATATTTTCAGAGCATTCCACCCCAATGCTGCAGAATACACGTTCTTCTCAAGCGCACATGGAACATTCTCCAAGATAGACCATATGTTAGGCCACAAAGCAAGTCTGGATAAATTTAAGAAAATTGAAATCATACCAATTGTCTTCTCTGACCACAGTGCTATGAAATTAGAAATGAACTACAGGAAAAAGACTGGAAGACACACAAATTCATGGAGGCTGAATAATATGTTACTAAACAATGAATGGGTCAAACAGGAGATCAAGGAAGAAATCAAAAGATATCTCGAGACAAACGAAAATGAAAATACAACGACCCAAAATCTATGGGATGCAGCGAAAGCAGTCCTAAGAGGGAAGTTCATAGCACTGCAGGCCTACCTAAAGAAACAAGAAACATCACTAATCAACAGTTTATCTTCACACTTAAGGGATCTGGAAAAAGAACAACAAAATAAGCCCAAAGGGAGTACAAGGAAGGAGATAATAAAGATCAGAGCGGAAATAAATGAAATAGAAACCAGAAAAACAATACAAAAGATCAATGAATCCAAGAGTTGGTTCTTAGAGAAGATAAACAAAATTGACAAACCTTTAGCCAGACTCATTAAAAAAAAGAGAGAGAGGACCCAAATTAATAAAATCAGTAATGAAAGAGGAGAAGTGACAACAGACACTGCAGAGATACAAAAAATCCTAAGAAATTTCTATGAGCAACTGTATGCCAACAAATTTGACAACCTGGAAGAAATGGACAATTTCCTAGATGCATACAACCTCCCAAGGCTAACTCAAGAGGAGACAGAAAACCTGAATAGACTGATTACCACCAAGGAAATTGAATCAGTAATCAACAATCTCCCAACAAACAAAAGCCCTGGACCAGATGGCTTTACAGGTGAATTTTACAGAGCGTTCCAAAAAGAATTGTCACCTATTCTCCTCAAACTCTTCCAAAAAATCCAGAGGGAGGGAAGACTCCCAAACACTTTTTACGAAGCCACTATCACCCTGATCCCAAAATCAGACAAAGACACCACAAAAAAAGAAAACTACAGGCCGATATCGCTAATGAACATAGATGCAAAAATCCTCAACAAAATACTAGCAAACAGAATTCAGCAATATATTAAAAAGATTATACACCATGATCAAGTGGGATTCATCCCTGGTATGCAAGGGTGGTTCAACATCCGCAAATCAATTAATGTGATACACCACATTAACAAAATGAAAAATAAAAATCATATGATCATATCAATTGACGCAGAAAAAGCATTTGATAAAATTCAGCAGCCATTCATGATAAAAACCCTTAAGAAAGTGGGAATAGAGGGATCATATCTCAACATAATAAAGGCCATATATGATAGACCCACAGCTAACATCATACTCAATGGGGAAAAACTAAAACCATTCCCCTTAAAATCAGGAACAAGGCAAGGCTGCCCACTTTCTCCACTTCTATTCAACATAGTGCTGGAAGTTCTAGCCACAGCAATCAGACAAGAAAAAGAAATAAAAGGCATCCAAATCGGTAAGGAGGAAGTAAAACTGTCATTATATGCAGATGATATGATACTATATTTAGAGAACCCTAAAGACTCCACCAAGAAACTATTAGAGCTGATAGATGAATTTAGTAAAGTAGCAGGATACAAAATTAATATTCAGAAATCAGTTGCATTTGTATATACCAATAATAAAACATCAGAAGGAGAAATTAAAAAAGCAATTCCATTTACAATTGCTCCAAAGACTATAAAATACCTGGGAATAAATTTAACCAAAGAAGTAAAAGATCTGTACTCAGAAAATTATAAGACACTGAAGAAAGAAATGAAAGAAGATACAAATAGATGGAAACACATACCATGTTCATGGATAGGAAGAATTAATATAGTTAAAATGTCCATACTGCCTAAGGCAATATATATATTCAACGCAATTCCTATCAAACTACCAACGACATTTTTCACAGAAATAGAACATATAATCCTAAAATTTATATGGGATAACAAAAGACCCCGGATATCTTCAACAATCTTGAGAAATAAGAACAAAGTGGGAGGTATAACAATACCTGACTTCAAATTATACTACAAGGCTACAGTAATCAAAACAGCATGGTACTGGCATAAAAACAGACCCATAGATCAATGGAACAGAATAGAGAGTCCAGAAATAAATCCATGCCTATATGGCCACTTAATCTATGACAATGGAAGCAAGAATGTACGGTGGGGTAAAGACAGTCTATTCAATAAATGGTGCTGGGAAACTTGGACAGACACATGCAAAAAGATGAAGCTGGATCACCTCCTTACACCACATACAAAAATAAATTCAAAATGGCTTAAAGATTTAAATGTAAGATCTGAAACCATAAAATTCCTAGAAGAAAATATAGGAAGAAACTTCACAGACATTACCCGGAGTAAGATTTTTACTGATATATCCCCTCGCGCGAGGGAAGTAAGAGGAAAAATAAACATGTGGGATTACATCAAACTAAAAAGCTTTTTCACAGCAAAGGAAACCATCAATAAAACAAAAAGGGATCCTACTGATTGGGAAAAGATATTTGCCAATGATATATCTGATAAGGGGTTAATATCACAAATTTATAAAAAACTCACTCAACTGAACTCCAAAAAAACAAACAACCCAATTAAAAAATGGGCAGAGGACATGAAGAGACATTTTTCTAAAACGGACACACAGATGGCAAACAGACATATGAAGAAATGTTCAACCTCACTAACCATTAGAGAAATGCAAATAAAAACCACAATGAGATACCACCTCACCCCAGTCAGGATGGCTATCATCAATAAATCAACAAACAACAAGTGCTGGCGTGGATGCGGAGAAAAGGGAACGCTGGTGCACTGTTGGTGGGAATGCAGATTGGTGCAGCCACTATGGAAAACAGTTTGGAGATATCTCAAAAATCTGAAAATGGAACTACCTTATGATCCAGCAATCCCACTCCTAGGTATCTATCCGGAGAAATCCAAAACTCCAATTCAAAAATCTTTATGCACTCCTATGTTTATTGCAGCACTATATACAATAGCCAAGACCTGGAAACAACTGAAATGCCCATCAGTAGATGACTGGATTAAGAAACTGTGGTACATTTATACAATGGAGTATTACGCAGCCATAAAGAAGAAAGAAATCTTACCATTTGCAACAACATGGATGGACCTAGAGAATATTATGTTAAGTGAAATAAGTCAGAAAGAGAAAGACAAATACCATATGATCTCACTTATATGTGGAATCTAAAGAAAAGAATAAGTGAATGAACTAATCAGAAACAGTTTTGGAAAAATGGAGGAAAAACTGAGGGTTGCTAGATGGGCAGGGGGGTGGGGATAAGGGGAAGGTGAGAGGTTTTGGGAACGTACAGAGGGATAGTGGATGGGGGGAGGGGGGTTCACACAGTGTGAGGGATATAAATGATAAATGTCTAAGTTTTGCTTTGTCTTGTGCACCTGAAACTAATTAATAAAAAAAAAAAAAAAAAAAAAAAAAAAAAAAAAAAAAAAGAAATAAAAGGCATCCAAATCGGTAAGGAGGAAGTAAAATTGCCTTTATATGCAGATGACATGATACTATATATAGAGAACCCTAATGACTCCACCAAAAACACTATTTGAACTGATAAATGAATTTAGTAAAGTAGCAGGATGCAAAATTATTATTCATAAATCAGTTGCATTTGTATATACCAATAATAAATTATCAGAAGGAGAAATTAAGAAAACAATCCCATATACAATTGCTTCAAAGACTAGAAAATACCTAGGAATAAATTTAACCAAAGAAGTAAAAGATCTGTACTCAGAAAATTGGAAGTAATATCTAAGCTGAGACCTAAGGAAAATGAGAAGTGAGAGACAACAGAGTGTATGCTCAGTAGGGGAACTGGCATGTGCAAAGCAGATTAAGAGAGTGAGAAAACATGGAAAAAAGGCTTGGTAGAGGAAGGGACTTAAAGAAGTGATGTATAAATGGAGCATGCCATGTTAAGTAAGCACTGATAAGGCTGTGATGACTGGTTAATATTCTAAAGAAGATAGTTACAACTTTAGTATCATAATGTATATGGGTTTATTTCAAGGACATTCTATCCTTGAGTATTTAATGTATGTGTAACTCTACACTAGGCACTCTAGGAGTTAGAGGTTTTTGTTTAATTTTATAATGTAAAAAACAGAATTTTATTTAATTTTTAATTAAAGTTTATCGGGGTGACAATTGTTAGCAAAGTTACACAGATTTCAGGTGTACAATTCTGTAATACATCATCTATATATCACATTGTGTGTTCACCACCCATAGTCAGTTCTCCTTCCATCACCATACATTTGATCCCTTTACCCTCATCTATCACCTCCTTCCTCCCCTCTTACCCTCTGGTAACCACTAAACTACTGTCTGTGTCTATGTGTTTTGTTTCTTCATCTGCTTGTCTTGTTCTTTTGTTGTTTTCAGTTTTATATACCACATATCAGTGAAATCATATGGTTCTCTACTTTTTCTATCTGACTTACTTCATTCAGCATAATAATCTCAAGATCTATCCATGCTGTCACAGATGTTCTTTTATCATCTTTTCTTACCACAGAATAGTATTCCATTATGTATATCTACCACAACTTCTTTGTCCAATCATCTATCGAAGGACACTTTGGTTGTTTCCATGTCTTGGCCACCGTAAATAAAGCTGCAATGAACATCGGAGCACACGTGTCTTTATCTCTAAATGTTTTCAGATTTTTTAGGTAGATACCCAGGAGAGGGATTGCTGGGTTAGAGTTTTTAATAATCATTATAGCAAACATTTATTGAGCAGTTAACTGTATGAAATAGGTGCTATAGTTATCCTATCCCCATTTTGCAAATAAAAAAACCGGTTGAATAAATAAGAGAAATATAGACAGTTAGACAGTAAGTACCATGAACACTCATAAGAGGAAAATGTCGCAGGACTTGATTGCTCACAAAAGATGGAAGACTTTGAGATGAAGATACAGGACTGGATTGCAAGGGAGAGGTCAGAGCTGTATTTGCAACTATGGTCTTAGATAGACCACCTCCCCTAAAGAAGTGACTATGCCTACAAAAACCAGAGGTTGATGATTGAATCTTAGAGACCAAGAGGGAAATTAACCCACAGTGTCCTGGAGCCTAAAGATAGGAGAAATATCAAGGAACATGTGAATGGGTGTGTCAGATAAAACCAAAGGAGAAAGTTACTGTGAGCTCCAACAACGCAGTTTTACTTTTTCTTCCCATTCCTTCCTCAAATGCACTATGTATCAAAGCAAATGTTGATAGTTTGTGTGCAATATATGAAAACTGAGATGCAGAAACATGATGTGTTGACAGGTACTGAAGACAACTCTTTGATGTAGTCAAATCCCAGAGATGTGTCAACATTTCCACAGCCAGAAGATTTTTGGGCATATCACTGGATCATTTCTTTGTAAAAGTATTCGAGGTTGAAAATAAAATTATCAACTTATTTCACAAGAGGAAAGAAGAACCTTCTGCTTTAACAATCTCTTCTTTCCCCTCAGACAAGAGCCTCTTTAGCAGAGAAACTCTAGCTCAATGGCTTCAGGTAAGAATTTACAAAGTGCCTCGGTTAAGGATAGATATCTGACAGCTAGTTACATGCTCCTGCTAGGAATAGAACCTAGGAATATGAAGTTCTAAATCATGTTCTTTTTCCTCTGGTGGTTCTCTTGATATAAACCAAATTAAGACGAAATTATCCCTTAAAATGGCAGCTCTCTCTAGCCTTTATTTTTTTCCAAATAGTTAACATACCATTTGGATTTTTGAGGGGCCATGAAGTTTTAGTGAACAATTCCTAACTTATCATGAACCAGGCAGCTTGGTCCAATGATCTTTGACTCTACATACTAAAACACAAAAGATAAGTCAAGAATATTGCAATCCAAGTTTGCTACTTTAGCTTGGTGAGCTATAACTTCTGGATTGAGAAGCAACATCTTACATAAATACATTTATAAAATATGGTGAGTTAAAATCTCCCCGTAACTTTAATGGCTGTGCCCCTACACACGTGCCTATTTGAATCCAGCTGACACTTGCAAGGGTGAAGGGAACGTGTACAATTTCAACTAACTAAACTCACGGAATATTTGTTTCAGATACTTTGGCTTCTGTTGTGCGCGGTGTCCTGCGGGGTCTCTGGCCCTGCTCCCCACATAAGAACGCAGGATGTGGCTAGGCCAAAAAGGAACACCCACGGAGCCATAAGTAGGGGAGTCATACCATTATATTCTCATTGGCGGTATCTGCCTCTCTGTAATCACTCTTGCTCACTCAGCCACCATCTTCTTGCTAGCCCCCATTTTTCTGCTAGCATAGCCACAGCAGTTATATTAGTGGCCAATGGCTCACTGGTTACAGCTGACGGCCATCCAATCACAGCTGATGGCCATTTACTACCTGAGCTAGCACCTTTGCACGTGAGGCTGAGAGCCTGGAAACTGCACTCCTGGCTCTGTTCCCACACTCCACTCCTACAGGGTCTCACCTCACAACCTACGTGACAAGCATCTTCCGCGAGGGGCCCTGTACGAGGAGGCTGGAGGTGAATGCAATATCCTGAACACAGCCAGGCTCTCTGGGCACAGCCAGGGTTTCTCAGGGCACCACCAGTCCTTCTGGGCACAGCCAGACTTCCTGGGCTTCTTAGGGTACCACCAATCTCTCCAGGCACAGCCAGGGCCTCTCAGGGCACTGCCACTCTCTCTGGGCTCAGCTAGACTTCCTGGGCTCAGCCAGGGCTCTCAACACTGCCACTCTCTCTGGGCCTCTCAGGGTACCGTGCTGGAACAACAGCAGCTCACAGTCAAGGTGCTTACATATTCTCAATGGCAGCCGGTCAAGACACAAAAGCAAAAATCCGCCAGTTCCACTATATGGTAGTATGTTCCCAAACAGTCAAGCGGTCCATTAAATTAGGGATAGAAGACAATTTCCCATAGTCCATAGTCATTCTCGCTGGGCTGTCCTGGGGGTGAGGGACGACCTTGACCTCACCCTCAGCTCCCACGGAGGGCTCAGCAAGCGTTTCCTCCTGGGACTACAAGTCCTGCATCCGGGCTGCCTCAGCAAAAACTTCCCAGACCACAGGGCCCAAACGACCTTCGCTTTCTCCAGCCTATACTGGTTGGGGAACCGTCCACGTCTTCCCACCCCTCCACAGGGGTCCAGCTCTCTGGCAGCTGCTCCTCCTGGTCTTCCTAGGACTGAGTGTTCATATGCACAAACTGCTCCACTGCCATTCGGAGAGTTTCAGCCAACACCGTGCACTGTTCGCTGTGCCATGTGTCGTGAGGGGCAGCCTGCGGGGTCTCAGCTCCCGCTCCCCACATAAGAATGCAGGATATGGTGAGGCCAAAAAGGAACACCCACGGAGCCGTAGATAGGGGAGTCATACCACTATCGGTATCCGCCTCTCTGCAATCCACTCTTGCTAGCTCAGCCACCATCTTCTTGCTAGCCCCAATTTCCTGCTAGCATAGCCACGGCAGTTATATTAGTGGCCCATGGCTCACTGGTTACAGCTGACGGCCAGTTAGCCACAGCTGATGGCCATGCAATAACAGTTGATGGCCATTTACTACCTGAGCCAGCACCTTTGCACATGAGGCCGAGAGCCTGGAAACTGCACTCCTGGCTCTGTCCCCACAGCTTCATATAGACATGGTCTGATAAACAGATTTTTTTAACACGTTGCGTACGGATCACGAGAATCTTCGTTTTTTTTCTGAGCCATGCGTTAAGGACGGATAACGAGAATTCTCGTTTTTACTGTTGACTCTTTTTACTTTGCATATTTTATTGAATTATTTGTGTTTTGTTAATATCTAACGGGCACTGCTTTCACCACCCGGATCCGGAGACAGGAGGGATTACTAACATCATAGGTGAGTAAATCCTAAAAAATTCCATAGAAAAATAATAAATGACATAGAAGCATTTACGCTTTAAAGAGAAGAGTGCACTTTAAAGTAGTTTCTTTTAAAAACCTGCTGGAACAGAGGGGTATGAGGGATTTAAACCCCGCCGTATGCAACGTGTTAAGTTTATTGGGGTGACAATTGTTAGTAAAATTACATAGATTTCAGGTGTACAATTCTGTATTAGATCATCTATAAATCCCATTGTGTGTTCACCACCCAGAGTCAGTTCTCCTTCCATCACCATATATTTGATCCCCTTACCCTCGTCTCCCACCCCCTTCCCCCCTTACCCTCTGTCTGGTAACCACTAAACTATTGTCTGTGTCTGTGAGTTTTTGGATAAACAGATTTTTAGTGCAAATAAAGTTAAAGATGTAGAATAAATGGAAACAAAGAAAGGCTAAAAGAATAAAAGGAAACTTAGAGAAGGGTGAAGAATTTTCTTAGTCTGTCTGACCTTCTACTTAGGTGGCCACTGAAAAAGGTCAAGTCTTTTTCTCTAGATGAAAGTGAATCTGATTTAAATGGCTATATTGGATTTTTCAGATCACTACAGAATGGCAATCATGCTATTCAAATGATTCATTTCTTTTGTTGACTCCACTTTGTCTTCTAATCTTTATATAACTGAATAGCAAAAGAAAGCTCCTTAAATAATGGAAGGAACTTCAAACACACACAGCGCCTATTCATTTTTCTCTGTCTTTCAGCTATAAACTTCACATTAACCCTAGCTAGCCAGCTTTCAAAAATGCTGTACCAGTTATAAGGAGGATTTGTGTGTCGGAGCGGGAGAGAAAGTCTAGGTCTATTTTCTAGGTTCCTCTTTCTATGGGAATGATACAGAGGGGACATTGTCTACAGAGGGTCCACATAAGGGGGCATAAGGGGAGGAAAATGTAATAGCTGTTTGGTGTGTCCTCAGATTGCCACATCAGGCATGAGGCACTCCTTACCCTAACTATAGTATTAGCTGCTGAAGGCTCCAGGCTGAGTTTCTCTCTGAAAATCACCATCAGCCAAAGGGAACTGCCTCACCCAAGGTTACCCTTACTTCCCAGGAACAGCCTACATCCAATGCCTGACAATTTGGGTGTACAAAGCCAGGACCCTTTATGTTGGTTCAGGATGACTGAAAAGGCCCATCCCAGCTCTAGAATTCTCCATAGGATCTGATGAGGCCTCTATTGCAACTGCATCTCAGTAGAACCTCTCTTTGCCAAATCCTGCTTTCTCCACTCCTTTATGGTGCTTTTCTGACAGCACTATCCAAGAAAATACTTGCACACAATTTTCATATCAATGTCTATTTCTTGGGAAACTTGGCCTAAGACAGAGGGGGAAAGTAGAGATAGTGCTAGCTAGTAGCAGAAGGCCTCAAAGCAGCTGGATGTTCCTCCTTTCTTCTGGGTTAGTGATAAAATACCATATTCCTGGCCTACCACCTTCAGCCTTGGAGTTGCTGAGATTTTGCCAGTACAGAGTGGGTTTCTGATCTGTTTATACTTTGCCACATCTAGTGTGACTCCATTGGGATGAATGAAATACCTTCTGATATTTTAACTGAATTGACTAATCAATTCAATTAAGATGGTAGAGCCACTCAACTGTGTAGATAACAGCCCAAGAAAAGTGAATAAAATTGGACTGGGGAATTTAAGAATAACAACTAAAGACTTATGTGACTCATACATCTGAAACTTCTTTCCTCAGTAGCGTGAGTGATTAAATAAAGGGCTGAAGTACAGAGAAAAAGAATGTATTGGTGGAGGTGCTGAGACCAGCATTATTGATTAATTCATAAGCTATTATCCTTGCACTTGCAAGTGATACAGGATGAGCAATAAGGGGCAGAAATGTTTTGTGCCTAAGTCTGATCATTTTTTTTTTAATTTTATTTTATTAAATTTATTGGGGTGACAATTGTTAGTAAAATTACATAGATTTCAGGTGTACAATTCTGTATTACATCATCTATAAATCCCATTGTGTGTTCATCACCCAGAATCAGTTCTTCCATCACCATATATTCGATCCCCCTTACCCTCATCTCCCACCCCCCACCACCCACCCCCCTTACCCTCTGGCAACCACTAAACTATTGTCTGTGTCTATGAGTTTCTGTTTCTCATTTGTTTGTCTTGTTCTTTTGTTGTTTTTGGTTTATATACCACATATCAGTGAAATCACATGGTTCTCTGCTTTTTCTGTCTGACTTGTTTCGCTCAGCATTACTCTCTCAAGATCCATCCATGTTGTCACAAATGTTCCTATATCATCTTTTCTTACCGCCGAATAGTATTCCATTGTGTATATATACCACAACTTTTTTATCCATTCATCTATCGAAGGACATTTTGGTTGTTTCCATGTCTTGGCCAAGTCTGATCATTTTTAAAAGAAGGGCTTTTGACAAGTTCAATGAGTCACAACCTTGTCATAACCAAAGACTCTTAAAAAAAATTCCCTATCCCCTCCTCCCCCCAATAATATCATGGACTCTATGATTTGAAATATTAAACCCAGTATACAAACTGATTTTTATTAAGTAATAATTTATTTTCTTATATTTAAGTGATTAAATACACAGGGATCTGTCAAAAGATCTTTTGATGAACATGAGGTAACCAGTTAAACCATACTAATCTCATAAAACTCCAGCCCAAAGAAAAGACACTTGATGTTCTAGTTTAGCCTGTGCAGATTTATTTTGAGATGATAAGGCTTCCAGATATCCTATTATTGGCATAGGTTCCTAGAGGAACCCCAGGACTTCATATTGGAAAACCACTAAATGGTTTTATTTTGAAAGCCCCTCCCAGACTTAATGTTCTATATTTTATAAAATTTCTAAATTATGTCTCATTTTACAAATTCATTTTTTACTAATTTTTGTTCAGTTGTGAAAAGTCACATCTGATTCTGAGCATTCATAAATCCAAGAAGTAATTTCCTTGTCAATTGATTATATATATAAATTGACAGTTTAGCATCATTTTTATAATTTCCTAATTAGAGGTGAGAATCATAAGTTCGTTACAACAACCTACAAGACAGCTGGTGTCAACAAAGTCACAATGACCTCCACCTCTTATTATAACTCACATGATAAATCCACGGGCCCCAGAAATCTGGGATCTATTATTCAAGTAACACAACCAATATCTTCCAATGTTTGAATCTTGCCCATAAAGCCAATTCTTTGCATATACAGTTAAATCTATCATCTGAATTCTATCTGCAGTTCCACTTGATTTCATGGGTTTCTGTGTTTGTAAGTGAAAAAGGAATGTCATCTATCATCCATCAGGATCAACATACATTTTGTACAGACATGGAAAGCATTGGCCCTGGCCTCACGGGAAAGTGATGGAATAGATTATCTGTACTTATTGGCAGGGCTGGTGCAATTTACTGGCATGCCTGAGGAGTTTCTAACCAATATGCAAAGCAACTCCATATTTGGACAAGATGGCTTTATCAAGCAGTAGCAGGGAGGCCTGGCTGAGAGGAAAGCCAAAGCCTCCCTTTGAGCTGCCGAGCTCCACACTACAAATCTCAGCCAGAATGTGGAAATTAAAGTCTTATTTGATTCTAAATCACATTCTACTTTGGTGTGGGGAGAGTGGGAACACTTCACATGTTGAATAATGATGACATATTAATTACTCTCTTTTGAAAAAAACTGACTGAAGGTATGGAGGGACTGCAGAAGAGATTCTTGGGCTATTTTAAATACACTTCTATAGTGATAAATCACATATGACATTAAAATAGGGTACATTTGGAGTTCCTCTGATTCTTGTTCACCTGAATTCATCAAATAACCCTTGCTTATGGGCAAGGATCATTCAGTTTAGAAATTCATCCAAAGGCATGTTCAAAGACCAATGCAGTCAGATCACATATGCAGGGCTCTGCCATTTTGGAAGTCGCTCGATATTAATGCCTTGATTCATGGTTTTGCCGCTATGCAGAGGTGGTACAGAACGCTTTTTGTGACTTCATGAGCAGCACCTCTTTTAAGTTGCTTCCTGTCTAGGTGCATTAGGTTCTCTGGGAAACCGTTGCTGTCATTTAGACTCTATGAATTTAGTAATCTATAGATTTAGGATAACTTACAGCTAACAAAACTACTGTGATTCTCTGTGCTTGAAAAACACCCAGGCTCCTTCTTTAGTTATTTATGTGACGCTTAAAGGGCGACCTTCTTTATCCTGTTCTCAGATTCAGTCAGATAGCATCTCAGAGGCAATGGAGACCAGGCACCTTTTTTATTCTATCACATGTTCAGCAGTGGAAGGGAGAACAACTGTGGTGTACTGAAAGGCACACTGGAGTAGGAGTTGACAGAGAAAGCTGCTTTAGCAGTAGTACTAACTTGCTCTCTGACTGAGGTTAATCACCTCATTCTCTAGGACAGGGTTCTTCTATTTACAAAGTAACAGGCCCAGGGGCATGGGAAGAGAAGGAGTTCACCTTTAATGAAAGCTTTCCATGTATTAGATACTATGCAAATGCCTTAACATATTATTTAATTTGGCCTTCACAACTCCCGTTGGATGTAGACACTACCATTCTTCCCATTTTACAGAGAAGGAAGCTGAGGCTCAGAGAAACTAGAGGTTTCAAATAGTGCTAAGCAGAACCCTAGGAGTCCATGAAGGTGCCTCTGGAACCCTTCAGCTATTGAGAAGGTAGACACTTTGACCCCCAATTTCAAGCAAATCTAGTTTGCTTTTATATATGTTGTATATATTGAGCTTCCATGTAAATTTTCTGCCACTAGAAAGACAGT
This sequence comes from Rhinolophus sinicus, assembly GCF_057876585.1. Taxonomy (NCBI): domain Eukaryota; kingdom Metazoa; phylum Chordata; class Mammalia; order Chiroptera; family Rhinolophidae; genus Rhinolophus; species Rhinolophus sinicus. Next base: position 99,522,219 of record NC_142518.1, read on the forward strand.
TGAAAATGTTTATTAATCTCAAAGACCCTTTCTGTCTCAAATATTCCGTACAATACCCAGTCACTACAAGAAAATACTAAAAGTTAAGCATATGCTGGGCCCTCTTATTAGAGAACATCAATTTCTCACGTAAATTGAGACTTTGAAGTAGTCCAAGTTTTTCTTGCTCTTATTATAGAAATAGGCATTCCTGAGCTTCCCATGACTCACAGTGTTTTCTCTTCTACACAGAAAGGTAGGTTGATCTGGACAGGGCCATGGTGAAGTGAAAATACTAAGTGACTGGGTACATTTATGCCTTAGATTCAGTTATACTAGGCGAAAGAGTGAAATCAGGATTGTTGTCACTTGAGGCAGAGGTGAACTATTAGGCTTGCCCCACTTAGATGAGGCCTGGAGAATTTCCAATTCCCCAGCTAACTCTTTCACTGTGTTAATTGATTTCAACTTTTTAAAAAAATGTGTAAAAAATCCACAAAAAACAAAAAGTTGATATTTTGACTATTTTATGCATTTAATAACATTTTAAGCTGCTCTGTACATAAATGACATTATTTTTATTTTAAGCTTTTGTTATATGGTAATAAACTTACCATTATATTGAATTTTAGCAAAAAATATACAAAACATACTAAGTGGCATCAATTAGATTTAAGTATAGATAAATTAGAATCTAATGGCATTGATGACATAAAAAATTTATTACAAAATGTTACACAATATGGCATACAAAACATCTTTCTGGTTGATTGTGCAAGCCACAGGAAAACATATCCGAACATCACAGCAAAAGAGCTAATTAGGTAGCCCCTTCTGCCCTATGGAAGTTTCCAATACTGCATATTGTAATAAATGAGTAAAGCACCCCATATTGGCTGTGAAATCACTCGAAATTACAGTTTGGTTTTATTTTGGCACTCTATACCATCCATCTCTGTCCAAGTTTATTCTTCAAGACAATGTAAAAAGAAAATCTCATTTAAAAAATGAGATGTAAAGTCACCCAATCAGCTCTAAAATGCTTTCCTGATTAATAAGAATTTTTTGAAAACAATTAGGCAAATAAAACCACTTAATGTTACAAGTCAGAGTTTCCACCAAAGCTGGGAACGTGACCTGGAGCCCCATCAGTGTATTAATTTCTCCAAACAGGCAGTCGATTGTGCCATCAGGAGCACCATTGTCTTTGTGACCCCTACACCCATCATGGCCCAGGCTTCCTTTGCCTTCTCCCCTCCAAGGGCCTGGCATCCTGGGTATAGGAGTGAGGAATAAGAGTCTCCTCTTGGGAACTTAGAAGTAATCCCTTAGTGTTCATGTTTTGTAGTTTCTAGAGCAGTATGATAGCCATGTTTTTTCTCTTATTTCTCCAACAAGTATTTATTAATGAGGAAACTTTTGGGAGTGATAGATATGTTCACCATAGCTTGACTGTGGTTATGGTTTCACAGGTATACACATATCAAAACTCATCACATTATACAATTGAAATATGGACATTTTATTATAGGTCAATTATACCTTGATCAATCTGTTAAACCGTTTATTGGATATTACTCCTGTGTCAGGCACTGTACTGATGCTGGGAATATAGAGATAAACAAGACCTCACAGTTTGCATTCTGTTGGGTTGAACCATATGAAATTGCTGTTTGTATATGTGAAAAATGAAGAAATATCAGTAATGGTTCAACGTAACATAGGTTAACAATTATATATGTTTGTACAGTCACCATGAGACAAGCAGTGTGGATATTAATATTTTATAGATGAGAAAATTGGGGCTCACACAGGTAAGGTGATTTGCCAGAGGATACTTCCCATGGAATTCCTACACCTTAGTCACCCCTTATCTGGGTTGTCTGGCCTGAGTATACTGAGGCCAATTCATTCAAGCCTTGACATGTGGACCATTGATCAGAGATACAGAAGAATGGATTCTGGGTATGAGATTATTATGGTTTTTATATTCCAAGAGGCCCTCAGAGGTGTTACTCCTGAGGCAATTCTAAGGAGCCACTGGGCTCCAAGCATCTGTCCTGCTCTCCGTGTTTACATGGGGCTCTTTGCTGAGCTAGTAGTCTCTTGTTCTTGGGATTTGTCTGTAGTGTCAGGTGCTTGCCTCCATTTGTTGCAACTTTGCCTATCTCTTGGTGCTTTGCTTTGTACTCATCACCTGATTTTCTTCTCTATTTCCAATGAACCTCCTTGGCCTCTGACTTTCATTTTTCATTGGCTTGGTTATAGTTTTCCTGCTCAATAGTGACTTTTACCTTCTAATTAGAAACAGATCAGGGGCTAGAGGGCACTCAGGATATCACAGTATACATGTTTTGTTAAATACTTTTTTTGAGTTCATGAAATGATTCTTTCCATCAGTGAATGTTTCTTTTTATCTGTTGTTTTTCAGTTGCTCTCCAAAAAATGGGGACAATGATAGCCCATATTTACGGAGCTGTTATAAGCATTAAATGAGATAATCTATGTAGACAATTTAGAACAGTGCCTGGTACATAGTTTGTAGTCAATAATGTTAACTATTATTATTATACACAGAGCATTATATTAAATGGCCACTCCTTCAGTAGGGGTTAGGATGGGATAGGATTAGGGATAAAACAGAGATAGATGATGCAAAGCTATTGCCTGCAAGGAGTTTGCAATCTATCATCTAATGTTTGTATATGGGATAATATGATTGTTATAATTAAAAAAAGGCAAACTATGCTAGAGGAAAGATGAAGTTCCACGTTTGTGATGGGGGATTTGGAAAAACTCCATGGATAATGTGGCATTTAAAGTGGTCCCTGAAGGACAAGTCAGATTTGACATGAGAGATGCGCAGGAGTGGAGTGGGTAGGAAAGGCAAAGGGAACCACATGGGAGGAAACAGAGGTGGGAAAGTGTTCCCAGGCATTTGGAGGAAAGATAACTTGGTATGGTGTGCCTGGGGGATTGTAGGTATCATAGGCAGCAAAGCTATAAAGATAGGCTAAGACCATACTGCCAGTAGATTTTAGTGTGGTGGAACCCCAAGTACCTGTCAAGATTACTTTGTGCATACTGAGCCCAATGTTAAGTGCAACTGGGTGTTTGGCACAACTGGTGATGAAACTGATTCAGAAGCTAAATGCAATGTATAGCCCTAAAATTTTCTTGTCCTTAAACCACCTGATAGGACGCAATGAGAAGAATACATCACCACTTGTGTGGTATTGCTGCTAAAGATACGCAAACTCAATCTAATAATGAGGAAATATCAGACAAAATCAAATGGATTTTGGTAAGGTAACCAGCCTGAAATATTCGTGTCAAGATCTTAAAAGTCAAAGAGAGGCCGTGGAACTGTATAGGAAGGTGACTAATAAGACATAATTTAAACACATGGTTCTGAACTAGATCCTTTTACTATAAGAGACATTATGGGGACAATTGATGAAGCTTGAATGGGATCTAGGGATTAGATTACATTTATGCAACAGTATTAATTTCCTGATTTTGATGGTCACATTATGGTTATATTGGAAAAAGCCCTTGTTTGTAGGACACATTCGCTAAAGTATTTGAGGGCAACAGGCATCAGAATGGCAACTTGCTCTCAAATGATTCAGGGGAGAAAAAGACTCATTGGACTGTATTTACTGTATTTGAAACTTTTCACTAAGTTTGAGTTTGTTTCAAAAATCTATATAAAAATGACTAAAATACGTTTCCCAGAAGAAAAATAAGATTAAAATAAAATTAGCAAGTTATCTTTTAAACAAATGCTGTTGACTGGCTGGTTGCCATGGTGTCCTGAAGAGACCCGTTAGATTGCCAGCCATCTGTGTGCAGGATGTGGTCCAGCAGGCCAGTATGGCACAGGCTGTTGTGCCTTTTTGAGGCACCACACAGACAGAAGCAGTATCTGGGAATGGCTTTTTTTGCTTCAGATGCTTCAGTGTATATTGTGAGCATTGGTCCCCTCACATCACTGTATGCGTAAGACGTAGAGGCACAGAGAAATAAAAATGTGGCCCAATAATATGCTAATTGACACATGGGCTGCTCCTCCTCTACTTGTGAGAAACATTAGCAGTTGTGTTTATGCCCAACCTTATACATTTTGATAAGTCCTATGGGGACCTAGAAAATAATTATCATGTCTCTCCTCTTTACCCCAGCATAATCAGAAACCAGCTCTGGATCAATAGTTGAACTGCATAGGGACCACATACTTAAAGTGAGGTTTCAGCAGGTGAATTCATCCTTTAGCATGGTTAGGGATTATCTGTTTTCAAAACCTATCATAAAAGGAATAAAGTTTAGAACATTGTCAATCCCCACACCACACTCCAATCACTGTCACCACCACCACTATCACAACAAACCACTTGCCACCCAAACTTTGACAGCATTTTTTTTAAAAAAAACTCAAGAGGTCTATGAAGTGATCTCCCTAAGTCCAATACCCATCTGGCACCCTACATAGTCTTTACAACATTACTGATTATATTCCCCATACTGTGTTTTATATCCCTGTGACTATGTTGTGACTACCACTTTGTACTTTCTAATCCCTTCACCTTCCCCATCTCCACTCTCCACTCCCTCCCATAAAAACAAAACAAAACCCAAGACATGTACCACCTTGCCCAGTTGGCTGAACCACTTCCTAACATCCAGCCTGTGTAGTTCCCAGAGCCAGTGAGTAAATCCTTCAACCAGTTGCCTGTTAAGCACTTTTGATAATTCATGCTAGCATTTTTTGGTGAGACGTCATAAAAATGGAGGCGTGAGGTGAGCCTCTTGAAATCTCCCCTGGAATTTACAATAAATTGAACAACTGTAATTTCACAAAGGACTCCCTGTGCAACAGACAGGCAAGAAAAAGAGGCAAGTGACCGAAATCATCTAAAGTTGGGCAAATTGGGCAAGTGGGGGAGGAGGGAAGTGGGAAGTGCAGAGAGGGGGGCTGTGCGGCCCAGGACTCAGACCTGAGCTTGGAGCTCCGAGCTCACTGTATTCCGGAGCTACTGCAGCTGCAGGAGAGGGAAGAATTCGGACTGCTACTGCTCTGCTTAGGTCACACAGTCCCGCCTGAGGGATCAGCATATACCACAGCTGAACCCAATGCTCATGGCAGAGACCTCAGAGCAAAGACTGAGGGAAGAACGGTGAAAACAGCAGTTTAAGCCCTCACTGCCAAGCAGAGAACAGAAGCCTTAGACACTGAGACTAACCGCCCCATTCCTACCCTCCCAGAGCTCACCCCACTCCCACCCCCGCAGTGCTAGAAGTAGAATGGTAGAAGTGTCAGATTAAAAGAATAGAATATTAGCAGTTCTGAGAACTGTGGCCCACAGCCACGGATTCAGAGTGCAAATAGTTCCGGTGAAGGGGAGGGAGCCTTGGGTGCAGGTCTGGCTGTGGTGGTGGTCACCACCATTGCTCTGTGCCACCTCTCACAATCCACACCGCCCCTCCCTGTCCCCACTTCTCTGGGTGGATCCCTGCAGGAGTAAACAGAGCTGCTGAAACACATTGGCTCTGAATCTGATGCAGGAAGAGCTTTGGATCTTCAGAAGCTCTCCACATCCCCCCACAGAGCTGGTACCTTGTGACCCAGGCGAACCGTTCAAAGGGGAGAAGTCCACCTTCCAGGGAATCCCCCCATTGTGTTGGAAGCCAAAAGAGTGCAGAGAAATATAACACTACATTGTGAGAGAATAAAAGGCTGCAGTGTGAGACAAAATAAAACATCCTCTAATACCTACAGGAAAACAAAACAAACAAAAAAAATTCTTTCTATCAACCTGTTGCAGAACGCAGTCCTGCAGATGCCTAGGAAGAGAAATAATAATGCATTAATTGCCATGAGTAACCAAGGCAACAAGACAGCTCAGAAAGAAAATGAAAAGTCTCCAGAAAATGAACTTACAGACATGGAAATGAGTGACTTGAATGACAGAGAATTCAAGATTGCAGTTCTGAGAAAACTCAATGAGATGCAAGAAAACACAGATAAGCAGTTTAGTGAACTCAGAAACACAATCAAAGAACAAAATGAACATTTTACCAAAGAGATTGAAAATTTTTTTAAAAAGTACCAAATAGAATTTCTGGAGATTAAGAACTCAATAGAAGAAATGAAGAATGAAATAGCCAACTTAGGTAGTAGAGTTGACCAGACGCAGGAAAAAATCAGTGACATCGAAGATAGAAACCTGGAAATGACATGGATGGAAGAAGAAAGAGACTTGGGACTTAAAAGAAATGAAATAACTCTACAAGAAATTTCTGACTCTATCAGAAAGAGCAATATAAGAATAATGGGCATACGAGAAGGAGACGAAAGGGAGAAGGGAACAGAGAGTATATTCAAACAGATAGTTGGTGAGAACTTCCCAAACTTGTAGAAAGAACTGGATCCTCGAATCCAAGAAGCTAATAGAACTCTTAATTACCTCAATCCCAATAGACCTTCTCCAAGGCACATTGTATTAAAGCTGTCAAAAATTAATGACAAAGAAAGAATCCTGAAGGCATCCAGGGAAAAGAAGATGGTAATCTACAAAGGAAAGCCCATTAGAATATCATCAGATTTTTCAGCAGAAACTCTACAAGCCAGGAGGGAGTGGAGTGAAATATTCAAACTATTGAAAGAGAGAAATTATGAGCCAAGAATAATATATCCAGCAAAGTTATCCTTTAGATATGAAGGAGGAATAAAGACCTTTCCAGACATACAGAAGCTGAGGGAATTTTCTAACACATGACCTGCACTACAAGAAATACTAAAGGAGGCTATTCGACCAGTGCATATGGGGATAATTTGTGACAACAAAAACATAAAAGGGGGAGAGTAAAGGCATGACAGAATACAGGAATGGAGAAACTAAGCATGCTGAAGAAAACGGAATACTCTAAATATGAAACTTCTTTTTACACAAACTTAATGGTAACCACTGAAAAAAAATTCAAAACTAAAATACATAACATAAGAAAAGAAGAAACAGAGGAGAAAATCATAGAATACCACCACACTGAAATAATAGACAGCAACAAAAAGGCAAAGAAACAATGGAGACACAGTCTTACCAGAAAACCAAAGATAGAATGATAGGAAATCCTCAAATATTAATAATCACCCTAAATTTAAATGGACTGAACTCACCAATAAAAAGGCACACAGTAGCAGATTGGATCAAAAAACTAAACCCAACCATATGCTGCCTCCAAGAGACACACTCAGCTACAAGGAAAAATATGGACTCCAAAGTGAAAGAGTGGAAATTGACACTCCAAGCAAATGGTATCCAGAGAAAATCAGGTATAGCCAATCTGATATCAGATGAAACAGACTTCAGGATATAAAAGGTAACAAGAGACAAAGATGGACATTTCATAATGATAAAGGGGATTAGACAACAAGAAGACATAACAGTCATCAATATGTATGCCCCCAATCAGGGAGCACCAAAATATACCAAGCAACTACTTACAGAAAGGGAGAAATTCACCAAAACACAATTATACTAGGGGACCTAAGTACATCCTTGACATCTATGGATAGATAATCCAAACAGAAAACAAATAAAGAAATAGAAACCCTAAATGAAACATTAGATGAAATGGACATAATTCACATTTATAGAGCACGTCATCCTAGAACATCAGACTATACATTCTTTTCTAGTATACATAGAACATTCTCAAGGATAGACCATATATTGGGACATAAAACTAGCCTTTAGGGATAAATGCTTCCAGATTATTTGGGTAGATACCCAGGATAGGGATTGCTGGGTTGTGGGGACAGAGCCCCAGAAAGTAGTTTACAGGCTCTCGGCCTCACATGGAAAGGTGCTGGCTCGGCTGTGGCCGGTTAGCCAATTGGCCGCTGGTATAACTACTGCGGCTATGGAGGAGAGCCGAGGACTGCCGAGGATTGCCGAGGAGCCGAGCAGAGCCAAGGAGAGCTGAGGAGAGCAGAAGAGGAGAGCCGAGGAGAGCGGAGAGAGGAGAGGAACAGAGTCGAGAGAGTGGAGGAGAGTCGTCGGTCGGTCGGTTGGCAGAAAGGCGGACGGCAGGTCGCACGTCCAGTGGGCCCAGCCTCCAGTAAGACCATAGTGGTATGACTCCCCTACCTATGGCTCCATGGGTGTTCCTTTTTGGCCTCACCATATCCTGCGTTCTTGTGTGGGGAGTGGGAGCAGAGACCCCGCAGGCCGCTCCGCACGACAAATGGCGCAGCGAGCAGGGTCTCCCGCACGACATGGGTCATATGGTAACTCTATTCGTAAATTTTTGAGGAACCTCCTCACTGCCTTTCATAGCGGCTGCACAAGCCTGCATTCCCACCAACAGTGTATGAGGGTTCCTTTTTCTCCAAGGCCTCTCCAACACTTGTTACTATTGGTCATGTTGATGAAAGCCATTCTAACTGGGGTGAGGTGATATCTCATTGTGGTTTCTTTTTTTTTTTTTTTTTTATTTTATTAAATTTATTGGGGTGACAATTGTTAGTAAAATTACATAGATTTCAGGTGTACAATTCTGTATTACATCATCTATAAATCCCATTGTGTGTTCATCACCCAGAGTCAGTTTGTTTTCTGTGTTGTTGTTTTTAATTTATTGGGGTGAAAATTGTTAGTAAAATTACATAGATTTCAGGTGTACAATTCTGTATTACATCATCTATAAATCCCATTGTGTGTTCACGACCCAGCGTCAGTTCTCCTTCCATTACCATATATTTGACCCCCCTACCCTCATCTCCCACCCCCTACCCCCATTAACCTCTGGTAACCACTAAACTATTGTCTGTGTCTATGAGTTTTTGTTTCCCATTTGTTTGTCTTCTTCTTTTGTACTTTTTGTTTTACATACCACATATCAGTGAAATCATATGGTTCTCTGCTTTTTCTGTCTGACTTATTTCGCTTAGCATTATACTCTCAAGATCCATCCATGTTGTCACAAATGTTCCTATATCATCTTTTCTTACTGCCGAATAGTATTCCATTGTGTATATATACCACTACTTCTTTATCCATTCATCTATCAAAGGACATTTTGGTTGTTTACATGTCTTGGCCGTGGTAAACAAACCTGCAATGAACATTGGAGCACACGTGTCTTTATCTCTAAATGTTTTCAGATTTTTGGGTAGATACACAGGAGAGGGATTGCTGGGTCATATGGCAATTCTATTCGTAATTTTTTGAGGAACCTCCACAATGCCTTCCATAGCGGCTGCACCAGTCTGCATTCCCACCAACAGTGTACAAGGGTTCCTTTTTCTCCACAGCCTCTCCACACTTGTTACTATTTGTCTTGTTGATGATAGCCATTCTGACTGGGGTAAGGTGATATCTCATTGTGGTTTTATTTGCATTTCTCTGATGATTAGTGATGTTGAGCATTTTTTCATATATCTATTTGCTGTTTGTATGTCCTCTTTGGAGAAATGTCTGTTCAGGTCCTCTGCCCATTTTCAATTGGGTTGTTTGTTTTTTTGTTGTCGAGTTCCATGTGTTCCTGGTATATTTTGGATATTAGCCCCCTATCCTAGGCACTGTTTGCAAAAATCTTCTCCCATTCAGTTGGTTGCATCTTTATTTTGTCAATGGTTTCTTTTGCTGTGCAGAAGCTTTCAAGTTTCATATAGTCCCATTCGTTTATTTTAGCTTTTACTTCCATTGCCTTGGGAGTCTAATTCATAAAATGCTCTTTGAACCTAAGGTCCATAAGTTTAATACCTATGTTTTCTTCTATGCAGTTTATTGTGTCAGGTCTTATGCTTAAGTCTTTGATCCATTTTGAATTAACTTTGGTACATGGTGACAAATAGCAGTCCAGTTTCATTCTTTTGCACGTGGCAATGGAATTCTGCCAGCACCATTTATTGAAGAGGCTGTCTTTGCTCCATTGTATGCTTTTAGATTCTTTGTCAAAAATTATCTGTCCATATTTATGTGGTTTTATTTCTGGGTTCTCAATTCTATTCCATTGGTCTATGTGTCTGTTTTTCTGCCAATACCATGCTGTTTTAATTATTGTAGCCCTGTAGTACAAGCCAAAGTCAGGAAGTGTGATACCTCCACTATTGTTCTTTTTTCTTAAGATTCCTTTGGCTATTCGGGGTCTTTTGTGGTTCCAAACAAATCTGATGATTTTTTGTTCTATTTCTTTAATATATGCCATTGGGATTTTGATGGGGATTGCATTGAATCTGTATATTGCTTTGGGTAATATGGCCATTTTAACTATGTTGATTCTTCCAATCCATGAGCACGGAATGTCTTTCCATTTCTTTGTGTCTTCTTCAATTTCTTTCAAAAATGTCTTATAGTTTTCAGCATATAGGTCCTTCACATCCTTGGTTAAGTTTATTCCTAGGTATTTTATTCTTTTTGCTGAAATTGCATAAAGGAATTGTTTTTTGTATTTCTTTTTCTGAGATTTCATTGTTAGTATACAGGAATGCAATGGACTTTTGTGTATTGATTTTGTAGCCAGGAAGTTTACTGTATTCGTTGATTGTTTCTAATAGCTTTTTGGTGGAGTCTTTAGGGTTTTCTATATATAGCATCATGTCATCTGCAAAGAGTGATAATTTAACTTCTTCATTCCCAATTTGGATGCCTTTTATTTCTTTCTCTTGCCTGATTGCTCTGGCAAGGACTTCCAACACTATGTTGAAAAGCAGAGGTGATAGGGGACAGCCATGTCGTGTTCCTAAACGTAAAGCAAAGGGCTTCAGTTTTTCACCATTAATTATGAGATTAGCTGAGGGCTTCTCATATATGGCCCTTATTATGTTAAGGTATTTTCCTTCTATATCTATTTTATTAAGTGTTTTAATCATAAATGGATGTTGTATCTTGTCAAATGCTTTTTCTGCATCAATTGATATAATCATATGATTTTTGTCCTTTAGTTTGTTTATGTGATGTATCACATTGATGGATTTGCAGATGTTGAAACATCCTTGTGCCCTGGGGATGAACCCCACTTGGTCGTGATGAATAATCTTTTAAATGCATTGTTGCATTTGATTTGCTAGAATTTTCTTTACAAGTTTTGCATCTGTGTTCATCAGAGTATTGGTCTGTAGTATGTTCTCTTTTTTTGTGCTGTCCTTACCAGGTTTAGGTATCAGGGTAATGTTGGCCTCATAAAATGAGTTAGGGAGTACTGTCTCTTCTTCAATTTTTTGGAAGAGTTTGAGCAGGACTGGTATTACATCCTCTTTGAAGGTTTGGTAGAATTCACTCACTAGTGAAGCCAACTGGTCCAGGAATTTTGCTTTTGGGAAGGTTTTGGATAACTGATTCAATTTCCTTACTGGTGATCCGTCTGTTTAGATTTTCCAGTTCTTTGTGGTTCAGCCTTGGAAGGCTATGTGTTTCTAAGAACTTGTCCATTTCTTCTAGGTTATTGAATTTGGTGGCATATAGTCATTCGTAGTATTCTTGGATGATCCTTTGTATTTCTGTTGCATCCGTGATAACTTCCCCTTTTTCATTTCTGATTTTGTTTACTAGTATCTTCTCTCTTTATCTTAGTCAGCCAAGCCAAGGCTTTGTCAATTTTTTAAATCTTTTCAAAGAACCAGCTCTTTGTCACATTAATTTTTTCTATTGTCTTTTTGTTCTCTATTTCATTTAGTTCTGCTCTGATTTGTATTATTTCCTTTCTTCTGCTCACTTTAGGTTACATTTTTCTTCTTTTTCTAGTTCTTTAAGGTGTAACATGAGGTTATTTATTTGGGATTTTTCTTGTTTGTTGAGATAGGCATATAGTGATATAAATTTCCCTCTTAAAACTGCTTTTGCTGCATCCCAAATATTTTGGTAGGATGTATTTTCATTGTCATTTGTTTCTATGTATCTTTTGATCTCTCCTCCAATTTCTTCTTTGACCCAGTCATTCTTTAAAAGTATGTTGTTTAGTCTCCATGTATTCGTGTTTTTTCCTGCTTTCTTTTTGCAGTTGATATCCAGTTTCAAAGCCTTGCGTTCAAAGCATATGCTTAGTACGATTTCAATCTTCTTAAATTTCCTGAGGTTAATTTTATGTCCCAATATATGGTATATCCTTGAGACTGTTCCATGTACACTTAAAAAAATGTATAGTATGATATTTTAGGATGAAGTGCTCTATAAATGTCAATCAGGTCCATTTCATCTAATGTGTCATTTAGGGCTGCTATCTCATTATTTATTTTCTGTTTGGATGATCTATCCATAGCTGTCAATGATGTATTTACGTCCCCTAGTATAATTATGTTTTGGTCAATTTCTCCCTTGAATTCTGTTAGTAGTTGCTTGGTATATTTCAGTGATCCCTGTTTGGGGGCATAAATATTGATGACTGTTATGTCTTCTTGTTGTACAGTCCCCTTCACCATTATGAAACGTCCATCTTTTCTCTTGTTACCTTTTTCACCCTGAAGTCTGTTTCATCTGATACCAGTATAGCTACACCTGATTTTCTCTGGATACCTTTTGCTTGGAGTGTCAGTTTCCACCCTTTCACTTTGAGTCTATGCTTGTCCTTGTAGCTGAGATGCATCCCTTGTAGACAGCATAGGGTTGGGTTTAGTTTTTTGATCCAATCTGCTACTCTGTGCCTTTTTGTTGGTGAGTTCAGTGCATTTACATTTAGGGTGATTATTGATATGTGAGGATTTCCTATCATTCTAATTTTAATTTTCTGGTGAGACTGTGTCTCCATTGTTTCTTTGCCTTTTTGTTGTTGTCTATTATTTCTGTGTGGTGGTATTCTATGATTTTTACCTCTGTTTCTTCTTTTATTACAGTACATATTTCAGTTCTGGATTTTTTTTGAGTGGTCACCTTTAAGTTTATGTAAAAGAAAGTTTGATATTTAGAGTATTCCATTTACTTCAGCACGCTTACTTTCTGCATTCCCATATTTCGGTTCCGGCCTTTATTCTCCCCCTTTTTATGTTTTGGTTGCCACAAATTATCCCTGTTGATGGTGGTCGAATAGCCTCCTTTAGTATTTCTTGTAGTGCAGGTCGTGTGTTAGAAAATTCTCTCAGCTTCTGTATGTCTGGAAAGGTCTTTATTCCTCCTTCATATCTAAAGGATAACTTTTCTGGATATATTATTCTTCGCTCATAATTTCTCTCTTTCAATAGTTTGAATATTTGTTTCCACACCCTCCTGGATTGTAGAGTTTCTGCTGAAAAATCTGATGATAATCTAATGGGCTTTCCTGTGTAGAGTAACATCTTCTTTTCCCTGGCTGCCTTGAGGATTCTTTCTTTGTCTTTAATTTTTGACAGCTTCAATACAATGTGCCTTGGAGAAGGCCTGTTCATGTTGAGGTTTTTAGGTGTTCTATTTGCCTCTGGCATTCGAGGATGCAGTTCTTTCCACAAGTTTGGGAAGTTCTCACCAACTATCTGTTTGAATATACTCTCTGTTCCCTTCTCCCTTTCTTCCCCTCTGGAATGCCCATTATTCTTACATTGCTCTTTGTGATGGAGTAAGAAAGTTCTTGTAGATTTATTTCATTTCTTTTAAGTCTCAAGTCTCTTTCTTCTTCCATTTGTAATTTCCAGGTTTCTATCTTCAATGTCACTGATTCTTTCCTCCATCTGGTGAACTCTACTACCTAAGCTGGCTATTTCATTCTTCATTTCTTGTATTGAGTTCTTAATCTCCAGAAATTCTATGTGTTTATTTTTAAAATTTTCAATCTCTTTCGTAAAATGTTCATGTTGTTCTTTGATTGTGTTTCTGAGTTCATTAAACTGCTTTTTTGTGTTTTCTTGCAACTCGTTGAGTTTTTTTCAGAACTGCAATATTGAATTCTCTGTCATTTAAGTTACATATTTCCATATCTTTAAGTTCATTTTCTGGAGACTTATCCCTTTCTTTCTGAGCTATCTTGTTGCCTTGGTTATTCATGGCAATTACTGATTTATTATTTCTCTTCCTAGACAACCACAGGAGTGGCTTCTGCAACAGGTTGACAGGAGTAGGTCTTTGTTTTGTTTTCCAGTGTTTGTAGAATGTTTTATTTTCTCTCCATCTACAGCCTTTTTTTCTTTCTCACATTGTAGTGTTATGTTTTCTTTGCACTATTCCAGCTTCTCACACATTGGGGAGATTCTCTGGAAGGCGGGCTTCTCCTCTGTTAATAGTTCGCCGGGGTCATAGGGCACCGCATCCCTGTGGGGACGTGGAGATCTTTTGAAGTTCCAACGCTCTTCTTGCACCAGATCCAGAGCCCATGTGTTTCAGCATTTCTGTTTACTCCTGCAGGGACCCGCCCAGATAGGTGGGGCCATAGGTGGGGTAAGTTGTGAAAATTGGCCCAGAGCAATGGCAGGGACTACCACTACAGCCGGTCCTGCTTCCACAGTTCCCTCCCCTTTGCTGGAACTAGTTGGGCTACGAATCTGTGTCTGTGGTCCACAGTTCTCAGAACAGCAAATATTCCGTTCTTTTGATCTGACACTGCTACTGTTCCGCTTCTAACACTGGGCAGGTGGGTGCAGGGTGCACTCTGGGAGTGTAGGGAAGGGGCGGCTAGTCTTAGTGACTAAGGCTTCAGTTCTCTGTGGCAGTAAGGACTTACACCACCGTTTTCAGCCTTCTTCCCTCAGTCTTTGCTCCAACGTGTCTGCTGTGACTGTTGGGTTCAGCCATGTTATTTGCTCTCCCTTCAGCCCTGTGGCCCATAAACAGAGCCCTTGCAGTCCGAGTTCTTCCCTCTCCTGCAGCTTTAGTACTTCCGGGATGCAGTGAGCTCAGAGCACTGAGCTAGCGCAGTCCTGCCTCGTGCAGTTCCGTCTCCGCACTTCTCCATTTCCTCCTCCCCTGCTTGTGCAATTTGCCCACCTATAGGTGAATTCAGTAGTGAGATTCTTCGTCTTGCCTGTCTGCTCTGCAGGGAGTCCTTTGTGGAGTTACAATTTTTCTATTTATTGTAAATTCCAGGGGAGATTTCCAGAGGCTCACTTCACGCCACCATTTTGATGACATCTTTTCCGTAACTCATTTTATGAGGCCAAATTACCCTGATACTAAAGCCTTGTAAGAGTAACAAAAAAAAGAAAACTACAGACCAATATCTCTGATGAATACAGATGTAAAAATCCTAAGCAAAATTCTATCAAATCGAATGCCACAATGCATTAAAAAAAGATACATCATGGCCAAATGGCGTTCATCCCAAAGGCACAAGGATAGTTCAACATTTGCAAATCTATCAATATGATATACCACATAAACAAACTAAAGGACACAAATCATATGATTATATCAGTATATGCAGAAAAAGCATTTGACAAGATACAACATCCATTTATGATTAAAGCACTTAATAAAATAGGTATAGAAGGAAAATACTTTAGCATAATAAAGGCCATATGTGAGTAACCCTCAGCTAATGTCATAATTAACAGTGAAAACCTGAAGCCCTTTGCTCTACGTTCCGGAACACGATGGGGCTCTCCTCTATCACCTCTGCTTTTCAACATAGTATTGGAAGTCCTAGCCAGAGGAATCGGGCAAGAGAAGGAAATAAAAGGCATCCAAATTGGGAATGAAGAAGTTAAATTGTCACTTTTTGCAGATGACATGATGCTATATACAGAAAACCCTAAAGACTCCTCCAAAAAGCTATTAGAAATAATAAACAAATATAGTCAAGTTGCTGGCTACAAAATTTCATTGCATTACTATATACTAAAAATGAAATATTAGAAAAGAAATAAAAAAAGTTTCCATTTGCAATTGCAGTAAAAAAAATAAAATACCAAGGAATACACTTAACCAAGTATGTGAAAGACGTACTGAAAATTATAAGGCATTTTTAAAATAAATTGACAAAGACACAAATAAATCGAAAGCCATTCCATGCTCATGGATTGGAAGAATCAACATAGCTGACTCTGGGTGATGAACACAATGGGATTTATAGATGATGTAATACAGAATTGTACACCTGAAATCTAAGTAATTTTACTAATAATTGTCACCCCAATAAATTTAATAAAATAAAATTAAAAAAAGAAAAAGAAACAGAGAAATCATGAGCCAAGAATAATATATCCAGCAAAGATATCCTTTAGATATGATGGAGGAATAAAGAAGCTGACATACAGAAGCTGAGGGAATTTTCTAAACACGACCTGCACTACAAGAAATACTAAAGGAGGCTATTCGACCACCATCAACAGGGACAATTTGTGGCAACCAAAACTCAAAAAGGGGGAGAATAAAGGGCTGAACCGGAATACGGGAATGGAGAAAGTAAGCGTGCTGAAGAAAATGGAATACTCTAAATATCAAACTTTCTTTTACATAAACTTAAGGGTAACCACTCAAAATAAATCCAGAATTGAAATATATACTGAAATAAAAGAAGAAACAGAGGGAAACATCATAGAATACCACCACACAGAAATAATAGACAACAACACAAAGGCAAAGAAACAATGGAGACACAGCCTTACCAGAAAACTAAAGATAGAATGACAGGAAATCCTCACATATCAATAATCACCCTAAATGGAAATGGACTGAACTCACCAATAAAAAGGCACAGGGTAGCAGATTGGATGAAAAAACTAAACCCAACCATATGCTGTCTCCAAGAGACACATCTCAGCTACAAGGACAAGCATAGACTCAAAGTGAAAGGGTGGAAATTGACACTCCAAGCAAATGGTACCCAGAGAAAATCAGGTGTAGCCATAATGATATCAGATGAAACAGACTTCAAGGTGAAAAAGATAACAAGAGACAAAGATGGACATTTCATAATGGTGAAGGGGACTATACAACAAGAAGACATAACAGTCATCAATATTTATGCCCCCAATCAGGGAGCACCGAAATACACCAAGCAACTAGTAACAGAACTAAAGGGAGAAATTGACCAAAACACAATTATACTAGGGCACTTAAATACATCATTGACAGCTATGGATAGATCATCCAAACAGAAAATAATTAACGAAATAGCAGCCCTAAATGACACATTAAATGAAATGGACGTAATTGACATTTATAGAGCACTTCATCCTAAAACATCAGACTATACATTCTTTTCTAGTGTACACAGAACATTCTCAAGGATAGACCATATATTGGGACATAAAATCAGTCTCAACAAATTTAAGAAGATTGAAATCATACCAAGCATATTCTCTGATCACAAGGTTTTGAAATTGTATATCAACTGCAAAAAGAAAGCGGGAAAAAACACAAACACATGGAGATTAAACAACATACTTTTATAGAAAGACTGGGTCAAAGAAGAAGTTAGAGGAGAGATCAAAAGACACATAGAAACAAATGACAATGAAAAGACATCCTACCAAAATTTTTGGGATGCAGCGAAAGCAGTTTTAAGAGGGAAATTTATCTCATTACAGGCCTATCTCAAGAAACAAGAAAACTCCCAAATAAATAACCTCATGTTACACCTTAAAGTACTAGAAAAAGAACAAGTAAAACCCAAATTCAGCAGAAGAAAAGAAATAACAAAAATTAGAGCAGTACTAAATAGAGAAGAAAAAGACAATAGAAAAAATTAATGTGACAAAGAGCTGGTTCTTTGAAAAGATTAAGAAAATTGACAAACCCTTGGCTAGACTTACTAAGATAAAAAGAGAGAAGACACTAATTAACAAAATTAGAAATGAAAAAGGGGAAGTTATCACGGACACCACAGAAATACAAAGGATCATCCAAGAATACTATGAAGGACTACATGCCACCAAATTCAATAACCTAGAAGAAATGGACAATTTCTTAGAAACATATAGCCTTCCAAGGCTGAACCATGAAGAACCGGAAATTCTAAACAGACCAATTACCGGTAACGAAATTGAATCAGTCATCCAAAACCTTCCCAAAAGCAAAAGTCCAGGACTATATGGTTTGACTAGTGAATTCTACCAAACCTTCAAAGAGGATCTAATACCAATCCTGCTCAAACTCTTCCAAAAAACTGAAGAAGAGACAGTACTCCCTAACTCATTTTATGAGGCCAACATTACCCTGATACCTAAACCTGGTAAGGACAGCACAAAAAAAGAAAACTACAGACCAATATCTCTGATGCATACCGATGCAAAAGTCCTAAATAAAATTCTAGCAAATCGAATACAACAATGCATTAAAAAGATTATTCATCACGACCAAGTTGGGTTCATCCCCGGGGCACAAGAATGGTTTAGTATCCGCAAATCCATCAATGTGATACATCACATAAAGAAAATAAAGGACAAAAATCATATGATTATATCAATTGATGCAGAAAAAGCATTTGACAAGACACAACATCCATTTATGATTAAAACACTTAATAAAATAGGTATAGAAGGAAAATACCTTAATATAATAAAGGCCATATATGACAAGCCCTCTGCTAATCTCATAATTAATGGAGAAAAACTGAAGCCCTTTGCTCTACGTTCAGGAACACGACATGGCTGTCCCCTATCACCTCTGCTTTTCAACATAGTGTTGGAAGTCCTTGCCAGAGCAATCAGGCAAGAGAAAGAAATAAAAGGCATCCAAATTGGGAATGAAGAAGTTAAATTATCACTCTTTGCAGATGACATGATGCTATATATAGGAAACCCTAAAGACTCCATCAAAAAGCTATCAGAAACAATCAACGAATACAGTATATTTGGTGGCTACAAAATCAATGTACAAAAGTCCATTGCTTTTCTGTATACTAACAATGAAATCTCAGAAAAAGAAATACAAAAAACAATTCCTTTTGCAGCAAAAAGAATAAAATACCTAGGAATAAACTTAACCAAGGATGTGAAAGACCTATATGCTGAAAACTATAAGACATTTTTGAAAGAAATTGAAGAAGACACAAAGAAATGGAAAGACATTCCGTGCTCATGGATTGGAAGAATCAACATAGTTAAAATGGCCATATTACCCAAAGCAATATACAGATTCAATGCAATCCCCATCAAAATCCCAATGGCGTATTTTAAAGAAATAGAACAAAAAATCATCAGATTTGTTTGGAACCACAAAAGACCCCGAATAGCCACAGCAATCTTAAGAAAAAGAACAATAATGGAGGTATCATACTTCCTGACTTTGGCTTGTACTACAGGGCTACAATAATCAAAACAGCATGGTATTGGCAGAAAAACACACATAGACCAATGGAATAGAATTGAGAACCCAGAAATAAAACCACATAAATATGGACAGACAATTTTTGACAAAGAAGCTAAAAACACACAATGGAGCAAAGACAGCCTCTTGAATAAATGGTGCTGGGAGAATTGGATAGCCACGTGCAAAAGAATGAAACTGGACTGCTATTTGTCACCATGTACCAAAGTTAATTCAAAATGGATCAAAGACTTAAGCATAAGACCTGACACAATAAACTGCATAGAAGAAAACATAGGTACTAAACTTATGGACCTTGGGTTCAAAGAGCATTTTATGAAGTTGACTCCAAAGGCAATGGAAGTAAAAGCTAAAATAAATGAATGGGACTATATGAAACTTAAAAGCTTCTGCACAGCAAAAGAAACCATCAACAAAATAAAGAGGCCACCAACTAAATGGGAGAAGATTTTTGCAAACAGTGCCTCCGATAAGGGGCTAGTATCCAGAATATACAAGGAACTCATGCAACTCAACAACAAAAAAACAAACAACCCAATTGAAAAATGGGCAGAGGACTTGAAGAGACATTTCTCCAAAGAGGACTTACAAATGGCAAATAGACATATGAAAAAATGCTCAACATCACTAATCATCAGAGAAATGCAAATCAAAACCACAATGAGATATCACCTCACCCCAATCAGAATGGCTATCATCAACAAGACAAATAGTAACAAGTGTTGGAGAGGCTGTGGAGAAATAGGAACCCTCATACAGTGTTGGTGGGAATGCAGACTGGTGCAGCCTCTATGGAAGGCAGTGTGGAGGTTCCTCAAAAAGTTAAGAATATAATGGCCAGATGGTTATGACCCAGCAATCCCTGTCCTGGATAGCTACCCATAAAACCTGAAAACATTTATCCATAAAGTCACATGTGCTCCAATGTTCATCGCAGTTTTATTTATGGTGGCGAAGACCTGGAAACAACCCACGTGTCCTTTGATAGATGAATGGATAAAGAAGTTGTGGTATATATACACAACGGAATACTATTTATCCATAAGAAAAGATGAAATAGTACTATTTGCGACAATATGGATGAATCTTGAGATTATAATGCTAAGTGAAATAAATCAGACAGAAAAAGTAGAGAACTATATGATTTCACTGATATGTGGGATATAAAACTGAAAACAACTGAAGAAGAAGACAAACAAATGAAGAAACAAAAACTCATAGACACAGACAATAGTTTAGTGGTTACCCAAGGGTAAGTGGGGAGGGGGGTTCTAGAAGAGGGTAAACGGGGTCAAATATATGGTGATGGAAGGAGAACTGACTCTGGGTGGTGAACACACAATGGGATTTATAGATGATACATCACAGAATTGTACACCTGAAATCTATGTAACTTTACTAACAATTGTCACCCCAATAAACTTTAATTTTAAAAAAACAAAAACAAACTACTCCCCCAAAAAACACATTTATTTGTGCTTTATTGTATGCCAGGCACTATGCTATGTGCTTTACATGTATTACTTCATTTTACTGTCATAAAATTCTATTAGGTTGTTACTACTTTTTTTCTTAATTGTATGATTAGGATGCTGAGATTTGGAAAGGAAAACTTCTTGTTCAATGTCACACATCTCTTAAATTGCAGAGCTGGGATTTGATCCCAGATTGATTTGACCCCAAAGCTAATCTCTTGGCCAATTTGCTACACTGTCTCTTATGCCATTTGTTCTTATCAACTGAATTATATACAGATCCCAACACCTCAATCTGGCTCAGACATTAGAGAATGAGACCTTGGGCAAGTTACTTCAAATCTCTGGGCCTCAATGTCTTCACCTACAAAATGGGGATAACATTACCTACCTCATAGGTGGTGACTAGGATTAAGTGAGTTTATGTATGTAAAGTGCATTTAGAACAACCCCGGCACATGTTAAGTGCTGACTGAGTACACAGTGGCCAGTGCTATTATAGTAATCAGAATGTGTCAAAGGGAATATTGTGTCCTCCAAAATGCTATCCAGATGATGCTAGCCTATCAGACTATGGTTATCCTAGTAGGCAGAGATTACCATTTGCAGTTAACATCAGCATATTAGGAATTCTGCTCTAGTCACTCTTTGTCTGCTATGAAAATAGGGGAGCTTTGTTTTTCTCTGTAAATCATTTAATCCCTAAGTATTATGGAGAAACTATCACCTGTTTCAGCACTGTAGTAAGAGTGAGATCATCACAAAAGAAGTATGAGATAAGAGCACTGCCTCCAAGGTGCCAACAGTCCAGTGGAAGAGAATAGCTTGGAAGAAAGTAACAATAAGGAATGCTGGGCAGTACATAATTCAGTGCTCAGTGGTATGGTACTTATTTGAAGAGATATAACAGTTCAGACAGAAAAGAGGTGAGTTGGAATCAATATTCATATCTAAGCCAATTGATGAGACTATTCACTCCTAAAGCATGCAGCAGAGTTGTCTGGATGTTCACCAAAGCCAGAGTCAGCCAAGCCTGTAGGCATGGGGGCAAAGGTCATGTAGTCAGTCCCCTGTGCTTCTCAGCAATTCCTAATTCCCTCCCAGGGCTTTTTCCTACTCAGCCATTTTCAGTATTTATCCTCTTACCTCGTCATTTTGTCTTCAGAGCATTTACCGCTATCTGACTTGATCATATATACTATGTTTCCCCGAAAATAAGACCTAACCGGATCATCAGCTCTAATGAGTCTTTTGGAGCAAAAATTAATATAAGACCTGGTATTATTATATTATATTATATTGTATTGTATTGTATTGTATTGTATTGTATTGTATTGTATTGTATTGTATTGTATTGTATTGTATTGTATTAGATAACATTATATTATATAACACCCAGTCTTATATTATAGTAAAACAAGACTGGGTCTTATATTAATTTTTGCTCCAAAAGACACATTAGAGCTGATGGTCTGGCTAGGTCTCATTTTCAGGGAAACACAGTATTTACTATTTTTGTATCTTGTCCATCTCGCCCACTGGATTTATCAGCTTCTTAATAGCAGGAACTTTGTTGTCTTCACACTAAATCCCCAAGCCCCATACGAGTGCCTAGCTCAGTAAATATTCATTTGAACAAAAGAATATTTGCCAGACCTACTCTCTCCAGCTTTCTCCTTTGTTTTAATAATACCAAGGCTGTCTCCAGTCCTGAAGCCATAGTTAGCTGCTGCAGATAATTATAATAGCTACTGTTTATTGAGCCTTGCTGTGGGCCAGACTGTGTAATATAGTGCACATAACCATCCCATGAAGTCAAGAATGTTATTCTTCCCAGCTTACAAATGTAGTAACTGAGCCCTAAAGACATTATATAACTTGTCCAGGTTCACATACTTAAGACATGACTGCCTTCCAGTAAGGGTTGACTGCATACCTTATGCTCACTGGCTTTAGTCTTACGACAACCTCCAGTGGTGTTGGGAGATGCCCAGAATTTGAGACAAAGAAGTAGAATCCTGAAGAGGTAGTGGAGGAAGGTTGGATGAGAAAGTTGGTCGGTAGGTGTCATGGGTTGAATTGTTCCCTGCCTCCAACAAATTCATATGTTGAATTTCTAACTCTAGGACTTCAGAATGTGACCTTATGTATAAATAGGGTCCTTGTAAGTGTAATCACTTATGATGAAGTCATACTGGAGTAAGATGGAATCTACCTCCAATATGACTGCTGTCTTTATAAAAAGGGACAATTTGGAGATGCACACATATACACAGATCACACCATATGAAGGTGAAGGCAGAGATTGGAGTAATTGCCAGCACACCACCACAAGCTAGGAGGGAGGCATAGAACAGATCCTTCCCTTACAGCCCTCAGAAGGTACCAACCCTGCTGATACATTGATCTCAGACTCCCAGCCTCCAGAACTGAAGCGATAAATATCTGTTGTTTAAGCCACCCAATTTGTGGTATTTTGTTATGCCCTAGCAAATTAATATAGTAGGAATAGGCATGGAAAGAGCTGGGGAAGAGAACTAAAAACCTTACAGCTCCTGGTGGGCATTCTTTCTGGTATTCCATCCTAGCCTCTTCTCCCTTCACCCACAACCCAGTCTGGCATTCTGAAGACATAGCTTCCTTCTTCTAAGAGCCTGTCAATCCTTTCTGAAGGCACCAGAGATTTCCTAGGAGAGGAAAATGAGCTTCTTGATTTTCCTTGTTAATGTTGCTATCCAAGCCCACAAAATGGATCATAGTGCAGGGAATAGCCCCTTAGAGACCATAGTCCCTTACAAAGGATCCTCAGATACTTCACAGACTCTGTGGCCTCTCCAAGACCAATGTTGCCCTGACCTATTGCAGGTATTTTTACGTGCATAAACTTGAGAAAATCCCACAAAGCTAAATCTCTCAAACATCATATGTTGGTGGCCCTACTTGATAGAATAAGTTGGAAAGAGGACACTTAAGGGGAGGACATATCCCTGATCTCTGCAGTGTCTGCTGCAGATATTGATTCCACTGTCCTTTAACCCTCTGGCACTGGATTGATATTATATTACTGGTAATGAAGAGAGAATCCTGCCGGGAATTGTTAAATGGTTGGATGTCACTATAATGGATCTTTTCACAGTAAAAATAATGAGGGTTCATGACTGATTTCAATAAAGAATGACAAGAAAAATGTTTATGCCTTATCCAGGCCAAATACCCATAGTCACAAAACTACTCAGGGATTTTCAGCAATGTGTAGTCTCCTTCCAAGCCCCAACAATTTCTGTTCTGAACAGAACTTACGTCATGACAAAAGCTTTCCTCATGAGCGGAGTTAGTGTTTGATTTCTCTAACACAGGGATCAGCAAACTTTTTCTGTAAAAGACCAGTTGGTAAATAATTTAGGCTTTGAGGGCCATCTCTGTTGCAACTACTCAGTCATGCTCTTTTTGTGTTGAAGGGGCCATAGACCATACATGAATGAATGGCTGCGGCTGTATGCCAATAAAACTTTATTTAAAAAATAGGCAGTGGCCAGATTTGGCCTGTAGGCCAGAATTTACTGGCCTCTGGTGTGTAGCATAAAAAGACTAGAACTTTGCTGCCTATGGATACAATGTTCCTATTTCCAAAGCTTTGGGGTCCAGATCTTTCCTGGGAATTGTCATCTCAGGGCCCACATTCTTTTGATGAAATGGAAGAGAGAAATGAATAAATCAATCTCATTATTCCTTTTAGGGCTCCATATTGCCAACACTGAACTAAAACGATATCAACCTTTCACCCTTTAATTGCTTCCCCTAGAATATATCAGCTCATAATTTTTATGATAAAGAAGAAATAAATTGCCTTACAGAAGGTCTTCTTCAGTGATGAAATGGCATTGACAGAAGGAGACTAAACTGTGTCTGGAGCCCTGGATTTTTGTCGCTGTCTCTGCCCCTGACAAGCTCAGTGACCCCTCACAAGTCATTTCATCTCTGTGGTATGACAACTCTTTTCCTACTTACTTTATGGGATTGTCATGAGAATAAACTAAAAAGGCCAAAGATAAGAGGCATGAAAGCATTATGTAAAAAGTTAAATTCTCACAGATTTATTTCTCCAAAGAAGCCAGAAAGATGAGAGGGATGCTTTTCTGCATAGATGGGAATATTATAACTGAACTAGAATGCTGAACCCTTGTGATATAGAGAGGCCAGGACAGGAGAGGGCAAAGGGCTGCACACAAAGCTGGGGTAGTTAGACTGGCTGGTTGTCGTGTCATTTGTATCTAAATTGATTCCTTTCACTTTGGGTTATTTCCCAGTCAGTTTATTGGAAAGAGCAGGTGCTCATTACTGAATTCCCTTGTTTATTTTCCCAAATCCATTAAGTCAGTATCAAACAGTCCGAATTGTCTGACACTAAAGCAAGTGATTTATTTATCTATGGTTATCTATTACATCTGGCTTTGACAGGCTTCATTTCTATGTGTTAAAAACACAAAGCCCTTTAAAAGTTTGATTTTGTTGCAAAAAGAAAAAAATTAGCTGCATAGGGGAACATTGATGGGAGTGAAAGGGAGCAACTCTCTGACTGACAAGTCTAAATGTCAGTGCTTTTTAAAAATGCATCAAAACATATGGAATCTAATATGTGGACTAAGAGGCCAGACTTTCATAAATCCCTATAGGGAACTGTCATTTGGGTTTAAGATTTGGTGCAGGGGAAAGAGCAGTGGGATCAGGAGGTGTGATTTGAATCCAGACTCTGACGAAATTGCTGTGCAATTTTTGCTAAGTTCAGTCACTCTTGACCTGTGTCTTCTCATTTGTAAATGAAGAGATTTAATATGATGTACTCTAAGACTCCTTTTCCTGCCCACTTTCTATGAATTAAGAATGTAATGACTATGGTGCTCATTGTTCGTTTGTTCAGGACACATTTATTGAGATGCTACCATGAGCTAGGCACTGGGAGTACAATAGGCAAAGAGACTCAAATCCTTCACCTCTTGTATCCCATGGAGTAGAGACAATGTCTCTCCTCCCTCCCTTGAATCAGAGAAACAGAAGGGCTTTTATACTATCATTGTTCAATTACTATTTTAGCCTATCCTTTTAAATAGTACAATTTTTACCCAAGTCTTAAGACAATATTGACCTGACCTAGAAACAGATTTTGTTGTGGTAGTGAACATAGAGTTTGTGTGTGCGTGTGGAAGATGTTTTTGACTTAAAGATTATTGCAAGCCAGAGTTTCCAGTTTGGGGCAAGAGTTGACTATCTTTTAGACCTTGTCTGTGGTTAACCCTGTAACTTCACAAGAGGCCTCGAGCCCAACTGGCTGTACATTTCAGCTGGGCTACTAGGGGCAGGACTGGTTGCATTTTGCCTGGAGAGAGGAGAAAGCAGCTTGAGCAGGCTCTCCAGAGAAAAGGACACAGCCCAGAGCTCCAGAAAGCATGGGATGTGATATAAATAGGTGGGATAGCACAGAAGTGCCCAAAGGGCCAGGTTGACTAGGAGGAATAGGTAAGGGATGGGGAGAAGGAAAGACTGGGGCACAGTTTTCTGGGCTCATAATAGACAAGCAGGGCCATGCTGGAGCTACTACACAGTTGTGAAAATTGAATATTCATCCATTGATATTTACTGGCTGAGCGCCTAATATGCACCAGGTACTTTGCTAGATTCTGCAAATACAGAGGTTGATTAGACTTGGTCCATGTTCTCAGTGAGCTCATGGTCCACTGAAGGAAGCAAATGAATGAATGGCTGATCAGAATACACATCTAACCTCATTGAAAAGAGTGTCCTAGTCTGCTTCATTCACTGCTGTTTTCCTAGTTTAGTACATAACCTGGTACAAGAGGTTGTAAACCAGACAAGGGGTGATGGTGGCTCAGAGAAAGAATGAAGTGGAGGAATCAAAGAGCTGTTAAGGAGGAAGACTAGACCACGTTTGGTGATGGATTAGATGTAAAGGCAGAGGGAAGAATCAAGGATGATCTTCAGCCCTCTGACTTGGGCAACTAGTAGATGGTGATGCCGTTCACTGAGAGGAGGAACCCAGGAGTTTGAACTAAGTACAGAGACTGCTGAATAAGGATTGGGAGCCTGGTAAGACATGACTTCCTGTGATGCTCCAGAGGTGGCCAAAGGAGTTGACTGTAGTGCCAATCTTTCTGTTTCTAGATTCATTTCTGCCCCAGGATGTCTGTTTGTATGTCATATCCTAGGGGAAAAAAAGAATTTGGGTCTTTTTGAAGTGTGAGTAGAAACTGAGAATGGTCTGTGGTCTGATACAATGCAAGTTAAACCAGGTGTGTGTGCAGTAAGTAGTGTGTAGTCCCTCTGTCTTCAGGAATTCCAATGTTTGAGTAATGTCCTGAGGTTACTAAAGGGATAAAAGAGAAAACCTACTTGGGGAATATTTCACCTAATGTCAGTTCTGTATGTAGCTCAACTCACAGATATGGGGGTAGGTTTTGCCTTTCATCTTCAAAGCCCTACCTCATCTGTGACTCCTTGAAATTTTGAGATTGTCACTCTCTTAGAGGCTCCTTTTCAGCAGCACCATTATGACAATGAAGTTCAGGCAGAATGGAGTCACAACCGCAAACATTATCTTAGGTAGCAAGATGAAAAAGGAGCACATTGCCAGAGAAAAAAGTGCTTCCATCTGGAATTTTTTTCTTGATGGTTTCCTTAGGGACATAAGTTTGGGATTTTGTTAGTTGAAACTATTTGGCCATAGCACAATACTTGGTATGTATTTATGTGGGGGGCAGGGGAGCTTTGTTGGCATGTTTTGGTCTAGAAGTTTTAGTAACAGAATTTAAATGGAGAATTTTGTACAAATGTAACCTTCATAAAGGGAGTCAAGTATAGAAGGGTTGGGAGTCAGAAGACCTCTATTTCAGTTTTATCTCTGTCATTAAGTAGCTGTGTGACACTTAGCAAGTCCCTTCCCTTTAATAAATCTCAGTTTCCCCAGCTATAAAATAAGGAAGTTGAACTTAATGAGCTCTGTCCCTTTCAGCTCTGTTGTTCTAGGAAAATGAACCAGGAATCAAACCACTGTGATGTAACTACTCTGAACTACCACCATGTTTCCCTGAAAATAAGACCTAGCCAGACCATCAGCTCTAATGCGTCTTTTGGAGCAAAAATTAATATAAGGCTAGATGGGTGGGAGGGGGTGGGGATAAGGGGGAGCGTGAGGGGTTTAGAAAATAGTTGGTAACCACAAGATGGCCATGGGGTTTTGAAAATTAATTTGGGGAACGTAATCAATAATGTAAAGATTTTGTAGGGTATCCGATGGACACGTGTCCCATTTGGGAGACCACCTCAGGGGTGATGTAGATGCCTGATCTCTGCACTGTACACCTGAAGCTGAACAATAATGAATGCTAACTACAATTATATATATATATATATATATATATATATATATATATATGTATACAGTTACAAGAAGCGAGTACAGCATTAGGAATAGAGACAGTGGAAATGTAATGGTTCTGTGCGATGTCAGAGGGATAGTGGATGGGGGGAGGGGGGATCACACAATGTGCGGGATATAAATGATAAACGTCTAAGTGTTGCTTTGTCTTGTGCACCTGAAACTAATAAATTAATTAATTAATTAATTAATATAAGACCCAGTCTTATATAATATAATACTGGGTCTTATATTAATTTTTGCTCCAAAAGACACATTAGAGCTGATGGTCTGGCTAGGTCTTATTTTGGGGGAAACACTGTATGAAATGAACTGAGAGTAAATAACTACTCTGGTCAACAGCTTTGCTGCAGAGCTCTTTGAAAAGGCAGTAGCTGTTAGATGAAGAGATAATTAAAAGAGCTTATTATTTTCATTAATCATGTTCTTATCCTAAAAATTAATCTGATGCCTTTCTCCCGAAGGAGCTAGCCTAAGGAGCCAAATTGCAATTCTGAGAGGTAAAGAGCTCTATGCTCTTTTGAGAGAACACTAATTGGCCTTAGTTTAGCCCAAGAGTGCTGGCTTGGGGGCCCTGCTAACAGAATGTGGTTGCAGGCTGGGATAAAGGTAATCAAAGGTTCCCATACTGAGAGTTACGTGAGGGCCCTGGAGCCTCCCCACCCTCCCCACACACACTATCCCTGAGTGCTCTTTCCCCTCCCCCTGAATAAAATGGAGTGCCCCGATAATGCATCAGGGAACTGGGGCTGCTTCTCAAACAGCAAGCACAGCCTTTCCAATTTCATAAAGAAAGAAGCTGAGGTAGCTAAAACCTCTGCAGCTGGCTAGGGATTGTAGGAACTCATCACCTCTGCTAGAATTGTGAAGTCCACATCACTTCTGGACACTGAATCTCTGTTACTATCAACCCCGAGCTTTCACAGTGAGCACAACCAAGTTATGTTCTCTCAAAGGCAAAGGGTTAGACAGTGTGAAGCCAACTGTGTGGGGTGGGAGACCTTAAAGTGTTTGATGAGTGGTTCCGACGTTGGACTTAAGCCCCTGAAGTGACCCTGTGTTGGTCTCCTTTAATGGACCCATTTTGTGACAGTATTATCTATGATCTGTGCTGACTGCAGCAGTACAGTAGAAAGAACATGAATGTTCGCACCCTGTCTGTGTACTCCACCAGTGCCTCATGAGCCACAAGACAATTCTTTTTCTCAGATTTAGAAAGTCATCCGAGAGGATCCAAAGAGATCTTTCTGACCCTCCCCTCACAATTGTGCAGTTGAAGAAACAGGGGTGCAGGGCCTCAGCAGTTGGGTCAGGAACATGCCTCAAGTCACAGTAAATAAATGGCAAAATTAAAACTCAAAATCAGACTTTCTTGGATGAATAATCAACTATAGCTCCTTCCCTTGCCAGTGATTATCAACTGGAGGCAGCACGTCTCCCTACCACCACCAAGAGTCATTTGGGAATGTGTGCAGACATTTTGGATTGTCAGAAAGATTCAGGGTACGGGTGCTACTGGTATTAATACTCAGGGACCTGCCATGCGTTAGACAATCCCACATTTGAAAATGCCAACATATCCCATTGAAAACCACTGCAGGCTATACTAGGCTGTGTCCACCTGGAAAAATCCAGAAGAATACAGAGTCATGGCTTAACCGATCTCCAGGAGAAATCATGAGGGTTGTGAGATTGGAGATCTCAGTCCTAGTTGTAGTTCCAGCAGCACATTAGTGAGTGACCTCAGACAAGCCTTCCTCTCTGGACCTCGGTTACCTCATCTGTAAAATAGTGGTTTTGCCAGGATGGTCATTAAGAACTCTTCCAATTTAACATTCTGGGCCTTGTTCTTTCAGAAGTATGGTCCAAGGACTACCTAGGAAGCAGTTTGTTAAGAACCTAGATTCCCACACCCCATCAAGACCTGCTAAATCAGAATTTATGAAGGTGGGGACATTGGGATCTGTATTACATCCTCAATGATTCTGAAGTGCAATCCGTTTGAGAACCAGGGTTCTGGTGCTCTAAGTGGTGGAGCTGTACTTGATCAGCTAGCACTCACAGAGTATAAAGAGATCATTTGCACCTCCCATTCAGAGCCACACCACTTGTGTGATGGCAGGCCTGTCCTCACTGAAGCCTCAACACTGAGCTCAAGGCCCTTTGTGGGCTCCCTGCCAGATGCTGAGCAGGGGTAGAGGGCTGGCACAAACATTGGCGCTGATGGAGAAAAGGGGTCTCAGAGGGAGCAGCTGACTTTTCAAGACTGTAGTGTTTACTTCTCTAACAAATGAGAGGAGACAGCCTGAGCCTGTTATGCTGCCCACCCAGCATCTGTCTTCTCAAGCAGCTGCCCTGACAGTGCTGGAAGCTTAGGCTCCATGCTCCAATAGCTGCTTGGTCTAAACATTGCCTCTGCAGCCTGTCTCCTCACACAACTCCAGCAGCTGTCTCCTCCATCCCAGAAGAGTGGATGGAGCCTGCAGCTAACATATTGTATATATAACACACCCAGACTGAATTGATGACATCTTTCTGTTGGCTCATGGAGTGCTTTGCTCTCCCATCCAACAACCCAGAGTTAAAGGCCTCCATCAGTGTTTAAAGCCAAAAGGCTAAGACATAAAGTTCACCTTTGGTTAGTTTGGTGGAGAAAAGGGTGGTTCTTTGAGCTTGGAAAAAAGTGTCAGACAGAGTGCTTTTATTCATCATGTGAAAGATGCAAGAATTGTGTTCCAGGGAAGCTTTGAAGATTTATTACCTGGTGTTCTGGATGACCTTCAGGCCGACAGGCCATCAGTAATTACCCTACTAAATAATGCAAAACATGTTGGCTACAGTTTCCTCGGGGAGTTTCAGGGATTTCAAGTCCTCTCAAGAAAATGAAGGGAAGAAGATAATTGCCAAACATACGCTAGTGTCCCAATGTAGGATGTACCCCCTCTTCTATAGAGAGCAATCTTTCTGAGTTTGTTTTGCCCAGATTCATGAAATATAAGATGTGGGGGCAGTATAAATAAAATTTAAATATTACATTTTCAACATATATCTCCTATTATGTTTCTTAGAAATGAACAGTGTGTTCCCCCGCCCCCCCGCCCCATACTCTCCTTCCCAAAGGAACAATCAGCATTAAAGTAGTGTTTACAGTTCCTGAGCCCAGGACACCAGTTTCTGCTAAGAGAAAATGCCAAAGAATGCATATGTCCATCATTCAATGGTTAGATGTGAAGATTTAATTACAAATAATGAATGTATTGAGAGTAAAAAAAATAAGTCAAAACAAAGGCCAAAGGACAATGCATTGTCAGTGAGGTAGGACCCATTTTACACCTGTTGGAAAGCTTGATAGTTATTAATCTGTCCTGACAGGAAGAAAGCATTTTTGTACCTGACAGAGTTGATAAATGTGGCAAACACCAGTTCTACATTTTAAAATCAATATGAAATATTTTGCAGAGCAAACCCGGATCAAGCCAGCATACCAAACATAAACAGCTAACCACCAGCATGGAGACTAATTATTTAAATAAGTTCCAGAAGACACATAAAAATTACAAGAGGGAAAGATAGAAGGAGACAAGGCTGATAAAAGGAAAATGGGCTCAGCTTGGTTCAAGGAAACTTCTCTAATAAAAAGGATCCTTGGAATTTGATAGGGATTTGTTATGGTTGTTATGGCAGAGAGCAATGAAAAGCAGGCAAGGAATGAGCAGGTATTCAGTAGGAGCTTTTTACAGCTAGTATGCAATTGGGCGCTAAAAGTATGAACTATCAATCAGAATCATACACAGCTATAGTCCAGAAGCCCTAACACAAGCCCAGAATCTTTCAGGTTGGAAACATTCAACTTCAGCTTATAGATTGCCCGGATCCATTTATTTATTCAACAAGCATATATAAAGAATTCTGGACAGTCATTGGTGAACAGAGCAGTGTCCTTACCCTCAAAGGGTTTACAGCAGAGTAAGATAGAGATAGAGATGGAAAATTACAGTAGCATGCAACAAGTATTGTGATGGAAAGAGGCACAGGGGTGTTGTGGGAGCGCAGAGTAGGGGAACTATGGAGTTAGATGGATCTGACTTCATTTTCAGGTTCTACCACTTCCTAGTTGTTTGTGACTTTGAGCAAGTCACAAATTTCTATGAGCCCCATCTATAAAAAAATGTTTTTAAAAATCTCATCTGTAAAATGGGAACAATTTTATAACCTACCTCTTAGGCATGGTGATTAAATGACCAATGCATAGATTGGTCATTTAAAAATATATATAGATACTCTCTTCTTTTCCAAACACTTGGATGACAGAAACTGTGCTGTCATCCAAGTGTTTGGAAAATAAAAGAGCATATATTTATTTATTTCCCTCTTTTTAAAGCAGTGGGTGCTATAGACAGCAGGGAGGTATTGTTCTAATGCAAAAGTTCTAGAGTTTCTGACATCCTATTCCCATAAGGAGACAAAAAGGGAATGATTTTTCTGGAAGTCTTGCACTGAATTTGCTCCGCCAACTCTGGAAAACCAGTCCCACAACTGCTATTGATATCTGCTGCTTTGTTTTACTAAAGCTAGCTAGTACACCTGCACCTTAGAGAAAGCTGGTAATTAAACTCACACACATGCACAAACTACACACACACACACACACACACACATCTGTTGGTTCTGTTTCTCTGCAGACCCCTGAGTAATATAGTCACGTGGTTTATTTCATTTAATTCTTTAAAAAGAGCTGTGAGAATTAAATATTATTATGCAGATAACAGACAAAACATCAAGGCACAGAGAGGCTAAGTAACGTGCCTAAGACTGCAGAGTTAATTCATGCATTTCCCTTTCCCCAGGCTGATTCAAGATCCCTGTTTTAACTCCCCATTTGCACAGAGCTAAATGTTACCAGTGGCTTACAAATGTTACCAGTGATACGACTGTTACAAATGGCTGTAGCCACATCTAGCCTTAATCTCTAACACCCTTTGAAGGACATTGCACAGCACACACAGACATACAAATCAGCCTATCAAATGCAAATAGAGCTATCAAGTTGGGGGTGTTCTTCGGTGTTCACAAAGCTGCTTACTTATCCAGTATGCATTTCTCCAATCTGAAAGCCTGCTCTGGATAACAAAGACAGACCTCCAACAAATTCAATTTTTGTCCAAAGTTGGAAAACTCTCATTTTTTATGAAGGGGCTGAATGTCCTGGATAAAGTTTGTCCCCTTATGAAACTACTAAGGAAAAGGGGCATCACAGGACACTGGACAGCAAAGTGAAGTCTGGAAGATCAGGGAGAGAGAATCAGATGGTAGACAAGGATAGATTTAGCTGAAGTGTGGGCTGGCCTTGGATTTTCTGGCAAAAGGTTTTGTCGCCCAACATTTATTAAGAACCAATGCTGTGCCAGATATGGGAAATCCAAAGACAAATATGACACTGTCTCTGCCTTCAAAGAGCTAATAATCTAGTATATCTCACAAGATGACAGGGAATTCTTTTCATCTGTGGAACAAATACATATCAACTGCCAACTAGGTGCCAGGCCCACCTGCTAAGTGCTGGGCATAGAGTGGTGAGCAAATGAATGTGTTACAGATTCCCAGCCCTGATGGGGCTCACAATCTACCAGAGCATTACACCTGCCCTCAAAATCACCAGAGTGGGGAAAGAACCCTGTAGCCCCCCACCCCAAATCTCCTTGAGTTGGTCTCTTTTGCAACAATGTACTGTCTTTCTTTGTCTATTCTGAATTCACTCCTCTCTCAGGAACGTAACCCTGTGACTGGGGACACATTACTGTATTTTAAATTATACAAAGCCTAATGTTTTGAGGAAAAAATAAGATAGACACTCTATTCAGACATGCAATCTCCTCAGCCAGGAAACAAGGCAGCCAGAGAGAGCAGTGATGGCCATCCGTCTTCCCTAGCCCAACACAAGAACAAACAATCTTCTCTGAATATTAAAGGCCTAGGAACAATTTAGACAGAAAGTCTGCACTTCCTTTTTCTCCCCTACCATATTCAATGAAATACAATTCTGATGTTCAGAGAGTCTCCAACTAAGTAGATAATACAGACACATTTTTCAAAGAGCCTGCCGTGGCTTTTTATCCTCCACAGAATCTAATGCCTGTCAAACATTTTAGATTAAAACGAGTATGAAAAGCATGGCCTTATTCTGCACTTCCTTTGCTCTGCAGACCAGGCAGAGACTGGGATGAAAATTAGCCTTGGGCTTTAAAGTCCATAGTGGGATACCCCACATACATACACATTCCTTGTATTATGCATCTACTATGTTCAGAAATAGTATATTAGAAATAATGTTGGCTTTGGAGTTGGGCATGGCACTAACCTGCTGTTGACCTTAAGAAGTCACTTCAACTATATGAATCTCAATTTATTCATTTTGAGACTTATCCCCCTCCCCATAGTGTTATGGTGAGACTCAAATGAGACCACGTATATGCATATGAGGGATCTGACACATAATAGGCATTCAATTAATAGTTGTCCATCTCCTTTATGTCCCTATGGGGACAGAGCCAGGAGTGCAGTTTCCAGGCTCTCGGCCTCACGTGGAAAGGTGCTGGCTCAGGTAGTAGATGGTCATCAGCTGTGATTAGATGGCCATCAGCTGTGGCTAGTTGGCCGTCAGCTGTAACCAGTGAGCCATGGGCCACTAATATAACTGCCGTGGCTATGCTAGCAGCTAATGGGGGCTAGCAAGAAGATGGTGGCTGAGCTAGCAAGTGCGGATTGCAGTTAGCACGCGACGTGGCTGGCAGAGAAGTGGATGGCAGGTTGCAGATAGTGTGGCTCCTGCTTCCTGTATCTCCAACCCAGCTGCCAGCGAGACTATAGTGGTATGACTCCCCTATCTATGGCTCCGTGGGTGTTCCTTTTTGGCCTCACCGTGTCCTGCATTCTTACGTGGGGAGCGGGACCAGAAGAGACCCCGCCTGTCACCCCGCATGACAAATGGCGCAGCGAGCAGGGTATGGTGCCGGCCAAAACCTACCGAAGGATGGTGGAACAGTTTCTGCATGTAAAAGTTCAGCTTCTGGAGGCCCGTGAGGAGCGACACCAGGAGCGGGAGGCACGGTCTGCCTGGGAGACTCAAGCCTCCAATGGCACACCACCTTCTTGGCCATGAAAGACATTGCCTTCCTTTTGTTAATCTGCTGCGGCCTTCGGCTTCGAGGGTTGTGGACATCTTACACGGAGGCCTCCACCCACTCAGACACCTGGCACGGCGAGCAGGATTCTGGCCAGGTAGGAATGGCGTCTGACTCTGGGCAGGACAGGTGGCCCCCACACAGTGTGTGGTGTCCGGTGGCCACTGTTCTCAGGAGTTGCACCCCCAAGGAGGGGTGGGAGGACATGGACGGCTCTCCGGCCAGCGTGGAGAGGGCTCTGGCTGAGTGGTTGCCAGAGGAGCAGAAGGCTACAGCCAGCTGCGTGGGCTGGATGTTCCTCACAGCCTTGAGTCTCAACACGGAAAATGCGCTTAATGAAATAGCCCAGGTGCCAGACCAGGTGTCCCAGTTGGAAGCGCTGGAAGCTCGGGTCCGCCTGTTGGAAGAGGGGCCCCATAGTGGAGACTCTGAGGCAGAGGGGGAGGAAGCAAGTGGAGACAATGTAGCTCCCAACCCCCAAGCCCGGCCAATCTTGAAGCAAAGGGTAAAACCTGAGCAACCTTTGGGCCCCGGGGGCATTGCTGCCGGCAACCAGCTATGACTGAGTTCAGGACCTACACCCCTTACACTCCCACTGAGTTGCAGGAACTGGGGAGGTGGTGCCGACAGCGCCCTGGAGAGCCAGTCTCAGCTTGGCTATTACGTTTATGGGATGAGGGAGCAGACAGCATTCTCTGCTACCCAGGCGAGATTGAAAAGTTAGCCTTCGTGACAATGCATCCGTCCCTGTGACAAAGGTTACAGAACTGCCATAGGTTGGCCCACGACCAGGGCAACCATTCTCTAATGGAGTGGCTCACTGCTGCGTTACACACAGTATGGGGACAGGCTGGCGAGCTGCCAGACACTGTAAGTCAATGGCAGTCATATACAGAACTTACGCAAATAATCCGTGAAATGGGTATGAGACATGCTATTTTTAACCCTAATATGCAGGGGCCAGATGACGAGCTTTTTACAGCCAGCATGAGAGATCTGGTTTTGGATACTGCACCTGCGAGTGCTTTTGGATCCTTGGTTGCTATTCTTACACCCTATGTGGGGCGGCGGATCCATGAAGTTACGTTGCCATGGCCACCCTAGGGGATGTTGAAAGCCAAGGAAGTTAAGACAGGAGATCCATGCAGTTGAGACCTGGAAGCCCAAATCAAAAGTAAAGGGGCGAGGTCGCGGGCCTCAGAGAGCAAGACATGCACAGATGTGGCGTAATCTCGTGGCAGGAGGGGTCGATTGGGAAAAAATAGACCAACAACCCAATGCACTCTTTTTTTTTTAAATTTTATTTTATTAAATTTATTGGGGTGACAATTGTTAGTAAAATTACATAGATTTCAGGTGTACAATTCTGTATTACATCATCTATAAATCCCATTGTGACTCTGGGTGATGAACACCCAATGCACTCTTGTTGGAACTTTGGAAACAGTTGCGTCCGGAACAGCAATTCCGGCAAAGCCTAAAAGAGAAGTCTGGGAAAGCGCGACCCGTGTCCCTCCAGGACTTCATGCAGCCACTTGAGGCCGACTCCTTTCAGCTTGATTAGGGGTGGGGCCAAGGTACCCGGTCAGAGGGGACGAGCAGGGACTGGAGGCCCCACATAGAACTGTCCATATATTGGTCCCCTTCTAATGTGCAGAGGGTGTTATCCTTAGTTGACACTGGTGCTGACTGCAGTCTTGTTTATGGGAACCCAGAACTGTTCCCCGGACCAGCAGTCTGCATTGATGGGGGAAAGACTGTGACTGTAAAAGCTGTTTCCTTACTACTGGGTATAGGAAGGCTTCCCCCTCATATCTACAAGGTTTATGTCTCCCTCGTTCCGGAGTATATTCTAGGGGTGGATGTGTTACATGGCCTCAGCTTACAGACATCGGTAGGAGAGTTCCGTCTCCAGATCCGGGTGGTGAAATCCAGATCCGGGTGGTGAAAGCGGTGACACGCGGGCATGCTCACCACCCTCCTCAAGTGTTGCCACAGCCCTGGCACATGGTTACAGTGCGACAGTACCACCTGCCAGGAGGACAGGAGGAGACTGGTGGTACCCTAAGAAGTCCAGGAAGTCTGGCTGTGCCCAGAAGGACTGGTGGTGCCCTGAGAAACCCGGGCTGTGCCCAGAGAGACTGGCTGTGTCCAAGATATTGTATTCACCTCCAGGCTCCTCGCACAGGGCCCCTCGCGGAATACACTTGTCGCGTAGATTGTGAGGCGAGACCTTGTAGGGGTGGAGTGTGGGCACAGAACCAGGAGTGCAGTTTCCAGGCTCTCGGCCTCACATGGAAAGGTGTTGGCTCAGGTAGTAAATGGCCATCAGCTCAATTGGATGGCCATCAGCTGTGACTACTTGGCCGTCAGCTGTAACCAGTGAGCTATTGGCCACTAATATAACTGCTGTGGCTACGCTAACAGCAAAAATGGGGGCTAGCAAGTAGATGGTGGCTAAGCTAGCAAGCGCGGATTGCAGTTAGCACGTGAGGTTGGTTGGCAGAGAAGCGGACGGCAGGTTGCAGATAGTGTGGCTCCTGCCACCTGTGTCTCCAACCCAGCTGCCAGCGAGAATATAGTGGTATGACTCCCCTATCTATGGCTCTGTGGGTGTTCCTTTATGGCCTCATCATGTCCTGCGTTCTTATGTGGGGAGCGGGCCAGAGACCCCGCAGGCCACCCCGCACAACAAATGGCGGAGCGAGCAGGGTCTCCCGCACGACAGTCCCTCGTCTGGTCCTAAGGACAGCCTGAAAGCAGTACCCTTCTTAGGACTTATACTCCTGTTTTTGCCTAGCTTTGGTTTCTATTTCTTTATTGTCTTCATGTAACCAGGAAATTCCAGAATTCCTCCTGACCTCCCTTCAGGTTTTTACTGCTTCACTCTAGTCTTTGTTTTGCTGCCAAT
Organism: Rhinolophus sinicus; assembly: GCF_057876585.1. Classification (NCBI taxonomy): domain Eukaryota; kingdom Metazoa; phylum Chordata; class Mammalia; order Chiroptera; family Rhinolophidae; genus Rhinolophus; species Rhinolophus sinicus. The sequence continues at coordinate 99,560,387 of NC_142518.1, forward strand.
TAGGAGGTAAGGCATCCATGCAGTATTTGTACAACCCAATCAAATGAGCATGTTCTGTCATCATTGAGAATCTGTATAATTGAACTGATGCAAATCCTCTGATAATGAGAAAGTTTCATGTTCCATATGAAAACAAATCTCCAGTAATTAGCATCTTCTTTTCATCAGTGTGTTCCAGCAGGTGGGTTGAGTGTCCTGGGCCAGGGATTGGCAGCACTCCAAAGCCTTGGTCTGTTGGGAGTTCAGGCCCCTCAGTAGGCTGAAAGGAAATAACTTAGGAAACAGAGAGAACTCCCAGCATGTTGAATTTCATACCATAGGAGTGGTCTAACACTCAGCACTCTCTATGCAGAAAGCCCCAAAACATTTTCCTGTCATTATCTCTTCCCATTCAACCTTCTTTGGTTCATTTATTAAGCTGACATGTCCACTGCAAATTCAAAGCATGACTTGGGAAAGTCTCCTTCCTCCTCTTTGTCTCAATCTTCTCTGTTAATTGAGTAATCTAAAGGAGAAACTGTGGAAACCACTGGATTTGTATTTTTTTATTGTCTTCATCCCCACCCCCACAACTACAGCCAACACCAAAAAACTCTTTAGGTAATTAAGAGGTTCTATGCCCAATTCCAATGTGGGGATCGAGGAAGGAGAGAGGGCTAGACACTGCACCTGTGTTTCTTCCCTAATCAAAGCATGGTTTCAACATAAAATTGGTTGGTAAATTTTATTGGAATTTGGTAACCATATATTGTAAAGTGTGTGTGTGTGTGCGTGTGTGTGTGTGTGTGTGTGTGTGTGTGTGTGTTGGAGGTGTGGGTTACCCACACCACCAAGCAATTCTCAAACACCAGCTACAGTTCAACTCAATTTTGACATTATCTACCCACAAATATGGTCATATTCCACAGGTTAAGCGTTCAGTACTACAAGACTACCCTCCACCCTTCAAAGGTCTGTTCCAAGTTATCACCTGTGCTTCTGACCAACTGGCTACAGATTGGAGGTGCCAATGACATCCTCTTTGGGTTTGATTAATTTGCTAGAGTGGCTCACAGAACTCAGAGAAACATGTTACTTACTAAGTCACTGATTTATTTTAAAAAGGATTTAGCTTAAGGACAGCTGGATGAAAGAGATGCATACGGCAAGGTGTGGGGGAGAGACATGGAGTTTCCATATCCTCTTCAGGCATGCTACTCTCCCAGCACCTCCACATGTTCACCATCCTTTTGGGGTTTTTTATGGAGGCTTCATTACACAGGCATGATTGATTAAATCATTAACCATTGGTGATTGATTCAACCTCCAGCCCTTTCCCCCTCCCTGGAATTCAGGGAGTGAGACTGAATGTTCCAAAACTCTATTCATGTTGGTTCCTCTGGAGACCTGCCCCTACCTATCCTTAGGTGCTTTCCAAAAGTCACCTTATTAACCTAAACCCAGTCTTGGTTCAAAGGGGCTTGTTGGGAATGGTAAGACACCCATGTCACCTTTATGACTCTGAAGCAATTTCAGGAAGTGAGGACAAGAGACCAAACATTATGACAAAACAGGCTCCTATTGCTTTTATTGCTCAGGAAATTCCACAGGTTTGGAATTCCACAGGTTTGGGGAACTATAAGCCAGGAACCATGGACAAAGACCAAAATATACATGAGAAACATATTTTGGTCATCTAAGTGACCCAATATATATCTCTTACAAATCACAATATTGCAGTAATTTAAACAACAGCAACAAAGGGCTTTATTGACAGGATATTGGAAAGCTTGTAGATGCAATGGGAGGCTAAGCACAAGGCTAAGAAAGAGAAAGGAACAAGGACAGAAACAATTTGCATTTACAGTGCTGCTGCTTGCATGGATGGACCCAGATCATGTATATTTTGTCCTTGCATCAATCTACTTAAGATTGAAAGTACTGGGTTTAGAGCCCAGTTGTCTCTATTTAGGTCACCCACTGTCCTCTTGAATTTGAAACAAGGGTTAGGCAGAAGAAGCCTCCAGGAACCCTTTTGACTTCCATAGTGGGAAGTCACCTGATCACCTCTGCAACTTTAAATAGTATGATAAAACTATGCCATTTACTGACCCATTAACAACAAACAAATCTCTTCACTTCCTACTTAGTAACTAGAGAGATGGAGTTGCACCTTTCCCTTTATACTGCCTCACCACCATTCTCCAGCTTTTATCACCTTGTTCCTTTACTTTTTCTGCTGTCAAGGTTGACAAGAGGTATGCTTTGTTCTACTATATAACCATACTTAAGTTTTCTATGATTTTCTATAGATTGATTTATTTTATTTATTTTTTAATTTCAAAATAAGGTTTAACATTTGTTAATTATTTTGTTTACAAACCAGTCTAGTTGATGTTTCTCTAGTTATCTTGGTTGTCTAAAACTTATTCTCTAGCGGATTCCTCAGGAAGGGCTCATGATTTTTTGCATGTTGATAACAATTTGTGGCCCTTTATACTTGAAAATTAATTTTGTTGGATATAGAGTTGTAAACTCCCACTTGTCTTTCCTAGATGTCTTAAATATATTATTCCACTTTCTTTTGGCATGAAGTCTGATGATAATCTAATTTTCTTTCCTTTATCAATAAAATGCTCTTTTTTTCTAGATGTCCAAAGGATCTTTCTTTTTTGTTGACGTCTATTAGTTTTACTAGAATTTGCCTTGGTTTTGTTAGTTTGGGTCAATATTTTAAGATATGCAGTGTGCACTTTCAATGCATAGTTTCAAAAAAATTTTTTTATTAGTTTCAGATGTACAAAACAATGTAATAGACATTTATCGTTTATATCCCTCACACAGTGATAACCCCCCTCCCCCCATCTACTACCCCTCTGACATCGCACAGAGCCATTACATTTCCACTGTCTCTATTCTTTTTTTTTTTTTTTAATTTGATTAAATTTATTGGGGTGACAATTGTTCGTAAAATTACATAGATTTCAGGTGTACAATTCTGTATTACATCATCTATAAATCCCATTGTGCGTTCATCACCCAGAGTCAGTTCTCCTTCCATCACCATATATTCGATCCCCCTTACCCTCATCTCCCACCCCCCACCCCCCGCCCCCCTTACCCTCTGGCAACCACTAAATTATTGTCTGTGTTTATGAGTTTCTGTTTCTCATTTGTTTGTCTTGTTCTTTTGTTGTTTTTGGTTTATATACCACATATCAGTGAAATCACATGGTTCTCTGCTTTTTCTGTCTGACTTGTTTCGCTCAGCATTACTCTCTCAAGATCCATCCATGTTGTCACAAATGTTCCTATATCATCTTTTCTTACTGCCGAATAGTATTCCATTGTGTATATATACCACAACTTCTTTATCCATTCATCTATCGAAGGACATTTTGGTTGTTTCCATGTCTTGGCCACCGTAAACAAAGCTGCAATGAACATTGGAGCACACGTGTCTTTATCTCTAAATGTTTTCAGATTTTTTGGGTAGATACCCAGGAGAGGGATTGCTGGGTCATATGGCAATTCTATTCGTAATTCTTTGAGGAACCTCCACACTGCCTTCCATAACGGCTGCACCAGTCTGCATTCCCACCAACAGTGTATGAGGGTTCCTTTTTCTCCACAGCCTCTCCAACATTTGTTATTATTTGTCTTGTTGATGATAGCCATTCTGACTGGGGTGAGGTGATATCTCATTGTGGTTTTGATTTGCATTTCTCTGATGATTAGTGATGTTGAGCATTTTTTCATATGTCTATTTGCCATTTGTATGTCCTCTTTGGAGAAATGTCTCTTCAAGTCCTCTGCCCATTTTTCAATTTGGTTGTTTGTTTTTTTGTTGTTGAGTTGCATGAGTTCCTTGTATATTCTGGATACTAGCCCCTTATCGGAGGCACTGTTTGCAAAAATCTTCTCCCATTCAGTTGTGGCCTCTTTATTTTGTTGATGGTTTCTTTTGCTGTGCAGAAGCTTTTAAGTTTCATATAGTCCCATTCGTTTATTTTAGCTTTTACTTCCATTGCCTTTGGAGTCAAATTCATAAAATGCTCTTTGAACCCAAGGTCCATAAGTTTAGTACCTATGTTTTCTTGAATGCAGTTTATTGTGTCAGGTCTTATGCTTAAGTCTTTGATCCATTTTGAATTAACTTTGGTACATGGTGACAAATAGCAGTCCAGTTTCATTCTTTTGCACGTGGCTATCCAATTCTCCCAGCACCATTTATTGAAGAGGCTGTCTTTGCTCCATTGTATGTTTTCAGCTTCTTTGTCAAAAATTATCTGTCCATATTTATGTGGTTTTATTCCTGGGTTCTAAATTCTATTCCATTGGTCTATGTGTCTGTTTTTCTGCCAATACCATGCTGTTTTGATTATTGTAGCCCTGTAGTACAAGCCAAAGTCACGAAGTGTGATACCTCCATTATTGTTCTTTTTCCTTAAGATTGCTTTGGCTATTCGGGGTCTTTTGTGGTTCCAAACAAATCTGATGATTTTTGGTTCTATTTCTTTAAAATATGCCATTGGGATTTTGATGGGGATTGCATTGAATCTGTATATTGCTTTGGGTAATACGGCCATTTTAACTATGTTGATTCTTCCAATCCTTGAGCACGGAATGTCTTTCCATTTCTTTGTGTCTTCTTCAATTTCTTTCAAAAAAGTCTTATAGTTTTCAGCATATAGGTCTTTCACATCCTTGGTTAAGTTTATTCCTAGGTATTTTATTCTTTTTGCTGCAATTGCAAAAGGAATTGTTTTTGGCATTTCTTTTTCTGAGATTTCATTGTTAGTATATAGGAAGGCAATGGACTTTTGTGCGTTGATTTTGTAGCCGGCAACTTTACTGTATTCGTTGATTGTTTCTAATAGCTTTTTGGTGGAGTCTTTAGGGTTTTCTATATATAGCATCATGTCATCTGCAAAGAGTGATAATTTAACTTCTTCATTCCCAATTTGGATGCCTTTTATTTCTTTCTCTTGCCTGATTGCTCTGGCAAGGACTTCCAACACTATGTTGAAAAGCAGAGGTGATAGGGGACAGCCCTGTCGTGTTCCTGAACGTAGAGCAAAGGGCTTCAGTTTTTCTCCATTAATTATGAGATTAGCAGAGGGCTTGTCATATATGGCCTTTATTATGTTAAGGTATTTTCCTTCTATACCCATTTTATTAAGTGTTTTAATCATAAATGGATGTTGTATCTTGTCAAATGCTTTTTCTGCATCAATTGATATAATCATATGATTTTTGTCCTTTATTTTGTTTATGTGATGTATCACATTGATGGATTTTCATATGTTGAACCATCCTTGTGCCCCGGGGATGAACCCCACTTGGTCGTGATGAATAATCTTTTTAATGCATTGTTGTATTCGATTTGCTAGAATTTTATTTAGGACTTTTGCATCGGTATGCATCAGAGATATTGGTCTGTTGTTTTCTTTTTTTGTGCTGTCCTTACCAGGTTTTGGTATCAGGGTAATGTTGGCCTCATAAAATGAGTTAGGGAGTACTGTCTCTTCTTCAATTTTTTGGAAGAGTTTGTGCAGAATTGGTATTAGATCCTCTTTGAAGGTTTGGTAGAATTCACTAGTGAAGCCATCTGGTCCCGGACTTTTGCTTTTGGGAAGGTTTTGGATGACTGATTCAATTTCGTTACTGGTGATCGGTCTGTTTAGATTTTCCAGTTCTTCATGGTTCAGCCTTGGAAGGCTATATGTTTCTAAGAACTTGTCCATTTCTTCTAGGTTGTTGAATTTGGTGGCATACAGTCCTTCATAGTATTCTTGGATGATCCTTTATATTTCTGTGGTGTCTGTGATAACTTCCCCTTTTACGTTTCTGATTTTGCTAATCAGTGTCTTCTCTCTTTTTATCTTAGTAAGTCTAGCCAAGGGTTTGTCAATTTTGTTAATCTTCTCAAAGAACCAGCTCTTTGTCACATTAATTTTTTCTATTGTCTTTTTGTTCTCTATTTCATTTAGTTCTGCTCTAATTTTTGTTATTTCCTTTCTTCTGCTGACCTTGGGTTTTACTTGTTCTTCTTTTTCAAGTTCTTTAAGGTGTAACATGAGGTTATTTATTTGGGAGTTTTCTTGTTTCTTGAGATAGGCCTGTAATGAGATAAATTTCCCTCTTAAAACTGCTTTCGCTGCATCCCAAAAATTTTGGTAGGATGTGTTTTCATTGTCATTTGTTTCTATGTATCTTTTGATCTCTCCTCTAATTTCTTCTTTGACCCAGTCCTTCTTTAAAAGTATGTTGTTTAATCTCCATGTATTTGTGTTTTTCCCCGCTTTCTTTTTACAGTTGATATCCAATTTCAAAGCCTTGTGATCAGAGAATATGCATGGTATGATTTCAATCTTCTTAAATTTGTTGAGACTGATTTTATGTCCCAATATATGGTCCATCCTTGAGAATGTTCCGTGTACACTAGAAAAGAATGTATAGTCTGATGTTTTAGGATGAAGTGCTCTATAAATGTCAATTATGTCCATTTCATCTAATGTGTCATTTAGGGCTACTATTTCGTTATTTATTTTCTGTTTGGATGATCTATCCATAGCTGTCAATGATGTATTTAAGTCCCCTAGTATAATTGTGTTTTGGTCAATTTCTCCCTTTAGTTCTGTTAGTAGTTGCTTGGTGTATTTCGGTGCTCCCTGATTGGGGGCATAAATATTGATGACTGTTATGTCTTCTTGTTGTACAGTCCCCTTCACCATTATGAAATGTCCATCTTTGTCTCTTGTTATCTTTTTCACCTTGAAGTCTGTTTCATCTGATATCATTATGGCTACACCTGATTTTCTCTGGGTACCATTTGCTTGGAGTGTCAATTTCCACCCTTTCACTTTGAGTCTATGCTTGTCCTTGTAGCTGAGATGTGTCTCTTGGAGACAGCATATGGTTGGGTTTAGTTTTTTGATCCAATCTGCTACTCTGTGCCTTTTTATTGGTGAGTTCAGTCCATTTACATTTAGGGTGATTATTGATATGTGAGGATTTCCTGTCATTGTATCTTTAGTTTTCTGGTAAGGCTGTGTCTCCATTGTTTATTTGCCTTTTTATTGTTGTCTATTATTTCTGTGTGGTGGTATTCTCTGATGTTTCCCTCTGTTTCTTCTTTTATTTCAGTATATATTTCAATTCTGGATTTATTTTGAGTGGTTACCCTTAAGTTTATGTAAAAGAAAGTTTGATATTTAGAGTATTCCATTTTCTTCAGCACGCTTACTTTCTCCATTCCCATATTCCGGTTCAGGCCTTTACTCTCCCCCTTTTTGAGTTGTGGTTGCCACAAATTGTCCCTGTTGATGGTGGTCGAATGGCCTCCTTTAGTATTTCTTGTAGTGCAGGTCGTGTATTAGAAAATTCCCTCAGCTTCTGTATGTCTGGAAAGGTCTGTATTCCTCCTTCATATCTAAAGGATATCTTTGCTGGATATATTATTCTTGGCTCATGGTTTCTCTCTTTCAATAGTTTGAATATTTGGTTCCACTCCCTCCTGGCTTGTAGAGTTTCTGCTGAAAAATCTGATGATAATCTAATGGGCTTTCCTTTGTACGTTACCGTCTTCTTTTCCCTGGCTGCCTTGAGGATTCTTTCTTTGTCGTTGATTTTAGACAGCTTCAATACAATGTGCCTTGGAGAAGGCCTGTTGGGATTGAGGTAACTAGGTGTTCTATTTGCTTCTTGGATTCGAGGGTCCAGTTCTGTCCACAAATTTGGGAAGTTCTCATCGACAATTTGTTTGAATATATTCTCTGTTCCCTTCTCTCTTTCTTCTCCTTTTGGTATGCCCATTATTCTTATATTGGTCTTTCTGATGGAGTCAGAAAATTCTTGTAGAGTTCTTTCATTTCTTTTAAGTCTCAAGTCTCTTTCTTCTTCTATTTGTGTCATTTCCAGGTTTCTATCTTCGATGTCACTGATTCTTTGCTCCATCTGGTCAACTCTGCTACCTAAGCTGGTTATTTCATTCTTAATTTCTTCTATTGAGTTCTTAATATCCAGAAAATCTATTTGGTTCTTTTTTAAGATTTCAATCTCTTTCGTAAAATGCTCATGCTCTTCTTTGATTGAGTTTCTGAGTTCCTTTAACTGCCTATCTGTGTTTTCTTGTATCTCGTTGAGTTTTTTCAGAACTGCAATCTTGAATTTTCTGTCATTTAAGTCACATATTTCTGTATCTTTAAGTGCCTTCTCTGGAGATTTTTCACTTTCTTTCTGAGCTATCTTGTTGCCTTGGTTATTCATGGCGATTACTGGTTTACTATTTCTCTTTCTAGACATCTACAGGAGTGACTTCTGCAACAGGTTGATAGAAAGCGGTCTTTCGTTTGTTTGCCAGTACTTGTTGGTAGAATGTTTTATTATTTCTCCAACTGCAACTTATTTTTCTTCTCCCACACGGTAGTGCTATGTTTTCTCTGCACTATTCCAACTTCTCACACAATGGGGGGATTCCCTGGGAGACGGGCTTCTCCTCTGTTAATAGTTCGTCTAGGTCACAGGGCGCAGTGTCCCGGTGGGTATGCGGAGAGCTTTTGATGTTCCAAAGCTCTTCCAGCTCCTGATTCAGAGCCCGTATATTTCAGCAGTTCTTTTTACTCCTGCAGGGATCTGCCCAGATAGGTGGGGTCAGGGGCGGGGTGAGTTGTGAGAGGTGGCCCAGAGCAATGGCGGCGACCACCACCACAGCCGGTCCTGCTTCCACAGCTCTCTCCCCTTTGCTGGAACTAGTTGGGCTGTGAATTTGTGTTTGCGCTCCACAGTTCTCAAAACAGCAAATTTTCTGTTGTTTTGATCTGACACTGCTACTGTTTCGCTTCTAGCACCGGGCAGATGGGGGCGGGGCGAGCTCTGGGAGGGTAGGGAGGGGGCGGCTAGTCTCAGTGCCTAAGGCTCCGTTCTCTGCTCGGCAGTGAGTCTTAAACCACCGTTTTCAGACTTTTTCCCTCAGTCTTTTCTCCGAGGTCTCTGCAGTGAGCGTTGGGTTCAGCCGTGTTATATGCTGTCCCCTCAGCCCTGTGGAGCCCTGGCGGAGCCCTAGCAGTCCGAGTTCTTCCCTCTCCCGCAGCTGCGGTGGTTCCAGGAAGGAGCGAGCTCGGCGCGCTGAGCTAGGTCTGCGTCCTGCGCCCGCGCGGCTCCGTCTCCACACTTCTCCCTTTCCTCCTTCCTCCACCTGCGCGAATCTCCCACCTGTAGGTGATTTCTGTCCATAGTGGGCCTCTTCGTCTTGCCTGTCTGCTGTGCAGGGAGTCCTTTGTGGAGTTTTTGTTGTTCGATTCGTTGTAAATTCCAGGGGAGTTTTACAGAGGCTCACCTCACGCTGCCATTTTTCCCGAAGTCCTACCCACTGTCTCTATTCCTAATGCTGTACTCTGCTTCTTGTGTGTGTGTGTGTGTGTGTGTGTATATATATATATATATATATATATATATATATATATATATATATATATATAAATATATATATATATATATATATATTTAATTATATACATACAAACTTGTAGTTGACATTCATTATTGTTCAGCTTCAGCTTCAGATGTACAGTGCAGTGATCAGGCAACTACATCATCCCTGAGGTGGTCTCCCTAATGAGACAAGTGTCCATAGGATACCCTACAAAATCTTTACAACATTATTGATTACATTCCCCAAATTGACTTTCGTGTCCCCACGGCAATCTTATGATTACCGATTTTTATTCAAGGAAGTTTTTTTCAATTGTAGTTTTCAGATTTCTGTTCCTTTGGGCTTCTTCTTCAGGAAATTTTGTTATCTATACTTTTTAATATCCTTCGCCTATAGTCAATATTTATGATTATTCCTCTTCAACCCATTTTATCTCCATTTCTTTCCAAGTTATTAAAAATATTTTTATCTTCTATTTTAAAAGATACTGTTGTATTTTTCACACCTTTATTCCTTCTAGTTAGTCTTTTGTTTTTCAAATGATTCTTTTTTATTAATAATTCTGTCCTGAGTACTGTCACTTTCCTTCTGAGTGTTTTAAATTTTGATATATGTTGTTCTTTCATGTACTGTATCATTTTCTTAATATCTTGTAGCTTGTTTAAAGTAAAAAATTTGATATTTGTCTGTTTTGTGGCCAGATCTTTCTGGCATGCTTTCATCTTCTGTTGGATGTTATGCCTCTTATTCTCTTTCTTCTTATAATAAGTTTGTATGAGATTTGGCCTTGATAAACTTTGGTTGTCCATTTTTAAGGGAAAATGATTTTATGTTGTTTGGTGTAGTGTTCACAAATTCGGTGGCCATATTTCTGAGATTCCCTGACCTTCTCTTCTCCCCTACTTTGTTCTAGAACTTTGCTTTGTCTCTGGTCCCTTTCCTGCTCAATTTTAAGCTCATTGCCATTAACTTCTCCTCAATGTGAGGCTCAATGGAAACTATGGCCAATCAATTTTAAGAGTCCATAGGGAATGCACTGCCTCATTCCTTTTAACAGTCCTTTCTACTTTTTCAGTTACACGATTTCATCTATGGAGGCCATTGTTTCTGTTTGTTTTGTTTTGTTTCTTGTTTATTTTTTGGTCTCTTGAGGACACTCTACCTACCCACTCTAACTCATACTTTAAACTGTTTCAGGCCATGTCCTTCAGTACTCTTCTAGGGTGGATCCAACATCTTCTTTTATGATGTAGTTTTTTATTTTGCTGAATTATGTCTGCAGGAAATGCCTTAAGAAAGGGAGTTAGGAAGATGAACTTTCTGAGGCCTTACATGTCGGAAAAAGTCTGTTCTCCTATGAGGTTTGACTATGTAATAGTGTCAGTAAGATAAAAGTCTAGTTTTTCTTATAACTTTGTATATATTTCTTCATTGTATTCTAGTTTCCAATGTTGTTTACAGGAAGTCAGATGGCAATCTGATACTTTTTCCTTTATAGGTGACTAATTTTTTTTTAATCTCTGGAAAATTTTTAGGATTTTCTCTTTATTCTTGTTGTTCTGAAATTTTTCAGTAATGCACACGAGGTATGATAAAAAGATATGGCGAATGTTTAAATAAAAAAATTGTTACAGTAAAAGACACATTGCCATTAATCCCCCTCAAAATACTCCCCCTTGCTTCGAACATACTTATCCCATCATTCTTGCCACTTTCTGAAGCAGTTCTGGAAGTCCTCTTTCGTGAGTGTCTTTACTTCTTCCTCCATCATGACAATGTTCCATGTCACACATCACTTCTGGTATGACAATTTCTGTCAAATAAAAACATTTTGGTGTGTCCTCATCCACCTCATTTACTGGATCTGGCACCATGTCACTTCTGGCTCTTCTCCAAAGTCAAAACGACCATGGCAGAAAAACATTTTGAATCAATTCAAGACATCAAGGCAGCCACAACAGCACAACTAAAGACACTCACAAAAGAGGACTTCCAAAACTGCTTCTGAAAGTGGCAAGAATGATGGGATGTGTTCAAAGTGAGGGGGAGTATTTTGAGGGGGATTAATGGCAATGTGTCTTTTACTGTAATAATTTTTTACTTAAACATTCACTGTATTGTTTGATCACACCTCGTTCAAGTGTGAGAGAGAGAATGCAAGTCATTTTCCATTATATTCTTGAGCACTAGATGGACTCTTTTCATTTGAAGACTTATGTCCTTCCACTCTGGGAAATTATCATTTATTATTTTAAGGAACAATTTATTTCCTTCCATTTTTTCTGTTCTCTTATTATGGAATTCTTATTGGTCAGTTATTGGACCTCCTGGTGTGAGTTTTTAAAAAATTAACTTTATTGAACTATTGTTTAGGTACCGTAATATGCACTTGTTTTGTTTTAATTTTATTAAGTTTATTGGGGTGATATTGGTTAATAAAATTATATAGTTTTTAAGTGTACAATTCTATAATACATCATCAGTATATTGCATTGTGTGTTCACCACCCAAAGTAAAATCTCCTTCTATCACCATATATTTGACCCCCTTACCATTTTATACCACCTTCCCTCCCCCCTTACCCTCTGGTAACCACCATAGTGTTGTCTGCATCTATGATTTTTGTTTGTTTGTTTGTCTTGTTAGTTCTTTTGTTGCTTTCAGTTTTATATCCCACATATGAGTGAGATCATATGGTTCTTGACTTTTCCCATCTGATATATTTTGCTTACCATGATAGTCTCAAGATCCATCCATGTTGTCACAAGGGACAGTATTTCATCTTTTCTTATGGCCAAGTAATATTCCATTGGGTATATGTACCACATCTTTTTTTATCCAATCATCTATTGCAGAATAATTCAGTTGTTTCCATGTCTTGGCTACTGTGAATAATGCTACAGTGAACGTAGGGGTACACAAATCTTTACAGATAATGTTTTCAGACTTTTTCTGGTAGATACCCAGAAGAGGGATTGCTGGGTTCTATGGTAATTCTATTCTTAATTTTTGAGGAGCCTCCGTACTGTTTTCCACAGTGGCTGTACCAATTTACATACCCACCAACAGTGTATGAGGGTTCCTTTTCCTCCACAGCCTCTCCAATACTTGTTATTACTTGTCTTGTTGATAATAGCCATTCTAACAGGTGTGAGGTGGTATCTCATTGTTGTTTTCATTTGCATTTCCCTAATAGCCAGTGAAGTTTCATATATCTGTTGGCTGTTTGTATGACTTCTTGGGAGAAGTGTCTGTTAAGGTCTTATGCCCATATTTTAATGGGATTGTTTGTTTGTTTTTTTGTTGTTGAGTTGTATGAGTTCTTTATATATTTTGGATATTAATGCCTTATCAGAGGAGGTCTTTGCAAATATATTCTCTCATTCAATTTATGGCCTTTTTATTTTGTTGATGGTTCCTTTTGCTGTGCAGAAACTTTTTATTATTTTTTTTCAGTTGCAGTTGACATTCAATACTACTTTATATTAGTTTCAGGTGTATAGCATAGTGGTTAGACATTTATATAATTTATGCACTGATCCCTCCAATTAGTCTAGTACCCACCTGGCACTATACATAGTTGTTGCAACATTACTGACTATATTCCCTATGCTGTACTCTACATCCCTGTGACTATTTTGTAACTACCATTTTATATTTCTTAATCCCTTTACCTCTTTCACGTACCCCCCAAAACCCCCTCCCATTTGACAACCATTACTTTCTGTATTTATGAGACTGTTTCTGGGTTTTTTTTTGTGCGTGTATTTTGTTCTTCAGATTCCACATATAAGTGAGATCATATGGTACTTGTCTTTCTCAGTTTGACTTATTTCACTTAGTGCAGAAACTTTTTAGTTTCATATCATCCCATTCATTTATTTTTGCTTTTACTTCCCTTGCCTTTGAGTTCAAATTCATAAAATCCTCTCTATTACCAAGGTCCACAACTTTAGTCAGGAAAACAGACACACAGACCAATGGAACAGAATTGAGAGCCCAGAAATAAACCTACATACATATGGGCAAATAATTTTTGACAAAGGAGCCAAAAATATACAATGGAGAAAAGAAAGCCACTTCAATAAATGGTGCTGAGAAAATTGGAAAGCCACATGCAAAAGAATGAAACTGGACTGCTATTTGTCACCATGCAGAAAAATTAACTCAAAATGGATCAAAGACATAAATATAAGATGTGAAACAATAAAATACATAGAATAAATCATAGGTAATATGCACTTAATTTAAGTGTACATACTATATCCATGTAAGCACCACCAATCTTAAGTTATGGCATAATTTCATCATCACAAATTTTTTTCATGCTTTCATTCCCCCCACCTCCAGCTGCAGTCAACAAACAATCTGCTTTCTGGCACTGTAGATTACTTTGTCCTGTTCTAGAACATCATATAAATATGATGATACAATGTGTATCTGACCCTTATGTACTTTTTTTCTCAACCTAATGTTTTCTCAGATTCATCCATGTTGTTGCACTTATCAATAGTTCATCATGATTGCTGAGTAGTATTCTACTGTATGGATATACCATCATTTACTTATCTGGGTTGGTTTTTATATCAGAGTTTAACAGTTCAGAGTATATGCTGTGGAGCCCCTGACCTTTGCACTCTGGTGTCACACCTGTGGCTATGTTATGTTACTTGACAAAAGGATCTTTGAAGATGTATTACTAATCACCTGAACTTAAGATATAAAGAATATTCTGTATTATCTGTTGGGCTCAATGTAATCACATGAACTCTTGAAAGCATAAGAGGTGGTCAGGATGATGTGGCAGAGCAGGGGATTCAGAAGGAGTTGAAGCAGCATGAGAAGGACCTGATGTGCCTTTGCTGTCTTTGAAGATGGAGGGAACTATGAGCCAAGGGATGCAGACAGCCTCTAGAAGGTGAAAATGATCTCAGGCTGACAGCTAACAAGAAAATGGGGACTTCAGCCCTACAACATCAAGGGCTGGATGCTGTCGATAATCTGAATGAGCTTGATAAGCGATTACTCCTAGAGCTTCCCAATAACAGCCCAGCCCACTGACAACTAACGCTTTTTCTTTTGGTTATGAGAAAAACGGTACTTGATGATGCTTTTCTTTAGATGTCTTCTCAGAAAACATAAAAATAAGCTGTGGAAGAAAATGGCACACTCACTAAAGGACACAAACTTCTGACAAATCAATGTAAGCATTTCTGAGGGAACCTGCTCTCCCTTGAGAGATTTCCTGTCTTTTGCCTGTGACTTCAAGTCTTTCTGCCTGCCAGGTTGAAAGACAAGAAAAAATGGTAAGGAGTTGCTTCTGGTTTACTAGGGAAAAACACAGAAAGGAATTGATTGTGTTCGTGAACGATGTGTCCATATGTTACTAGGTGCAGTCAAGTACAAAGTTTACTGCCACATTTTCCAAGGCTACTATTAAAAATAAGGATCATTTTTATATCCCAGTTTTGATGTTCTCTCTTAGATCTGCAATTTCCTCACATGGTTATATCTCATTACCAACTTTCTTTCTCTCTCAATATTTACACATTCTTTGAATTAGTCTTAAGAAAAATAGGGAAAAAATAAAGATACAAGGGAATAAGTTACTTAAAATAAGAGTAAAGGATCAATAGTATCAAACTATTCAGAGGTTGAGGAAGATGGAACTGAGAAAAATAGTATCAAATTTGGTGACATGCGATCATTAGGGGATCTCAGTGATTTTGTTTCTAGAAGTTGCTTAGATCAGAAGTCCATAGTGCAGGAGACCGAGCAGTAAATGACACACAAAGAGACTGAGGAGAGGTATCTAGGTAAAAGAGAAAGGAAGTGGGAGGAGGGTTCAAGAAGATTACCACAAAAATGGGGATGATTGGAGCACATTTGTCAGCAGAGGATAAAAAGCCAGTAGAGAAAACAATAGGGTATATGTGGAAGAATAATTTAAAGATTGGGCGGGAGCAAAACAGTCGCTTTCTGCTCTTAAGTTTGATAGTCTCCCCACATTTCTGTCTTCAATCTTCTTTTTGGTACCTATACACACTCAATTATTTCGCCATCCTCACAGTTTGAATCCCTAGCTCTCTATTAACAAACACCACATCTTCAGCTCCAGCTCATACCTCACTCATAAAGTTTACGTGAACACTTTGGATTGCATGTTGGATGTGGATGTCTCGCTAGCCCTCAAACTCAGTCTCAAAGTACATTCTCCCATGCCTCCAAGTCTGTCTTTTCTCCTGACTTCTTTTTTTCTTTTTGTGAAATATTCATTTTCCTGGTGCCCCTTATAGGAATTCTGGCATCATTGTTGCCTCATTCCTTTTCCTCATTTTCCATATCCAGTCATACACCAGACCATGCTAAGTCTTCCTTCACAGAGATTCTTGAAAATATCCCATTCTTTTATCTTTATCCCCACTGCCCCTGCCCTTGAACAGCTTCTCATAATCTCTCATATGGATCACTGTTGCTGTGCCTCTAATCTCATCCTCCTTAATTCTACCCTCCGTACAACCATGAGTGGCTTCTTACCTAAATACCACTCTTATCATGCCACTGCCTTATTTAAAAACCAACCAACTAACCAACCAACCAAACCACCTACCGATGTACCTACAAATACCTTCTGTGGTTTCCAAAACCTTCAGTACAAGTAAAAAGTCAATTACTTATCCTGCCAGTCAAAATTCTCCACAATGTTGTCCTGGCCTTCCTTTAAAACCTTGTATTGTTTCTCTCCAAAGGACCCTTTGATTCCAACCAGCTGGCTTATTTGCCATCCTTCCACTCATATTCTTTATCTGAACTGAAATATAATTACTTCACTTATTCTTACCATTTATTAATATTCTTTCCATCTGTTGAGGCCTGATTTGACTCCCACTCCCTCCATCCACCCTTCTTCCCAGGAATGACACTGGACATACAATACTGAAATCAATAAACTTTTTCATTCATCTCCACCTAAAACAATCTCTCATTTTATAGAATCCCATAATGCCAACACTGAAAATTCCCTCAAATATCCTCTAACTCAACCTTCTCACTCTTCAGGAAAAATGGGGCCCAGTGAGGAAAAGGGTCCTGCAATGGTGACACAGTGATTTGATGACTCAGAGGTGAATCTAGAATCCAGATCTCTGGTATCTCAAGCCATGATATTGACAACTGCCCCAGTTAATTGCTTTATTATTTATCTCCTGATTCTTATATATTTCTGTCTTAGACTACAGATATGCAGTTGGTTCCCACATCCTTGAATGATACTGAATTCCAGAAGAGCAGGTGATATTTCTTCTACTTCTCTGAATTCCCCACAGCACATAATCCATTGCTTTGGACAGAACAGGCAAATATATATTGATTGAACAAGAAATGATACATCACAACTTGACATAAACTATCAATATTCATTGTCTCATTAATATATTCTATCAATTAAAATTAGTAGTGGCCTTGGGTCCCCAAGCAGTTACAGTGACAATGCATGATATTCCAATATAGTTAGTTAAACTCGAGGTCCTAATGTATATTTCATAAAGTCTTTGAAGGGCAGAGCTGGAATTGCCCTTGAAAGTCATGTCATATAACAGTTCCCTCTCTTCCCCCCATTTCGTTGATTAAAAAATTAAGATTCACAAGTAGGACTTGCCAAACGTACACACATTAAATGAATGGCATAGTCAGGACAAGAGACCCAGTCTCCAAATTCCTGAGCCAAAGTTTTCCATAACCCAAGAGAGCAGGTTATACACTATAATGGTTAAACAGTTAAGCACATGGGGTTTGGAGTCTGACTGACTTGGCTCTATCACTTGAGCAAGTTTATTAATCCCAGAGAGCCTCAGTTTCTTCATTTGCAATAATAAGCCTGCTTGGGGAGCTCTGAGGTCAGGCGAGGAGACAGTACTCTCCATAGGCTGTGGTGCCTCCTGCGTTGGATGAAAAAGATCCAACTGCCAGCTTAGGTCCAAGGCCACTCAAGCCCCTGAAGACACCAAGGGAGGCCATGACCCAGCACACCCACAGATGTGCCATAGATTTTGCCTATAGCTCTGAGATCAGGCAGAGTGCTCCCATGCCTGCCTGGCATAGAGACAAACATGAGGAGCATTTGGAAGATTAACTAATTACATCCTGTGAGGCACCAGGGAGTAGGCACTAAAGTAATAGGACAACACCCTCAGGAGCTTTCACTCCTCCATGAGCGGCTCATTATGAAACTGTCAACAATGGCAGCTGAAAATCACTGAGTAGAGGAGGACGTCTTGTCCCCAAGGCATTCAGTTGGAGCTGCTTAGTGCTTAGGAAAGCCAGAGGGACTCAGAGGTCTCAGCAAAGGTTGCCAACCAAAGTAAGAACCAGGAAATATGGAGAAGAGTCTTCCAAGGATAAGTAGCACTAGCTCCTTGAGTGGCTGTGGCTACAGGGACAGAGATGCTGGGGGAATGCTATGACTTCCAGGTAGAGTTCAGACAGGGCAAGGTTGGGATCCTGGACACCAGGGACATTTAAGTCATGGGAGATTAGATCTGATGGGAAGCATGGGAGGTAAGAGCAAGAAACCCATGACATGGAATCCAGACCTAATAAGTGTCAAGCAATCAGATATCCAAATAAGTGGTAGAAGGAAACTGTCATTTACTAAGTACCTAAGATATATAACAAATGACCACAAACTTAGTAGTTTAAAAACAATACTCATTTATTATCTCACGGTTCTATGGGTTGAGTCTAGGAATGGCTTAACTTTATCCTTTGCTCAGAGTCTCACACGCTATAGTCACGGTGTCACCAGGGCTGGGCTGTGGTCTCCACTGAGGCTTGGAATCTTCTTACAAGTTTATATGTGGTTGTTGGCAGAATTCATTTCCAGCTTGCTTCTTCAAGGCTAGCCAGAAACTCTCCATACAACACTCCCATTCTTCCAGTATAAAAACCAGGTACTAACAAATACTGGTTTGTTCAGGGCTCATGGGTCATAAACCCAACAAGAAGACATACACCCAGTGGTCTACAACACTTACACTTTGCTAACTACTTTATCTGGTGAGTTTTGCTGGTTTACGGTGTTGGACTGAAAAGATGCCTTCTTTTGTATACCCCCAAGTCCTGAGTCATAGGAACTCTTTGCCTTTGAATGGGAAGACCTGACCTCTAATATCAAGCAGCAGTTTTGTTGGATGGTGCTTCCTCAAGGATTTAAAAACTCCCCCACATTATTTGGTGGAGTGTTAGCCAAAGATTTGAGGGAACTTCAATTGACTGAAGGAACATTACTCCAGTATGTTGATGACATCCTTATTGCCAGTCTTAACAAGGAGGTCTCTAACGAAAACCATTTTGACTCTAAACTTTCTGGCAGAAAGGGGATATAAAGTCTCCCAAAAGGAGATGTAAAAGGCCCAGATATTTTGGCCTAAAGTAAGATATCTGGGATTTTAAATCTCACAGGGACAAATAAACCTCCTACCTGACAGAAAAGAAGCTATCATTCAGGAAGTTATACCTACAACCCGTTGTCAATGAAGAGGAGATTCCTAGGGATGACTGGTTTTTGTAGAATATGGATCCCCAACTTTGGACTCATTGCAAAATCATTTTATGAAGCCTTAAAGGGGACAGACCTAGAGCCCCTGGACTGGAATGGAGACTGCCAAAAGGTCTTCTTAACTATCAAAGAGAAACTAATGACTGCCCTTGCTTTGGGGCTCCCTGATCTAAGGAAACCATTTGACTTGTTTGTCCATGAAAGACAAGGATTAGGACTGGAGTTTTAACTAAAGATCTCAGAAACATAAAAAGTCCAGTAGCTTATTTTTCAAAAAGGCTAGATACAGTGGCATGAGGATGGCCAGCTTGCTTGCGAACCACAGCGGCTACATGTGATATTCTTTAGGAAGCTGAGAAATTTACTTTAGACCAGCCTACTATATAGTATGCACTTCACATTGTATACTCCCCCTTCTAGAACAGAAAGGGGGATACTGGCTCACCTCTGGAAAATTAGGAAAATAACAGGCCATCCTCTTAGACAATCTTAATGTTACACTAAAAGCTGTTTCCTCTCTAAACCCCGCCACCAAATCATGACTGTTTACAGATAATTGAACAAGTTTATTCCAGCTACCCAGATTTGACTGACTTGCCATTGAGGGACTCCAACCTCAAGATGTTCACTGATGGCAGTAGCTTCATGCACATGGGGAAGAGGAAAGCAGGATATGCTGTGGTGACTCTCCATGAGACTGTAGAGGTGGAAGCCTTACCATCAGGCACCTCAGCCCAAAAGGCCAAACTGATAGGCTTGACCCAAGTCCGACATCTAGGAAAAGGTAAAAGAGTCAACATTTACGTGGATTCAAAATATGCATTTATGGTAGTACATGTACAGGGAGCCATTTGGAAAGAAAGAGGACTGTTAACCTCAGGGAGAAACATGCCCCTGAGATATTAAGACTACTAGAGGCAATTATGGGACCTAAGGAAGTAGGTTCACTGCCTCAGTCACCAGAAACAGAATAATCTGGTTTCTCAGGAAAACAATAAAGCTGATCAGGCAGCAAAACTTGTAGCAAAGACTAAAGTCTCAACTCCTCTGGTGGCTACACTCATTCCTGAAATTAACTTGAAACTGGTCTAGCTCAATTATTCCCCAGAGGACCTAAAAAGAGCTAAGGATTGGGGACATTCTATCCATCAACTGGATGAATGGATAAGAAATGATAGAGGAATCGTTTTAATTCCAAAACACTTAATGGAAGAAATAATCACTTCCACTCATCAGAGTACACATTACGGACGAGATGCCACTCTCCAATGGATATAACATAACATTATTGGACCAGATATGCAAAAGACTGTCCAGAGAATAATCCAAAATTTTGTGCCCAAAATAACCCTAAAACGGGAACTTCCCCAGAGACAAAAGAAATCCAAAGCTGGGGAATAACCCCCAGGGAAGACTGTCAGGTCAATTTCACGGTACTGCCTAAAACCACCGGAAATTACTGATATTTACTAGCTTTTGTGGACACTTTCACAGGCTGGGTGGAAGCATTTCCCTGTAGGTATGAAATCTCAGAAGTTGTTAAAGTCCTACTAAATAAGATTGTCCCTAGGTTTGGATTGCCGTTTTCCATTCAAAGTGATAATGGAATTGCCTTTGTCGGCAGAGTAACTCAAGAAGTTTCTCAGCTCCTAGGAATACAATGGAAACTTCACACCTCCTGGAGACCCTAATCTACTGGGAAAAGGGAGAAAATGAATCATACTTTAAAGAAAACAATTGCCAAGATCTGCCAAGAGACTAACTTAAAATGGGATAAGTTATTGCCTATTGCTTTGCTTAGGATCAGAGTAGCCCCTAGAAGCAGGATCCAATTGAGTGCTTATGAAATGTTATATGGACGGCCCTTCCTATTTCTTAAAGAAAATCTTAAAGGTGTTCATGACTTAAAGATTAAAGAATTAAAAACTATAAGGTATGTAAAATCTTTAGGTTTGACCTTAACTGCTATTCATAAGTTTGCCTCCAACAGGATGAAATACCCCACGGATGTTCTCCTACACCCTTTTAATCCTGGAGATTTGGTGCTCTTTAAATTTTGGAAAAATAAACATCCTGACAATCACCTTGAACCTAGTTGGGGAGGGCCCTATCAGGTTTTGCTGACCACTCATTCTGTCAAATTAGCAGTTAAGCCATGGATCCATCATTCTGAAAGCCTGCTCCGGAATTTCCTTCTACAACATCATTGAGAACTACTCCCCAATCACCGGGGTACTCCTGTGAGCCCATCTCGGATTGCAAACTACTCTTCAGAAGAGGAAGGCTTCATCCAGATGAAGGGCCCAACTAATTAGGGCTCATAATGAATACTCACCTTCTATCTTTAACTGTCTCTTCTTCCAAGCCCTGTTTGTTGCAGACAACACCTTCCCTTCCTGGGCTGCTACCTATGCTGAAGTACACAACCAGACTGCTTTGTCTGTGGGCTGTTCCCTCTGTCCAGTGCAGAGGGAATTCCAGGCATCATTTACCCCTTCAGCTTTTCAGATTTGGGATGTTGGCTCAACCAAGTAACCACAGCTAAGTTGGGACCTCTTTCCCCAGCCTCCCATCCTGGAGAACCCTCATTTGACTATGATGAAACAAAGAAACATATTTTTGACCTAATTCAGAAACAGACTAATATCTCTATTGTCCCTTTTAGTGACCATATCTGGGATGAATTAGGATGGCTTTTTGAAGAACATGAGTTTTTCAATACCATAGCCCCTTTTTGCATAGAACAGACCAATCAATCTGGCCTTGGATCTTTCCAAATGCATGTCATTACACACATAAGGTCCAGAACACTGAATGGACTGGCAGAGAAAATACATCCTTCTCTTTCGAAGTATACCCGACACCAAAAGAGGGCATGTGGATTTGTTGGTCCAACCTATGGCCTTATCTCCCTTACAGGTGGGTAGGTCATTGTACATTAGGATTTTCCACCCTTACCTGGAAGAATCTATACAAGGTCAGAAAGTTACATTCACAAACTCATCCTAGAAAAAGTGCTACATATCTCATTACTGAATATCACTATGGTCACCTTCGAAGTACTCCCCTTGGGAAGCTATGCACTCCCCTTGGGAAGCGCCTAGTTTACCCTTCACAGCAATTATGGAACTCTTTTTCTGGAATGGCCATTAGAGCTGTCGTCATATTACCCTTGATGTCCTGAATGTCACCAAAATGTCTTCCTTTCAATATTTCCTTTATCTTTGGGTAAAGAAAGAAGTCATTGGGGGCCAGATCAGGTGAGTATGGAGGGTGTTTCAATACAGTTATTTGTTTACCGGATAAAAACTCCCTCACAGACAGTGCCATGTTAGCTGGTTCATTGTCATGATGCAAGAGCCATGAATTATTGGCAGAAAGTTCAGGTCGTTTTCGTCTAACTTTTTCATGCAGGCTTTTCAGCACTTCCAAATAGTAAACTTTGTTAACTGTTTGTCCAGTTGGTACAAATTCATAATGAATATTCCCTCTGATATAAAAAAGATAAACAACATCATTTTGACTCTTGATTTGGACTGACGGAACTTTTTTTGGTCATGGAGAAATTGTGCAGTTTGATGCTTTGTTTCAGGGTCATCTTTGTACACCATGTTTCATCACAAGTGATAACATGGCCCAAAAAATTGTCTTACCTCTCCAAAAGGTCTTGGCAAACTTCAACTCTCCTTTACTTTTGTTCATTGGTGAGCTCCTTCAGGACCATTTTTTGCACACACCTTTCTCATGCCAAGATTTTCAGTTAAGATTTTCCTAACTGTTTCTCTATCAATGTTTACTTGGATTGCTATGTTTCTCACAGTCAGCCAACGATTTTGACACACAATTCAATGAACTTTTGCAATGTTTTCATCAGTTCTGCTCGTTACTGGCTGCCCTGACCTGTTTTCACCAGTGATGCATTCTGTCCCCACAGAAAAACATTTAATCCATTCGTACACTGCTGTTTTCTTCCTGGCATTATCCCCATAAACTTGAACTAACATGTCCCTGATTTCACTTCCAGTCTTGCCAAGTTTAACAAGAAATTGAATGTTTGTTTGTTGCTCTAACTCAAGCTCAGACATTCTCCCGATGGCACACAAAAACGTGCAACAACAATAATGAATGCCACTCAGCAAAGACACCAGCACACGTCAAGACAAACACAATTGTGAGACACTGATATACCAAGGTTATGAAACCTTACTGAGCTGTTTGTACAGTGCTGCCAATGTAAGCACACAGTGGCAAGTTTGCAAATTTAATTGTCAGACCTTGGAAGATGCTCCCTGACTGACCCCATAATTTTCTGGCTTTCAGATCTAGATAGTCAAGGAGCATGGCATGGTGGGAATGGCCAGTCTCTATTCTTTCTCCCCAATACATTGGGATTTCTGCCAAGCTAGAAATCTGGGCACTGGCTAAATTTGTTGCAACTGCACTCAATGACTCAAGGCAAAGTATGTTTTTCTGAAATCAGGAAACAGCACAAATGCGGAAAGTAGTTCTCCAAAATTGTATCGCCCTTGATATCTTAACGGTCATCCAGGGGGGAACATGTACACTAATAAGACAGGAATGCTGTAACTATATCCCAGACAACGATGCTAATATCTCAGATTTATTAGATAATATGAGCACTGCCATAGACGAGGTAAGTGACATTTCTTACATGGATGCTTTTACCCAATGGTTCTCTTCACTTCCTGGTCACTGGGGAGCAACTACATGCAACAGCAATTCTTGTTGGAGGTTGTTGTCTCTTTAATTGCTGTCTCAGGGCAGCTAAGACTAGCAACATGATATATATATATTTTTTTAATTAAATTTATTGGGGTGACAATTGTTAGTAAAATTACATAGCTTTCAGGTGTACAATTCTGTATTACATCATCTATAAATCCCATTGTGTGTTCACCACCCAGAGTCAGTTCTCTTTCCATCACCATATATTCGATCCCCCTTACCCTCATCTCCGACCCCCCACCCCCCGCCCCCGTTACCCTCTGGCAACCACTAAACTATTGTCTGTGTCTATGAGTTTCTGTTTCTCATTTGTTTGTCTTGTTCTTTTGTTGTTCTTGGTTTATATACCACATATCAGTGAAATCACATGGTTCTCTGCTTTTTCTGTCTGACTTGTTTCGCTCAGCATTACTCTCTCAAGATCCATCCATGTTGTCACAAATGTTCCTATATCATCTTTTCTTACTGCCGAATAGTATTCCATTGTGTATATATACCACAACTTCTTTATCCATTCATCTATCGAAGGACATTTTGGTTGTTTCCATGTCTTGGCCACCGTAAACAAAGCTGCAATGAACATTGGAGCACACGTGTCTTTATCTCTAAATGTTTTCAGATTTTTTGGGTAGATACCCAGAAGAGGGATTGCTGGGTCATATGGCAATTCTATTCGTAATTCTTTGAGAAACCTCCACACTGCCTTCCATAACGGCTGCACCAGTCTGCATTCCCACCAACAGTGTATGAGGGTTCCTTTTTCTCCACAGCCTCTCCAACATTTGTTATTGTTTGTCTTGTTGATGATAGCCATTCTGACTGGGGTGAGGTGATATCTCATTGTGGTTTTGATTTGCATTTCTCTGATGATTAGTGATGTTGAGCATTTTTTCATATGTCTATTTGCCATTTGTGTGTCCTCTTTGGAGAAATGTCTCTTCAAGTCCTCTGCCCATTTTTCAATTTGGTTGTTTGTTTTTTTGTTGTTGAGTTGCATGAGTTCCTTGTATATTCTGGATACTAGCCCCTTATCGGAGGCACTGTTTGCAAAAATCTTCTCCCATTCAGTTGGTGGCCTCTTTATTTTGTCAATGGTTTCTTTTGCTGTGCAGAAGCTTTTAAGTTTCATATAGTCCCATTCGTTTATTTTAGCTTTTACTTCCATTGCCTTTGGAGTCAAGTTCATAAAATGCTCTTTGAACCCAAGGTCCATAAGTTTAGTACTTATGTTTCCTTGTATGCAGTTTATTGTGTCAGGTCTTATGCTTAAGTCTTTGATCCATTTTGAATTAACTTTGGTACATGGTGACAGATAGCAGTCCAGTTTCATTCTTTTGCACGTGGCTATCCAATTCTCCCAGCACCATTTATTGAAGAGGCTGTCTTTGCTCCATTGTATGTTTTCAGCTTCTTTGTCAAAAATTATCTGTCCATATTTATGTGGTTTTATTTCTGGGTTCTCAATTCTATTCCATTGGTCTATGTGTCTGTTTTTCTGCCAATACCATGCTGTTTTGATTATTGTAGCCCTGTAGTACAAGCCAAAGTCAGGAATTGTGATACCTCCATTATAGTTCTTTTTCCTTAAGATTGCTTTGGCTATTCGGGGTCTTTTGTGGTTCCAAACAAATCTGATAATTTTTTGTTCTATTTCTTTAAAATATGCCATTGGGATTTTGATGGGGATTGCATTGAATCTGTATATTGCTTTGGGTAATATGGCCATTTTAACTATGTTGATTCTTCCAATCCATGAGCACGGAATGTCTTTCCATTTCTTTGTGTCTTCTTCAATTTCTTTCAAAAAAGTCTTATAGTTTTCAGCATATAGGTCTTTCACATCCTTGGTTAAGTTTATTCCTAGGTATTTTATTCTTTTTGCTGCAATTGCAAAAGGAATTGTTTTTGGCATTTCTTTTTCTGAGATTTCATTGTTAGTATATAGGAAGGCAATGGACTTTTGTGCGTTGATTTTGTAGCCGGCAACTTTACTGTATTCGTTGATTGTTTCTAATAGCTTTTTGGTGGAGTCTTTAGGGTTTTCTATATATAGCATCATGTCATCTGCAAAGAGTGATAATTTAACTTCTTCATTCCCAATTTGGATGCCTTTTATTTCTTTCTCTTGCCTGATTGCTCTGGCAAGGACTTCCAACACTATGTTGAAAAGCAGAGGTGATAGGGGACAGCCCTGTCGTGTTCCTGAACGTAGAGCAAAGGGCTTCAGTTATTCTCCATTAATTATGAGATTAGCAGAGGGCTTGTCATATATGGCCTTTATTATGTTAAGGTATTTTCCTTCTATACCCATTTTATTAAGTGTTTTAATCATAAATGGATGTTGTATCTTGTCAAATGCTTTTTCTGCATCAATTGATATAATCATATGATTTTTGTCCTTTAGTTTGTTTATGTGATGTATCACATTGATGGATTTGCAGATGTTGAACCATCCTTGTGCCCCGGGGATGAACCCCACTTGGTCGTGATGAATAATCTTTTTAATGCATTGTTGTATTCGATTTGCTAGAATTTTATTTAGGATTTTTGCATCGGTATTCATTAGAGATATTGGTCTGTAGTTTTCTTTTTTTGTGCTGTCCTTACCAGGTTTTGGTATCAGGGTAATGTTGGCCTCATAAAATGAGTTAGGGAGTACTGTCTCTTCTTCAATTTTTTGGAAGAGTTTGTGCAGAATTGGTATTAGATCCTCTTTGAAGGTTTGGTAGAATTCACTAGTGAAGCCATCTGGTCCCGGACTTTTGCTTTTGGGAAGGTTTTGGATGACTGATTCAATTTCGTTACTGGTGATCGGTCTGTTTAGATTTTCCAGTTCTTCATGGTTCAGCCTTGGAAGGCTATATGTTTCTAAGAACTTGTCCATTTCTTCTAGGTTGTTGAATTTGGTGGCATATAGTCCTTCATAGTATTCTTGGATGATCCTTTGTATTTCTGTGGTGTCCGTGATAACTTCCCCTTTTACGTTTCTGATTTTGTTAATCAGTGTCTTCTCTCTTTTGATCTTAGTAAGTCTAGCCAAAGGTTTGTCAATTTTGTTAATCTTTTCAAAGAACCAGCTCTTTGTCATATTAATTTTTTCTATTGTCTTTTTGTTCTCTATTTCATTTAGTTCTGCTCTAATTTTTGTTATTTCCTTTCTTCTGCTGACCTTGGGTTTTACTTGTTCTTCTTTTTCTAGTTCTTTAAGGTGTAACATGAGGTTATTTATTTGGGAGTTTTCTTGTTTCTTGAGATAGGCCTGTAATGAGATAAATTTCCCTCTTAAAACTGCTTTCGCTGCATCCCAAAAATTTTGGTAGGATGTATTTTCATTGTCATTTGTTTCAATGTATCTTTTGATCTCTCCTCTAATTTCTTCTTTGACCCAGTCCTTCTTTAAAAGTATGTTGTTTAGTCTCCATGTATTTGTGTTTTTCCCCGCTTTCTTTTTACAGTTGATATCCAATTTCAAAGCCTTGTGATCAGAGAATATGCATGGTATGATTTCAATCTTCTTAAATTTGTTGAGACTGATTTTATGTCCCAATATATGGTCTATCCTTGAGAATGTTCCATGTACACTAGAAAAGAATGTATAGTCTGATGTTTTAGGATGAAGTGCTCTATAAATGTCAATTATGTCCATTTCATCTAATGTGTCATTTAGGGTTACTATTTCGTTATTTATTTTCTGTTTGGATGATCTATCCATAGCTGTCAATGATGTATTTAAGTCCCCTAGTATAATTGTGTTTTGGTCAATTTCTCCCTTTAGTTCTGTTAGAAGTTGCTTGGTGTATTTCGGTGCTCCCTGATTGGGGGCATAAATATTGATGACTGTTATGTCTTCTTGTTGTACAGTCCCCTTCACCATTATGAAATGTCCATCTTTGTCTCTTGTTATCTTTTTCACCTTGAAGTCTGTTTCATCTGATATCATTATGGCTACACCTGATTTTCTCTGGGTACCATTTGCTTGGAGTGTCAATTTCCACCCTTTCACTTTGAGTCTATGCTTGTCCTTGTAGCTGAGATGTGTCTCTTGGAGACAGCATATGGTTGGGTTTAGATTTTTGATCCAATCTGCTACTCTGTGCCTTTTTATTGGTGAGTTCAGTCCATTTACATTTAGAGTAATTATTGATATGTGAGGATTTCCTGTCATTCTATCCTTAGTTTTCTGGTAAGGTTGTGTCTCCATTGTTTCTTTGCCTTTTTGTTGTTGTCTATTATTTCTGTGTGGTGGTATTCTATGATGTTTCCCTCTGTTTCTTTTTTTATTTCAGTATGTATTTCAATTCTGGATTTATTTTGAGTGGTTACCCTTAAGTTTATGTAAAAGAAAGTTTGATATTTAGAGTATTCCATTTTCTTCAGCACGCTTACTTTCTCCATTCCCATATTCCGGTTCAGGCCTTTACTCTCCCCCTTTTTGAGTTTTGTTTGCCACAAATTGTCCCTGTTGATGGTGGTCGAATGGCCTCCTTTAGTATTTCTTGTAGTGCAGGTCGTGTATTAGAAAATTCCCTCAGCTTCTGTATGTCTGGAAAGGTCTTTATTCCTCCTTCATATCTAAAGGATATCTTTGCTGGATATATTATTCTTGGCTCATGGTTTCTCTCTTTCAATAGTTTGAATATTTGGTTCCACTCCCTGCTGGCTTGTAGAGTTTCTGCTGAAAAATCTGATGATAATCTAATGGGCTTTCCTTTGTAAGTTACCGTCTTCTTTTCCCTGGCTGCCTTGAGGATTCTTTCTTTGTCGTTGATTTTAGACATCTTCAATACAATGTGCCTTGGAGAAGGTCTGTTGGGATTGAGGTAACTAGGTGTTCTATTTGCTTCTTGGACTCGAGGGTCCAGTTCTGTCCACAAATTTGGGAAGTTCTCATCGACAATTTGTTTGAATATATTCTCTGTTCCCTTCTCTCTTTCTTCTCCTTCTGGTATGCCCATTATTCTTATATTGCTCTTTCTGATGGAGTCAGAAAGTTCTTGTAGAGTTCTTTCATTTCTTTTAAGTCTCAAGTCTCTTTCTTCTTCAATTTGTGTCATTTCCAGGTTTCTATCTTCGATGTCACTGATTCTTTGCTCCATCTGGTCAACTCTACTACCTAAGCTGGTTATTTCATTCTTAATTTCTTCTATTGAGTTCTTAATCTCCAGAAATTCTATTTGGTTCTTTTTTAAGATTTCAATCTCTTTCGTAAAATGTTCATGCTGTTCTTTGATTGAGTTTCTGAGTTCCTTTAACTGCCTATCTGTGTTTTCTTGTATCTCCTTGAGTTTTTTCAGAACTGCAATCTTGAATTCTCTGTCATTTAAGTCACATATTTCTGTATCTTTAAGTGCCTTCTCTGGAGATTTTTCACTTTCTTTCTGAGCTATCTTGTTGCCTTGGTTATTCATGGCGATTACTGGTTTACTATTTCTCTTCCTAGACATCTACAGGAGTGACTTCTGCAACAGGTTGATAGAAAGCGGTCTTTCTTTTGTTTGCCAGTACTTGTTGGTAGAATGTTTTATTATTTCTCCAACTGCAACTTATTTTTCTTCTCCCACACGGTAGTGCTATGTTTTCTCTGCACTATTCCAACTTCTCATGCAATGGGGGGATTCCCTGGGAGACGGGCTTCTCCTCTGTTAATAGTTCGTCTAGGTCACAGGGCGCAGTGTCCCGGTGGGTATGCGGAGAGCTTTTGATGTTCGAAAGCTCTTCCAGCTGCTGATTCAGAGCCCGTATATTTCAGCAGTTCTGTTTACTCCTGCAGGGATCCGCCCAGATCGGTGGAGTCAGGGGCGGGGTGAGTTGTGAGAGGTGGCCCAGAGCAATGGCGGCGACCACCACCACAGCCGGTCCTGCTTCCACTGCTCTCTCCCCTTTGCTGGAACTAGTTGGGTTGTGAATTTGTATTTGCGGTCCACAGATCTCAAAACAGCAAATTTTCTGTTGTTTTGATCTGACACTGCTACTGTTTCGCTTCTAGCACCGGGCAGGTGGGGGCGGGGCGAGCTCTGGGAAGGGAGGGAGGGGGCGGCTAGTCTCAGTGCCTAAGACTCCGTTCTCTGCTCGGCAGTGCGGGCTTAAACCACTGTTTTCAGCCTTTTTCCCTCAGTCTTTTCTCCGAGGTCTCTGCCGTGAGCGTTGGGTTCAGCCGTGTTATATGCTGTCCCCTCAGCCCTGTGGAGCCCTGGCGGAGCCCTAGCAGTCCGATCTCCCGCAGCTGCGGTAGTTCCGGGAAGCAGCGAGCTCGGCGCACTGAGCTAGGTCTGCGTCCTGCGCCCGCGTGGTTCCGTCTCCGCGCGCTTCTCCCTTTCCTCCTCCCTCCACTCGCGTGAATCTCCCACCTGTAGGTGATTTCAGTCGGTAGTGGGCCTCTTCGTGTTGCTTTTCTGCTGTGCAGGGAGTCCTTTGTGGAGTTTTTGTTGTTCGATTCTTTGTAAATTCCAGGGGAGCTTTACAGAGGCTCACCTCACTCCGCCATTTTTCCGGAAGTCCGCAACATGATACTAATAGAAGCCAAAGATCCTTGATCTGGAACCCAAGATAATTTCCAACTTCAGGTCAAAAGTTTCATTTCTCTCATCCCGTACTTCACCCCTTTCCTGCAGGAAACAGCCAGAGCCGTCACTGCCCTGTTCTTTCAGGATTGAGGAATGATCAAAAGAAAGGGAGGAATTATAACCGTACACGAAGTTTATTTCTTTAGCATGCATTTTGCTTGAATCCAAGCTAGCTTAGTTTATCCAGATAGAACTATAACTTGCTTGCATCCTTTCCCTAAATCCTCCTACCTATACATATACATATGTCCACTCCTTCTAATCATTAAGCTCTTAGGTCACTAGGTTCTGGTCAACACCAAATTCATTTAAGAATAAAGCTTCAGGTCTGTCAACAATGACTAGGATATAACAACTAAACCTCAAACAATGAGTAAGGGTTTAATAAAACAAAGCTAACACCTTACCATCAGTTACATTTTAGCTCCAGATTCATGAGAGTGAAACCGTCCCGTGGACCACATCCCCTGGGAACCGGACCAAACAATGCCATGACTGACACCAGAACCTGAAGCCATGATCAATCCCTCCCTGCCTTAGCCCCAACCAATCAGAAGAGCCCCCAGCCCCAGCTCCCATAGTAACCATGATTCATGATTTTTCCCTTATATAATGTAGCCTTAGAGTCCATCGAGGAGCCAGGTTTTTTAGAGAACTAGCTCACCTGTGTCTCCAGACTTGATGCCAACACCTTAAATAAACCTTTCTTTGCTGCAATTTCCTGCTTGTGTTTTTGTGTGTGTTTTTTTTTTTGTTTGTTTGTTTTGGTTTTTTTTGGCTTGAATGCACTCAGGCAAGCAGACCCCTTTGAGTCTGCAGTAATATTAGTATGGATGAAATTCCCTGCATATGTTCCCATGGTGGAGGTGAGAATTGGGTTGGAAATATATGGGTATTAGTTCCAGTCTTGCCATAACTTGATATATAACTTTGGGCAAAAAGCCTTTTACTTCTTTAAGCCTCAGCTTCTTTCTTTGTAAAATGAAGAATATATGGTTGAATGCTGAATGATCTCTAGGACATTTTCGAAGGCCTACAATTCTCACAAGAGAAGCAACCAACAATGCCGACAAATGTCATGATTTGGCAGTTAGTAGAGAAAAGAAACCTGGTTATTTGAAGTCCATGACACTGTTTGTTCATAAACAGAAAATGCTTAAGCATAAGGATATAGTCTTGCCCTCAGAACATGTGATGGAGCCTTACAAAATATTGCCAGGGAAAAGCCCAGGACCTTTGATATTTAAACCATTGATGACCACTATCCAGGCCACTATATTTCTAGAAGTCAGAGTCCTGAGCTGTGTCAAAGTGAATGAAAGTCCATGAGAAGTGGCTATATCTTGGAATGCCCTGGTTGGGGAGGCCCAGAGGGCCCGAGTGCCTTGGCAGAGGAGATGAAGTTGTATGCATGGGAATGCAAAGTCAAACCGGGAGGAAATGCCTTCCTCTCACCACTGTACCTATCCAAAGTAACCATTCACATCCTGCAATTCCCTTCCCTCCATTCACAAAACCCTACAACTTATTTTCATTCATTCAAAACTACTGATTATACAACTAGTATGTGCCAGACACTATAGGGAAATAACAATGATATAATGATATAGTCTAGAGTCATCCTACTTACTCTGTATTCATAACACCTATCCCTCGATCTTCCACAAAGTACCTGAGACCATTCTTCAAGGCTCAGGTCCATGACCACCTCTTCCATGAAATTTTCTCTGGTGAGTGGTACTCACTGCCTTTACTCTTCTCTCCTCTCCTTTTTTTTTCCTCTTAGAAGAACTGCAAAAAAAGTTATACAGTTCCGATGAGAACCCAGGTCTGCCTGATTGTCAAACCTGTTAAAATACCATGATGATCCCCCTCTCAGCATAGCCAGTAACGCACTGTCATCTTTCTATAGCTCCTATAAATATAGTTTTAGTTAGAAGCTAGCTAGCTCTTTTTAGCTTTGTTTAGTTCAGGTCAATACTGAAGTGAATTTGCATTTGCTAAGCCCAAAGCAACTGCTAATTTGGATGTAGAAGAAAGGAAGTGGAGAAAAGTAGGAAGAAAGCAAAACCTGAGGCTTAACAAGCCAGGGTAGATGCTTTTTTAGGATCCCCAGTGTCATTGAGGTATGATGAAAAATAATCTTGAAGTATGATATAGAAAGAAAATAGCCAAAGACAAAATGATTACACTTGGCCTAGCTACAGGCTTAGGCTTGCCAAGTGATCACTTAGGGAATGTTTTCAGGGAAGAGCAGAAGAGCGAAAATACTTTAACCAATATATTCAGTTTCCTTGACTACAAAGGGAACGTCAGAGGTGCCCTGTTCCTTGAACCCACCCCCACACGTCCTGTTACTTGTAATAAGAGCCAGCTGAAGCCAGTATTGGCTCCTTCAGTGTCACCTCACTGCCCTTTGACAGACTCCATTTGACACTTAAAGGCTTTTATCAGGCCCATGACACATAGATGAATTTTTGACTGAAAATACAGAAAATATTAGAAAATAAACCCACTATTACTTGTTAACAAAAAGTAAAAAACAGCTTTTTCAGCAAACATCACTGTTACCCTTCTATCTGAGTACTCATTTTTTTAACACAAGAAGGTGAATTATTTCTCTAGATATTGACAGCCAGTTATAGTAAACTATGGGCTTTACAAAATTCATTTATAAATCACATTTTTAATGCTGTATATCAGATACAAATTAGGTCCTCTCCCAGTTTTCTTAATAGTTTATATTCCAATCACTTTTCTTGGCTCATATTTTATATTGACAATTTTTAATTTGTCTCTAGGGTGGTTTATAATAAATCCTTTGGTGGTGCTCAGCTTGCATACTTCAGCATTCTCTGTGCTCACACACTCAGCCAATTCTGGAGCCACCCAAGATCGTTGTTTACACCTAATCACTTGGAAAACTTCAAGAAGCTTCCTTTTCAAATGCATTTTACCATCTGCAAATTGATAAGCCACCATTTAATGCACTGTTAGTATGTAAAATGTATGTGCACAGTCCGGTGCAAGAATATATATGCTATATAATATGTGATATATAAATATATATTTTAAAAACTGTGGGAGGTAAAGGCAAAGACTAAACCTTGGGGAAAACATTGTTTCCATTTTTCAGAGATGCTGAAAGATTGAAGGTGCTGATGGACTTTTGGCTTTACCAAAGCCTTTAGAAGTTCACATTCTCCGGGGTACAAATTAGACTGCTAGTAAGAGGAAGAGGCACTGTCCCTGCCAGGTGGGTCTGCCAACTTCCCAGACGTACGAGTAAGAGCATACCGAACTCCCCAGAGGGGTAAGAGGAGATGCCACTACAAGGAATGAGGATGCCCACCTGATATAAACTCAGACTTCACTGTTCTGGAAGAAGGCAAACTTCTTGGAGACGTAGTCAGATTCATCGCACTCAAAAAAGCAGAAATCCAGAAATAGATACAGCCACTTCTTTGAAGCCTAGAGCAATATAGCCTAAACACATCAGGGCTTGGAATTCAGGACAATCGAAGCTGAGGAAAAGTGCCATGTGGAAGGACAGACATGAGGCAGAGATCCAGGGAGGCAGTAAGGTCAAGGTATTGATCAGCAGGTTCCAGGTTTTGCCTAAAGGCTGGGTTCTAGAATGGGAGATGTTTAAGTGATTAAAAGTGTACAATCTTTGGAGTCATACAGACCTAGCTTTAAATCCTGGCCCTGACACTTAAGAGTGTGGCTTTGAGCAAATTATTTAACTCTTTCTTAGTTACAGCATCTGTTAAACAGGTACAATTACAACGGTCACCTCCTAGGGTTGTGGTGAGGATTGAATTTGTTAAGATAAGGTGCTTAGAACAGTGCATAGCCCAGAGTCAGTGCTCAATAAATAGTGCCCATTAGTTAAATCAGACATTGTAGGAAGGACAGGTAAGGATGAGCCTAGGGCTGGAGAAACTGGGTAAAAGCTAGATACTAGGCAGACCAGTGTTGGATCACAGAGCTTTAGTTTAAGCTGGGTTGGGAGGCAAGGTGATAGGGAAAAAGAAGCTCAGTTTCTAGAATTTTGTCATTGCATTAAAGAAGGATTTCATACTGAGGTCTCTGAAATGTTTAACCAAGACTCCCAAGGTCCCCCTTATTGGTTGGGAATGATCCCCTGGGCCTGCAAGAGGGGTTAAGGGGGACAGTTGGTCGAAATATAGAGAGATAAAGGCTGAAGGGACAGAGCACTAGATACTTCACCATCTTTCTTGCAGCAGCCAAGGTGTTGGCAGGGACACTCACATCCACTCATGTTCCTCTCATTTTCAAACCACCCTAATCCAAGCCATCATCAACTTTTGCCTGGATTATTGCAATAGCTTCCTAACTGGTGTTCCTGCTTTCACTCTTGCTCTCTCTCTCTGCCCAAAATCCATTCTCAAAATGCCGATATAACCATACCGCTAAGCAATTATACCCAGCCCATTAATGCATATTAGAATCACTTGAGGAACTTTTAAAACTACCCTATTCCAAAAAGTTTAATCAGAACCTCTGGTGTAGCATTTTGTTGCATTGTTCAAGCACTCCAGTGTCTTCTTCTCTCACTCAGAGTAAAAGATAGCTTCTTACCACAGTCCATATGACTAGGTGGTTGTCTGTTGTTTTGACTTTACCTATCACTTTCCTCTTTGCTCACGATGTTTCAGGCACACTGTCCTCTTTGCTTTTTTTTTTCTAACATGCTGGGCAATCTTCTTTTTCAGATAGTTTTCACTTAGTGTTCCTTCTGCCTGGAGCACTCTCCCCCAGACACATGCATGGTTCACTCCCTCACTTCTTTCAGGTCTCTGCTTAAATGTCGTTTCATCAGAAAGGCCTTCCACACCTAGTCTATCTGGAGTACCACTCCAGTCACACTCTGTCCCTCTGTCCTATTTTTCTTTTCTACCTGACATTATATTTCGGATCAATTTGTTTATATTTCCCCCAGGAAAAAAAGATCTTTGAAGACAGTGATTTTTGTCTGTCTTGTTCATATCTATATCTCTAGTAAATAGAGCTGTGTCTGGCATATAATAGATGCTCAGTAAATATTTGGTGTTTGTTGACTGACCGAATGAATGAATGAGTGAATCACTCTTTCCACCTTGCTAGGCTCTGAGTGTATGGGAAGCGCCAGAGGAACTTCTCAGTCTATGACACTGTATATTCAACATACATCTGGGTAGAATTGGTGTGCAAAGTCTAGGCTCAAGACTACATTAAAAATCTATTAATAATCATTATGTTCAGATGGTTTTTGATTCAATGGTCATAGGATAGATTCCTAGCCATCCTAAAAGCCTGTTGAAGGTACATAACCTAATAGGTATAGCAAGGCCTTGTCTAGTCTTAGAGTGGAAAGATTTCTGAGGTTAGTTCTGAAAATGTACCAGATGGCTATGCAAATGTGGTAACTGATAGTAATACCACATTTGCATAAGTACTGTATTTTCAAAGCAATTTATTGC
The DNA here is from genome assembly GCF_057876585.1 of Rhinolophus sinicus. NCBI lineage: Eukaryota > Metazoa > Chordata > Mammalia > Chiroptera > Rhinolophidae > Rhinolophus > Rhinolophus sinicus. Next base: position 99,596,153 of record NC_142518.1, read on the forward strand.
TTTACAAAAAGCTGGACTAGAAATGGCACATTATGTGTTTCCCATTACCCCTTCAATGTGACTCCAGTTCAGAAAATAGGCTGGGTGGCTCTGCATTGTTCAAGTTTGCCCAGCGGAGGTACAATATGGATCTAGGTAGATTGTGAAGTAGCATAAAGCTTCCCAAAAATGGACGTGTCCCACCTTTCATTACTGAGGAGTGACACAATTGGCCCTCATTCCTGCCTTTTTATTTTATTTCTACTCTACACAGCCTGGTGCAGCTGAACAACTCACTGTCACAGAAACAGTCCTGCCTTGATCATTGCCATTTCTACAGCTGTGATTCTGGAATCTTCCCTGACTAGGAAACACTCTACTGTCTCATCTGCCTGTTTGAATTCTAGCCATGCTCAAGGGCCTGATCGTACCTCCTTTCCAGCAAGGTCTTCTCTGACCATCCGAGATCAAATTGATGGCCCTTCTGAACTCCAATAGGAACCATAGCTCATGTCATTGACCAAGACCTTCAGTAGCCTTATCTCTGGAGATCACATTAGGTAGGAGCACAGGTCCTTGTGAAGACATAGTTGGACTTCAGTATTAGCCCTGCATACTCTTAGGCAAGTGAATCACCTCCAAAAATATCACACCTTATTAGCAGGACTAAAATAGTCCTAGAATTAAAACCATTCTATACCCCACCTAACAAAGTTCTTTTGTTTAAAATTTTTTTAATTAAAATATAGCTAACGTAGACTATTATATTAGTTTCAGGTGTATACCATAGTTCTTCAATATTTATACACTTAAAGAAGTGATCGCCATGATAAGTTTGGTAACCACCTGACACTGTACCACGCTGTCACAATATTATTGACTATATTCTCTATGCTGTACATTACATCCCCATGAGTTATTTATTTTATAGCTGGAAACTTGAAGTTCTTATTCCCCTTTACCTTTACTCCCCCTTATTAAAAATTTTCAATTACAGTTGACATTCTATATTATTTTATATTAGTTTTAGGTGTACAGCATAGTGGTTAGACATTTATATAATTTAAGAAGTGATCTCCCTGACTAGTCTGCTACCCACCTAACACTATGCATAATTATTACAATATCATTGACTATATTCCCTATGCTTTACTTTACATCCCCATGATTATTTTGTAACTACCAATTTGTACGTCTTAATCCCTTCTCTTTTTTCACCCAGTCCTCCAAACCCCTTCCCATTTGGCAACCATCAGTTCTTTGTATCTCTGAGTCTGTTTCTGTTTTGTTTCTTTATTTTATTCTTTAGATTTCACATGTGAGATCACATGGTATTTGTCTTTCTCAGTCTGACTTGTTTCACTTAGTATAATACCCTCTAGGTCCATCCATGTTGTCACAAATGGTAAGATTTCATTCTTTTTTATAACTGAGTAATATTCCATCACATATATGTACTACATCTTCTTTATCTAATCGTCTATTGATGGACACTTAGGTCCTTCCATATCTTGGCTATTATACACAACACTGCAGCAGATATAGGGGTGCATATATCTTTTTGAATTAGTGTTTTGGATTTCCTCAGATAAATACCCAAAAGTGGAATTCCTGGGTCATAAGGTAGTTCTATTTTTTAATATTTTGAGGAAACTTCAGACTGTTTTACATAGTGGCTGCACCAATTTGAAATCTCACCAACAGTGCACGAGGGTTCCATTTCTCTGCATCCTCACCGACTCTTGTTTGTTGATTTATTGATAATGGCCATTCTGACAGGTGTGAGGTGATATCTCATTGTGGTTTTTATTTGTATTTCTCTGATGATTAGTGACATTGAGCATTTTTTTCATATGTCTATTGGCCATCTGTATGTCCTCTTTAGAGAAATGTCTATCCAGGTCCTCTGCCCATTTTTAAATTGGATTGTTTGTTTTTTTGGTGTTGAGTTGTATAAGCTCTTTATAAATTTTGGATATTAACCCCTTATCAGATGTATCATTGGTGAATATCTTCTCCCATTCAGTAGTATGTCTTTTCATTTTGCTTGTGGTTTCCTTTGCTGTGCAAAAACTTTTTAGTTTGATGTAATCCCATTTGTTTATTTTTTCTTTTTTTTCCCTTGCCCGAGGGGGTATATCAGAAAAATATTACTAAGAGCAATGTCAGAGAGTTTACTGCTTATGTTTTCTTCTAGGAGTTTTATGGTTTTGGGTCTTACATTTAAGATTTTAATCCATTGATTTTATTCTTGTATAGGTGGGAGATGGTGTTTTAGTTTCATTTTTTGTGTGCACATATCTGTCTAGTTTCCCCAACACCATTTATTGAATAGACTGTCTTTACCCCCATTGTATATTCTTGCCTACTTTATCATAGATTAAGTGACCATCTAAACATGGGTTTATTTCTGGGCTCTCTATTCTGTTCCATTGATGTATGTGTTTGTTTTTATGCCAGTACCATGCTGTTTTAATTATTATAGACCTGTAGTATAGTTATATCAGATAGCACGATACCTCAAACTTTGTTTTTCTTCCTCAAGATTGCTGTGGCTATTTGGTGTCTTTTGTGGTTCCATATAAATTTTAGTATAAAGTGGTGTGTTTTTTTAAAGCCATAAAATGATCAAGTTGATCCACAAGTAAATAACTGGCTTCCAAAACAAGTTCTCCTTAAAGGACGACAAGAGAATGTCTGTTGGCACTCAACTGGTAACTTTTACAATATCCATCAACTAATCAAAAATCAATAGGCCACCTTTGGCTGTGGAAACGCGGCCCATATCTGCAGCGGTGTAAACGCAGCTGGCATCCACAGCTGCAGAGACGCAAGGGATCCCAGGATGGAACAGAGAACACAAAAGCCAGGAGGTGAGGTCTTTCCCTGCGTCCCACAGCTGATCTCTCCCACCTAGAGGGCAGCATATCCAGCATTTGAGGCAATAACCTCAGCTGAGAACTCCAGTTGGGCCCTAGGCCGGACAAAGGACACAAACTCCATACCTGTGCCCCTCCCCCTTCCAATCTTACCCCCGCCCTTCCAGAGACTTAAACTGGCCCCTGAACTGAGGAGTAGTGTCAGATTACAGAGGAGCCTTAGTGCTCAGGCTCTGGGAAGACTGGTGTGCAGCTCTGACCCAGGGAAGTGGCTGCGAAGAGTGTGATTTTTGGTTGGGCTAGGAGAGAAGAGACTCCTCCACCCTCAGCCACCACCTTTTCTGGCCTGTGGGAAGAATGTGACGTGGCTGAGCTGGGAGAAAGAAGACTCCTACACTCCCAGCCCCCACCCTTTCTGGCCTGCCTAGAGAGGGGCAATTACAACTGTGGAGGCACTCCCAGGGATCAGCAATAGGCGGCAGACACAGCTCTGGGCAGCTCAGAAATCTCCCACCTGCCCCACACGCGCGCGCTCACACACACACACACACACACACACACACACGGAAGAAGTGCCCTAAGACTCAGGAGAACTGGACACAGGGCTGGTGGTGCTATTCTCAGTGCGTATATGTGCAGGCAAGGGCAGAAACTGCACAGACTTTGTAGAAACTACCATCCAGACCCCTCAGCCCCATGCATCTAAATCTGCAGTCCCAACATCACTCTGGGTACCAGGTGACCGGCTCTGCCTGCACAATACACAGAGAACTCTTTGGTACAGCAGAGGACAACCTGGAGATTACTTGGTGGGCTTAAGCCAAGACTGGCGCTGCTTTTTTGTTTTGTTTTGTTTTGTCTTTTATCTTTGATATTTTTGCCTGTGTTGAGTATGGGTTGTCGGTTTTTATTACATGTGAATGTATTTGATTTTTTCTTTGTTGTTGTTGTTGTTGTTGTTGTTGTGCATGGTGATTTGCTTTGTTCTGAAATTGCCCTACCTGGGCCCTGCTTAAGAGGCACAAGATACAACACACCCAGAGGCCAACTCCAGACCAAACCAGAGTACTACTGGGTTTGACCTACAAGTGACACACCCAGAGGGAATTCTCTACAGGCACAAGAGCCCATAGAGGCCAAACCACATTTAAGTGGTCAATCCTCACACAACAGAACACCCTGCTGTGGGCAGAGCCAAGTCTCACAACTAGTCAGCCTGGGAGTTAACCCCATCTACTCACAAGCAAAAAGCAGCAAGAGAAAGACAGAGGGTTACATAAAAGGGAACTCCCATAAGACTATCAAATGACTTTTCTACAGAAACATTGAAGGCCAGGAGGGAGTGGCAGGAGATACTCAAAGTGATGGAAAACAAAGGCCTACAACTTAGATTGCTTTATCCAGCAAGACTATCATTTAAAGTTGATGGAGAGATAAAGAGCTTCCCAGAAAAGAATAAGCTAAAGGAATTTATTACCACCAAGCCAGCATTGCAAGAAATACTAAAAGGACTTCTGTAAATAAAAGAAAGATGAAAACAATCTAACTACAAATTTAAAAATGGCAATAACTATGCACCTATCAATAATCACTTTAAATGTAAACAGATTAAAGGCTCCAATCAAGAGACACAGGGTGGCTGAGTGGATAAGAAAGCAAGACCCTTGTATATGCTGTATACAAGAGACTCACCTCAGATCAAAAGACACACACAGGCTGAAAGTGAAGGGTTGGAGTAAGATATTTCATGCAAATGGAAATGAGAAAAAAGCTGGAGTTGCAATACTTATCTCTGACAAAATAGACTTTAAAATGAAGAACATATTAAAAGACAAAGATGGGCACTATATAATAATAAAGGGATCGATCCGACAAGAGGACATAACCCTAGTAAACATCTATGCACCCAACATAGGAGCACCTAAATATATAAAACAGATATTGACTGACATAAAGACAGAGATCAACAGTAACACTATCAGAGTAGGGGATCTCAACACACTTCTGACAACAAGGGACAGGTCTTCCAGACAGAAAATCAATATGGAAAGAACAGCCTTAAATGACACATTGGACCACTTGGATTTAATTGATATTTTCAGAGCATTTCACCCCAAAGCTGCACAATACACATTCTTCTCAAGCGCACATGGAACATTTTCCAAGATAGACCACATGTTAGGCCACAAAACAAGTCTTGATAAATTTAAGAAAATTGAAATCATACCGGTTGTCTTCCCTGACCACAGTGCTATGAAATTAGAAATGAACTACAGGAAAAAAACTGGAAGACACAACAATTCATGGAGGCTGAATAACACGTTACTAAATAATGAATGGGTCAACCAGGCGATCAAGGAAGAAATCAAAGATATCTTGAGACAAACGAAAATGAAAACACGATGACCCAAAATCTATGGGATGCCGCAAAAGCAGTCCTAAGAGGGAAATTCATAGCATTGCAGGCCTACCTAAAGAAACAAGAAACATCACTAATCAACAGTTTATCTTCGCACTTAAGGGATCTGGAAAAAGAACAGCAAAATAAGCCCAAAGGGAGTACAAAGAAGGAGATAATAAAGATCAGAGTGGAAATAAATGAAATAGAAACCAGAAAAACAATACGAAAGATTAATGAATCCAAGAACTGGTTCTTAGAGAAGATAAAAAAAAAATCGACAAACCTTTAGCCAGACTCATTAAAAAAAAAAAGAGAGAAGACCCAAATTAATAAAATCAGAAACGAAAGAGGAGAAGTGACAATAGACACTGCAGAAATACAAAAAGTTTTAGAAATTACTATGAGCAACTGTATGCCAACAAATTTGACAATCTGGAAGAAATGGACAATTTTCTAGAGGCATACAACCTTCCAAGGCTAACTAAAGAAGAAACAGAAAACCTGAATAGACTGATTAACACCAGGGAAATTGAATCAGTAATCAACGATCTCCCAACAAACAAAAGCCCTGGACCAGATGGCTTTACAGGTGAATTTTAGAAAACGTTCAAAAAAGAATTATCATCTATTCTCCTCAAGCTCTTCCAAAAAATCCAGAAGGAGGGAAGACTCCTAAACGCTTTTTACAAAGCGACTATCACCCTGATCCCAAAATCAGACAAAGACACCACCAAAAAGAAAACTGCAGGCCGATATCTGTAATGAACATATATGCAAAAATGCTCAACAAAACATTAGCAAACAGAATTCAGCAGTACGTTAAGAAGATCATACACCATGATTAAGTGGGATTCATCCCTGGTATGCAAGGCTGGTTCAACATCCGCAAATCAATTAATGTGATACACCACATTAACAAAATGAAAAATAAAAATCACATGATCATATTGATAGATGCACAAAAAGCATTGGATAAAATCCAGCAGTCATTTATGATAAAAACCCTTAAGAAAGTGGGAATAGAGGGATGATATCTCAACATAATAAAGGACATATATGATAAACCCACAGATAACATCATGTTCAATGGGGAAAAGCTAAAACCATTCCCCTTAAGATCAGGAACAAGGCAAGGTTGCCCACTATCTCCACTTCTATTCAACATAGTGCTGGAAGTTCTAGCCACAGCAATCAGACAAGAAAAAGAAATAAAAGGCATCCAAATCGGTAAGGAGGAAGTAAAATTGTCATTATATGCAGATTACATGATACTATATATAGAGAATCCTAAAGACTCCACCAAGAAACTATTAGAGCTGATAGATGAATTTAGTAAAGTAGCAGGATACAAAATTAATATTCAGAAATCAGTTGCATTTTTATATACCAATAATAAAACATCAGAAGGAGAAATTGAAAAAACAATCCCATTTACAATTGCTTCCAAGACTATAAAATACCTGGGAATAAATTTAACCAAAGAAGTGATAGATCTGTACTCAGAAAATTATAAGACACTGAAGAAAGAAATGAAAGAAGATACAAATAGATGGAAACACATACGATGTTCACGAACAGGAGGAATTAATATAGTTAAAATGTCCACACTGCTTAAGGCAATATACGTATTCAATGCAATTCCTATCAAACTACCAATGACGTTTTTCACAGAAATAGAACATATAATCCTAAAATTTATATGGGACCATAAAAGACCCATATAAATGGGACAATTATATGGGACCATTTCTCAGCAATCTTGAGAAATAAGAACAAAGTGGGAGGTATAACGATACCTGACATCAAATTATACTACAAGGCTACAGTAATCAAAACAGCATGGTACTGGCATAAAAACAGACACATACATCAATGGAACAGAATAGAGAGTCCAGAAATAAATCCATGCCTATTTGGCCATTTAATCTCCGACAACGGAAGCAAGAATGTACGGTGGGTTAAAGACAGTCTGTTCAAAAAATGGCGCTGGGAAACCTGGACAGACACATGCAAAAAAATGAAGCTGGACCACCTCCTTACACCATATACAAAAATAAATTCACAATGGCTTAAAGACTTAAATGTAAGATCTGAAACCATAAAATTCCTTGAAGAAAATATAGGAAGAAACTTCACAGACATTACCCGGAGTAAGATTTTTACTGATATATCCCCTCACGCAAGGGGAGTAAGAGAAAAAATAAACCTGTGGGATTACATCAAACTAAAAAGATTTTTCACAGCAAAGGAAACTGTCAATAAAACAAAAAGGGATCCTACTGAATGGGAAAGATATTTGCCAATGATATATCTGATACGGGGTTAATATCACAAATTTATAAAAAACTCACTCAACTCAACTCCAAAAAAACAAACAACCCAACTAAAAGATGGGCAGAAGACATGAAGAGACATTTTTCTAAAAAGGACATACAGATGGCAAACAGACATATGAAGAAATGCTCAACCTCACTAACCATCAGAGAAATGCAAATAAAAACCACAATGAGCTACCACCTCACCCCAGTCAAAATAGCTATCATCAATAAATCAACAAACAACAAGTGCTGGCCTGGATGTGGAGAAAAGGGAACGCTTGTGCACTGTTGGTGGGATTGCAGACTGGTGCAGCCACTATGAAAAATAGTATGGAGGTATCTCAAAAATCTGAAAATGGAACTACCTTATGATCCAGCAATCCCACTCCTAGGTATCTATCTGGAGAAATCCAAAACTCCAATTCAAAAATATTTATGCACTCCTATGTTTATTGCAGCACTATACACAATAGCCAAGACATGGAAACAACCGAAATGCCCATTGGTAGATGACTGGATTAAGAAACAGTGATACATGTATACAATGGAATATTACGCAGCCATAAAGAAGAAAGAAATCTTACCATTTGCAACAACATGGATGGACCTAGAGAACATTATGTTAAGTAAAATAAGTCAGACAGAGAAAGAAAAATACCATATGATCTCACTTATATGTGGAATCTAAAGAAACGAATAAGTGAATGAACTAATCAGAAACAGTTTTGGAGACATAGAGGAAAAACTGAGGGTTGCTAGATGGGTGGGGGGTGGGGATAAGGGGGAAGGTGAGGGGATTAGAAAACAGTCAGTAACCACAAGACGGCCACGGGGTTTTGAAAATTAATTTGGGGAATGTAATCAATAATGTTGTAAAGATTTTGTAGGATATCTGATGGACACTTGTCCCATTTGGGAGACCACCTCACGGATGATATAGATGCCTGATCACTGCACTGTACACCTGAAGCTGAAGCTGAACAATGATGAATGCCAACTATAATTTTATATATATGTATGTATACAGTTACAAGAAGCGAGTACAGCATTAGGAATAGAGACACTGGGAATGTAATGGCTCTGTGCGATGTCAGAGGGATAGTGGCTGGGGGGAGGGGTGTTCACACAGTGTGAGGGATATAAATGATAAACGTCTAAGTATTACTTTGTCTTGTGCCCTGAAACTAATAAAAAAAATAATAGGCCTACATTAAAAAGAATTAAGTCTTACCATTTGTGGTAACATGGATGGACCTAGAATGTATTATGCCAAGTGAAATAAGTCAGACTGAAAAAGACAAATACCATATGATCTCACTTAAATGTGGAATCTAAAGAACAAAATAAACAAACAAATGAAACAAAAACAGATTCACAGGTACAGAGAACAAACTGATGGTTACCAGAGGGAAAGGGGGCTGGGGATCTGGGTGAAAAATGTGAAGGGATTAAGAAATACAAATTGGTAGTTACAAAATAGTCATGGGGATGTAAAGTACAGCATAAGGAATATAGTCAATAATATTGCAACAGCTATGTATAGTGCCAAGTGGGTACTAGACTAATTGGGGGGATCACTGCATAAATTATATACATGTCTAATTACTATGCTGTACACCTGAAATTAGTATAAAATATTGAATGTCAACTGTAACTGAGAAAAAAACAATAAGATCAGGAAAATATGATGTGTAACCAGGGAAAAAGTGAGTCAAAAAAAATTAGACCCAAAATTAACTGATGAAATTAACATACAAAGATTTTTAAACAGCTATTATAAATATGTTAAATAATCTTTCAAGAAGCATATACATAATGAAAAGAGTGTGTATCTCTAAAAAAGAACTAAATGGAACTTCAAGATCTGAAAACTAAAATAGTTGTAATGAAATGTGCACCGGATAGTTTTAGGGGTCTATTACTTGTAACACTGTCGGAAAAAATATTATTGACTTTGAAGATGTGGCAGTAAGAGCTATACAAACTGAAGCATGGGGGTGGGTGGGAAAGACAGAAAAAAACAGAACTTCAATGATATTTGGGACAATATCAAGAGATAAAGCAAATGTATAATCACATTTCCAAAAATGGGAGGAGAGTATAGAAAAAATATTTGAAGAAACAGTGACCAAATATTTTCAAAATTTGATGCAGAGTATAAACCTATAGATATGAGAAATTCAACATAGCACAGACAGAAAAAGAAACGCAAAGTAAACCACATCAAGGCACATCATAACCAAATTTCTGGAAACCAGCACCAAAATACTAACATCAGTCAAAAGTAAATATTGCATATAAAGGAAGAAAGATAAAAATAAACACTGATTTTTCATAAAAAACAATGCTGGGGAGAAAAAGCACCTGTCAATTTAGAATGTTTTTTCAGACAAATAAAAGCTGACAAAATCCATCACCAAAAGACCTGCACTACAAGCAATGTTTTTCAGCCTGAAGGAAAATAATACTCAGATGGTAACTCAGATCTACATAAAGGAATGAAGAATGCTGGAAATTGTATAACTTACCATTATTTTTAAAAATTAATGCATGTTTAAAGAATTAAAAATAACAATGACTTGTAATATGGATAATGTGTAGATGTAAAATGTGTGAAAGCAATGGCATAAAGTTGGGGGTGTTGCAAAGTTCTTACATTATACATGAAGTGATATATTAATATTCAGAGTAGATTGTAATAAGTGAAAGATGCATATTGCAAACCCTAGAGCCACAATTAAAAAGTGAAACAAGAAATAAAACCTAATAAGCCAAAAGGGGAGGGGGAAAAATCTATCCTAAAAGCAAAACCAAAAAACAAGCAACAACAACAACAAAAAACAGAACTTTTAATCAAAAAAAGGCAGGAAAAGAGCAGGAAAGGGGGAGAATAAACAGGTGAGGTAAATAGAAAAAAATGTTGATATGGTAAATTTAAACCCAACCATACAAATAATTACATCAAATGTAAGTAATCTGAGTACACCAATTAAAAAGCAAACATTGTCAAACTAATAAAAAAAGGCAGATTCAATTGTATATTCTCTATGAGAGATACACTTTAAATATGCCCAAATAGGTTAAACTAAAAGAATGGGAAAAGATACCACGCAAACACTAAGCATAAGAAAGCTTGAATAGCTGTATTAATATCAGACAAAGTAGACTTCAGAACAAGGACTATTGCCAGTGATATAGAAGGACATTGTCCGGAAGACATAACAGTCATAAATGTTTTTGCATCTAATTGCATAGAAAACATCACAGAACGGATATGAGAATTAGACAAGAGCACAATCTTAGTTGGAGAATTCAACGTTGCTCTCTCAGTTGACTGGTAAAGCAAGTAGAAAGAAATCAGTGAGGATATAGAAAACTTGAACACCATCAAACACCTTGCTAAAATTTATAGACCACTATACATTAGCAACAATATACACGTTCCTTTCAAGGGTACATGGAACATTCAGAAATGCACCATAGTCTTGGTCATGAAATAGGTCAAAATAATTTTTAAATATTGAAACAATTCAAAATATAATTTTTGATCACAGTGGTATTGAATTAGAACTCAATAAAAAAACTATTTGGAAACAAACAACACACTTCTAAACAGCCGTGGGTCAAAGAAATCACAAGGGAAATTAGGAAATATTTGAACTGAATGAAAATAAAAACACAACATATCACTATTTTTGGGATGCAGCCAAAGCAGTGCTTAGAAAGAAATTTGTAACATGAATGCAATACATTACAAAACAATAGTTTCAAAATCAATGATCTGTTTTCCATAGCAGCTGTACCAATTTACATTCCCACCAACAGTGCATGAGAGTTCCTTTTTTCCCACAGTCCCAATAAATTTAATTTAAAAAATCAATGATCTGAGCGTGCATCTTAAAAAGTGAGAACAGAAAAAACACATTAAACCCCAAGTAAGTAGAAAGAAGGACATAATAAACATGTGAGAGAAGGCAATGAAATAGAAACACAGAAAAATAATGAAGAAAATTAATGAGATCAAGAGTTATTTCTCTAAAGAAGATTAATAAAGTGATAAACCTCTAGTTGAACTGATAAAAAAGGAGAGAGACCATAAATTCCCAATATCAGGAATAAATGCAGAGACTCACTAGAAATTATACAGATATTAAAATGAAAATAAGAGTATATTAGGAACAAATAGTATATACCAACAATTTTAACTTAAATGAAATGGACAAATGCCCTAAAAGATACAAATTACCAAAGAAGAAACAGAGATATCTGAACACACTATATCCATTAAAGGAATTGAATTTGTAATTTAAAATCTTCCAACAAAGAAACTACAGCCCACTTGCTTCATTGATGAATTACATCAAAAGGTTAAGGAAGAAATAATACCAATCACACAAATTTCTTCAGAAAATAAAGAAGGAGGGAACACTTTCCAACTCATTTTATGAGGGTAGAAATGCCCTGATAATAACAAAACCAGATAAAGACGTTACAGAAAAAGGAAACTACAGATCAATATCTGCTCTGTACAGAAGGCACCATCCCTTCTCTTCCGGAGCTTCAATAGAGGTATAGTGATTAAAAATGTACCCAGTTCAGTGTATCATAAGGTAGAGTATGATTAGCATTGTAGAAGGCTGTCTGAGCAAGGTCAAGTTGTTTAACGGTGTTCAACTTCTCTATGTCCTCACGGATTTCAAACAGGTACATAGAAGAGGGATCTAGGAGATCTTCCAACCCAAGGTCTAGAGTATTGGGCAATTATTTATGTCTCCTTCTGAGATTTCTTGTTATACTCTAACCTTCTCAAAAAACAGAGAAAATGTCTTATTCATCTCTGTCTACCTAGCATCCACCATAAGGCTGACACATAGTAGGTACTTTAATAAAACACTTTAAAGCAAGAATCAGCAAACTTTTTTCTGTAAAAGGTCCAGGTGTTAACTATTTTAGTCTCTTACTGAGCATATGGTTTCTGTTGCAATTATTCAACTCTGCTGCTTCAGAGCAAATGCAGCCATAAATAATATGTAAATGAATGAACCTAGGTGTGTTCCAATAAAACTTTACTTACAAAAACAGTTAGAGGTCCAGATTGGGCCCACATGCCATGGTTTGCCAACCACTGATTTAAGGCATGATACAGAATATAGCCAAGACTGATCCTGTGTGGTGAATTTGGTAGCACAAGTTGGAATGATATCTCCCAATTATTGATTTTACTGGTGTTCATCCTATTGTAATAGCAAAATCTTGGAAATAGCCCATATCTCCAACAATAGAGTACTTACTGACTAATTTTATTGTGGACATACAATAGAATGCTGTGCTCCTTTCAAAATGGTAAAGATTTACAGTGTTTGACATGGAAAGGTATTCTGTACACATTAAGTGGAAAGGCAGAATATAAAAGTCTTGCCTGTATTATTGCCATAGGCTGCTAACTGGTCTCTTTATTCCAAACCATCTTACATCACCCAGCAGTTGGATTGATATTCTAAAAATCAAAATAAAAGAGCATCACCCTCTTCTTTTAAACCCTTATGTAGGTTTCCATCATATTTGTTTACCCTTCACCCATCACTTTGATCTCATCTTTTACTACTCTTTCCATTAGACACCTATACTCTAGCTAGCTCCATCAACTTCATTTATGTTCTTTAATACCTTTTTCCAGCTCAAGAGAATTGTGTTTGCAATTTTCTTTGCCTAGAACATCCTCATGCTCATCCGTTAGATCTCAGTTGTAATAGCATCTTCTTTTTTTATTATTTATTATTAAAGTTGACATACAATATTATATTAGTTTCATGTATACAACATAGTGATTAGACATTTATATACCTTACAAAGTGATCACCATCTTATAGGCACCTTCCCTCTCCATTCTTTCTCAAGTTAGCCTCCCTCAATTACTTGTTTATTTCCTTTGGAGTTTTTCTAAAATTCTTTAATTATTCTGCTTATTCATTTGTTTAGTGTCTCTCTTCTCAACTAGTATGTAGTGGAAGCACCAAGAGAACAGGTGCTGTGTCCTGCGTTGTATAGGCATATTGTAGCCACTGAGTACATATTTATTCAATGAAAGAAACACATTCATGGCAGAGAGCAGTGCATGAAGATTGCACAGATTTGAGAAGTGCTGGAACATGCAAATACTTCCAGACTACTTCTCTTGCTCTTCTGCTTCTTCTTCCTCTTCCTCTTCCTCCTGCTCCTCCTTTTTCTTCTCTTCCTCCTCCTCCTTCTCCTCCTCCTCCTCCCTCTTCTCTCTCTCTCTCTCTCTCTCTCTCTCTCTCTCTCTCTCTCTCTCTCTCTCTCTCTCTCTCTCTCTCTCTCTCTCTCTCTCTCATACACACATGGCATGTAGTCCGACTCCATGTTGGTTAAAGCTTCTCTGAACTTGCACTTAATTTTCAGTGCTTACAATTTCTTTAAATGCAGGCTGTATTTAAATGTACCGACTGCACTCCACAGATATTCAGGATTCTTATGAATGTAGACAGTGAGACATCTGTTTTCCCTCTCTTTTTCACAAAGGTAGCAGTTATTTCCTACTGGGAAACAGTAAGAACACAAGCTTTTCATTAAATTTTCAGTTTTTTCCCCCCTGATGAGAACCTCTGCACTTGGAAGTGTAGCTTGTGGTATTTTGAATGGCTATTGCAATCCATGTGTGTGTGTGCATGTGTCTAACACACACATATACACACATTATAAGATATATCCTCCATATAGCTAGAAACCCCTCTTAAATCTGAAGACTTTTTTAAAACACATACCTGCACACCCAAAATTCTATATATATTCATTTGCCCAGACACAGAATAAATCCCTTTCTCCAACCCAGAACACATACACACACAAGCAAACTAGTATGCATAATAAGCCCAAAGTGGAAGCTTCTCAATCTGGCTAAAATGCCATATATAACACCTACAAAGTTGCTTTATCATTTAAGCTATTGATTTGCATGAATATTGTATTGAGTTCAAATAGTCATTTGTTACTCAATTTCTCTACCTATATAATAAGAACTAAGTATCACTTTTGAGTCATCACATTTTTTCCTAAGTTATCAAAAAGCCACTTGTTTAAACTGGTCCACTGGCCAGTCGGTCTCATCTGGAAAGCATTGCTCACTCTGATCATTTTACCATAAGGGTGATGGCAGTTATTTTCAGACCATTCTCAATTATGAATAAATTTAATTTAAAAGAACTCTTTCATTCAGTTCAAAAGATGGCCTGAATTTACTAGTAAAGTTTTAACAGCCAGCTCTACAGGGGAAATATATATATATATATACACACACATATATGTGTATATATGTATATATATACACATATATACATATATACGTATATATATATATATATACATACATAGTTTATTAAAATTTTACTGATATAAAGGATGTGTACCACATGATTTACAAACAAAATTTTTTTTTTTAAATTAAATTTATTGGGGTGACAATTGTTAGTAAAATTACATAGATTTCAGGTGTACAATTCTGTATTACATCATCTATAAATCCCATTGTGTGTTCATCACCCAGAGTCAGTTCTCCTTCCATCACCATATATTCGATCCCCTTTACCCTCATCTCCCACCCCCCACCCCCCGCCCCCTTTACCCTCTGGCAACCACTAAACTATTGTCTGTGTCTATGAGTTTCTGTTTCTCATTTGTTTGTCTTGTTCTTTTGTTGTTTTTGGTTTATATACCACATATCAGTGAAATCACATGGTTCTCTGCTTTTTCTGTCTGACTTGTTTCGCTCAGCATTACTCTCTCAAGATCCATCCATGTTGTCACAAATGTTCCTATATCATCTTTTCTTACTGCCGAATAGCATTCCATTGTGTATATATACCACAACTTCTTTATCCATTCATCTATCGAAGGACATTTTGGTTGTTTCCATGTCTTGGCCACCGTAAACAAAGCTGCAATGAACATTGGAGCACACGTGTCTTTATCTCTAAATGTTTTCAGATTTTTTGGGTAGATACCCAGGAGAGGGATTGCTGGATCATATGGCAATTCTATTCGTAATTCTTTGAGGAACCTCCACACTGCCTTCCATAACGGCTGCACCAGTCTGCATTCCCACCAACAGTGTATGAGGGTTCCTTTTTCTCCACAGCCTCTCCAACATTTGTTACTATTTGTCTTGTTGATGATAGCCATTCTGACTGGGGTGAGGTGATATCTCATTGTGGTTTTGATTTGCATTTCTCTGATGATTAGTGATGTTGAGCATTTTTTCATATGTCTATTTGCCATTTGTATGTCCTCTTTGGAGAAATGTCTCTTCAAGTCCTATGCCCATTTTTCAATTGGGTTGTTTGTTTTTTTGTTGTTGAGTTGCATGAGTTCCTTGTATATTCTGGATACTAGCCCCTTATCGGAGGCACTGTTTGCAAAAATCTTCTCCCATTCAGTTGGTGGCCTCTTTATTTTGTCAATGTTTTCTTTTGCTGTGCAGAAGCTTTTAAGTATCATATAGTCCCATTCGTTTATTTTAGCTTTTACTTCCATTGCCTTTGGAGTCAAGTTCATAAAATGCTCTTTGAACCCAAGGTCCATAAGTTTAGTACCTATGTTTTCTTCTATGCAGTTTATTGTGTCAGGTCTTATGCTTAAGTCTTTGATCCATTTTGAATTAACTTTGGTACATGGTGACAAATAGCAGTCCAGTTTCATTCTTTTGCACGTGGCTATCCAATTCTCCCAGCACCATTTATTGAAGAGGCTGTCTTTGCTCCATTGTATGTTTTTAGCTTCTTTGTCAAAAATTATCTGTCCATATTTATGTGGTTTTATTTCTGGGTTCTCAATTCTATTCCATTGGTCTATGTGTCTGTTTTTCTGCCAATACCATGCTGTTTTGATGATTGTAGCCCTGTAGTATAAGCCAAAGTCAGGAAGTGTGATACCTCCATTATAGTTCTTTTTCCTTAAGATTGCTTTGGCTATTCGGGGTCTTTTGTGGTTCCAAACAAATCTGATGATTTTTTTGTTCTATTTCTTTAAAATATGCCATTGGGATTTTGATGGGGATTGCATTGAATCTGTATATTGCTTTGGGTAATATGGCCATTTTAACTATGTTGATTCTTCCAATCCATGAGCACGGAATGTCTTTCCATTTCTTTGTGTCTTCTTCAATTTCTTTCAAAAATGTCTTATAGTTTTCAGCATATAGGTCTTTCACATCCTTGGTTAAGTTTATTCCTAGGTATTTTATTCTCTTTGCTGCAATTGCAAAAGGAATTGTTTTTTGTATTTCTTTTTCTGAGATTTCATTGTTAGTATATAGGAAGGCAATGGACTTTTGTGCGTTGATTTTGTAGCCGGCAACTTTACTGTATTCATTGATTGTTTCTAATAGCTTTTTGGTGGAGTCTTTAGGGTTTTCTATATATAGCATCATGTCATCTGCAAAGAGTGATAATTTAACTTCTTCATTCCCAATTTGGATGCCTTTTATTTCTTTCTCTTGCCTGATTGCTCTGGCAAGGACTTCCAACACTATGTTGAAAAGCAGAGGTGATAGGGGACATCCCTGTCGTGTTCCTGAACGTAGAGCAAAGGGCTTCAGTTTTTCTCCATTAATTATGAGATTAGCACAGGGTTTGTCATATATGGCCTTTATTATGTTAAGGTATTTTCCTTCTATACCCATTTTATTAAGTGTTTTAATCATAAATGGATGTTGTATCTTGTCAAATGCTTTTTCTGCATCAATTGATATAATCATATGATTTTTGTCCTTTATTTTGTTTATGTGATGTATCACATGGATGGATTTGCGTATGTTGAACCAGCCTTATGCCCCGGGGATAAACCCCACTTGGTCGTGATGAATAATCTTTTTAATGCATTGTTGTATTCGATTTGCTAGAATTTTATTTAGGATTTTTGCATCGGTATTCATTAGAGATATTGGTCTGTAGTTTTCTTTTTTCGTGCTGTCCTTACCAGGTTTTGGTATCAGGGTAATGTTGGCCTCATAAAATGAGTTAGGGAGTACTGTCTCTTCTTCAATTTTTTGGAAGAGTTTGTGCAGAATTGGTATTAGATCCTCTTTGAAGGTTTGGTAGAATTCACTAGTGAAGCCATCTGGTCCCGGACTTTTGCTTTTGGGAAGGTTTTGGATGACTGATTCAATTTCATTACTGGAGATCGGTCTGTTTAGATTTTCCAGTTCTTCATGGTTCAGCCTTGGAAGGCTATATGTTTCTAAGAACTTGTCCATTTCTTCTAGGTTGTTGAATTTGGTGGCATATAGTCCTTCATAGTATTCTTGGATGATCCTTTGTATTTCTGTGGTGTCCGTGATAACTTTCCCTTTTACGTTTCTGATTTTGTTAATCAGTGTCTTCTCTCTTTTGATCTTAGTAAGTCTAGCCAAGGGTTTGTCAATTTTGTTAATCTTTTCAAAGAACCAGCTCTTTGTCATATTAATTTTTTCTATCGTCTTTTTGTTCTCTATTTCATTTAGTTCTGCTCTAATTTTTGTTATTTCCTTTCTTCTGCTGACCTTGGGTTTTACTTGTTCTTCTTTTTCTAGTTCTTTAAGGTGTAACATGAGGTTATTTATTTGGGAGTTTTCTTGTTTCTTGAGATAGGCCTGTAATGAGATAAATTTCCCTCTTAAAACTGCTTTCGCTGCATCCCAAAAATTTTGGTAGGATGTATTTTCATTGTCATTTGTTTCAATGTATCTTTTGATCTCTCCTCTAATTTCTTCTTTGACCCAGTCCTTCTTTAAAAGTATGTTGTTTAGTCTCCATGTATTTGTGTTTTTCCCCGCTTTCTTTTTACAGTTGATATCCAATTTCAAAGCCTTGTGATCAGAGAATATGCATGGTATGATTTCAATCTTCTTAAATTTGTTGAGACTGATTTTATGTCCCAATATATGGTCTATCCTTGAGAATGTTCCATGTACACTAGAGAAGAATATATAGTCTGATGTTTTAGGATGAATTGCTCTATAAATGTCAATTATGTCCATTTCATCTAATGTGTCATTTAGGGCTACTATTTCGCTATTTATTTTCTGTTTGGATGATCTATCCATAGCTGTCAATGATGTATTTAAGTCCCCTAGTATAATTGTGTTTTGGTCAATTTCTCCCTTTAGTTCTGTTAGAAGTTGCTTGGTGTATTTCGGTGCTCCCTGATTGGGGGCATAAATATTGATGACTGTTATGTCTTCTTGTTGTACAGTCCCCTTCACCATTATGAAATGTCCATCTTTGTCTCTTGTTATCTTTTTCACCTTGAAGTCTGTTTCATCTGATATCATTATGGCTACACCTGATTTTCTCTGGGTACCATTTGCTTGGAGTGTCAATTTCCACCCTTTCACTTTGAGTCTATGCTTGTCCTTGTAGCTGAGATGTGTCTCTTGGAGACAGCATATGGTTGGGTTTAGTTTTTTGATCCAATCTGCTACTCTGTGCCTTTTTATTGGTGAGTTCAGTCCATTTACATTTAGGGTGATTATTGATATGTGAGGATTTCCTGTCATTGTATCTTTAGTTTTCTGGTAAGGCTGTGTCTCCATTGTTTCTTTTCCTTTTTGTTGTTGTCTATTATTTCAGTGTGGTGGTATTCTATGATTTTACCCTCTGTTTCTTCTTTTATTTCAGTATATATTTCAGTTCTGGATTTATTTTGAGTGGTTACCCTTAAGTTTATGTAAAAGAAAGTTTGATATTTAGAGTATTCCATTTTCTTCAGCATGCTTACTTTCTCCATTCCCATATTCCAGTTCAGGCCTTTACTCTCCCCCTTTTTGAGTTGTGGTTGCCACAAATTGTCCCTGTTGATGGTGGTCGAATAGCCTCCTTTAGTATTTCTTGTAGTGCAGGTCGTGTATTAGAAAATTCCCTCAGCTTCTGTATGTCTGGAAAGGTCTTTATTCCTCCTTCATATCTAAAGGATATCTTTGCTGGATATATTATTCTTGGCTCATAATTTCTCTCTTTCAATCGTTTGAATATTTGTTTCTACTCCCTCCTGGCTTGTAGAGTTTCTGCTGAAAAATCTGATGATAATCTAATGGGCTTTCCTTTCTAAGTTACCGTCTTCTTTTCCCTGGCTGCCTTGAGGATTCTTTCTTTGTCATTGATTTTAGACAGCTTCAATACAATGTGCCTTGGAGAAGGCCTGTTGGGATTGAGGTAACTAGGTGTTCTATTTGCTTTTTGTATTCGAGGGTCCAGTTCTGTCCACAAATTTGGGAAGTTCTCATCGACAATTTGTTTGAATATATTCTCTGTTCCCTTCTCTCTTTCTTCTCCTTCTGGTATGCCCATTATTCTTATATTGCTCTTTCTGATGGAGTCAGAAAGTTCTTGTAGAGTTCTTTCATTTCTTTTAAGTCTCAAGTCTCTTTCTTCTTCTATCTGTGTCATTTCCAGGTTTCTATCTTCGATGTCACTGATTCTTTGCTCCATCTGGTCAACTCTACTACCTAAGCTGGTTATTTCATGCTTAATTTCTTCTATTGAGTTCTTAATCTCCAGAAATTCTATTTGGTTCTTTTTTAAAATTTCAATCTCTTTCGTAAAATGCTCATGCTGTTCTTTGATTGAGTTTCTGAGCTCATTTAACTGCCTATCTGTGCTTTCTTGTATCTCGTTGAGTTTTTTCAGAACTGCAATCTTGAATTCTCTGTCATTTAAGTCACATATTTCTGTATCTTTAAGTGCCTTCTCTGGAGATTTTTCACTTTCTTTCTGAGCTATCTTGTTGCCTTGGTTATTCATGGCGATTACTGGTTTACTATTTCTCTTCCTAGACATCTACAGGAGTGACTTCTGCAACAGGTTGATAGAAAGCGGTCTTTCTTTTGTTTGCCAGTACTTGTTGGTAGAATGTTTTATTATTTCTCCAACTGCAACTTATTTTTCTTCTCCCACACAGTAGTGCTATGTTTTCTCTGCACTATTCCTGCTTCTCACACAATGGGGGGATTCCCTGGGAGACGGGCTTCTCCTCTGTTAATAGTTCGTCTAGGTCACAGGGCGCAGTGTCCGGTGGGTATGCGGAGAGCTTTTGATGTTCCAAAGCTCTTCCAGCTCCTGATTCAGAGCCCGTATATTTCAGCAGTTCTGTTTACTCCTGCAGGGATCCGCCCAGATAGGTGGGGTCAGGGGCGGGGTGAGTTGTGAGAGGTGGCCCAGAGCAATGGCGGCGACCACCACCACAGCCGGTCCTGCTTCCACAGCTCTCTCCCCTTTCCTGGAACTAGTTGGGCTGTGAATTTGTGTCTGGGGTCACAGTTCTCAAAATAGCAAATTTTCTGTTGTTTTGATCTGACACTGCTACTGTTTCGCTTCTAGCACCGGGCAGGTGGGGGCGGGGCGAGCTCTGGGAAGGGAGGGAGGGGGCGGCTAGTCTCAGTGCCTAAGGCTCCGTTCTCTGCTCGGCAGTGCGGGCTTAAACCACAGTTTTCAGCCTTTTTCCCTCAGTCTTTTCTCCGAGGTCTCTGCCGTGAGCGTTGGGTTCAGCCGTGTTATATGCTGCCCCCTCAGCCCTGTGGAGCCCTGGCGGAGCCCTAGCAGTCCGAGTCTTCCCTCTCCCGCAGCTGCGGTAGTTCCGGGAAGCAGCGAGCTCGGCGCACTGAGCGAGGTCTGCGTCCTGCGCCCGCGCGTCTCCGTCTCCGAGCACTTCTCCGTTTCCTCCTCCCCCCACTCGCGCGAATCTCCCACCTGTAGGTGATTTCGGTAGTGGGCCTCTTCCTCTTGCCTGTCTGCTGTGCAGGGAGTCCTTTGTGGAGTTTTTGTTGTTCGATTCTTTGTAAATTCCAGGGGAGCTTTACAGAGGCTCACCTCACGCCGCCATTTTTCCAGAAGTCCCTGTGAGGAATCTCAAATAAAAATTTTAAAAATACAAAGCTCTTCATTGAAAATTTTTGCAGCCAACTCATTCTCACACAATGAATTTTTTTATTTTGCTGAACTCCTGTATCTGTGTGTCATGCAGGGTGTCATGCAGGGTCTCAGCTCCCGCTCCCCACTTAAGAATGCAGGCTATGGTGAGGCCAAAAAGGAACACCCACGGAGCCATACATAGGGGAGTCATACCGCTGTAGTGTCGGTAGCAGCTGGGTTGGAGACACAGGAAGCAGGAGCCATACGATCCGCAACCTGCCGTCCGCTTCTCTGCCAACCAACCAACCCCACTTGCTAACTGCAATCCGCACTTGCAGGCTCAGCCACCGTCTTCTTGCTAGCCCCCATTTTCTGCTAGCATAGCCACAGCAGTTATATTAGTGGCCAGTGGCTCACTGGTTACAGCTGACGGCCAACTAGCCACAGCTGAGCTGATGGCCATCCAATCCCAGTTGATGGCCATTTACTAACTGAGCCAGCACCTTTCCACGTGAGGCCGAGAGCCTGGAAACTGCACTCCTGGCTCTGTCCCCATACCACAGCTATCCCATGGTCACAATTTAACCATGATTTGACAAATGGAGTTGCATCCCAATTATCTAATTATTTTCTCCCAGAAATTCTTGTTCTTAAATGTGATGTGTGAACTCTGTTAAACTATTTATCACCATTAAACTAATACTTATATCATTAAACTAAAACTTCTTTCACATTCAGCACTACTTATTGCAATGGTGCTATCTTTTTAGTTTTGTGATAAGTTATAGGGCTTGGACCATTCTTTGATTCTAATAGTGATTTGATTCTAATAATCACCTAATAATAATTGTGTTTAACAGTTTGGCTTGCTAAATTCCTGAAAGTTCAATTAGCTCTCACAAGCTGTTAAAAACTGATTCCATGCATACAACTACAATAACTAACCAAACAACTTTTTGTAATTAGCCAGATAATTGTGTCATAAATAACTGTTAAAATATATCTATGGGGGTATGTGCGTTTGTGTATGTGTATACTAATCTATGTGATATCATTCAGTCTCATTATCACAATATGATATTGGTGAATATTAATGAAAGTTTTCACCAGCAAATACCTTAGAGCGGGGGTGTCAAAACTGCGGCCCGTGGGCCAACTGCGGTCCGCAATCCATTGTTAATTGGCCCGCAGCAAATTCCAAAAATATATTTAGCTTACTTAAATAAACCAGGTGAGGCAATACGTACTTCACCTCGAGTGAGTGGCCCGGCTGTTTGTGTATTTTACCGCATATGGCCCTTGGTAAAAAACGTGGAAAAAAGTTTGGACACCCCTGCCTTAGAGGTTAAAATGTCCTAGTTAACTCTAATAAGGATGTTCTAATATGATTCATTCACTATGTAGTTTGAGATTGCAGTAGAACTGACCTCAACGCTAAACATCTGATCTCCTTCCTTCCTTGTTTCTTTTTTTTTTTTAATTTTATTTTATTAAATTTATTGGGGTGACAATTGTTAGTAAAATTACATAGATTTCAGGTGTACAATTCTGTATTACATCATCTATAAATCCCATTGTGTGTTCATCACCCAGAGTCAGTTCTCCTTCCATCACCATATATTCGATCTCCCTTACCCTCATCTCCCACCCCCCACCCCCCACCCCCCTTACCCTCTGGCAACCACTAAACTATTATCTGTGTCTATAAGTTTCTGTTTCTCATTTGTTTGTCTTGTTCTTTTGTTGTTTTTGGTTTATATACCACATGTTCATTGCAGCTTTGTTTACGGTGGCCAAGACATGGAAACAACCAAAATGTCCTTCGATAGATGAATGGATAAAGAAGTTGTGGTATATATACACAATGGAATACTATTCGGCGGTAAGAAAAGATGATATAGGAACATTTGTGACAACATGGATGGATCTTGAGAGAGTAATGCTGAGCGAAATAAGTCAGACAGAAAAAGCAGAGAACCATGTGATTTCACTGATATGTGGTATATAAACCTTCCTTGTTTCTTGCACTTAGAATCTGTGTTTCTCTTTTCCAGTGTGCAGACTTTTCCATCAACTAATTCCTATGTCCCTCCTGATTTCAGAGAAAGCTCTTATTTCAGAAATGTTCCAAACACTGAGTGGAATAGAGAAACTACATTCTAGATAAAATATTCATCAAAGAGTAAACTGGTCGATACTGAGATTATCCCAAGTTTTGAGAATATCCGGCTACCCTAATAACAAGCTTAAAAACTGTCTATTTAAAAAGCTTTAGTGTTTGAAATGAATTAAAATTATTGACTAGATATCTGTCATTAACAGGAAAGAAGTGGACTCCAATAAACGGTGACGTTTTGTCATAAAAGCACACAAGCTACTCATTAAAAGAATAAAGTGAAGAGACAGAAGGCTTTATCTATGGTCAGGAAATCAGCTTAGAGATAGGAAATGAAAGGTATAATTAAATAGACTGGTTTGTATGCAGAAATGGGGAGATTTTCTTTCCCACTGTTTTTTTTTTTTTTTTTTTTCACATAGCCAGTTTTTACTTGCCCTTAAGGACCCAGTTTAACCATCACTTTTTAGGGAAGTCTTCCCTGATATTCCTAGGTCCTCCACATATTAAGTTAAACCGTATGAAATTGTAGTTTATAAAAATGGTCAAACATTAACATTCTAATATGTCCAACCTAATACTTCCCCCAACATACCACTTATTATACTGGATTACAAAGGACCAGCTCACTTGTTAATGTCCTGGCTTTGACTATCATCTCTGTGACTTATGTATATCTAGTTAGTTATCTTTACTAGATATTTGCTGAATGAATGAATGACCGAACAGTAGAGTCTCTTTAAGGGCAAGACTTATTTTTTATTAAAAATATTAATTTGGAAATAAGACTACCCAGAAAAATTTCCAAGTTTGCATTGATACCAAACCACTTCAGGTAACAAAATTCGAAGTCAATTGGGAGCAACTGTAGGAAGCTCCTTGAATGGGTAGTGTTGGCTTCTACTGGGCAAGAGAGAGGCAAAGAATTTAGATAGAAATCAGTCAAACTTAGCAAAGGATGGCCTATAATATATAAACTCTCCAGAAAGAGGTTCTGGTACTCTTAGTAGACTGTTTTCTGTTAAATACAGAGGCCATCAAATCACTAGATGTTATCAGCTAGAGTCAAATACCTGTGTAGACAATTTCCTGGGCTGGACCAGTGTAGCAATTCTTAATTTATGTTTTCTTCTAACTGTCCTTAATTAAGTCTACACCAATGCTTCTCACACTTTAATGTGTATGTGACTCACCTGTGAAAATGTTAAATGTTAAAATGTGGATTCTGATTTAGTATATGTGCTAAGATTCTGTATACATAACAAGCTCTCAGGTGATACCCATACTGCTGGTCCCTGAACCACACTTTGAGTAGCAAAAAAGGTAGAGAATATACATATGTAAGCAGAATAAGATGACTCCTTTGCTCCTATTTCTGTAGTGTCTGTTATTCAGACTCAGGTTTAACAAAACTTTGTTGGACACCTATTAAGGATATACAGGCTGCGCATTACACTAAGAGCTCTCATTTATGTTTCTTTGAGTGTTTATTACTTTTGAGTTTTCCATTTGAAAGTGCCATTACAGTCCAGCCTGGGTATTATTAATCTTTCCCCTCACTCATTTGCTTGTGACATTTATATTAAGTTCTTAATATGTTATATGCACCATACCAAACATGAATTTGAAATTAAATCCAGACCCATGGGTTTGTAATGGGTAGAGATTGAAACCATAGAGATGATTTGTAAGTACAGGTAATGAGTGGAGTGTGGGCTTTGCAGTTCCTCAGAGTTCATCAGAATTGGGGTAGGTGGCCTATACATTAGGTGGAGTTGGTCAAAGGCCCTGTTACATGAGAAACTAATTGCAGACCGAGTGCAATGGCACAGTGTGTTGGAAATCAATGGAACTTACTTCAGAATTAATGGGTCACTGTGGGGACAGAGTCCCAGAGAGCAGTTTCCAGGCTCTCGGCCTCACATGAAAAGGTGCTGGCTCGGGTAGTAGATGGCCGTCAGCTGTGGCTAATTGATCATCAGCTGTTACCAGTTAGCCAATTAGCCCCTGATATAACTGCCTCGGCTGTGCTGGTTAGTCGGTCAGTTGGTTGGCAGGCAGAGAAGCGGACAGCAGGTTGCGGGTCGTGTGGCTCCAGCCTCCAGTAAGACTATAGTGCCCCCAGTGAGACTATAGTGGTATGACTCCCCTATCTATGGCTCCGTGGGTGTTCCTTTTTGGCCTAGTCATATCCTGCATTCTTAAGCGGGGAGCGGGACCAGAGACCCCTCATGCCACCCCGCATGACAAATGGCGGAGCGAGCAGGGTCTCCCACACGACAGTCATGTATGGAATGACATGCAAAATCATTATTGTGCTGAGTGGTTGTAATTCAGGGACTCAGCTCCCGCTCCCTGCACAAGAACACAGGATATGTGAGGCCAAAAAGGAACAATAATGGAGCCATAGATGCGGGAGTCATACCACTATATTCTCGATGGCAGCTGGTCGAGACACAAAAGCAAACATCCGCCAGTACCCCAAGGAGGGGTCTTCCAGCACCCCAGTCTCACTGGCAGCCGGGCGAGACACAGGAAGTAGGATCAACATGATCCACAATCCACAATCCGCTTGCTAACTGCACTTGCTAGCCACAATCCACACTTGCTAGCTTAGCAACAGCAGTTATATTAGTGGCTAATGGCTAACTGGTAACAGTTGATGGCCAACTAGCCACAGCTAATGGCCATCCAATCACAGTTGATGGTCATTTACTACCTGAGCCAGCACCTTTCCACGTGAGGCCGAGAACCTGGAAACTGCTCTCTGTGACTCCATCCCTACAGTGGTAATTAAGCCTCACTGATAAACCCATTTACCCTAATAACAGTAATGATCCTTTTTGGGGTCAGTCTAGGTCATGAGTGGTCTCAGGGACACATCCGGTACCTTATGCCACAAGAAGTGAGCTGACTCCATGGCAATTCTTTGGCAAGACCCTTGACTTCAGAGTGCTGCACAGTAAGACAGAGAAGTAAATTAGCGAGATCTCCATCAGGCCAGTTGGCCTTTGACATCCTGTATACTTGGGATCCAATTGTTGATGTTGCTAAAGGGGTTTGAATCAGGTTCCAAACTTCTACAATCCCTTTTCTACAGTTTCAAACAATCCTCCAGGATTACCATCCTCTTCCACCATACTCCCTGGTTAGGTTTGGGGTAGGACAGTGTCCATTAGTGGCCAATGGCTAACTGGTTACAGCTGACGGCCAACTAGCCACAGCTGATGGCCATCCAATCACAATTGATGGCCATTTACTACCTGAGCCAGCACCTTTCCACATGAGGCTGAGAGCCTGGAAACTGCACTCCTGGCTCTGTCCCCACAGAGGGTCACTTAGTAAATTATATTAATGTCTAACCAATATGCTGTACACCTGAAACTAATAGAAAAGAATACTCAATGTCAATTAGAATTGAAAAATGTAAAAAGGGGGGGAAAGGGTGAAGGGGAATAAGAGGTTCAAATTTCCAGGTATTAAACAAATAAGTCACAGGAATGTAATATACAGCACAGGAAATATGGTCAATAATATTGTGATAGCATAGTACTGCTATCATATTGTCATGCAGGGTGTCATACAGGGTCTCTAGTCCCGCTCCCCACATAAGAACGCAGGACACGGTGAGGCCAAAAAGGAACACCCACGGAGCCATAGGTAGGGGAGTCATACCACTATAGTCTCGCTGGCAGCTGGGTTGGAGACACAGGAAGCAGGAGCCACAGGATCCACAATCCACACTCCGCCCTTGCTAGCCCCCATTTGCTGCTAGCGTAGCCACGGCAGTTACATTAGTGGCCAGTGGCTCACTGGTTACAGCTGATGGCCAACTAGCCACAGCTGATCTCCATCCAGTCACAGTTGATGGCCATTTACTACCTGAGCCAGCACCTTTCCACGTGAGGCCGAGAGCCTGGAAACTGCTTTCTGGGGCTCTGTCCCCCACAGTGAAGCAATCCATACTTAAACTGGTCAATGAAACTTGTTTTAATTAGACCTGCAGAGGGTCCTAGTAGCGTGTTATCCCCAGCAAGTCCTCTCCTGTTCCTTTCCCAGGCCCTAACCAGCTCCCTGTACTCTCTGGATATAAATATTTCTAGATCATGTCTGACCTAATCAATGTAAAGGTTTTTATGATCCTCTTGCCCCTATTATTACTAGAAAGGGTCATTTTTTAAAAAATGAAAAGAATTGATGGATTTGACAACATAAAAATTAAACTGTATAGCAAATTTGTCATAAAGAAAATTAAAGTTCAAACAATAAAATAGAAAAAATTTGGGCAAAACATATGATAAAAAAAAACCCTTAATGTGTAATATAACATTATATATATACATATAACATTATATATAACATTATATATATGTGTGTGTGTATATATATGTATATATATATATATGTGTATATATATATATATATATATATATATATATATATATATATATATAGAGAGAGAGAGAGAGAGAGAGAGAGAGAGAGAGAGAGATACTTGCCATTTTCTTAATGGTATCTTTTGATAGGAAAAAAATTTTAATTTTGCTGATGTCTGCATTATCGACTATTTATTCTTAAAATGTCCACATTTTGCATTCAACACTAGTATCCTCCCACAATATAGGTGGTTCCCTCACTCGACCAGCAGCCCAGCTAGCTTACTCCTGTGAAGGCTACTCAGTATAACATGGAAACATGTTTAAAATGCATAATTTCAAGCTCCACCCCAGACTAACTTGATTTTAACAAGATCCCAAGTGATTGGTAAGCATATTAAAATTTGCAAAGCACTAACCTATTCAAAAGTCTAACATCTCACCATCAGCCTATAATCCCATCCTGAGTTTCTTCTTATTGATGCCATAAAGAGATTTAACTAAATACACAGTACTCAAGCAACTTTTAACCTCTAACATTTTAAACATTAAGGCAAAAAGAATTTATGTCAGTGTGTGGATGGGTGGATTTTCATATTCATTTGTTCTTAGTCATCATATTTATTTCAACTCTAGATACTGTACTCCAGCCAGGGAGCCTAAGTAAAACAGCTGAATTAGTTTATATATTTTAGAAAGCCTGTTTCCTTGCCTCTCCTGAGAGACCATTGAGTCAAGCAATGCCTTTTTCCCACCATCTGGTTAGCTCCTGTGCTAATTAATTTTGTCCCTGCTCTGAAAAATCTCCATTTAAAACTCTTAATCTGGTTGGGCAATTGCTTTCTTTCCCTCTGTGTTCTTGGTTATTCTCAGAGAAACTTAATGAAAAATATGCTCTTTTTTGCCCATTAATTTGCCCAACAGTCTTTAAGACATGTCAGTGTAGGTGACCAGCTAATTTACACAACACCATGGTCTGCATAGAAAAGAACTCTAATGACACCATATTAAACTACACTGACATCTGCATTTGAAGACATCCAAATGTATATAGTACTATGTGAGGCAGCTAGTCTATGAGAGCGTTTGTTGATCACTGCATGAGACCTGGACATGCATTCATTTGTTCCACTGTGCTACCAAAATGAGGATTGATAGATCCTGAGTAACCCTCCCAATCTTGAAGAGGATTGCTATATTTTCCGTAGACAGTGAAATCAATGACGAAAGAATGTGCAGGGAAACCTGGGCTGCAGGCCAAGTTCTTTTGCTTCCTAGTTTTGTGAACCTGAGCAAATTACTTAGACTCTCCGAGTCTCAATTTCCTTCATATATGAAATGATGATAAATAAAATGTGAGGATCAAATTCAATAATGTTAGGAAAACATTCTGATAATTTTCCTGGCCCATAATATATGTTCAATAAATGCATGCTCTAATCATTATTTTATAGAGCACAACTAGCCTGGTCTGATGCTTAGAATCGACACCTTTTTCCAGCCTGAAAGTAAAGGTTGCCTTTTATGTAGTATGTATATATGTATGTATGTAAGTATGTATGCATGCATGCATGTGTGAATGCATACAAATATGTATGTATTTGTAATTTGGGCTATCAAAGGGAGACTGGACTATTTCCGTCTGACTTATTTCACTTTGCATAATACCCTCAGGTCTATTCATATTGTCACAAATGGTAATATTTCATTCTTTTTATGGCTGAGTAGTATTTGTGTGTGTGTGTGTGTGTGTGTGTGTGTGTATCTCACATCTTCTTTATCTGTTTATCCATCGATGGACACTTAGGTTGTTTCCATACCTTGGCTATTGTGAATAATGCCACAATGAACTTGGGGACACAAACATCTTTTGAAATTGTGCTTTTATATCCTTAGGATAAATACCCAGAAATGGGATTGCTGGATCATATGATTGTTCTATTTTTAATTTTTGGGGAATCTCCATACTATTTTCCATAGTGGCTGCACCAATTTGCAATCCCACCAACAGCGCATGAGGGTTCCTTTTCTCCACATGCTCTCCAACACTTGTTTTCTTATCGTTTTTATAATGCCATTCTGACAGATATGAAATGACATCTCATTGTGGTTTTGACTTGCATTTCCCTAATAATTAGTGATGTTGAACATCATATGTGGAATATAAAACAAAAAAGAAACCAACTGACAAAACAAAACAGAAACAACTCATAGATACAGACAACAGGTTGGCGGTTACCAAAGGGAAAAGGGATGGGGAAGGGTGAAATGGGTAAAGGGAGTCAATTGCATAGTGATGGATGGAAACTAGACTTTTGGTGGTGAGCACACTATAGTGTATACAGATATTGAATTATAATGTTGTACATCTGAAACTTACATGTTATTAACCAATGTTACTTCAATTAAAAAAAAATTAAAGAGAGACTTGAAAAACCATGGATGACTGGTGAGGACTAGAATAGGCAAACAGATGCTTATTAATCATTGCACATTCAATTTTTGTTTTGATTTAAGTATCTGAGCAGACTGTGGACAGATGTGCTCAGGGATAAGACAGTTGTTTCAAATAACCCTGTTCATTAGGCCAGGCAAGGGACTAAGGATAGATTCAGGATTTGCCATCTCTGCATACTAAAGGAAAATGTTACATCATTTTTTTGAATGTGCTGTATTAGAAATTCTGGAAGATCTCTGGATGTAGGCTAGATAGGTGATAATTAAGCATGGGAAGAATGTTCTCCTTGCCAGGAAAAGATTTTAAAAAATGAGAGTGGCTGTTGGGTCAGATAATATTCCGCATGAAGAATTGATTGGTAAAAGCACAGAGAGAGTTTTCATTTTCTGATACCAGCTCTCTCAGCTGGCCTTATTTATGAGGTTCCTTAAGTTCAGCTGATTCCTAGTAGGGACTGAAAGGACTGTGGCAGGCTGCTTCATGTGGAATAATGGGTAAGCACATAAATGCAGAAACATGGAAAGGCAACAAACTTTTTACTGCTGTTCATTAGGACAGTGAAAAGCCAGAGACTGAAGTTCTTTATGGTGTGCTTCCTGAGTTAAGAAGGCCACAAACCCTCCCTACCTATATCCCGCTCCCTCTTCCTTTGGCAGCCAGTTTAGGGTGTGTTGCATGATGTGCCTGCCTGTTGGGATTTTATGTGAGCATAAATTAGTGAGCTTCTCTTGCAAAGGTAACAGCTTGATAGGCAATCAGCTTAATAGCTAAAGGTTACTCTTAAATATTACATTGCACATTTATTTTTATGTCCACCTTGCAAAAGTGCTTACCAAGGAGGTGTGTGCCAGAAAGCACTATTGATTCAAAAGCCCTTTGCTGCATTGTGGTACGACGTACTCTCATTAGGCCACCATCTGAGATGTGAAGGACTCTCTTCCTGCAGCAGGGACTACGTGAAAATGGCCAAGAAAACAGTGTGCAACTGAGGTCACACCCTTGCTCCTGTTTTTCCTGTACTGAGTGCAAACTCTCTTGACTTTTGCCTGTGTTGTTCCTGGAAATTCTGAGGCCATTGGGAAATTAGAGGATGCTTATAAGCCTGGATTCTCTCAGCATTCTGAAGCTACCCTTTCTTATCCCACCTTGCTCCTACTCTACACATTGCCTCTTGCTCTCTTAGTGGTAACTACGGGACTCTGAATTGAGGTGTGGCATACGTGCTTCAGCTCTTCTAGCTCCCTTTTCTTAATGAAGTTCGTACAGTGAAAAGAACTATAATGTGAGACAGACTTGGATTGTACTCTGAACTCTGCCACTTACTAGATGTATATCCTTGGCCTAATGACTTCATGTATCGGAGCCTTATTTTTCTGGTCTAAAAAATCAAGATAATAAGAGCTCATGCATAGAGTTGACAGGAGAATTAAATAAAAGAATGTGTATAGAACTTGGCACAGTGTCTGGTACATTGTAGACACCTTGCAAATGTGACTCTTTACCTGATATTTCTGTAAGCATGAAGTAGTCCCATGCCCCTGCAGGATCCCTAGGAGGCCCCTGGTCCTCTCTGTTCCTCGACTTGCTCAAGGACTATAGTGTGTACATGCCATGTGTCTTCCTTCCCTGACCCCACTCAGAGACTTCCAGCTAAGATCTTCCCTCTCAGTCATGACCCCTTTACTCTTCCTCTCTCAGTAATCCAAGAGTTTACAAAAAGTAAAAGTAGTCCCCATTCTCACAGTAGTTGAGGACCACTAGCCTCCAGCATCTAGAGATTAATCTCTTCCTTTGCCTGGAGCCCTCTTTAATGGGACTGATGCTTTTTGTAACTTGGCAACTGGTTTAAGCCCTGGCTTTTTCTTGCACCAGCAGATCCTTGATTCTAATTGAGTTGGTAAGGGAGGGCTGAGAGATGCTGTAACTTATGGCTCCCACCAAATCTCTGACCAAATTCCACAAGCACTGGCCATGGCCAAGCCCCAATTCAAGGCAGACAGAGACGTTGGGCTTTATTTCACTCAGTGCACAGTTTTATGAGCTTGAATTTGACTAAGGTATGGTTAGGGTCAATGTAAGCCTCATTGGGGGTAGGGGTAAGAACAGACCTCCCAGTAGCAGTTGCCAATTTTGGGGGCCCTTATTTTAGACTGCAGTCTAGACACCTTGTTCCTGAACAGCCTGAAGGCCTGTAAGCTTCATAGATCTAGGAGGGGGCGAAATCGTTCATTTGACTTTATTGAATTCCCTGGCTGTGTCTACATACACCTAAAGCAAGTGATAGAAAGAACCAGTCCAGTCAAACTAGCTCTTTGGAAGTCAATCCAGATGGCTTAGGTAGGGGCTACAGGGACTTCCTCAGGGATGGTCTTGTCAAAGCAACAGGCCAAAATGTTATATACTCTTACCAAGCGGAGTGGTGCACTAGAAAACACCCAGATATGGTATTACCTACTAGATCATTCAATGTTATGATGACTTGCCGAACCCCAAGTCATTTTGTCCTCTTTATTTAGTATAGTTACAGAACCCCTTCCTTTAATTATCTGATTTCTTTTGCCTTTCTTACTACAGTCTGTGATGGAGATAACACTCAGCTTATGGCAGTTTTGTGGAGAGTAAATGAAAAGATACATGCATTTAGACTGTTCCTGGTACACAGCAGCAAGGGTTTCAGTAAATGTTAGCTCTTTCCCCTTCTCCTGCTCCTTCTCCCTGGCACACACATACCCCACTCCCATCCCCAGCCCCCTTCCAGGCAGCCCTGTTCAGATTGCTGTAGCAAATATTTCATTTCAGGCTGTCTTCCTTCAGCACCTCTAGAGATTGCCTCCCACGCAGCTGGTGTGCGCATTCAGATGGCAAGTGACTCAGGGACAGTGTCAACAGGGTGATGGAAACCACGATAAGAAAAGAGAGTAGTCTGAAGGCAGAAATAACTACCGTGAGCCCAAGTGCCCATTGCTTATTATTCTCAGCAAGCTGAACATGTGCAGTTTGGGTGATTGGAGTTTTGCTGAAACTGAATTTGCTAGAATGTTTCAAGATTCTTACTCATTTATATACTTTTCCCAATTAGAAAAATCATAGCAGGATGCAAACCTGATAATTTACACATAGTACGAGAGGTCATGAACTTGGTTTCAGATTTCCTTGAGAGCTGATATACGTGCTCAGCGATGCACTAAGAAAATGGGGGATATGGAAGTAGCAGCTGCTGTCACTGAAGACATTCATGGCCCACCCTGTGTCAATACAATACAGCGCTCTTTTTTGTCATATCCTCCTGGCCTTAGTGGCTTCTCCATGACATGCTTCTTCCCTACATTTTTCTTTCCCTTTTGACCCTCTCTGTATCCAATCTGATATTTCTGTCCTCTTTTCCCCTTTCTTTTTGTGAACTCAGTTCTTTCAGGGTGGTTGATTTCCCCCCCCCTCTACCACATTGTCTATTCTTCTGTGCCTGATGTGGCCTCTAATTTCATTTTCCAGATTACCCCAGTCATCTCGTCCAATTTCAAGTTTTGCAGCTAGAAAGGACATTGTTTGAGAAAATAAGACTGCCCAAGAGTTAAAGTTGAATGAAAAGTGAATGGGCTTCCTAGATAGGTTATGAGATCCTGTGGGGACAGATCCCCAGAGAGTGGTTTCTAGGCTCTCATCCTCACATGGAAAGGTGCTGGCACGGGTAGTAGATGGCCATCAGCTGTGGCTAGTTGGCCGTCAGTTGTAACCATTGAGCCATTGGCCACGAGTATAACTGCTGCGGCTGTGCTGGGGAGTCGAGTTGAGGAGAGTCAGTTGGTTGGCAGAAAAGCGGACAGCAGGTCACACGTCATGTGAATCCAGCCTCCAATGAGACTACAGTGGTATGACTCCCCTACCTATGGCTCCGTGATTGTTCCTTTTTGGCCTCACCATATCCTGTGTTCTTATGTGGGGAGCGGGACTAGAGACCCCGCAGGCCACCCTGAACGACAGATCCCCTTCATAGAAGGTATATAAGCAGCAATGCAATGACCCATTGATGTAGACATTGGAGGGAGGGTTTTAATATCTGATGGCGTCTCTTAAGAATTCTGAGATCCCATAAACCTTAGTAAGACCAATCCTCTCATTTTACAAATGAGAAAATTAATCTGGAAATTTAAGGAGATGCAGTCAGTGTGTGAACAGGGATAAGAGCCCAAGTTTCCTGACTTCCAGTCTAGGGCTTTTCTTACTATAACACACTGGTGCCCAATCCTACCTTTGATCTCACACCCTCTGGAAAGCTTTCCTTGGTTAAATGCATTGCAGCTTCATTTACATTCTTCCTCAAGTATAACACTTTATCTTCCAAAAAATAATTCCACCACCACCATGACTCCCACTCACACACCAATAAGGAGGGGGAGGGGGTACATTAAGAAATGTCTTTGTGCCAAGTTGCTGGATGTACCATTATCAATGAAAACAATCAAACTTGGAAGGAGGCATCTAAGGAGTTTGGTTAATACCCTCATCCTTTCAGGTGCTTTCCAGGCCTCGCTTGTTGGTGACACATGGTTACTTAAGCAGAAGGCCTTAACTGAACCTCTGGGTTGGCCCTGCCAAGTCCAATATTATACAAGATGAAGAAAAACAAACAAAACAAAATGAGTCTTGTGTTTGGGGAGCTGAGATTCTTGTTAGGAAGACAGCACACATGTGAGAAAACAACTTGAGAACATTTACAAACACCATGGCAGCAAGTACACAATTGTATGCTTTAAACATAAACTGCGATTAAGAACTTGGGGTACATTAAGAGAAAAGATTAAAGCTATTTCTCCATCAATTTTCTTTTTTACAATAATTTCTCTACCATCATCACATCGTCAACAAACATTGATGTGTGCCTGCCCTGTTGGATGCAAAAAAGAGGAGGCATCCATGCCAGCATGGAGATCAAGGCCATGCATCAGGCAGCAAGTGCTCAGGGCCAAGAATGTTCAGGTATGTGGAGGAGGTGGTAAAATCAGACATCCAAAGGGCCTAAAGAGAAAAGGAGGGCTTTTCCACAGAATACTGGTCACAAGCTGCTCCTTGAAGAATACTTAGGAAGCGGAGAAGCAAAAGGTACCATATATCAGACATAAAGAAAGGAGGTTTAGTTTACTCTGAGGATGTAGGAGATAACAGTGAAAAAACAGGAGCTCAACTGTAAAAGACCATGGGTGACACATTAAGTAAGGACTTCGTACCTTATCCTATAGCCACTTGGGTACAACTGAGGGTCTTTGAAAGGAAGATGAGTAGGATAAACTTTAAAAAAAAAGTGTTTTGCAAGTATTCATTTGACTTCCAGGTATGGGTTGTTAGTGATCATGATGGTGGGGGAATGATAATGTAGATGTGCACCTGGAGCCAAAGCCTGGCAATGTGGATTTCAGGAAAAAGAAATGGTAAAACTGGAGTCCTTGCTTTGGTGTGGATATTTATGGAAAACAATACACTACATTTTAAAAGCAAATATCAAAGGATGTGATTTACTTAAAATCAATAGGCAAGTCTTCAGTTATTTGGGGTATTTGACCTCTTCTTCCAGTTGCATGTTTTAAAAGAAATGTAAGAACAAGGCTGAATATTGATTTCTTCTTTTAATTATGCATGAGTAAAAGTATCTTAAATTCCAGGGGATTTATTTCCTTCTTTAAACCTAAATACACCTAAAATACTATTTGTTGATAAATTCACAATTCTACAATATGAAAATGAATTTTAAAAACTAAGCTCTTATACCAGGCCAATGGAAAGGCCACAAAGAGACCACTTCAGATATCTGGACTGGATTTTCCCCTCTGAGAAATGGTTCAATATAAAAAATAAATAAATAAAAGTGAATCTGAAGATGTCATGAAAATGGCGGCGTGAGGTAAGCCTCTGTAAATCTCCCCTGGAATTTACAACTAATCGAACAACTATAACTCCACAAAGGACTCCCTGCACAGCACACAGGCAAGATGAGAGGCCCACTACTGAATTTACCTAAAGGTGGGCGAATCGTGTGAGCAGGGGAGGAGGGAAGGGAGAAGTGCGGAGACAGAGCCGCGTGGGCGCACAATGCATACTTAGCTCAGTGCTCCGAGCTCACTGCATCCCGGACCTACCGCAGCTGTGGGAGATGGAACTACTCGGACTGCTAGGGCTCCATTTATGGGCCACAGGGCTGAGGGGACAGCATATAACACGGCTGAATCCAACGCTCACAGCAGAGACCTCAGAGAAAAGACTGGGGTAAGAAGGCTGAAAAGGGAGGTTTAAGCACTCACTGCCAAGCAGAGAAGGGAAGCCTTAGACTCTGAGACTAGCTGCGCCCTCCCTACCTTCCCAGAGCTCACCCCACCCCCACCTGCCCAGTGCTAGAAGCAGAACAGTAGCAGTGTCAGATCAAAAGAACAGAATGTTTGTGGTTCTGAGAACTGTGGACCACAGACACAGATTCGCAGCCCAACTAGTTCCGGCAAAAGGGAGGGAGCTGTGGAAGCAGGACCAGCTGTGGTGGTTGTCACCGCCATTGCTCTGGGCCACCTCTCACAACTCACCCGACCCCTGGCCCCACCTGTAGGGGTGGATCCCTGCAGCAGTAAACAGAACTGGTGAAACATGCGGGCTCTGAATCTGGTGCAGGAAGAGCTTTGGAACTTCAAAAGCTCTCCGCATACACACACGGACACTGTGCCCTGTGACCCAGGCAAACCATTAACAGAGGAAAAGCCCATCTCCTAGGGAATCCCCCCATTGTGTGAAAAGCTGGAATAGTGCAGAGAAAACATAGCACTATGGTGTGAGAGAGAAAAACAGCTGCAGTCAGAGAGAAAATAAAACATTCTACCAACAAGTACTGGAAAACAAAAGAAAGACCGCTTCCTATCAACCTGTTGCAGAAGCCACTCCTGTAGATGTCTAGGAAGACAAATAGTAAACCAGTAATTGCCATGAATAACCAAGGCAACAAGGCAGCTCAGAAAGAAAGTGAAAAGTCTCCAGAAAAGCAACTTAAAGGTATGGAAATATGTGACAAATGACAGAGAATTCAAGATTGCTGTTATGAAAAAACTGAACGAGATGCAAGAAAACACAGAAAGGCAGTTTAATGAACTCAGAAACACAATCAAAGAAGAGCATGAGCACTTTACGAAAGAGATTGAAATTTAAAAAAAGAACCAAATAGAATTTCTGGAGATTAAGAGCTCAATAGAAGAAATTAAAATGAAATAGCCAGCTTAGGTAGTAGAGTTGACAGATGGAGGAAAGAATCAGAGACATTGAAGAAAGAATCCTAGAAATGACACGGAGGGAAGAAGAACGAGATTTGAGATGTAAAAGAAAAGAAAGAACTCTACAAGAACTTTCTGACGCCATCAGAAAGAGCAATGTAAGAACAATGGGCATACCAGAAGGAGAAGAAAGAGAGAAGGGAACAGAGTACATATTCAAACAAACTGTCAATGAGAACTTTCCAAACTTGTGAACAGAACTGTATCCTCAAATCCAAGAAGCAAATAGAACACCAAATTACCTCAATCCCAACAGGCCTTCTCCAAGGCACATTGTATTGAAGCTGTCTAAAATCAACGACAAAGAAAGAATCCTCAAGACAGCCAGGAAAAAGAAGACGGTAACCTACAAAGGAAAGCCCATTAGATTATCATCAGATTTTTCAGCAGAAACTCTACAAGCCAGGAGGGAGTGGAACCAAATATTCAAACTATTGAAGGAGAGAAATTATGAGCCAAGAATAATATATCCAGCAAAGATATCCTTTAGATATGAAGGAGGAATAAAGACCTTTCCAGACATACAGAAGCTGAGAGAATTTTCTAATACACGCCCTACACTATAAGAAATGCTAAAGGAGGCTATTCGACCACCATCAACAGGGACAATTTGTGGCAACCACAACTCAAAAAGGGGGAGAGTAAAGGCCTGAACCGGAATATGGGAATGCAGAAAGTAAGCGTGCTGAAGATAATGGAATACTCTAAATATCAAACTTTCTTTTAATAAACTTAAGGGTAACCACTCAAAAAAAATCCAGACTGAAATATATACTGTAATAAAAGAAGAAACAGAGGGAAACATCATAGAATACCACCACACAGAAATAATAGACAACAACAAAAAGGCAAAGAAACAATGGAGACACAGCCTTACCAGAAAACTAAAGATAGAATGACAGGAAATCCTCACATATCAATAATCACGCTAAATGTAAATGGACTGGACTCACCAACAAAAAGGCACAGAGTAGCAGATTGGA
Organism: Rhinolophus sinicus; assembly: GCF_057876585.1. Classification (NCBI taxonomy): domain Eukaryota; kingdom Metazoa; phylum Chordata; class Mammalia; order Chiroptera; family Rhinolophidae; genus Rhinolophus; species Rhinolophus sinicus. The sequence continues at coordinate 99,634,862 of NC_142518.1, forward strand.
TCAAGAAACTAAACCCAACCATATGCTGTCTCCAAGAGACACATCTCAGCTACAAGGACAAGCATAGACTCAAAGTGAAAGGGTGGAAATTGACACTCCAAGCAAATGGTACCCAGAGAAAATCAGGTGTAGCCATAATGATATCAGATGAAACAGACTTCAAGGTGAAAAAGATAACAAGAGACAAAGATGGACATTTCATAATGGTGAAGGGGACTGTACAACAAGAAGACATAACAGTCATCAATATTTATGCCCCCAATCAGGGAGCACTGAAATATACCAAGCAACTAACAGAACTAAAGGGAGAAATTGACCAAAACACAATTATACTAGGGGACTTAAATACATCATTGACAGCTATGGATAGATCATCCAAACAGAAAATAAATAACGAAATAGTAGCCCTAAATGACAAATTAGATGAAATGGACATAATTGACATTTATAGAGCACTTCATCCTAAAACATCAGACTATACATTCTTTTCTAGTGTACATGGAACATTCTCAAGGATAGACCATATATTGGGACATAAAATCAGTCTCAACAAATTTAAGAAGATTGAAATCATACCAAGCATATTCTCTGATCACACGGCTTTGAAATTGGATATCAACTGCAAAAAGAAAGCGGGAAAAAACACAAATACATGGAGATTAAACAACATACTTTTAAACAAAGACTGGGTCAAAGAAGAAGTTAGAGGAGAGATCAAAAGATACATAGAAACAAATGACAATGAAAACACATCCTACCAAAATTTTTGGGATGCAGCGAAAACAGTTTTAAGAGGGAAATTTATCTCATTACAGGCCTATCTCAAGAAAAAAGAAAACTCCCAAATAAATAACCTCATGTTACACCTTAAAGAAGTAGAAAAAGAAGAACAAGTAAAACCCAAGGTCAGCAGAAGAAAGGAAATAACAAAAATTAGAGCAGAACTAAATGAAATAGAGAACATAAAGACAATAGAAAAAATTAATGTGACAAAGAGCTGGTTCTTTGAAAAGATTAACAAAATTGACAAACCCTTGGCTAGACTTACTAAGATAAAAAGAGAGAAGACACTAATTAACAAAATCAGAAAAGAAAAAGGGGAAGTTATCACGGACACCACAGAAACACAAAGGATCATCCAAGAATACTATGAAGGACTATATGCCACCAAATTCAACAACCTAGAAGAAATGGACAAGTTCTTAGAAACATATAGCCTTCCAAGGCTGAGTCATGAAGAACTGGAAAATCTAAACAGACCGATCACCAGTAACGAAATTGAATCAGTCATCCAAAACCTTCCCAAAAGCAAAAGTCCAGGACCAGATGGCTTCACTAGCGAATTCTACCAAACCTTCAAAGAGGATCTAATACCAATCCTGCTCAAACTCTTCCAAAAAACTGAAGAAGAAACAGTACTCCCTAACTCATTTTAGAGGCCAACATTACCCTGATACCAAAACCTGGTAAGGACAGCACAAAAAAAGAAAACTACAGACCAATATCTCTGATGAATACCGATGCAAAAATCCTAAATAAAATTCTAGCAAATCGAATACAACAATGCATTAAAAAGATTATTCATCACTACTAAGTGGGGTTCATCCCCGGGGCACAAGCATCGTTCAACATCCACAAATCCATCAATGTGATACATCATATAAACAAAATAAAGGACAAAAATCATATGATTATATCAATTGATGCAGAAAAAGCATTTGACAAGATACAACATCCATTTATGATTAAAACACTTAATAAAATAGGTATAGAAGGAAAATACCTTAACGTAATAAAGGCCATATATGACAAGCCCTCTGCTAATCTTATAATTAATGGTGAAAAACTGAAGCCATTTGCTCTACGTTCAGGAACACAACAGGGCTGTCCCCTATCACCTCTGCTTTTCAACATAGTGTTGGAAGTCTTTGCCAGAGCAATCAGGCAAGAGAAAGAAATAAAAGGCATCCAAATTGGGAATGAAGAAGTTAAATTATCACTCTTTGCAGATGACATGATACTATATATAGAAAACCCGAAAGACTCCATCAAAAAGCTATTACAAACAGTCAACGAATACAGTAAAGTTGCTGGCTAAAAAATCAACGCACAAAAGTCCATTGCCTTCCTATATACTAACAATGAAATCTCAGAAAAAGAAATACAAAAAACAATTCCTTCTGCAATTGCAGCAAAAAGAATAAAATACCTAGGAATAAACTTAACCAAGGATGTGAAAGACCTATATGCTGAAAACTATAAGACATTTTTGAAAGAAATTGAAGAAGACACAAAGAAATAGAAAGACATTCCGTGCTCATGGATTGGAAGAATCAGCATAGCTAAAATGGCCATATTACCCAAAGCAATATACAGATTCAATGCAATCCCCATCAAAATCCCAATGGCATATATTAAAGAAATAGAACAAAAAATCATCAGATTTGTTTGGAACCACAAAAGACCCCGAATAGCCAAAGGAATCTTAAGAAAAAAGAACAATAATGGAGGTATCACACTTCCTGACTTTGGCTTGTACTACAGGGCCACAATAATCAAAACAGCATGGTATTGGCAGAAAAACAGACACATAGACCAATGGAGTAGAATTGAGAACCCAGAAATAAAACCACATAAATATGGACAGATAATTTTTGACAAAGAAGCTAAAAACATACAATGGAGCAAAGACAGCCTCTTCAATAAATGGTGCTGGGAGAATTGGATAGCCACGTGCAAAAGAATGAAACTGGACTGCTATCTGTCACCATGTACCAAAGTTAATTCAAAATGGATCAAAGACTTAAGCATAAGACCTGACACAATAAACTGCATACAAGGAAACATAAGTACTAAACTTATGGACCTTGGGTTCAAAGAGCATTTTATGAATTTGACTCCAAAGGCAACGGAAGTAAAAGCTAAAATAAATGAATGGGACTATATGAAACTTAAAAGCTTCTGCACAGCAAAAGAAACCATCGACAAAATAAAGAGGCCACCAACTGAATGGGAGAAGATTTTTGCAAACAGTGCCTCCGATAAGGGCCTAATATCCAGAATATAGAAGGAACTCATGCATCTCAACAACAAAAAAACAAACAACCCAATTGAAAAATGGGCAGAAGACCTGAAGAGACATTTCTCCAAAGACGACATACAAATGGCAAATAGACATGTGAAAAAATGCTCAACATCACTAATCATAAGAGAAATGCAAATCAAAACCACAATGAGATATCACCTCACCCCAGTCAGAATGGCTATCATCAACAAGACAAATAGTAACAAATGTTGGAGAGGCTGTGGAGAAAAAGGAACCCTCATACACTGTTGGTGGGAATGCAGACTGGTGCAGCCGTTATGGAAGGCAGTGTGGAGGTTCCTCAAAAAATTACGAATAGAATTGCCATATGACCCAGCAATCCCTCTTCTGGGTATCTACCCAAAAAATCTGAAAACATTTAGAGATAAAGACACGTGTGCTCCAATGTTCATTGCAGCTTTGTTTAGGGTGGCCAAGACATGGAAACAACCAAAATGTCCTTCGATAGATGAATGGATATACAAGTTGTGGATATATACACAATGGAATACTATTCAGTGGTAAGAAAAGATGATATATGACCATTTGTGACAACATGGTGGATCTTGAGAGAGTAATGCTGAGCGAAAAAAGTCAGACAGAAAAAGCAGAGAACCATGTGATTTCACTGATATGTGGTATATAAACCAAAAACAACAAAAGAACAAGACAAACAAATATGAAACAGAGACTCATAGACACAGACAATAGTTTAGTGGTTACCAGAGGGTAAGGGGGGTTGGGGGTGGGGGGTGGGAGATGAAGGTAAGGGGGATCAAATATATGGTGATGGAAGGAGAACTGACTCTGGGCGATGAACACACAATGGGATTTATAGATGATGTAATACAGAATTGTACACCTGAAATATATGTAATTTTACTAACAATTGTCAGCCCAATAAATTTAATAAAATTTTAAAAAATGAAATAAAATAAAAAGATACATTGAAACAAATGAGAATGAAAACACTTTCTACTAATATTTTTGGGATGCAATGGAAGCTGTTTAAAGAGGGAAATTTATATCATTACAGGCCTATCTCAAGAAACAAGAAAAATCCCAAATAAATAACCTCATATTACACCTTAAAGAACTAGAAAAAGAAGAACAAATGAAACCCAAGGTCAGCAGACGAAAGGAAATAACAAAAATCAGAGCAGAACCAAATGAAATAGAGAACAAAAAGACAACAGAAAAAATTAATGTGACAAAGAGCTGGTTCTTTGAAAAGATTAACAATATTGACAAACCCCTGGCTAGACTCACTAAGATAAAAAGAGGAGCGACACCGGAACGGGAGCAGGAGGCACCATCTGCCTGGTAGACTCAAGCCTCCAGCTGGCACACCACCTTCTTGGCCATGGAAAGCGTTGTCCTCCTTTTGGTGATCTGCTGCGGCCTTAGGCTCCGAGGATTGTGGACGTTATACACCGAGGCCACCACCCACTCAGACACCTGGCACGGTGAGCAGGATTCGGCCAGGTAGGAATGGAGTCTGACTCTGGGTAGGAGGACGTGTGGCCCCCACATAGTGTGTGGTGCCCGGTGGCCACTGTTCTCAGGAGTTGGACCCCCAAGGAGGGGTGGGAGGACATGGACGGCTCTCCAGCCAGTGTGGAGAGGGCCCTGCAGGCTCTGGCTGAGCGGTTGCCGGAGGAGGAGAAGGCTACAGCCGGCCGCGTGGGCGGGATGTTCCTCAAGGCCTTGAGTCTCAACACGGAAAATGGGCTTAATGAAGTGGCCCGGGTGCCTGACCAGGTGTCCCAGTTGGAAGCGCTGGAAGCCCGGGTCCGCCTGTCAGAACAGGGGCCCCAAGGTGGAGACTCTGAGGCAGAGGCGGAGGAAGCGAGTGGAGACAATGTAGCTCCCAACCCCCAAGTCCGGCCAATCTTGAAGCAAAGGGTAAAACGTGAGCAACCTTTGGGTCCTGGGGGCGTTGCTGCCAGCAACCCAGCTGTGACTGAGTTCACTACCTACACCCCATACACTCCCACTGAGTTGCAGGAGCTGGGGAGGCGGTACAGACAACGCCCTGGAGAGCCAGTCTCGGCTTGGCTGTTACGTTTATGGGATGAGGGAGCAGACAGCATTCTCTGCTCCCCAGGCGAGATGGAAAAGCTAGCCTTCGTGACAGTGCATCCGTCCCTGCGACAAAGGTTACGAAACTGCCATAGGTTGGCCAACAACCAAGGCAACCATTCTCTAATGGCGTGGCTCACTGCTGCGGTACACACAGTATGGGGACAGGCTGGCGAGCTGCCAGACACTGTGAGTCAGTGGCAGTCATATACAGAACTTACTCAAATCATCCATGAAATGGGTATGAGACATGCTGTTTTTAACCTTAACATGCAGGGGCCAGATGACGAGCTTTTTACAGCCAGCATGAGAGATCTGGTTTTGGATACTGCACCTGCGAGTGCTTTTGGATCCTTAGTTGCCATTCTTACACCCTATGTGGGGCGACGGATCCATGAAGTTACAACTGCCATGGCCACCCTAGGGGATGTTGAAAGCCGGAGGCAAAGGAAGTTAAGACAGGAGGTCCACACAGTTGAGACTTGGAAGCCCAAACCAAAGGTAAAGGGGCGAGGTCGCGGGCCTCAGAGAGTAACATGCGCACAGATGTGGCGTGATCTCGTGGCAGCAGGGGTCGATAGGAAGAAAATAGACCGACAACCCAATGCACTCCTGCTTGAACTTTGGAAACAGTTGCGTCCGGAACAACAATTCCGGAGAAACATAAAGGAGGAGTCTGGGAAAGCGCGACCCGTGTCCCTCCAGGACTTCATGCAGCCGCTTGAGGCCGACTCCTGCCAGCTTGACTAGGGGTGGGGCCAAGGTACCTGATCAGAGGGGACAAGCAGGGACCAGAGGCCCCACGTGGAACTGTCCATACATTGGTCCCCTTCTAATGTGCAGAGGGTTTTGGCCCTATTGACACTGGGGCAGACTGCAGTCTTGTCTATGGGAACCCAGAACTGTTCTCCGGACCAACAATCTGCATTGATGGCTACGGGGGAAAGACTGTGACTGTAAAAGCTGTTTCCTTACCACTGGGTAAGGAAACATAGGAAGGCTTCCCCCTCGTACCTACAAGTTTATGTCTCCCCCATTCCGGAGTATATTCTAGGGATGGACGTGCTACATGGCCTCAGCTTACAGACGTCAGTAGGAGAGTTCCGTCTCCGGATCTGGGTGGTGAAAGCGGTGACACGCGGGCATGCTCACCACCCTCCTCAAGTGTTGGCACAGCCCTGGCGCTTGGTATAGTGAGACAGTACCACCTGCCAGGAGGACAGGAGGAGACTGGTGGTACCTTAAGAAGCCCAGGAAGTCTGGCTGTGCCCAGAGAGAGTGGCAGTGCCCTGAGAGCCCTGGCTGAGCCCAGGAAACCTGGCTGTGCCCAGAGAGAGTGGCAGTGCCCTGAGAGCCGTGGCTGTGTCCAAAATACTGCATTCACCTCCAGGCTCCTAGCACAGGGACCCTCACGGAAAACGCTTGTCGCGTAGATTGTGAGGCGAGACCCTGTAGGGGTGGAGTGTGGGGGCCGAGCCCCAGAGAGCAGTTTCCAGGCTCTCGGCCTCATGTGGAAAGGTGCTGGCTTGGGTAGTAGATGGCCGTCAACCTTGGCTAGTTGGCCGTCAGCTGTGGCCCTTGAGCCATTGGCCACTAATATAACTGCCACGGCTGCACTAGGGAGGGAAGTCAAGGAGACAGTCGGTCGGTTGGCAGAAAACGGACAGCAGGTCGCACATTGTGTGAATCCAGCCTCCAGTGAGACGATAGTGGTATGACTCCCCTACCTATGGCTCCGTGGGTGTTCCTTTTTGGCCTCACCATATCCTGTGTTCTTGTGTGGGGAGCGGGACCAGAGGCCCCACATGCCGCCCCGCATGACACCTACATATTAAACAAATGTATTTTAATTGAAAACTCACAAAAATGTAAAATAGAGTTTAAAATAAAATTTTACATTGGCACAATTTTGTTATGACTCCCTATGCTTTCTCCAAACTACACCAAAAGTCGTGTAAGCTGTTAAAAGACCCACCCATATTTTACAAGCGTGAGATTTGATACCCGAAGAACATAATATGTTCATATTTTTAAGATCATTACACCTCTCATGAGGAGATAAAATGGGCTTTACGATGTGACCCTGATAGTGGCCATACTGATTTAATTCTTCCAATAATAATAGCAATTGCATTATGCCTACCAAATACGAGGCACCATGCTCAGCAATTTACATACATTAATGCTCTCATTAATTCGTTACAAAATCCTAATGGGATAGGAATTATCCTCATTTTGCATGGAAGGAAAGCAATGTTGGAAAGACTGGTGACTTAGCCAAGATCACGAAGTTTATAAGTTGCAGAGGGGGATTTCAAATTTAGGTTGGCCTCAATCCTGTGTCTGAACTCTTCACTGACTCTGAAGATACTATTTTCAATTTTAATAGGAAAGGAGCTATTTTTGTTCCTGTTATTTAGTGCCTTGCTCCCAGAGCCCATGTAACTTTTTGTTTCAGTGGCAGCAACCATACAGAATCCTTGATAGGAGCCATCAATAGGGTGTGACCAACCCTTTGGCTGATGCTAAATTCATTGAATCCTGGAGGGAAGTGGGCGCATTAAGAAAATGCCCTGGCCAAGCCTTTGGAGGATTCTACCTATAGAAAGAAATTGCTTCTTCCTTCAAAGATACTTACCCCAGATTCTGAGCTACTGGGAGTCACTTACTTACATAATCCATGACTTCTCATACCTCCGTATTACAATACCTATTGGGGTTAGGGGATGGGGGTGGGTATGTGACTAAGCACAGCTTCCATCCCATTATTCCTTTGACAAATATTCATTGAGTACCTCATGTATGTCTGGCCGCATATTTGATCAACTCTTTTCATTTTCATTTGTGTTTGCACAGATGTCTTGTCTTCTCTTTCTTTGACTGGAGCTTCAATCATCTTTTTTTTTTCATCTTACTTATTGCTTACTTTACTGTATATTTGAGAAAACAGAAACTTCCTCAGCAGTTTCTCTTAGGCACTCTGTATTAGCCATGTTAGGCACTCACTGGTCATTTTCCTGATGGAATAGTGCCTGAGAAGCAGTCTTCTAAACTCTTACAATCAGTGCTCTGGGTGGGGCCAGGCTCAGCTTCCTGGGCATACAACATGTGTAGTCATAAAGGAACTGCACTTACAAGGGCCTTGGACTTAAGTGAATGCTCTGCTGGTGCTCTCTTCAAATTCTGAATGATTTTTGAACCAGGAGCCCTGCATTTTCATTTTGCACTTGACCTCACAAGTCATGTAGCTGGTCCTGGATGGGGCCATAGCCCACTGTAGTCAAGGGGAGCTGTACTCAAATAAATGATTCTTCCCACATCACCTAGAACCCCCCCCCCCCGATATTAGATTGAAGAAGAGTGGGGATGCATGGCCAATTCACCTTACTCAGTGGAGGTCTGCTTTCGAATAACCAGTGTTAAACATCTTTCAGTTACCTTATATTTTGCAAATTGCTCTACAGTCAGACATATTGCAGGTATAGAATGGTAGAGTGTCAAAAAACGGCTTACATTTAGCTCTACCACTTACCCACAAGATGCTCTTAGTAAGTCACTTAGTGTCTTGGAGCCTCAGTTTTCTTCCTATGAAATGGAAATAACAGTGTCTGTCTTACATACCTGAAAGTGTATTCGTGAGACTCAAATGAGATCATGTATTTGAATACCATTTATTGTTATTCACGCTTTTGAGATCAGTATAACTGTTTATTCTTTCCAAGGTTTATGCACAATGGCTTTAAAAATTTCCTATTTAACAGAATAAACAGCAGGGATTATTTTTTTAAAAAATGGTAGGAGTTAGGAAATACACAAAGAAATGGATCAAAAGAAACATAAACCTTGCAGAGAATGCATGACATTTCTTGTGTTGGAAGCTATAAAAGTGATTAACCACCATGATATTTTCAAGATCTTATTATTTTAAATAACAGTTAACAGAAGGTAAGGGGGGAGGGGAGATGGTAGATGAGGGTAAAGGGGATCAAATATATGGTGATGGAAGGAGCACTGTCTCTGGGTGGTGAACACACAATAGGATTTATAGATGATGTAATACAGAATTGTACACCTGAAATCTATGTAACTTTGCTAACAATTGTCACCCCAATAAACCTGAATTAAAAAAATTAGCAATTAAGATCTCAGGAGCATCATTTCTCAGCTACAAATCTATTGTCTTTCTGCACATTAGCCTAACACTTCAAAAACTAAAACTGGAAATACTTAGGAAGAATTTGCACCTTCATGTCTAACTTCCAAATCCCTTGTACTCATCTTTCTCCTTTCTTTCTACCGTGTTTCCCTGAAAATAAGACCTACCCAGACAATCAGCTCTAATGCATCTTTTGGAGCAAAAATTAATATAAGACCCAGTCTTATTTTAATATAAGACTGGGTCTGAATAGAATAGAATAGAATAGAATAGAATAGAATAGAATAGAATAGAATAGAATAGAATAGAATAGAATAGAATAGAATAGAATAGAATAGAATAATAGAATACCGGGTCTTATTTTACTATAAGACTGGATCTTATATTAATTTTTGCTCCAAAAGATGCATTAGAGCTGATTGTCTGGCTAGGTCTTATTTTTGGGGAAACAGGGTATTTGTTGACAGTGGATATTAAATTCTTGTTATTGCTTTTTTAAAAAATGAAAGAAAGAAGTGTTTAAAATAGTATTTCTTCTGTATATCAGAAGCTACTGTCAATTTTCCACCCACCTACTCCCTCCAGTTCCATCCAACTATGGGCAGTTACCCTGCTATAACTTTCATTGAAAGTTTAAAAATAAATAAATAAACAAAACAGAGGAAACTGCACTCTCCAGAATTTCCAGTCTTCTGTTCTGTTAGCTGGTTTGAGGTGAGGAGCCTAGCGATTTTTGAAGGTTGTACTCTTAAATAAGCTTCCTCTTATCCTCCATGGCTGTGCTGACAATTTTCTGTAAAGTTGGTTTATCCACTCATTTATATAGTGAGTTCATTTGGGGGCTCATTTGCCACATTTCCAGAGTGAAATGCATAATGTGCATTCCTGATTTACAAGCTGGGCTTTGAATCTATTTCTCCTAAGTCTAGAATTTGTTTCTTGATGAAAAACATCATATTTCCAAGTTTGTAGACAACTAGATAGGCCATATGTTGCTCCAAAAATGTAGGGAGAAAATATCTCACAACCGCTGCTAGGGCTATTTCATCCCCAGGCAGCTCATTTTAGAGGTGGGAAACCTTGCCTCATTTGTGCATAATTGAGTCCAGCATCTGAGCAGTCCATACAATTTGGCTATTAAGATGGTCAAAAACATTGATCAACCATTTGTTGTTATATTTTGCTTGTTGTATACTCATGGCTACACAGCATAAAATTTAAACTTAAAAGGCAATTTTACATTTTCTTATACTTCATTTTGTCATATCACCAAGAGCCATTCATAATGAAATTTCATATTACTATGGCTTAGCCCCTGGTCCTATCACAGGTCCTACCTTAGTACTTTGACTATTAAAAAACAAAAGGCGATGATCCTCCTGGATTTGTGTTCTCTGAGGTGTTTCATTAGATTTGTCAAACTCTCTTTCCCCCATAATATTCCGAGGCTGGCAGATTGGAGTATTTTGAAAGGTGCATATGTGCATGGCCTTAAACAAAATATACCCCCATTCACATTAGTGACAAAAGGGAAACAAAATCGAATTATTCCATTTGCCTTCAAACTAGCAAAGGGACTCTGTTCCTGAACGACTGTACTCAAGCCCCTGAAATAAAGGCTGCTAATGGCAGCAGGACCAGAACTTTATGGTGCTTGTGGAGTAGATGCCTCCCCGCAGGAAGCTGGCTGCCCAACATCAAGGAAAGAGCAGGCTATCTGTGAACAGTGGGGCTACCAATGACCATTGGGGCTCAATGTTAGCTGCTTCTGCTCTGCTGGCTTCAATTTCCTCGTCTGTCAAAGGTGAGGATTGGGATCCTCAGAATAGGTGGGTTTTGATAAGGAGGCGATAGACAAGAGACTATGTAAAGAATAGTAGCAAAAAGAAAAAAATCATGGGCTGTGTAGCCAGGTTGCCTGGGTTCAAATTGCGGCTCTGCCATTTACTAGTTGAGTGGCCATGGGGTAGTTACTTAAACACTCTGTGCTTCAGTTTCCTCATCTACAGAAACCAGGTAATAATATTGCCCACCTCACAGCGTTGTTGTAAGAATAAAAAGAACTCATACATGGAAAGAATTTAGCACAGCACCTGGTAAATGCTCAATAAAGTGTAGCTGTTATTATTATTAGTGGTGGTCTGCAAGTTAATAAAGGTCTAGAACTTCTGATTAGGATGATGTCTGGTCCTAAAGTCCCAGAAAGCCCAAAATATCAGGCTCCTCGGTGCCACTCAGCCAACCCACTATTAAATACTGAGTCACCATCCTCTTCATCTAGCTGAGCCATTGGTGAATGGAATGTACTCTCCCTACCCGACTCAGCAAACACATGGCACACACCCCATAGCGCCCATCCCTTCAAAATGCTTTACCCAAACCACAAAGGACATCCACAGACACACATCATGTGCAGGCCCACAACATCACACTTCCACACATCATTCAGAAGAAACTCTCGCACAGACATGCAGCCTCTCTCTTTCTCTTGCTTGTCCCGGTACCATTAAATGCAATAAAGACATTTCCAACATGTAAATTTAGAACAGTGGCCCAGGCCCATGTCGTGCTCCCAAGCACCACCTCCTCCACAGCACTACATGCCTCGCCTCTCTTAATGAAGCAATGTGCTCTGGCTGGCCTTGCATGGCTCCTGTCCAGCTGGTTGCCAAGTAAATGAGAATGCCTCGCATTAACTGACTGAGTGAGACCTTCATTACCTGAAGTTCAAAGCTTTTCTCTTTCCAGCTCTGTATGACCACCAAATAACAGAAAGACTCCCTTCCTGCATCACAATTACTGCAATAATTGCTGCTTCACAGGTCAGTGCAAAATTACAGCATGAAACCTGAGTGATCTGTAGTCCCTTGTCTGAGCTTCTCTGTTGCTTCTGTGTCCTGTGTAAATTGAGTGTTTATAACAAATATATCATGTTATTCCATAGTTTGGGGTCCAGGGACTAATTATTGGGCCAGAAGAACATAGCATAGCTGGATCTCTAACTTATTTGGATAGCTTGAATTCTCCACACCAGTTCAGGTCTCCGGCCAGTCAATGAGAACAGTGGGAAGCAGGAAAACCTGCTAGTTGATGAAAATTCAATTTAAGAAAATGAGTACCCTTGCTTCAAGCTGCCACCTTACACAATGGTCATCCCTTTAGGGTCAAGGAACCTCTGTGGAGCACTCTCTAGTCTCAAATTTTCTTCTCACTATTTAAAAACTCTTCCTCCCAATTCCCTGTCAATTGATGCACTAGAGCAATAATGCAGGTACCAATATGCTGCAGAAAAAGCACCAGCCATGACTAGAGACCTTGTGCAAAACACGTCTCCACTTCTCTCTTTCTATTTGCTGTGTAAAGCTTATAGGCCTGCTTTTAAATTTCCTCTTTGGTGAATTGCCTGAGATTATCATTTGAGGTGTAGCCACCTATTTCTAAAATCATAAGAGATTATGTCCTGGATTTGAAAAGTACCACTAACCTAAGTGCTGCCCCTGTGCTTGTAATCATTCCCTAAAACCAACAGGATTCACTGATCCAGGCATTGAGTAAGGGAGTGTGGCTTAAAAGTCTTTACCACTTATCATTGGAAAGCCACTCTGAAGAAATCAGATCTCAACTTCCACAACTGAAGACACCTGAAGGCTAAACCAGGACTAAAGAGCACAGAGACAGCACAGTGGGGGTGGGGGTGGGGGAACTGGCCTTGTGATTAGAGGACCCAGTTTCTGGTCCTGAAATACCACCCATCTGCTAGGTGAGCCATTCACGTGTCCTCTCAGGAACCTTGTTTTACCACTTTAAAGGCAGTTGGATTAGATGGTCCCTAAGGTCTCTTCTGGTTTTCATATTTGTTTTTTCTCCCTAAAACTTTTCCATAGACCTATTCTAGAATAACACACTCTATCCTTCTGTCCCCAATCCTGGACTAATGTTTAATTGCCAAGAGATATGGCAAGCAGATATGTATGACAATCTTTACTGCCCTCACCAGTCACCAAGTGCACACCCGTCCTGCTGACAGTGTCAGCGTCACCTTTGTGTCTGGACAACAGCATATTCATATTATTGCTTGACAAATAAGAGCATCATTGACTGCCTGACAGACAAAAAGGCTGTGGATCCTTCATGACTGCATTATGTACTCCCACTGGCAGGGAAACTGACTGTCTGATCATGTGAGCTGATAAATGTGGAGGGGCTGTGTGAAATATAGAACACGGTAGAAACAAGAGCTGTTATTAAAACAGTGAAACATTTATCCAGATGGCAGTACTGATATAACACTGTGGTTAGTTCTTTCCATTTTTCTGGAAATAAGTAATTGATCTGAGTATCCACCCAACCACAGTAATATTACCTTAAAATTTTATCTTTATAAGCTCCTCCATACTTGAGTGAGGGGGGAAAAATTAGTTATCTAGCCCTTTGTTCCTGGGGCACTTAATTCAGTTTCAGTCAAGGTTTTAGACCTTCCTTAATAAGAAAATGCCAGCTTTTCTACCTTGTAATCTGGTTATCTAATACCTTGCTAAAGTGATTAAAATTGATTGAAATAAGGAGGAAATGCTTTTTAAAAAAAGAGAGAAAGAAAAAGGGAAATAATTGGATTTCTATTCTTTAGGTTATACTTCAGCATAGATTGGATTAACTTGATCTTGATTGAATAACAGATACTCTAAACAATTCTAAACTTATTCCACGTCTGAACATTGCTTTATGGAATGCTGCAGCACAAAATGTCACTGTCATTTTTGTTTCATAAGCACAGATATATTTTAATGCATAGATAATGCACTTTTTAAAGGCTCTTACAGCATTCACACATGCATAGATAGTTATTTACAACTGTCCTTGCTAAAGCAAAATAGAAAAGGCTTAGTTGACTTTTAAGCACTTGCATTTTCCCATTTGAATACGGAAAATTATGACTGCAGAGCACCTCATTTACATAACCAAGAGGTGGCAGCATTACATCCATTATGTATTCACCATACCGTGTATCATTGAATGATTAAAAAAATGAAATGTGTAAATAAAAATATGTAACAAATATTTCTGTTCTTTCTAAATGGCTGCATCAGTGATAGCCACTAAAAAGCATTCACTAAAGTGTGATGTTTTCTTGTAAACAATTATTCCCCCCAAAAAAAAAAAATCAAAGCTAAGAACCACAATTTATTACCACCAGTAAGTTTATTGCAGCTCTGGGAATCCACATGCATCCCCTTCAGTAATCGCTTGTTTTCTGGTAAAACACTCACCTCCTTCCCAAATATAGATGAAAATCAATTTAAAAATAAATCACGAGACTCCCCAAAGTAAGAACCTGTTTCCATATAAAGAGCAATTTAGGAAAAAAAATAACTCAAAAAGTTGAATACAGATAAACAGAATCTTACAAACTGATCATTACTACTAAAAAATAACTGTTTGAAATTAAACCCTTTTGGTTACCCCCAAGATTGTTTTCAGCATCTGCTAAATTATGACTCATGACTTGTGACTTGTGTTATGGTCCAATTAAATTTTATTTAAGCTACCTGCATTTGTTCTGTTTATTTTTGGTTTTCTATTTCTGACCAGTCTAGAAGATCAAAACACAATAACAGCAGATTCAAAAAACATTTAAAAACTGGAATCTGTTGGGTCACCAGTTTCCTATAAAACTACTCTTAGTAAAAATCAATACCACAAATACATCTGAGCAGTCAGGAATGGGTATTTGGAATGAGAGTTCTTAGAAAAATAGTGTAAATAGCAATTGAGTACTTTACATCTCGCCTTATAGAAAGTTAGGCAGATCAAACTTTCTGTCACTCATAGGAAAATATGTTATTTTAAACCATGAACTACATTATGCAAGATTTCTAAAGGCCCACCATCCAAACAACTAAGCCATTGGAGTATTTGTAAATTTTATTTATTTATTTATTTTTATTAGGGAACAGTGTGTTTTTCCAGGGCTCATCAGCTCAAAGTCATTGTCCTTCAATCTAGTTGTGGAGGGCGCAGCTCAGCTCCAAGTCCAGCTGCCGTTTTCAATCTTAGTTGCAGGGGGTGCAGCCCACCATCTCATGCGGGAATTGAACCGGCAACCTTGTTGTTGAGAGCTAGCTCTGTAACCAACTGAGCCACCTGGCCGCCCCTGGAAATATTTTTATGTTATTTAGATACTTAGATTACTGATTAGAATCAGCACACAGTCTGTCTAGAGCATTTGTTGTATAGGTCCTAAAAGTTATAAAAGAGCATTTAGAGCATTAATATCTGACACATACCAAAATATTACCAGCTTTCAATTTCTAAAAATACAGGTATATTCTACAGAATAGTCATGAGATTGGCAGTTCTGACTGATTGTCAGCATTTGAATATTTTAGATCTGCCCTTTTTATTTCTTCTGTGTTTAATTTTAAGTCAGAAATTATGGTTATGACGGAGAGTACTGACTATTTTTTTTCATATGTGGCACAAACAGCAAACACTTCCTCAATATGTCTAGACTGAGTACCTAGTTTGGGTAAAATTGATCTATGAACAGAATTCAAGGAGTACGTGTGAAGATTATGTAGCAGGATGATAAAGAATGGTGTTGTGTCAATGGCCACATGAGTAGATCAAATACTACCTTCCGATAACTTCAAAGTGGGCAAGGGTTTTAATTCCTGAAAAGGACTAGGGAATTAATTTAATTATTGTAATCTCTCCTAAGAAGTCTTCCAGTTTCATCACTTTGTGGAATAATTTCTAGTCTCAATTTCATTCTTAATCAAATTTGATGCATTATGTTGTCATTTCCTACATGAAAATAAAAATGTTTCAATTGAATTTATATTCTCTTCCTGTGTATAAATTATGTAGTTGTGTCATGCTATCTTATGCTTCATCAATCCCTGTATACAGATATTCCTGTAATGTGCTCAGATTCTCCCCCACCTCCATACTTCTGTTTTCCCTCCTCACTAAGAGTTTTCTCATTTCACGGAAAGATGTGTGTTAGTCAAAGAAAGGAGGAAGCAATGAGAATAATATCAACATTTATTTGTTTCTTTATAACATGCTAGGTACTTTGCTATGAGCTTTACACTTATTATCCTATGTATTCATCACAACAACCATTTCAGATAGACTGTTATTATCCTTATTTGAAAAATGAGGAAACTCAGATTCAGAGGTGAGAATTGACTTGCCTAAAGTCACACAGCTGGTAGGTGCCAAAGATACAACACAATTCCATTTAAAGATAGTAACACCACCGACAATAATAGCTCCCATTTACTGAATTGCATTATGTGTCAGGCACCATGCTGAACATTTTACAAGCATCAGTTCATTCAGTCCTCACAAACCCTATGAGGCAAAGGCTAATATTTCATCCATTTCACAGGTAAGCAAATGGAGACACAAAAGTTATGTATCCTGCACAAGGTCAAATGGCCAGTAACCTGGGATTAAAACCCAGGTCTCTCTTGGCTCCAAAAATATTAACTGTCCTGCTCTAAAATAGGAGGCAGAACTGAAGATGGGCTCCCAGGATGACTCATCTTGTGAAAGCATGTTCAAATAATTCTAGAGTTATCCGAAGATGTGAAATTTGACTTTATGCTTCTGGTTGGTAGCTTCATTTCAGAAGTAGAGTCTGGGGCTTTCTCTGTACCTAAACTCACATGTTTCTCCTTCACTCAATATAGTGTTTGGCTCTGTCCTATAAATAAGGGTCAACCCATGAGGAAACCTGCTAATGTCAACCTTCTGACTCAGAAAAAATTTTAACGGACCAGTTTCATCAAAAGGAGTTGGAGATCTTGCCCATATAGGTATCACTTACAGATAGAAGTGATCCTTTGTCAGGACTCATACTATCAAAGCACCATGGATAGAAGAGATCCCTTTGGATTTCACGGACCCTTTAAAGAGTGGTGCTGGTTGAGGAAGCAGGGGACTCTGACCTTGTATATTTGCATTCGAAGGAACAACATTTTACAAGCGTCAGTTCATTCAGTCCTCACAAACCTAAGAGATCCAAAGAAATGAGTCAAAAATGTTAGAATTTTATACATATTGAAAACATTCTATGTGCTACAGTGCAGACCTAGGGCTACAGAGCATTCTTTTTCTCAGAAATAAAAAAGAAAAAGAAAAAAACAAGCTTTTTGGCACTAATACACCATGAGGCAGAGCTATCTACAAAAGACCACAATTAAAGAAAACCTTCTTTTGCTTTGTACCGAAGAAATGATTTCTATCTTAGTCTCCAAAGATTAAAAAAGCTCATGTCAAAGACAGAGACATCTATGCCTTGAATTATTAAAGTTGTCAGTCCCTATTTTTAAAAAGTCAAATTAATGTGCAGCCCTGGATGTCTGAGCCTCACTTCCATTTGCAGAAGCAAAGATGGTGGCTTCATCTTTCCACATCTTTATTAAGTAATGAACAACCTAAAAAGATGAGTTATTTGTAATCAACTCATCTGTTTAAAAAGAAAAAAGAGAGTACGTCTAAGGAGAAATCCAATCATCATCAGTTGAAGTTTAGGTTCAGTGGCAGGCTTGTCTTTGGAAAATTAAGTATTAAATCTGATCTATTGGTGTGTGCTTTAGAAATTTATTGCATGCTAGCGTGCTGGGATTTGCCTTGTGCTATGCAGTATGTTGCTGGTATATATGGTGAAAGAGCTTTGTGACATGGTCTTACCTCAGAGGTTTTCTTTTCAAATATTGTGCATGAGTTTGAGTAATTTCAATGAGAGTAAATACCATGGTGGTACAACTTCAATTCAAAGCTCTGTCTCTGTGACTTTGGACAAGTTATTTAACCTCTCTTGCTTTAGTATTCTCTACTATAAAACAGGATGTTGGATTCATTCATCCCACAGGTGTTTTGGGATACCTATTATAGGCTCAGCATTACAGTCTTCATGGTGAATAAGACAAAGCGTTTGCCTTCATGTTACTCATAGTCTAAGAAGAGAGGCAGCCAATAAATACACAAACAAAACTATAATGTATAATTTCAGAAAGTAGTATGTTCTGTGGAAAATAAAGTAAAAGCAGAATAAAGTAATAGAAAGGGACAGGTAGAATGGATGGACTGTCTTTTTGATAGAATGTTCCACGAAGTCTCCTTTGAGGTCAGGACTTCTGAGCAGAGACTGGAATGAAAGACGGAATCCAGCCATTCACAGATGTAGTGGAAGAGCTTTCCAGGCAGAAGGAGAGAGCACAAAGACTCTAAGGTGAGTGTCCTTTGTAAGTTGGAGGTACAGACCAGAACAGAATAAGGAAAACTGAGAGCAGTGGGAGATATGGCAAGATCATAGAGGGCATCCTAGGTCAAAAACAATCAGATTAGGGACATATTTTGGAGGCAGAGCCAACACAGTTTCTTGATAGATTAGATATGGTGTGTGATGGGAAGAGAGGTGCCAAAGATGATTCTGAAGTTTTAGGCCTGATCAAGCAAAAGGTTCAAACTGACATCAACTGAGATGGGAAAGACTAAGAGGACGTTGGGGGGAAGAATCATAAGTTCTTGTACACATGTGAAGTTTGACATGCTTATTAGCTATTTAAGTGGAAAATCTATAGCCAGCAGTTGAATATATATATGTCTGGCACTTAGAGAGTGCTAGATATAGACAGATGGATTTGCAAATTTTCAGTGTATAGATGGCTTTTGAAGCCATGGAAAAGGAAAATCACCACCTAAAGGAGAAAGTATAGATGAAGAAGAGGTCCAAAGATTGAACCTGGGTCACTCTTACATTAAGAGATTGAGTAGATTAGATAGAATCAACAAAAGAAACTGAGAAGGAACAGCTAGTGAACTAGAAGTAAAAGAGAGTAGTGCTTCAAAAGGTAGTGTTTCAAGGTAAGACGGAAGTGATAAATCATATCAAATTTTGCTGAGAGATCAAGTAAAATGAGAACTGAGGATTGACCAACAGATCTAGCCACACAAAAGTTACTGAGAAATATAATAAGAGTGGTTGCTGAAGAATGTGCAGTAAAAGCCTTTTGGTTAGTTCATTCACTTATTCTTTTCTTTAGATTCCACATATAAGTGAGATCATATGGTATTTGTCTTTCTCTTTCTGACTTATTTCACTTAACATAATGTTCTCTAGGTCCATCCATGTTGTTGCAAATGGTAAGATTTCGATAAGGGGAAGGTGAGAGGTTTTGGGAACGTACAGAGGGATAGTGGATGGGGGGAGGGGGGTTCACACAGTGTGAGGGATATAAATGATAAATGTCTAAGTTTTGCTTTGTC
Source organism: Rhinolophus sinicus (assembly GCF_057876585.1). Classification (NCBI taxonomy): domain Eukaryota; kingdom Metazoa; phylum Chordata; class Mammalia; order Chiroptera; family Rhinolophidae; genus Rhinolophus; species Rhinolophus sinicus. Next base: position 99,654,463 of record NC_142518.1, read on the forward strand.
TTGTGCACCTGAAACTAATTAATAAAAAAAAAAAAAAAAAAAAAAAAAAAAAAATCCCAATGGCATTTTTAAAAAGAAATAAAACAAAAATTCGTCAGAAAAAAAAAAAAAAAAAAAAAAAAAAAAAAAAAAAAAAAAAAAAAAAAGCCTTTTGGAAATGAGAAACAGAAACTCATAGACACAGACAATAGTTTAGTGGTTACCAGAGGGTTGGGGGGTAGGGGGTGGGAGATGAGGGTAAGGGGGATCAAATATATGGTGATGGAAGGAGAACTGACTCTGGGTGATGAACACACAATGGGATTTATAGATGATGTAATACAGAATTGTACACCTGAAATCTATGTAATTTTACTAACAATTGTCACCCGGATAAATTAAAAAAAAAAAAAAAAAGCCTGTTGGAGTTGGTTGAGGAGACAGACAACGGAAGGTAAATAAGAGACAATGAATATAGACAACTACTTTTAGGAATTTTGCTATGAATAGGAACAGAGAAATGATGTAATAACAATGTTGATCTTACTTGATTACAATGAAGGTGATTTGCAAACTGTTAAGTTTACATACAAATAATAAGGCTATGATAAAAGCTAATCACTTCTTAATATCCATAACTAGCAAATTCATTTTACATGTTTCTATGTATTCAAAGTTTACAAAAGTTTATTAATATATTTATTGACCACCTTCATCTGCATTTTAAGCACAAGACAGATTTGACTGAGTCAGGGATCCCCTGATAATGAAACACAAACCTTTTGTCACATGCTTATTGGCATTATGGATGCCTTTGTTCACTAGTAGCCAGAATCTAAGAGGATGTCTGTAATTTTTCCCATCAGCCTAGAGTCCCTGACTCATATACTTCCCAGAGGGATTACGCTTTCTCTTTATTCTTCAATAGAAGCATAAGATCTGTGAGGAAAATGAGACAGTATGATTCAAAAGTTCTGGAGAGTGGCTTGAGATCAGTGTCATAGTTATGGAAAGTGGTGCATCAGATTACACAACAAAATATATCTGGATTTCTTTTTTTCTTAATGAGACAGTCATGGAAAGAAAAGGGGAACAAAACTTGTATTGGAATCAAACTTTCAAAAAGACCTTCAGGGACAGACATGTGATTGTCAATTTTTGTCACCCCAACATATCTTAGGAGTTCTTTTAGAACCTAATCCCGTTCATTTAAAAAATGGATACAGAGAAGGAGTTTATGCCAATACATGGCTGACAGTGTTAATTCATTCTGGAGGTTCTGGTCATTTCCAATATTCTCTGTATTCCCAAATGATACTTAAAGTAAAAGAGAAACAGCATTTGACCTAAGGCAAAGTAAATATTGACTGCCATCTCAAGGGTTTACCTAGCAGGTGCGGTAAAAGCAAAAAATCCTGGGGCGGCTGGATAGCTCAGTTGGTTAGAGTAAGAGCCCTGAACAACAGGGTTGCCGGTTCGATTCTCACATGGGCCAGTGAGCTGTGCCTTCCACAACTAGACTGAAGACAATGAGCTGCCGGTGGTCAGCTGAATGGCTCAGTTGGTTAGAGTGCGAGCTCTTAACGACAAGGTTGCTGGTTCATTTCCTGCACAGGGATGGTGGCCTGTGCCCCCTGCAACTAAAGATTGAAAATGGCAACTGGACTTGGAGCTGAGCTGCGCCCTCCACAACTAGATTGAAGGGCAATGACTTAGAGCTGATGGGCCCTGGAAAAACACACTGTTTCCCAAAAAAAAAAAAAAAAAAAAAAAGCAAAGAATCCCCCTTAGTGTGCTAAGGAGAGAAAGGGATTCTGTCTCCAGGAGCAGAGCCTATAATCATCACCCACAGCCATTTAAGGCAGGAAAGGGAGCTGTCAGCTTTGAAAACAGCCTGCACACACACACACACACACACACACACACACACACACACACACCATTTGTGTCACTTAATAGCTAAAGACTGACTCTGGATAATGGTCTTCATGGGGAGAGGAGTCAGCAGATGCATAAACTCTGCTTGTTGATATATTTATTCCCAGAGCTGATTGTATTAATTTCCGAAAACTCTTGCCTTGATGAGAGCTAGTGGGAAGGAAAAAGAAACAAACTTTGTGGCATTGTATAATTATACCCAAATTTTAAAATTTCTTTTTGTTTCTCATCAAAATGCAAGGCTTACTATATATCACTGTGCACTGACAGCTTTAATAGAAGAAAAAATAAGGCAAACAATTAGCCTTGGGGAAAAGATATAAACTAATGCACAATTCATGAATTTGCTACTCATTTATACCTGCTGTGATTCTAACAGAGTTGATGAAATACAACAATGAGTGATTTTGAACAATTTTGACTTAATCTTCCGAATAAACACTTGGTGTTGGAATTATTTAAAATATGACTTATTCTTATGGATTGTACGCAGAATAGTCTTTCTCTGACAGAGATGATATAATTTGGTACAACCTTCCTAAGTAGGCCTGGGATGACGATCAGGGCAGCTTCATTACTGCCAGAAAATCTCACCTGGATGGAATACAGTTTCACAGGCACGGGTTCCATCTACAGTAGTCAGAACTCTGGGTAGATTCCAACTCAAACCAGCTTATGCAAAAATGAGAATTTCTTGTTTTAGGTTACCAAGTACAGAGGATGGAGGTATATAGCTTGTTGTCAGCAATGACTGGAACCAGGAAATTCACCACCCCCTAAATATGCTCTTGTTCTCCAGTGCCAATCAGTTTCTATATCAGTTTTATTCTCTCAGATTAGCTTTTGAAAAAATTTTTATAACCTCTTATTTATTTCTATGGAATTCCAATTTAAAATCTTACTTTGCTTAATCCTTTTAATAACCATGTGATGAGCTTTTAAAATACTAAGGACAAGATCTTATTGGTCCAGCTTGGGTAAGATTACCACTCTTATACCAATGAATGGTCCCTTCACAGCTACCTCTGGGAAGTATAAGACTATCCACGGCCCCACAAAGCTTGCAGAAGCCCTAGAAAAGTAGTTTCTGGGTATACGCCAGCCACAATGCATTACCTGGAATAAGTCCAGGAGAAGTAGTACTGCCTGGAGTTTGGAGCTATTCATATCTCAAACAAGATTGATGGAAAACCAAATAAAAGAAAGGGAAAGAATTCACAACCATATTTATATCCCTAACAAATCAAATGGGTTTAATTTTGTTGGATTCCCTTCTAGGCCCACAGGCACCTTGTTTTGGGATTGAGGGGAGCTCATTACTCAGCCTTTGTTCTTCTTTCTGAAAGCACCCTAGAAATAGACATAGGAACAAGGTGAAAAGTAATTATTTGTTTATAGTTGCTGAAGGAGGATTGGAAGAAGTGGTTTGAGCTGATTGCCAAAGTGGAGGTTCCATATTACTTTCTTTCAAGTTGATATCATGGGAATTACATATTTGGAGAGTTGGTTTTGTAGACCAAGCATTTACTCAGTTAGTCACATAGAAGGTCATGGACTGACATATATCCTTGTCGACTGGCAAAAATAACTCTAAAGATAAAGCCACATGAAAAACGGTTTATTCAGGAAAAAAGGAAAAGAAACAAAAACCACCACTGAAGTGCAGGAACGCACACCTCCAACCCAGGACTCCAACCGGCTCCCACGTGAAGAAGGAAAATAATGGCCCAGTTCCAAGATAGCTAATCTATTTATTAGCATCCCTCCTCCTGAAGTGACCACAAAGTTCAACAGGAAGTCAGGGCTAGAGAATCAACAAGGGGCCCAGCTCCACCCATAGTCCTCCCAGCTCCATGGTTAAGCACCCCAAGATGTCAGTTCACTTTTATCATTCTGTATGAACAAGAGTCAGAGGGACAAAAAGGAGGGAGACTTCCAGTCTTGTCTGTAGAAGCTAGGTCCTAAGCCCTGATTCAGCTGTCTTTTGCATATATGGAAGCAGAAGTAGAGAGAAAAACAAATGGCCCCAAAGAGAGGAAGCAATAAGCATATATATGTATGTATCCAGTGATTCTTTCCCTATCTTGTTAATCATAGACGAAAGTCTGACAATTAAGTTCATGAAATAGTTCCAACGATGTTGCTAACCTTTTTTTTGATACCAGAGGGATCATTCATTATGAATTTGTACCGACTGGACAAACAGTTAACCAAGTTTGCTATTTGGAAGTGCTGAAAAGGCTGTGTGAAAATGTTAGACAACCTGCACTTTTCACCAACAATTCATGGCTATTGCATCACGACAATGCACCAGCTCACAGGGCACTGCCTGTGAGGGAGATTTTAGCCAGTAAACAAATCACTAAATTGGAACGCACTCCCTTCTCACCAGATCTGGCCCCAAATGAATTCTTTATCAAAAGATAAAGGAAATCTTGAAAAGAAGACATTTAGATGACATTCAGGACATCAAGGATAATATGACGACAGCTCTGATGGCCATTCCAGAAAAAGAGTTCCAAAATTGCTTTGAAAGTTTGACTAAGCGCTGGCATTGGTGCATAGCTTCCCAAGGGGAGTACTTCGAAGGTGACAGTAGTGATATTCAGCAATGAGGTATGCAGCATTTTTCCTAGGATGAGTTCGCGAACTTAATTGTCAGACCTTCGTAAATCACATTTCCTCCCTAAAACAGGAAAAAGTGAGAGGTAAAGAGAAGGCCTTAAAATGTCTCCCTGATACTACTTCCTCCTGGGGAGTGGAGCAAAAGCTCTCTCATGGGAACGTGAGGACAAGGAAATAGGCCCCACATTGATAGTATTTTTTCATAACCATGATTATCCTATAGTTATATCCATTCTTTATACTTTTTTCACTTTTTATGTCATAAATATTTTCTGTCATTTACATTGTCTTCCAAATCATAATTATAATGACTACATAATGTTTCATCGTTTAGATCATTACTGCTTCACCAGCTAGTTTACTTTATTAAATATTTAGATGGTTTCTTATTTTTCTATCCTAGATAATACTTAAATGGACATTTTTATGGCCATACTTTACTCCTTTTGGACTATTTCCTGAGGTTGAATTCTCAGAAGTAAGATTACTATGCCAAAGGCTATACATATCCAAACCCAAAATATTTATTCCAACCTATACTGCCACCAGTGATACATTCATGTGCCAATTTTACCACAACCTTGTGAACATCGTAGATGATCAATAATGTTTTGGCTTTGATTAATTTAATGTCTATTAAAAACACCTCATTAATGTTCTCTTTTTTATTTCTTTGATTGCTTAAGTGTTTAAATATTTTCCCATATGTGTGTTTACTAATTGTACTTCCTTTTATAAATTGTTCATTTCCATTGCCCACTTATCTAGTGACTGTCTTAATGTTTTCCTCAGAAATTTATCTGAGATTATAAGATATTAACTCTTTGTTACATTTACCGGTAATTTTTTTCTTGTCTGTTGTTTCCCTTATTATTTTAACCACTTTTATGTGTATGTAGAAGTTTAGTTTTTATGGAGTCTCCATCATCCATAAACTCGTCAATAACTTCAAACCTAATAATGTGATCAATCTCTTGTTCTGATATCTTTTGGGGGATAGTTATATATAAAAAAAGATGTCACATTTCCAAAAAAGTTTCAAAAGGATCAAAGAAACCTTGAACTCAACCAGTTTGTAAAGGAATTAGTTAAGCTTCAAGTTGATTTTTCCTTATTCATGCTGAAAAAGACTTTTTCTCTTTAAGCAACCAAATATGGATCACAGCGGGAAGTATTAACTTCTAACACTTTCCGAAGAGCACAAACCTTCTGTTATTCTATTCACATAAAATACCAGTTGACAGATGGTATTTGCCAGAAAATAGGGAAGAAAAGCATTTGAACAGAAATTTATAAATTGAAAATTCTCTTTAAAAAAGTACCTGTCGATTTGGTTGGATATTTAAGAGAATAAGTCTAGGGCCAGTGTAGGAAAATGGAAAGACAGGGAGGAGTGGAATTTCAATCTTAAACCTCATTCAATTTTTAACTAGTTATGTGACTTTCATCAGTTATTTGCCCTCTCTTGGCCTGTTTTAGAGGAACAGGCCAAGGTTTAATAAGGTTTAATAAGGAAATTATTAAACCTTAGGTTTAATAAGGAAATTAGACTAGATTATTTATTAAATCCATTTTGGTGCTAGCATTCTATGATTCTCCATTCATTCATTCATTCATTCATTCATTACTTCATTCAATAAATAGGTCTTGAGCCCATAACATGTGACCAACACTCTGATACTTGAAGGGAATACAATGTTAAATAAGAAAGTCCTTATCTTCACTGACCCTTTAGTAGGAAAGAGAAAAACATAAGTAGAACATTGGCATTCCATGTGGTCAGTTCAATAATGGTGGTGAAAAGGTAGGGAAATGCACTAGGGGCTAAGGGAACACTGCAGAGGAGTAGCCCATCCTCATGCCGTCCTCAGCATAAGCTGCGTTGTCAAGGGGGAAGATTTCTGGGGAGGTAACACCAAACTGAACCTTAAAGATAAATAGGATTTAGTTAAAGGAAAGGAGAGGTATGGTTCTATGAGATAGTCTATGCAGAGGAATGAATAGGAACAAAGACTAAGAAGCATAAAACAGCAGGAAGCATATGGAGAACTATGTTTTGATGTTACAAGAGCTTGGCGTGTGAGGCACAGTGACAAGGCTAGAGGATCAGGCTCAGCTCATGGAGGACCCCTTGCATTAGGCTAAGGAATCTGGAATTTATTCTCTAAGAAATGGTTCATCATCATTTCAGGCACGAGAGTACCATGGTCAAATTTGTATTCTGGCAGAAGCATGCAGGGTGAGTTGAACAGGAGCACAAGTAAAGGCAGGATCAGGTGATATACTGAAAAGCTATTGTTATAATCTAGGTGTGATCCCATGGGCTTAAATGAAGACAGTAACAGTGGCTGCATATGGTTGTTCAGGTTGTTCATTGCACAAAGGTGCCTTACTTGAGGGGGCAAAGTGGGAGCTGAAATCTGGCCTGCTCTAATTGCCAAGCCTGTGCCTTGGTAAGAGGCTTTACCCTTCTGAAGGGATTCTGTGTTATAATTCAGTGTCTCTCATTGTTGGGGCCTCAGTTGGAAGACTGGAAGATTGGTGACTGGAATAATCTGAAGCCTTGCTCACTCACCCATATGCCTAGTGGTTGATGCTGGCTATAAGTTGACAGCCAAGCTGGAATGCTCAAACAGCATACAACGATGTACCCTAGGTGTCCTCATAGCATGGTGGCTGAATTCTTGAGAATGGGAGTGAGAGCAAGAGAGAAAAGAACAGGAGAGAAGAGGGGAAGAGAAGGGAGGAGAGGAAAGGAGAGGAGGGGAGAGGAGGGGAGATTTTAATGAATTAGCTCACACAGCTGTGGAGGCTGGCAAATCCAAATCTGCAGGGTAAGCCAGTAGGCTGAAGACCCAAGGAACAGTTGATGATGCAGTTTAAATCTGAAGGCATTCTTCTGGCAAAAGTCTTTCTTGCTCAGAGGATGTCAGTCTTTTCTATTAAGGCCTTCAACTGATTTGATGAGGCCCACCCATATGATGGAGGGTAATCTGCATTACTCGAAGTATAGTGATTTAAATGTTAATCTCATCTAAAAAATACCTTCAAAGAATCTTCTAGAATAATATTTGACCAAATATCTGTGCACTGTAGCCTAGCCAGCTGACACATAAAATTCACCGACACAGTTGCTAAACATGGTTGAGTGTGCCTAGAGAGCACAACTCATGTGAAAAGGGAGGTTTTGCAAGAGTTGAAACTGCAAAAGCAAATAGAGTCCAAATCCCTAAGGATCTTATAAGTCAAGGAAGGAACTGAGGACTTTATCCTGAGGGCAATGAAAAGCTATGGAAGGGCCAGATTTTCATTTTAGGGTAATTCTGACTGAAAAGTAGAAACTTAGGGAGGGTAGAGCATGGAGAACTAGCAACAGAAAGACCATAAAGGAGAAAAATACTGTGGTTCAAGCAAGAGATGATGGTGGCCTGTACTAGGGAGGTGGTGGTAGAGATGGGGATAAGTGATTATAATCTAGAGATAATTTGGATATAGAAGTCCCAAGAATTGGTCATGGATTTGATGTGTTAGGGAGGGAGAAAAAGCCTAGGATGACACCCAGTTTACTGGTTGAGGCCCTGGGTAAATAGAGATTTAATTTACTGAGATGAAGAAAAGGAGAGGGGGAGGAGTTTTGAGGGAAATGATGAAGGGTTCATTTTTCACATGTTGATTTTGAGATACTATGAGATTCTAGCTAGAGCAGCAATGGAATAGACAGGTATATAACCCTATCATTCCTAAAGCAGTGAAAGGTGCTTTTACCTTACCGTGATTCATCTGCTTTTTTCTGTACATTAGGAAAGTACATTTGTTGTGGATTCCCTCTAATGTTTCTGTGATCAAATTATTGTTAGCCCTCCTCCCTGGATTCACTATAGATGCAATCTAGAATTACACAATGGGGCTGCACACACTAATAACAGCAAAAACTCTTGAATCTGCTTGAGATTTTTAGATTAAAATAAGAGAATGTGGAATTTTTTTGCACTAGATTCCAAGCCATTCCCATTGTCTCCAGAGTCCTGGCAAATTATTTGACTTAGGTAGTGCCAAGCAGGCTCCCATAGCACCCTCCTAAGTTGTCCTCCCATGCTTTTTTTAAAATTAGTTTCAGGTGTACAAAACAACACAGTGATTAGATATTTACACACTTCACAAAGTGATAACCCCAACAAGTCTACTACCCATCTGACACTGTACATAGTTATTACCATACCACTGACTATATTTCCTATACCGTACAAGGTCAGACAATTAAGTTTGTGAATTCATCCTAGAAAAAGTGCTACATACCTCACTGCTGAATATCACTATGCTCACCTTCGAAGTACTCCCCTTGGAAAGCTATGCACTGATGCCAGCACCTAGTCCACCCTTCAAAGCAATTCTGGAACTCTTTTTCTGGAATGGCCATCAGAGCTATTGTCGTATTACCCTTGGTGTCCTGAATATCATCAAAATGTGTTCCTTTCAATATTGCCTTTATCTTTGGGTAAAGAAAGAAGTCATTGGGGGCCAGATCAGGTGAGTAGGGAGAGTTTTACAACACAGTGATTTGTTTACTGGCTAAAAACTCCCTCACAGACAGTGCCATGTGAGTTGGTGCATTGTCGTGATGCAAGAGCCATGGATTGTTGGCGAAAACTTTAGGTTGTCTAACTGTTTCATGCAACCTTTCCAGCATTTCCAAATAGTAAACTTGGTTAACTGTTTGTTCAGTTGGTACAAATTCATAATGAATAATCTTTCTGATATCAAAAAAGTTTAGCAACATCCGTGCAACAAGTTCGCGAACTTACTTGTCAGACCTTGTACTTTACATTCTGTAACTATGTATTTTTTAAATTATAATTGACATTCAGTATTATTTTATATTAGTTTCAGGTGTACAGCACAGTGGTTAGGCATTTATATACTCTATGAAGTGATCCCCCTGATAAGTCCAGTACCCATCTGACACCCCTATGCAGTCTATACAACATTATTGACTATATTCCCCATACTGTGTTTCACATCCCCATGACTATTTTGTGACTACCAATTTGTACTTCTTAATCCCTCTTAATCCCTTCACCTTTCTCACCCATCCCCACAACCCCCCTCCCTTCTAGAAACCATCAGTTTGTTCTCTGTATCCATGAGTCTGTTTTGTCCTCCTGCACTTTTATCCATACAGAAGCCAGTGGATCCTTTTTATTTATTTATTTTAAAATTTTTCAATTACAGTTGACATTCAATACTACATTAGTTTCAGGTATACAGTACAGTGGTTAGACATTTATGTAACTTATGAAGTGCAGTGAATCCTTTTTAAATATAAATAAGATTATGTTACTCCTCAGCTTGAAACCCTCCCATGGCTCTCCAATTCATTCTGAGCAAAGCCAAAGCCATAATAATGACACAGAAAGTCCTACAGGACCTGTTTCCCAGCTATTTCTCTGATCTTATTCCATTCTTCCCCTCACTACTTCTATTCTAGCAACAGTGGTTTCCTTAGTGTTTCACAGGTTCACTAGATACACTTTTATCTTTGGGTCTTTGTACTTGCTTTCCTTCAGCCTGGAATGCTCTCTGCCAAATATCAAGATAAACACTTTCAGTCTGTACTCCAATATCCCCTCTTGTAAGAGGCCCTCTCTGATCATCCTAAATAAATCTTGCGGAAGCTTGCCAAATTCGACACCTGCCCCTCTTCCCCACCCCACGTGCATGCAGGTTCAGTCATTGGTTTCGGAGAGTTACTTGGCAGAAATAAATGTTATTTTGCAGAAGGTCTCCTGGGATAAGGCAGTGTGGTGTGATGGAAATAGGGTAATCAGTGGAAGGAGGATGAAGTCAGCCTTATTGGGTGAAGAGGTGGCCTGGTGCTGCCTAAGCCTTACACTCACTTTTAATGGCTTTCTCTTCTTTTTCTAACATTTCACTGTGTTCCCCTAACATTGCCCTCTCCCGTTGAAATGGCGTATCTCCAGGTCTGCCCCTCACTCTGGGTTCTCTGTGCTGATTACATGCCTTCTAAAGAAAGGAACCCTGACCTAGTATTTATGTGAGTACAAGGCAGTAGTCCAGGCCATGAGACCTCCAGCTCCTCTTCTTCCCTCCTGAGGTCTACAGTCTTATCATTTCTCTCCTCTGCGCTGCAATAATCATGTTTTTACCAATAATCATGTTATACCCATGTATAGCTCTTCTTCAGAGTAGTACATAAGCTATCCAAGACAGGGGCCTAAAATCTCACTGCAGTGATGATTGGTTTCCTTGGCTCAGAAGCCATTTCAGGGCTGTAACAACAGAGGGCACTGGCTGTGATCTAGCTCTGTCATTGAACCTCTCAGAAGTCTATGTCTTAGTTCCCATTGAAGCCTCTGGACGTAATAGTTCTATTCTCAACTCCTAGAGAATATAGTTCTGTTCTTTACCTGACATTTATGTTCCCTGCCAATAACTCATTAGATATGTTAGGGAAAGAAAAGGGGGTGTGATGGGGTACTGAGGGGAGTAAGCCAAATGGACAGGATATCCTGGAACATTTCATTTACTTTAGGCTGTATTCTTGTCATGTCTTCTTCCCTACTGTATCCCTAACCTCATTATGGTCCCTGCAACACAGTCTAGCAAACAACATTATAATTGAGGAGCTTTTAAATATTGTTTGAAAGCATTAGGAGTTGGCTGAACAACTTTGATATTGTATTCAACAGAGACTACTCAAATTATAAATAACACATCATCACTTGCTTTCTCAATTTTAATTTCTTGCACGTGTACAGTATCTCTTCTTTCCAGAATGACAGTTCACTATCAGTGAGCAAACACAGGTAGAGAAAGAAAATACCCAGAAGAGAAAATGAAAATAGCTCAGAAGTTCAACACATATCTCCCTATGCTGAGTCTGATCTTGGAAGAGAGGAGAAGACTTTCAGTTAGAGTTGGAAACCTAGGACAGTGTAGCTTTAAAAAACAGAAATTCTAAATCTTGCAGCTAGTTTGTTTCTCCAAACTGGTTAGCTATTTTGTACCTCTTTAGCTTTCCCAGGGGGCTCACTGTACCTAGAATGTCCTCTCTGGAGTGGCTTCCCTTTCCTTGTCTATCTAGCAAATGTCTACTTTTAAGACTCAATTCAAGCCCTACCGCCTCTGGAAAAGCCTCCAGTAATATTCAGAGACTGGTTTTGCTTTCATGCACCTGTAACATTTGTAAACTTTTTATTTTGAACTATTTTTACATTTACAGAAGAGTGGCAAAGATAGTACAGTTTCCATACACCTTTCACTTAGCTTCCTCTAATGTTAACATATTACGAAGTTATTGTACATTCATCAAAATTAAGTGATTAACATTGTCACAATACTAGTAACTAAACTATAGAGTTTATTTCAATTTCACCAGTTTTTCCACTGATATTCGTTTTTTAGCTCCAGGATCCTATCCAAGGTCCCACATTGTATTTAGCTGTCATATCTCCTTAGTTTCTTCCAATCTAGGACAGTTTCTCACTCTTTTTTTTAATAACTTTGACACTTTTGACGAGTACTGGTCAGATTTTTTTTTCTCAAAATGTCATGTTTTTCCATTATACAGTTATTACCTTTCCCTCTCTGTACTTTATTTGTTAGAAGTGAGTCACTATGTCCCAGCCCACACTCAAGAAGAGAGAAATGAAGTTTCACTTTTTGGAAGAAGGAGCATAAAATTATTTGTGGAGAAATAACAGTCAAGATGACAGAGTAGGTAAACGTTGTGCTTGCCTCTTCTAGTGACCACATTAAAATCGGAACTAAATTATAGAAAAATCAACCTGGAGAACCATCTGAAGACTGGCTGAACAGAAGTCTTGTAACTAAGGATATAAAGGAGAACCCACCTGAAGAGTAGTAGGAGGGGTGAAGACACAAAATGGTCTGGCCCCACATCTATGTGTGGCAGTCTAGAATTGGGAGGGATATCTCAGCTGCAGAGGTCTCCCCTGAAGAGCGATGGTTTCCAGCCCCACACCAGGCTCCTTAACCCAAAGTACCAGTCCCAGGAAGAGGAGCCCCTATGCATCTGGCTGTGAAAATCAGCAAGAATTCTACCCACCCAGGTAAGACGGAAGGCAGCTAGAAACTCAGGTGTCCACTTAAAGGGCCTTCACACAGACTCTGTTGCTTCCAGGCACACATCCTGTGCTCTGGTGGAGGGACTGCAGGTTGGGAGGTGCCAGAAACTTATGAAAAGAGACTGAGTTGTGTGGCTTTAGGGAAAGGGCTGAAAGGAAAGCTGTCATTGTCTCTGTGATGAGCCCTCCTCCCACGTAACTGGCAGGCAGGTGCCATCTTTCCTGTGTTGGGCCCTCCCTCCATCTGGCCAAATCTGAATTTTCATTGGCCTGGTGGGCTCTGTTCACTCCACCCTGGTGACTCTCTGAGACTCCACCCCATCCAACTTACACAAGGCCAGAGACCTTATCATGGCTGGCAGGCAGCCAAAGTAGGCCCACACTGCAGCCTTTCCTGGACAACTCTCAGGGATCTGCAGACCCCAGGCAGGCAGCCGCTGCCCTCAGTGTGCTCTGAGACTTTTGCAGAGTGGACCCAGGCTCAGAACCGGAGTCAAATGTTAATCTGCATTAACCCATTCAACACCACTCACTCCACTCTGGTGACTTCCTGATGCCCCACGTCACCAAATTCCCATACCACCCAAGATTCTTTCAGCAACTGAGGTTTATGGACAGCTAGCAGGTGGCAGCAGGCCTTGGGGCACACTGAAATGTTTGCTGAGCTGCCCCAAGCCCAGGATTGGGGATGGCTGGCAATGGTGCCCAGCGTGGCCCTTCCCACATCCCTCCAGGTCCAGCAAAGATGGCGGCCAACCATAGAATGTTTCATAGTTCACATAACGTAGCCCCAGATCAGTCACAGGTAGTGACTGACCTTGACCTGCAGAGGAGCCCTTCCCAAGAGGACCCAGAGCTAGCACACAGGCTGGCCAGCATCAAACAACAACAGAAGACCAATTGATTAGCCCCACAAGCAGCCCATCAAAAGGGTGGTCCCTGTAGACACTACAGAGACCAACTGGGATGAATCCTTCTCCATGGGGTCAGCCCCCGCATAGCAGCTCATATGCTATGGTTGTGACCAATCCTCACAGCCAGTAAGCCTGAGGATCAAACCTACCCACTTACCTGCCAACAGCAATCAAGGGTCAACCACAATAGGAAGGCACACATAACCCGCACAAGAAATACTCCTGGAGCATCAGGTGACCAAGGAGACTGTGAATTGGGCCCCACATGAGGCCTCCTACGTAAGGCCACCCTTCCAAGACTGGGAGATGTAACAGATATGCCTAATACATGGAAACAAACACAGAGAGGCAGCCAAAATGAGGAAACACAAAAACGCATCACAAATGAAAGAACAGGAAAAAACTCTAGAAAAGAAATAAGTGAAATGGAGAAAAGTAATCTACCAGATACAGAGGTCAAAACACTGGTTATAAGGATGCATAAGGAACTTAGTGAGAAATTCAACAACAAGATAATAAGCATAAAAAAGGACTTAGAAGCCATAAAATGACCAGTCAGAAATGAAGACTACAACAACTAAAGTGAAGAATACACTAGAATAAATCAACAGCAGATTAGATGAAGTGGAGGATCAAATCAGCAATTTAGAACACAAGGTAGCAGAAAACACCCAATCATAACAGCAAAAAGAAAAAAGGAATTTCAAAAATGAGGAGAGTTTAATGGACCTCTGGGACAATATCAAGCATACTAACATTTGCATATAGGGGTACCAGGAATAGAAGAAAGAGAACAAGGTATTGAAAACCTATTTGAGGAAATAATGACTGGAAACTTCTCTAACCTGGTGAAGGAAATAGACATCCAAGCTCAGGAAATGCAGAGAGTCGCAAACAAGATGTGCCTGAAGAGGCCAACACCAAGACATATCATGACGAAAATGCTAAAAGTTAAAGACGAAAGAGAATCTTAAAAGCAGCAAGAGAAAGGCTGTTACTTACTTATATGGGAGCTCCCATAAGACTGTCAGCTGATTTCTCAACAGAAACTTTGAAGGCCAGAAGGGACTGGCATGAAATCTTCAAAGTGATGAAAAGCAAGGAATTACAACCAAGATTACTCTACCCAGCAAGACTATCATATAAAATGGAAGGAGAGAAAAAGAGCTCCTAGACAATAAAAAGGTAAAGGAATTCATCACCATGAAACCAGTATGACAAGAAATATTAAAGGGACTTCTTTAAGAAGAAGAAGGGAGAGAGAACATAAATATGAATAATAAAAATGATAACAACTCTGTACCTATGAATAATCACTTTAAATGTAAATGAATTAAATACTCTAATCAAAATACATAGAGTAGCTGAATGGATAAGAAAACAAGACCCATACACATGCTGTCTACAAGAGACTCACTGCAGACCAAAAGTCACACACAGAGACTGAAAATAAAGGGATGGAAACAGATATTTCATGCAAATGGAAATGAAATAAAGCTGGGGTAGCAATGCTGATATCAGACAAAAGAGACTTTATGTTTTCGACAGTGCTTATTAAAATATGATTATTATTTATAAAAGTCACATTATAAGCTATTTTTAATACTTTTTTGTAGTTTATTCTTTCACTTGCCTAGTTTATGTATAGAGAAAATTGATATTTATAGGGCTGTTCCATAAAATTTGAAACATCTCTTGGAAAGTGAATATTATCAAATTACCCAGGCATGCTTCCATTCAGCATGATAGGATTTAAAGTGGCAAAACAACAGACAGAGATAGTGTTTCTTAAATATTCCAGTGCCATTCTTCCCTCCTGTGACTCATTATCAACATTTCCCCTTTGTTGCTTCTATCACAACAAATATATCCGTGTGTGTGTGTGTGTGTGTGTGTGTGTACAGAGGATGCCAAAAAAAATGTGTACACAATTTAAGAAAGGAAAAAACTGTATTAAAATTATGCTGATGGTAACCATTTTGAGCACCTCTTGTAATTGCAGAAGTCAAACATGACTATATATTAAGTATTACAATTTTAATACAGTGTTTTACTTTCTTAAAATGTGTATACATTTTTTGGCACTATATATATATACATATTAGTTTCAGGTGTACAAAAAATATAGTGATTAGACGTTTCTACATTTCACAAGGTGATAACCCCAACAAGTCTACTACCCATCTGAAAATGGGCATACCTATCACAATATCATTGAGTATATTCCCTATGCTGTATTTTATATCCTGTGACTAAATATTTTTTTAAATTATACTCAACATTCAATATTATTTTATATTAGTTTTGGGTGCACAGTGCAGTGGTTAGGCATTTATATAATTTAGTGGTCTCTCCACTAAATCTAGTACCCATCTGACACTATACATAGTTTTTTGTAATATTATTGACTATATTCCGCATACTGTACTTAACATCCTCACAATTATTTTGTAACTACCAATTTGTACTTTCTAATCCCTTCACCTTTCTCACCCTGCCCTCCAACCCCCATCCCATCTAGCAACCATCAGTTTGTTATCTGTATGAGTCTCAAGCAAAATAGAGTGTAAAACAAAGGGTATAATAAGGGATAAAAAAAGGACAGTTCATAATGATAAAGGGATCAATCCAATAAGAGTATATAACCCTTATAAACATTAATGAACCCAACAAAGGAGCACCTAAATAGATAAAGCAAATATTAACTGACATAAAGGAAAAGAATAACAATTGTGCAGTCATAGTAGGGGACTATAACTCCCCATTGACATCAAGGATAGATTTTCCAGACAGAAAATCAACAAGGAAACAGAGGCCATGAGAGACACATTATATCAGATGGATTTAATTGATTTTTTACAGCATTTCACCCCAAAGCAGCAGAATACACATTCTTTTCAAGTGCACATTGAACATTTTTCAAGACTGACCACATGCTATAGGCCACAACACAAGTCTCAATAAATTTAAGAAGATTGAAATCATACCAAGCATTTTCGCTGATGACAATGGTATGAAACTAGAAGTCAATTACAAGAGGAAAACTGAAAAACACACAAATACGTGGAAGCTAAATAACATACAATGAATGGGTTAACAATGAGATCAAAGAGGAAATAAAAAGATACCTGGAGACAAATGAAAATGAAACCAAAATGACCCAAAATCTATGGGACACAAGTCTTAAGGGGGAAATTCATAGCAGTACAAGGCAACCTCAAGAAAGAAGAAAATTCTCAAGCAATCTAACCATACATCCAAAGGATCTAGAAAAAGAACAGCAAACAAAGCCCAAAGTGAGTAGAAGGAAGAAAATAATAAAGATCAGAGTGGAAATAAATGAAATAGAGGCTAAAAAATACAACACAAAACATCAGTTAAACCAAGAGCTGGTTCTTTGAAAAGATAAATAAAACTGATAAACCTTTAACCAGACTCATCAAGAAAAAAAGAGGATCCAAATAAATAAAATCAGAAATAAAAGAGAAGTGGCAACTGACACTGCAGAAATTACAAAGGATTATAAAAAAAATATGAACAATCGTATGCCAAAAAATTCAACAACTCAGAAAAAATGAATAAATTCCTAGAAACATACACTCTTCCAAGATTGAATAAAAAAGAAACAGAAAATCTAAACAGACTGATTACTACTAACTAAATGGAATCGCTAATCAAAAAACTCCCAGGACGTCCTGGACCAGATGGCTTCACAGGTGAATTTTACCAAAGATTCAAAGAATGAACACTTATCCTTCTCAAGCTATTACAAAATATTCAAGAGGGTGCAAGGCTTCCAATTCCATTTTATAAGGCCACCATTACCCTGATTCGAAACCAGAAAAAGACATTACAAAAAAGAAAATTATAGTTGAATATCCCTAATGAACATAGATGCAAAAATCCTCAACAAAATATTAGCAAACTGAATTCAGCAATACATTGAAAAGATTATACACCACAATCACGTGGGATTTACTCTTGGGATGCAAGGTTGGTTCAATACCCATAAATCAGTTAACGTGGTACACCACGTAAACAAAATGAAGACTAAAAATCACATGGTCATATTAAATAGATGCAGAAAAAGCTTTTTACACAATTTAACATCCATTTATGATAAAAATAACTCTCAGCAAAGTGGAAATAAAGGGAACATATGTCAACATAATAAGGGCCATATATGACAAACCCACTACTAACATCATACTCAATGGTGAAAAGCTAAAAGCATTTTCCTTAAGATCAGGAACAAGACAAGGATGGCCACCTTCACCACTGTTATTCAACATGGTACTGGAATTCCTAGCCACAGCAACCAGACAAGAAAAAATAATAATAAAGGGCATCCAAATTGGAAAAGAAGTAAAGTTGTCATTATTTGCAGATGACATGACACTATATATAGAGAACCCCAAAGAGTCCACAAAAGAACTATTAGAACTGATAAATGAACTCAGTAAAGTAGTACAATACAAAATTAATATTCAGAAATCAATTGCATTTCTATACACCAATAACGAACTATAAGAAAGAGAAATTAATGAATGTCAACTGTAATTTAAAAAGTAGTCATGGGGAACATATAATCCTAAAATTTATATGGGACCATAAAAGACCCCGGATAGCCTCAGCAATCTTGAGAAATAAGAACAAAGTGGGAGGTATAATGATACCTGACATCAAATTATACTACAAGGCGACAGACTTCCGGAAAAATGGCGGAGTGAGGTGAGCCTCTGTAAAGCTCCCCTGGAATTTACAAAGAATCGAACAACAAAAACTCCACAAAGGACTCCCTGCACAGCAGACAAGCAACATGAAGAGGCCCACCACCGACTGAAATCACCTACAGGTGGGAGATTCGCGCGAGTGGAGGGAGGAGGAAAGGGAGAAGCGCGCGGAGACGGAACCGCGCGGGCGCAGGACACAGACCTAGCTCAGTGCGCCGAGCTCGCTGCTTCCCGGAACTACCGCAGCTGCGGGAGATCGGACTGCTAGGGCTCCGCCAGGGCTCCACAGGGCTGAGGGGACAGCATATAACACGGCTGAACCCAACGCTCACGGCAGAGACCTCGGAGAAAAGACTGAGGGAAAAAGGCTGAAAACGGTGGTTTAAGCCCGCACTGTGGAGCAGAGAACGGAGCCTTAGGCACTGAGACTAGCCGCCCCCTCCCTCCCCTCCCAGAGCTCGCCCCGCCCCCACCTGCCCGGTGCTAGAAGTGAAACAGTAGCAGTGTCAGATCAAAACAACAGAAAATTTGCTGTTTTGAGATCTGTGGACCGCAAACACAAATTCACAGCCCAACTAGTTCCAGCAAAGGGGAGAGAGCAGTGGAAGCAGGACCAATTGTGGTGGTGGTCGCTGCCATTGCTCTGGGCCACCTCTCACAACTCACCCCGCCCCTGACTCCACCTATCTGGGCGGATCCCTCCAGGAGTAAACAGAACTGCTGAAATATACGGGCTCTGAATCAGCAGCTGGAAGACCTTTCGAACATCAAAAGCTCTCCGCATACCCACCGAGACACTGCGCCCTGTGACCTAGACGAACTATTAACAGAGGAGAAGCCCATCTCCCAGGGAATCCCCCCATTGCGTGAGAAGTTGGAATAGTGCAGAGAAAACATAGCACTACTGTGTGGGAGAAGAAAAATAAGTTGCAGTTGGAGAAATAATAAAACATTCTACCAACAAGTACTGGCAAACAAAAGAAAGACCGCTTTCTATCAACCTGTTGCAGAAGTCACTCCTGTAGATGTCTAGGAAGAGAAATAGTAAACCAGTAATCGCCATGAATAACCAAGGCAACAAGATAGCTCAGAAAGAAAGTGAAAAATCTCCAGAGAAGGCACTTAAAGATACAGAAATATGTGACTTAAATGACAGAGAATTCAAGATTGCAGTTCTGAAAAAACTCAACGAGATACAAGAAAACACAGATAGGCAGTTAAAGGAACTCAGAAACTCAATCAAAGAACAGCATGAACATTTTACGAAAGAGATTGAAATCTTAAAAAAGAACCAAATAGAATTTCTGGAGATTAAGAACTCAATAGAAGAAATTAAGAATGAAATAACCAGCTTAGGTAGTAGAGTTGACCAGATGGAGCAAAGAATCAGTGACATCGAAGATAGAAACCTGGAAATGACACAAATTGAAGAAGAAAGAGACTTGAGACTTAAAAGAAATGAAAGAACTCTACAAGAACTTTCTGACTCCATCAGAAAGAGCAATATAAGAATAATGGGCATACCAGAAGGAGAAGAAAGAGAGAAGGGAACAGAGAATATATTCAAACAAATTGTCGATGAGAACTTCCCAAATTTGTGGACAGAACTGGACCCTCGAATACAAAAAGCAAATAGAACACCTAGTTACCTCAATCCCAACAGGCCTTCTCCAAGGCACATTGTATTGAAGCTGTCTAAAATCAATGACAAAGAAAGAATCCTCAAGGCAGCCAGGGAAAAGAAGACGGTAACTTACAAAGGAAAGCCCATTAGATTATCATCAGATTTTTCAGCAGAAACTCTACAAGCCAGGAGGGAGTGGAACCAAATATTCAAACTATTGAAAGAGAGAAACCATGAGCCAAGAATAATATATCCAGCAAAGATATCCTTTAGATATGAAGGAGGAATAAAGACCTTTCCAGACATACAGAAGCTGAGGGAATTTTCTAATACACGACCTGCAGTACAAGAAATACTAAAGGAGGCCATTCGACCACCATCAACAGGGAAAATTTGTGGCAAACAAAACTCAAAAAGGGGGAGAGTAAAGGCCTGAACCGGAATATGGGAAGGGAGAAAGTAAGCGTGCTGAAGAAAATGGAATACTCTAAATATCAAACTTTCTTTTACATAAACTTAAGGGTAACCACTCAAAATAAATCCAGAATTGAAATACATACTGAAATAAAAAAAGAAACAGAGGGAAACATCATAGAATACCACCACACAGAAATAATAGACAACAACAAAAAGGCAAAGAAACAATGGAGACACAACCTTACCAGAAAACTAAGGATAGAATGACAGGAAATCCTCACATATCAATAATTACTCTAAATGTAAATGGACTGAACTCACCAATAAAAAGGCACAGAGTAGCAGATTGGATCAAAAATCTAAACCCAAGCATATGCTGTCTCCAAGAGACACATCTCAGCTACAAGGACAAGCATAGACTCAAAGTGAAAGGGTGGAAATTGACACTCCAAGCAAATGGTACCCAGAGAAAATCAGGTGTAGCCATAATGATATCAGATGAAACAGACTTCAAGGTGAAAAAGATAACAAGAGACAAAGATGGACATTTCATAATGGTGAAGGGGACTGTACAACAAGAAGACATAACAGTCATCAATATTTATGCCCCCAACCAGGGAGCACCGAAATACACCAAGCAACTACTAACAGAACTAAAGGGAGAAATTGACCAAAACACAATTATACTAGGGGACTTAAATACATCATTGACAGCTATGGATAGATCATCCAAACAGAAAATAAATAACGAAATAGTAGCCCTAAATGACACATTAGATGAAATGGACATAATTGACATTTATAGAGCACTTCATCCTAAAACATCAGACTATACATTCTTTTCTAGTGTACATGGAACATTCTCAAGGATAGACCATATATTGGGACATAAAATCAGTCTCAACAAATTTAAGAAGATTGAAATCATACCATGCATATTCTCTGATCACAAGGCTTTGAAATTGGATATCAACTGTAAAAAGAAAGCGGGAAAAAACACAAATACATGGAGACTAAACAACATACTTTTAAAGAAGGACTGGGTCAAAGAAGAAATTAGAGGAGAGATCAAAAGATACATTGAAACAAATGACAATGAAAATACATCCTACCAAAATTTTTGGGATGCAGCGAAAGCAGTTTTAAGAGGGAAATTTATCTCATTACAGGCCTATCTCAAGAAACAAGAAAACTCCCAAATAAATAACCTCATGTTACACCTTAAAGAACTCGAAAAACAAGAACAAGTAAAACCCAAGGTCAGCAGAAGAAAGGAAATAACAAAAATTAGAGCAGAACTAAATGAAATAGAGAACAAAAAGACAATAGAAAAAATTAATATGACAAAGAGCTGGTTCTTTGAAAAGATTAACAAAATTGACAAACCCTTGGCTAGACTTACTAAGATAAAAAGAGAGAAGACACTGATTAACAAAATCAGAAACGTAAAAGGGGAAGTTATCACGGACACCACAGAAATACAAAGGATCATCCAAGAATACTATGAAGGACTATATGCCACCAAATTCAACAACCTAGAAGAAATGGACAAGTTCTTAGAAACATATAGCCTTCCAAGGCTGAACCATGAAGAACTGGAAAATCTAAACAGACCGATCACCAGTAACGAAATTGAATCAGTCATCCAAAACCTTCCCAAAAGCAAAAGTCCGGGACCAGATGGCTTCACTAGTGAATTCTACCAAACCTTCAAAGAGGATCTAATACCAATTCTGCACAAACTCTTCCAAAAAATTGAAGAAGAGACAGTACCCCCTAACTCATTTTATGAGGCCAACATTACCCTGATACCAAAACCTGGTAAGGACAGCACAAAAAAAGAAAACTACAGACCAATATCTCTAATGAATACCGATGCAAAAATCCTAAATAAAATTCTAGCAAATCGAATACAACAATGCATTAAAAAGATTATTCATCACGACCAAGTGGGGTTCATCCCCGGGGCACAAGGATGGTTCAACATACGCAAATCCATCAATGTGATACATCACATAAACAAAATAAAGGACAAAAATCATATGATTATATCAATTGATGCAGAAAAAGCATTTGACAAGATACAACATCCATTTAAGATTAAAACACTTAATAAAATGGGTATAGAAGGAAAATACCTTAACATAATAAAGGCCATATATGACAAACCCTCTGCTAATCTCATAATTAATGGAGAAAAACTGAAGCCCTTTGCTCTACGTTCAGGAACACGACAGGGATGTCCCCTATCACCTCTGCTTTTCAACATCGTGTTGGAAGTCCTTGCCAGAGCAATCAGGCAAGAGAAAGAAATAAAAGGCATCCAAATTGGGAATGAAGAAGTTAAATTATCACTCTTTGCAGATGACATGATGCTATATATAGAAAACCCTAAAGACTCCACCAAAAAGCTATTAGAAACAATCAACGAATACAGTAAAGTTGCCGGCTACAAAATCAATGCACAAAAGTCCATTGCCTTCCTATATACTAACAATGAAATCTCAGAAAAAGAAATACAAAAAACAATTCCTTTTGCAATTGCAGCAAAAAGAATAAAATACCTAGGAATAAACTTAACCAAGGATGTGAAAGACCTATATGCTGAAAACTATAAGACATTTTTGAAAGAAATTGAAGAAGACACAAAGAAATGGAAAGACATTCCGTGCTCATGGATTGGAAGAATCAACATAGTTAAAATGGCCATATTACCCAAAGCAATATACAGATTCAATGCAATCCCCATCAAAATCCCAATGGCATATTTTAAAGAAATAGAACAAAAAATCATCAGATTTGTTTGGAACCACAAAAGACCCCGAATAGCCAAAGCAATCTTAAGGAAAAAGAACTATAATGGAGGTATCACACTTCCTGACTTTGGCTTGTACTACACGGCTACAATAATCAAAACAGCATGGTATTGGCAGAAAAACAGACACATAGACCAATGGAATAGAATTGAGAACCCAGAAATAAAACCACATAAATATGGACAGATAATTTTTGACAAAGAAGCTGAAAACATACAATGGAGCAAAGACAGCCTCTTCAATAAATGGTGCTGGGAGAATTGGATAGCCACGTGCAAAAGAATGAAACTGGACTGCTATCTGTCACCATGTACCAAAGTTAATTCAAAATGGATCAAAGACTTAAGCATAAGACCTGACACAATAAACTGCATACAAGGAAACATAAGTACTAAACTTATGGACCTTGGGTTCAAAGAGCATTTTATGAACTTGACTCCAAAGGCAATGGAAGTAAAAGCTAAAATAAACGAATGGGACTATATGAAACTTAAAAGCTTCTGCACAGCAAAAGAAACCATTGACAAAATAAAGAGGCCACCAACTGAATGGGAGAAGATTTTTGCAAACAGTGCCTCCGATAAGGGGCTAGTATCCAGAATATACAAGGAACTCATGCAACTCAACAACAAAAAAACAAACAACCCAATTGAAAAATGGGCAGAGGACTTGAAGAGACATTTCTCCAAAGAGGACATACAAATGGCAAATAGACATATGAAAAAATGCTCAACATCACTAATCATCAGAGAAATGCAAATCAAAACCACAATGAGATATCACCTCACCCCAGTCAGAATGGCTATCATCAACAAGACAAACAATAACAAATGTTGGAGAGGCTGTGGAGAAAAAGGAACCCTCATACACTGTTGGTGGGAATGCAGACTGGTGCAGCCGTTATGGAAGGTAGTGTGGATGTTTCTCAAAGAATTACGAATAGAATTGCCATATGACCCAGCAATCCCTCTTCTGGGTATCTACCCAAAAAATCTGAAAACATTTAGAGATAAAGACACGTGTGCTCCAATGTTCATTGCAGCTTTGTTTACGGTGGCCAAGACATGGAAACAACCAAAATGTCCTTCGATAGATGAATGGATAAAGAAGTTGTGGTATATATACACAATGGAATACTATTCGGCAGTAAGAAAAGATGATATAGGAACATTTGTGACAACATGGATGGATCTTGAGAGAGTAATGCTGAGCGAAATAAGTCAGACAGAAAAAGCAGAGAACCATGTGATTTCACTGATATGTGGTATATAAACCAAAAACAACAAGAGAACAAGACAAACAAATGAGAAACAGAAACTCATAGACACAGACAATAGTTTAGTGGTTGCCAGAGGGTAAGGGGGGCGGGGGGTGGGGGGGTGGGAGATGAGGGTAAGGGGGATCGAATATATGGTGATGGAAGGAGAACTGACTCTGGGTGATGAACGCACAATGGGATTTATAGATGATGTAATACAGAATTGTACACCTGAAATCTATGTAATTTTACTAACAATTGTCACCCCAATAAATTTAATTAAAAAAAATTATACTACAAGGCTACAGTAATCAAAACAGCATGGTACCGGCATAGAAACAGACACATAGATCAATGGAACAGAATAGAGAGTCCAGAAATAAACCCATGCCTATACGGCCATTTAATCTATGACAATGGAAGCAAGAATGTACGGTGGGGTAAAGACAGTCGATTCAATAAATGGTGCTGGGAAACCTGGACAGACACATGCAAAAAAATGAAGCTGGACCACCTCCTTACACCATATACAAAAATAAATTCACAATGGCTTAAAGACTTAAATGTAAGATCTGAAACCATAAAATTCCTACAAGAAAATATAGGAAGACACTTCACAGACATTACCCGGAGTAAGATTTTTACTGAAATATCCCCTCGCATGAGGGAAGTAAGAGAAAAAATAAACACGTGGGATTACATCAAACTAAAAAGTTTTTTCACAGCATAGGAAACTGTCAATAAAACAAAAAGGGATCCTACTGAATGGGAAAAGATATTTGCCAATGATATATCTGATAAGGGGTTAATATCACAAATTTATAAAAAAACTCACTCAACTCAACTCCAAAAAAACAAACAACCCAACTAAAAAATGGGCAGAGGACATGAAGAGACATTTTTCTAAAAAGGACATACAGATGGCAAACAGACATATGAAGAAATGCTCAACCTCACTAACCATCAGAGAAATGCAAATAAAAACCACAATGAGATACCACCTCACCCCAGTCAAAATGGCTATCATCAATAAATCAACAAACAACAAGTGCTGACGCGGATGTGGAGAAAAGGGAACGCTTGTACCCTGTTGGTGGTATTGCAGATTGGTGCAGCCACTATGGAAAACAGTATGGAGGTATCTCAAAAATCTGAAAATGGAACTACCTTATGATCCAGCAATTCCACTCCTAGGTAGCTATCTGGAGAAATCCAAAACTCTAATTCAAAATCTTTATGCACCCCTATGTTTATTGCAGCACTATACACAAGGGCCAAGACATGGAAACAACTGAAATGCCCATCGGTAGATGACTGGATTAAGAAACTGTGGTACATTTATACAATGGAGTATTACGCAGCCATAAAGAAGAAAGAAATCTTACCATTTGCAACAACATGGATGGACCTAGAGAACATTATGTTAAGTGAAATAAGTCAGACAGAGAAAGACAAATACCATATGATCTCACTTATATGTGGAATCTAAAGAAAAGAATAAGTGAATGAACGAATCAGAAACAGTTTTGGAGACATAGAGGAAAAACTGAGGGTTGCTAGATGGGCGGGGGGGGGGTTGGGGATAAGGAGGAAGGTGAGGGGATTAGAAAACAGTCGGTAACCACAAGATGGCCACGGGGTTTTGAAAATTAATTTGGTGAATGTAATCAATAATGTTGTAAAAATTTTGTAGGGTATCCGATGGACACTTGTCCCATTTGGGAGACCACCTCAGGGAGGATGTAGATGCCTGATCACTGCACTGTACACCTGAAGCTGAACAATAATGAATGCCAACTATGATTTTATATATATATATATATATATGTATATATATATATGTATATGTATATGTATATACTTACAAGAAGCGGAGTACAGCATTAGGAATAGAGACAGTGGAAATGTAATGGCTCTGTGTGATGTCAGAGGGATAGTGGATGGGGGGACGGGGGTTCACACAGTGTGAGGGATATAAATGATAAACGTCTAAGTATTACTTTGTCTTGTGTACCTGAAACTAATAATAAAAAAAAGTAGTCATGGGATATATAGTACAGCATGGGGAATATAGTCAATAATATCCCGATAATTATGTACAGTATCAAATGGGTAATAGACTTATTGGGGTTATAATTTCATGATGTATATAAATGTTTAATTACTATGTTGTTTTGAACACCTGAAACTAATTAAAAATTAAAATAGAGAAATTAAGAAAACAATCCCATTTACAATTGCATCAAAAATATAAAATACCCAGGAATAAATTTAACCAAGAGGTGAAAGAGTTGTACTTAGAAAATTATAAAACATTGAAGAAAAAAATTGAAGAAGATACAATTAAATGGAGTATAGACCGTGCTCATGATAGGATGAATTAACCTTGTTAAAGTGCCCATGATACCGGAAGAAATCTATAGATTCTATGCAATTCCTATCACAATACCAATGGCAAGATCCAAGATGGTGTAGAAAAATGCTGTGCTTGCCTCATCCCGTGAACACATCAAAGTTACTACCAAATTATAAAACAATCAACCTGCAGAGCCATCTGAAATCTAGCTGAACACAAGTTGTATAACTGAGGACATAAAGAAGCCACATTGAGACTGGTAGAAAGGGCAGAGTCGTGAAATGGGCCAGCACCAAACCTCCATATGATGGTTGGAAATTGAGAGGGGTATCTCAGCCATGGAAATGAAAAAACAAAAGCAAAACCAATACTGGGATAGCAATACTTATATCAGACAAAATTGACTTTAAAATGAAGGATACAGCTTTTCGTCCAGGACCACCATCTTCCAGTAATTCGTCATAATGACCAACACAAAGGGAAAGAGGAGAGGCACCCGCTATATGTTCTCTAGGCCTTTTAGAAAACATGGAGTTGTTCCTTTGGCCACATACATGTGAATCTACAAGAAAGGTGATATTGTAGACATCACGGAAATGGGCACTGTTCAAAAAGGAATGCCCCACAAATGTTACCATGGCAAAACGGGAAGGGTCTACAATGTTACTCAGCATGCAGTTGGCATTGTGATAAACAAACAAGTTAAAGGCAAGATTCTTGCCAAGAGAATTAATGTTCATATTGAGCATATTAAGTACTCTAAAAGCTGAGATAGCCTCCTGAAACAGGTGAAGGAAAATGATCAGAAAATGAAGGAAGCCAAAGAGAAAGGTACCTGGGTTCAACTGAAACGCCAGCCTGCTCCACCAAGAGAAGCACACTTTGTGAGAACCAATGGAAAGGAGCCTGAGCTGCTGGAACCCATTCCCTGTGAATTCATGGCATAAATGCAAAAAAATAAAAGATCTCAGTAAAAAATAAAATAAAATATAAAATAAAATAGAATAAAATAAAATAAAATAAAATAAAATGAAGGCTACAACATGAGAAAGAAGGATGCAGTAAATCCCCTTCTGGATATTTATTTGAAGCAACCCAAAATGCTACTTCGAGGGGATGTGTGCATCCATATGCTTATTGCAGCATTGTTTACAAAGGCCAAGATGTGGAGATAGCCCGAGTGTCTGTCAATGGATGAATGGATAAAGAGGAGGTAGTACATGTATACAGTGGAATATTGCTTGGCCATCAAAGGGAATGGGTTTTTGCCATCTGTGGCAGCATGGATAGACCTGGAGAGTGTTGTGCTGAGTGGAGTATGTCAGACAGAGAAAGACAGATGCATTGTGATTTCACTTATATGTGGGATGTAAAGGACAAAATAAATGAACAAAACAGAGACACACTCATAGATATAGAGAATATTTTGATGGTTGCCAGATGAAAGGGGGATTGGGATGGGTGAAAAAGAGGAAGGGATTAAGAAGTACAAGTGGGTTGTTACATAGTAGTCATGGGATGTAGGGTATAGTATAAGGAATAGTCAAAATATTGTAATAACTACGAGGTGTGATCAAACAATGTG
Source organism: Rhinolophus sinicus (assembly GCF_057876585.1). Taxonomy (NCBI): domain Eukaryota; kingdom Metazoa; phylum Chordata; class Mammalia; order Chiroptera; family Rhinolophidae; genus Rhinolophus; species Rhinolophus sinicus. The sequence continues at coordinate 99,682,813 of NC_142518.1, forward strand.
GTGAATGTTTAAATAAAGAAAAATTTATTACAGTAAAAGACACATTGCCATTAATCCCGCTCAAAATACCCCTCTTGCTTCAAACACACTTACCCATCGTTCTTGACACTTTCTGAAGCAGTTCTGGAAGTCCTCTTTCAGGAGTGTCTTTAGTTGCGCTGTCATGGCTGTCTCCATGTCCTGAATCATTTTGAGTTTGGGGAAAAGCCAGAAGTCGCACGGTGCCAGATCCGGTGAATAAGGCGGGTGAAGACACACCATAACGTTTTTACTTGACAGAAATTGCCATACCAGAAGTGATGTGTGATACGGAACTTTGTCGTGATGGAGGATGATTTCCAGCACACTTTAAAACACGCCTTCCCTCAACCATAGCTCACACCCGACTGATTGCACAGAACAAGTTGAAACTTGTCACACACTGTTACTGAGGTTCAACGTGCTGTTTCCTGTATTGAAGATCCTTGCCTTTCTGTTGGATGGCACTCGGCAGCAGCATTCACCACATTTTGTGATCACAACAGAAAAGCTCCATGTCACCCATCGCTTCTGCTACGGCAATTTCTGCCAAATAAAAACGTGTGTGTCCTCATCCACCTTATTCACCAGATCTGGCACCATGTGACTTCTAGCTCTTCCCCAAAGTCAAAATGACCATGAAAGGTAAACATTTTGAATCGATTCAGGACATCAAGGCAGCCACAACAGTGCAACTAATGACACTCACAAAAGAGGACTTCCAGAACTGCTTCAGAAAGTGGCAAGAACGATGGGATAAGTGTGTTGGAAGCTGGGGATGGGGAGAGTGTTTTGAGGGGGATTAATGGCAATGTGTCTTTCACTGTAATAAATTTTTCAAATTTAAATATTCACCATATTTTTTTATCACTCCTCATACCACCTCACTCCTGTCAGAATTGCTATCATTAATAAATCAACAAACAACAAGTGTTAACAAGGATGTGGAGAAAAGGGAACCCTCCACTTTTAGTGGAATTGCAAATTAGTAGAGCCACATGGAAAACAGCATGGAGTTTTCTCAAAATATTAAATATAGAATTACCTTATGACCCAGCAATTCCACGCCTTGGTATTTATCCAAGGAAATCCAAAACACTAATTCAAAAACATATATGCACCCCTATGTTTACTCAGCAGTATTCACAATAGCCAAGATACAGAAACAACTGAAATGTCCATCAGTAGATGATTGGATAAAGAAACTGTGGTACATTTATTTATACAACGGAGTAATACTCTGTCATAAAGATAATGAAATCTTACCATTTGCAACAACATGAATGGAGCTAGAGGATATTATGCTAAGTGAAATAAGTCAGATAGGGAAAGACAAATACCATACGATCTCACTTATATGTGGAATCTAAAGAACAGAATAAATGAGCAAACAAAACAGAAATAGATTGATACATACAGAGAACAAACTGATGGTTACTAGATGGGAGGGAGGTTGGGGAATGGGCAAGAAAGAGGAAAGAATTAGGAAGTGCAAATTGGTAGTCACAAAATAGTTACAGGATGTAAAATACAGTATGGGGAATATAATCAATAATGTTGTAAAGACTATGTAGGGTCAGTTCTCCTTCCACCCTCATCTACCACCCCCTGCCGCCCTTCCCCTCTGGTAACCATTAAACTATTATCTGTGTCTACGAGTTTTTGTTTTTTCATTTGTTTATCTTGTTCCTTTGTTGCTTTCAGTTTTATATACCACAGATCAGTGAAATCATATGGCTCTCAATTTTTTCTGTCTGACTTACTTTGCTTAGCATAATAATCTCAAGATCCATCCATGTTGTCGCAAATGGCACTATTTCATCTTTTCTTATGGCAGAATAGTATTCCACTGTGTATATATATCACATCTTCTTTACCCAATCATCTATCGAAAGACACATTGTTTCCATGTCTTGGCCACTGTAAATAAAGCTGCAATGAACATCGGAGCACCTATATCTTTACAAATATGTGGTGATGGAAGGAGAACTGACTCTGGGTGATGAACACACAATGTGATATATAGATGATGCATCACAGAATTGTACACCTGAAACCTATGTAACTTTACTAACAACTGTCACCCCAATAAACTTTAATTTTAAAGAAAGACTATGTAGGGTGTCAGCTGGGAACTAGACTTATCAGGTGGACCACTTCATAGATTATATAAATGCTTAATGACTGCACTGCACACCTGGAACTAACATAAAATAATATTGAATGTCAACTATAATTAAATACACATATATGTATAGTCACAGGATGTAAAGCACAGCATAGGGAATACAGCCAATGGTATTGTAATAGCTATGTAAGATGTCAGAGGGGTAGTAGAATTGCTGGGGTTATCACTTTCTGAGGGATGTAAATGTCTAATGATTATGATGTTTTGCACACCTGAAACATAATAAAATTAAATTAAAAAAGAAATAAGGAGGCCAATTAAATAGTGAGAGCAGGAAAAAAGGTGAACTTTATGGTATATGAGTATCATCTCAATAATACAGGTACAAACAAACAAAAAACCAGTACACAGAAGAAAAGCTGGCCACAAGGACAAACTAAGATTTTTAACATCAGAGAATTTACTCCAGACAAATCATATCCGTCCAATAAGGAAGAGAGAATAATGCAGGTTACAAAAGGATATAGAATCTAGGTGCTAAGTAAAACAATGGACTTTATTCATCCATTCAAAATAAACTTATTGAGTACATATTCTGCTACAAACTTACTTTAGGGTCTTATTGACAGGGATTATTGACAGGGACAACATATGGTCTGTGCTTTCAAGGATATCACTGTTTAGAAAGAGATGGGAAAACAGGCAGTTTCACTATAACGTGATAAGTGCTATGAGAGACATATCCTGGGAACATGGGAATTCAGAGAAGCAGTATCTGCCCTAGTGACAGTCAATGGAAGTTTTCTGAAGGATATTTAATTTGAACTGGGCTTTGAAAAATAAACAATGTTTAGCCAAATTAAGGTGGTAGCAATAGTGGGTGGGGGGCGATGGTAGAGATGGGCATTACAGCAAAACAAAAACCGAAAGCAACAAAGGAACAAGACAAACAAAGAAACAAAAACTCATAGACACAGACAACAGTTTAGTGATTACCAGAAGGTAAGGGGGGAGGGAGATGGTAGAAGAGGGTAAAGGGGATCAAATATATGGTGATGGAAGGAGAACTGACTCTGGGTGGTGAACGCACAATGTGATATATAGATGATGCATTACAGAATTGTACACTTGAAACCTATGTGGTTTTGTTAACCATTGTCACCCCAATAAACTTTAATTAATAAAGTAGTAATAATAACAACATTTACTGAAAAACAAAATTAGCTAGAATGTGAAAGAGTAAGAATAGCATATTCATGGAACTGCAATGGTCCAAGATGACTGGGGTAGAGGGTGCATATGAAGACATGGTGATAAATTAAGCTCGAGAGGTTGTGAGTGCCACCTAGCTCATGAAGAACCCTGTATGCTAAGCTAAAAAGTGTGAGCCTCTGGCAACCACTAAACTATTGTCTGTGTCTGAGTTTCTGTTTCTCATTTGTTTGTCTTGTTCTTTTGTTGTTTTTGGTTTATATATACCACATATCAGTGAAATCACATGGTTCTCTGTAACGGGGGCGGGGGGTGGGGGGTGGGAGATGAGGGTAAGGGGGATCGAATATATGGTGATGGAAGGAGAACTGACTCTGGATGATGAACACACAATGGGATTTATAGATGATGTAATACAGAATTGTACACCTGAAATCTATGTAATTTTACTAACAATTGTCACCCCAATAAATTTAATAAAATTAAAAAAAAAAAAGTGTGAGCCAAAGGCACACCCCATAAGACATCATTCCCCAATGGGAAAAGTCCAAAATTCTTTAAACATTGTCGTTAGATTTCTTCTTTCTCAGGAACAAACTTTTGCATCTATCTATCTATTTTCTCTAGTTTATTATTTCCTTTGGGCATTGGACATCTTGATTTTCTCAGACACAGTGACACCATTTAATATGGAGACAAAGGCAAATGTCATTTTGTGGAGCCTCATGGCAATAGTGGACACCAGAGACTGGACTTCTCAGACACAACCACGACTCTTGACCTTTGCCAGGAGTATCTCTCCTGGTGCCAGGAAAAGAACAGGTCTGCCTTAGTTTATGTGTGTCTTCATGCAGCCAGAATAATGCTGCTTTACCGCCAGGCATTTCACTGACGCCTGCTGTGGTCTCCTATCCCCTCTTCTCATTTATTCAAGAGATTGAGTTATTAACTATTCTAGCACTTACGTTTTGAAATAAGGCTTTGTGTCATTTTATTCCACGTTAGATATGGTAACAGAAAACTGAGAAGGAAGCTGGGTAAGATGGAGCCAGTCATATGGAAATAAACAACACTGTGCGTTCTCTAATTAAGAACATAGGGTATAAAGTACAGCATAGAGAATATTGTCAATAATGTTGCAACAACTGTATAGTGCCAGGTGGGTTCTAAATTAATTGGGGATGGGGGAAATCACTGCATAAATTATGTAAATGTCTAACCACTATGCTGTACACCTAAAACTAACATAAAATAATATTGAATGTCAACTGTAACTGGAAAAAATAAATAATTTTTTTTAAATTTGGAGAAAAAGGGAGCATTTTCTCAATCCCTTGAGACTTTGCTTCCCAGCAATTGACATCAGTTTGGCTCAAGTAAACTGTTGTAAGATTTCAAAAAAAAAATTTGGAAAAAAAAGAATACTATCTTGCCATTGGGGAGCAAATGTGAAAACAATTAGGAGGCTTAAAATAGAGCATTATAGTGCTAAGCAGAATAAGTGAGACAGAAAAAGCAAAGAACCATATGATTTCACTGATATGTGGTATATAAACCAAAAACAACCAAAGAACAAGACAAACAAATGAGAAACAAAAACTCATAGACACAGACAATAGTTTAGTGGTTACCAGAGGGTAAGAGGGGAGGGAGGTGGTAGATGAGGGTAAAGGGGATCAAATATATGGTGATGGAAGGAGAACTGACTCTGGGTGGTGAACACACAATGGGATTTATAGATGATGTAATACAGAATTGTACACCTGAAATCTATGTAATTTTACTAACAATTGTCACCCCAATAAACTTTAATTAAATTTTAAAAATGGAGCATTATTGGTTGAGTGTACAACACAGCCTTTAAAGTGTTAAAATTGATAATTCTTTTACAAAGTAGAGTGATAATTTGGTGGTTGATACCCTATATATTTTTTCCACTTAAGAGGCACAATAGGTCTTGTCCTCTGGTTTCAGCTTCCTACGATACAGACAGCCCTTGTGGCCGGCAATGTCACTCCTTTGTGGAAGGAGGGTGGTATGCTCGTGTATACACGGCATTCACCATTTGCTACAAGGAACAGTCGCATGTCCTTTATACAAATTGATAGTTATGAAATGGTAAAGGGGATGTAAACTGCAGCATAGAGAATATAGTCAAAACATTGCAACCAGGTGGGCACTAGACAAATGGGGGGGATCACTTAGTAAATTATATTAATGTCTAACCACTATGCTGTACTCCTGAAACTAATAAAAAAAAGAATACTCAATGTCAATTAGAATTGAAAAATGTAAAAAGGGGGAAAAAGGGTGAAGGGGAATAAGAGGTTCAAATTTCCAGGTATTAAACAAATAAGTCACAGGAATGTTGTATACAACATAGGAAATATGGTCAATAATATTGTGATAGCATAGTACTGCTATCATATGGTCAATAATATTATTATAGCATAGTATTGGTGTCAGATGGTTGCTGCACTTATCATGGTGGTCATTTCTTTAGGTATATAAATGTTGAATAACTATTGTTTACACCTAAAACTAATATAATGTTGTATGTTAGCTATAGTTAAATAAAAATCTTTTAAAAAAGAAATTGTGAACATTTGTTAAAAGCACCACAGTAGCTACCAAATATTTAGGGGGATACTTTGAGGCTATACAAATATCCCATTTTAACCTTAAAGTTTCGCCTATTACTTTTAGCATACATCATATCTTGCCTGTAGCACTAAACACTATAGTGTTCTAGTAGTGATTTTATATTTCTCTCATTCCTTCCACATTTTTAATTGGAATTCTGTAAGGAAAATTTGTCCCTTCTCCCCATTTATCTATTCAATAATTTATTTATAGTTACACGGACTTATGTGTATTTATTTTATACTTTGGGTTACAATCCAGTACTATCACAAATTATTTTGCTGCTTAAATTTTCAAGTGTTAGACATAAAAACTAGTTTAGTTTGGTTCTTGGGTCATTTTAACATTCCTTTTTAACTTTTTTTTTTACATTTACCTAGGTATGTGTCCATCTTGTCCAATTAGATTGTAAGTCCTTGAAGACAGAAATGTTGTCAGACTTATCTTTTTGTTCTTAGTGCTGAACACAGTGCCAGACACATAGTATGTCCTTGATAAAAGCCTGTTGAATGAATTAGAAGAGTGGAGAAATGGGAGTAGAAGATTTTTCTTACCAACAAAAGAAGAATCCATCATTTCAGTCCCACACAAACACATATGAAGCCACAGAAAAATTAGAACCAGAGTTGTTTATGAAGAGTTCATCATTTTTATTTGGATATCATTTAGCACAGTTGTAGACTAATTTGTGAACAGAATTGCTGCAGCCAAAGAAGAAGGGATGTTGAATGGGTGAGCAAAGATAGGATGTCTGATACAGAGAATGCTTCCAGATTTAGGACCTCCCAGGTTGGAAATGTGCTTTGTGAATAGTGTTTGGAAGCAGTTGGGATAAATTTCCTGAATATGGGGCTCTCACAAGCTCCTTCTGTCTTGGAAGTGGTCACTGACACCCAAGACAGCCTCACCACATCCAGGATCAGAAGAGTTGTATAAGTTTTTTTTTTTTTTAATTTTCTTAAAGATTTTTATTAAAAATATAACTAACGTACAACATTATATTTGAACCATATTGTTCAATATTTATATACCAAAAAAAGTGATCACCATGGTAAGTCCAGCAACCATATGACACCATGCTATGCTAGCACTGTATTACTGACTAAATTCCCCATGCTGTACACTACATCCCCATGACTTATTTGTTTCATACATGGAAATTTGAACCTCTTATTCTCCTTCACCTTTCCCCTCACCTTTTTAATTTTTCAATTACAGTTAACATTCAATGTTATTTTATATTGATTTCAGGTTATCGCTTCTTGGCCTTTTGGCTAAGATCAAGTGTGATTTCAGGTGTACAGCATAGTGGTTAAACATTTATATAATTTAAGTAGTGATCCCCTGACTAGTCTAGTACTCACCCGGCACTGTACATAGTTATTACCATATTATTGATTATATTCCCTATGCTTTATTTTACATCTCCATGACTATTTTGTAACTACCAATTTGTACTTCTTAATCTCTTTATCTTTTTCACCCTGTCCCCCAACTCCCCTCCCATCTATCACTGTGATAAATCTAATACCCATCTGACACCATAGATAGTTATTACGATATTATTGACGATATTTCTTATGCTATACCCTACATCCCCATGACTACTGCATAATAACCAATTTGTACTTCTGAATCCCATCTCGTTTTTCACCCACCCCTGCAATCCCCCTCCCATCTTGCAACCATCAAAATGTTCTCTGTATCTATGAGTGTGTTTCCATTTTGTTTGTGTGTTTGTTTATTTTGTTCTTTAGATTCCATATATAAGTGAAATCATATTGCATCTTTCATTCTCTGTCTGACATTCTTCACTCAGCATAAAACCCCCTGGGTCCATCCATGCCACCACAGATGGCAAGAACGAACCCATTCCCTTCCATGGCCAAGCAATATTCCGTTGTATATATGTACCACCTACTCTTTATCCATTCATCCATCGATGGACACCCAGGCTGCCTCCATATGTTGGGCATTATAGACAATGCTGCAATGAACATAGGGATGTACACGTCCCCTCAAAGTAGCATTTGGGTTTCTTCAGATAAATACCCAGAAGTGGGATTACTGGGTCCCTCTTTGTCTCTTGTTATAGCCTTTGTTTTGAATTATATTTTGTCTGGTATAAGGACTAGTACCCCAGTTATTTGTTGTTGTTTTTTTGTTGTTTGTTTGTTTGTTTGTTTTTGCCATTTCCACTTTCATGAAATAACTTCTTCTATCCCTTTACTTTCAGTTTGTGTATATCTTTCAATCTGACGTGAGTCTCTTGTAGGCAGCATATGTAAGGGTTTTGTTTACTTATCCATTCAACCACCCTATGTTTTTGATTGGAGCATTTAATCCATTTACATTGAAAATGACTGGGGTGAGGTTGTGGTACATATACACAATGGAATACTATTCGGCAGTGAGAAAAGATGATATAGGAAAATTTGTGACAACATGGATGGATCTTGAGAGAGTAATGCTGAGTGAAACAAGTCAGACAGAAAAAGCAGAGAACCATGTGATTTCACTGATATGTGGTATATAAACCAAAAACAACAAAAGAACAAGACAAACAAATGAGAAACAGAAACTCATAGACACAGACAATAGTTTAGTGGTTGCCAGAGGGTAAGGGGGGTGGGGGGGGAGGTGAGGGTAAGGGGGATCGAATATATGGTGATGGAAGAACTGACTCTGGGTGATGAACATACAATGGGATTTATAGATGATGTAATACAGAATTGTACACCTGAAATCTATGTAATTTTACTAACAATTGTCACCCCAATAAATTTAATTAAAAAAAAAAAAAAGAAAATGACTGTTGATAGATATGTAGTTTTTGCCATTTTATTATTCATTTATTTTATTTTTTTTATTAGTTTCAGGTGCATAAAACAACATAATGATTGTACATTTACACCCCTCACAAAGTGATAACCCCCCCAAGTCTACTATGCCTCTGACATCATACATTGCTGTTACAATATATTCCCTATGCTGTACTTTACATCCCGTGACTATATATATACTGGGGGTGCCAAAAAATGTATACACATGACTTGTATTCATCTTGTGTTATCAGTATATATTGCATATATCATTACAATTTTAATACAGTTTTTCCTTTCTTAAAATGTGGGTACAATTTTTGGCTCTCTCTCTCTCTCTCTCTGTCTCTCTCTCTCTCTCTCTCTCTTAGCTGGCTGATATTAAACAACTCCTCTTTCAAGGAACGTTTTGAGAATGACTACTCTTATTCTTGGTGGTTAGGGCCCCCCTGACTCTCCATCCTCTTAAACTGGTGTGAGATGGACAGCAGGGGGCTGGTATAGGAGCTCCCACCCTCACTATCCTGGAAAGTGGTGATACCACAAAATATTCCTGAGCTATACCCCTTCTCACTTTCACTCCTTGAGCATTGGTACTAGAAGAGGGTTCTCTCTCTCTCTCTCTCTCTCTCTCTCTCTCTCTCTCTCTCTCTCTCTCTCTTTCTCTGTGTGTGTGTGTGTGTGTGTGTATTTATAGTTGATGTTCAATATTTTTTTATATTAGTTTCAGGTGTACAGCACAGTGGTTAGGCATTTATAAAATCTGTGAAGTGATTCCCCCCGATAAGTCCAGTATCCATCTGACACCCTACATAATTTTTACAACATTATTGTATTTCCCATACTGTATTTTGCATCCTGTGACTACCAGTTTGTACTTCCTAATCCTTTCACCTTTCTCACCTATCCCCAACCTCCCTCTCATCTAGCAACCATCATTTGTTCTCTGTATCTATGAGTCCATTTCTGTTTTGTTTGCTCATTAATATGTTTATTCCACATATAAGTGAAATCATATGGTACTTGTCTTTCTCAGTCTGACTTATCTCACTTAGCATAATATCCTCTAGGTCCATCCATGTTGTTGCAAATGGTAAGATTTCATTCTTTTTTATGGTAGAGTATTACTCCATTGTATAAATGTACCACAATTTCTTTATCCAATTGTCTATTGATGGGCATTTAGGTTGTTTCTATATCTTGCCTATTGTGAATAGCACTACAGTAAACATAGGGGTGCATATGTTTTTGATTAGTGTTTTGGATTTCTTTGGATAAATATCCAGGAGTGGAATTGCTGGGTCATAAGGTAGTTCTATTTTTAATTTTTTGAGGATCCTCCGTACTGTCTTCCATAGTGGCTGCACCAATTTGCAATCCCATAAACAGTGCACGAGGAGTCCCTTTTCCCCACATTCTCACCAACACTTGTTTGTTGATATATTGATGATAGCCATTCTGACAGGAGTGAGGTGATATCTCACTGTGGTTTTTATTTTCCTTTCTCTGATAATTAGTGACGTTGAGCATTTTTTCACATGTCTATTGGCCATCTGTATGTCGTCTTTGGAGAATTGCCCATTTTTTAATTGGATTGTTTTTTGGTATTGAGATGTATGACTTTTTTAATATAAATTTTGGATATTAACCCCTTATCAGGTGTATCATTTGCAAATATCTTCTTCCAGTCAGTAGGATGTCTTTTTGTTTTGTTGATGGTTTCCTTTGCTGTGAAAAAACATTTTAGTTTGATGTAGTCCCATTTGTTCATTTTTTCTTTTGTTTCCCTTGCCTGAGGAGATATACACTAAAAATATTACTAAGGGTAATGTCTGAGAATTTTCTTCCTATATTTTCTTCTAGGAGTTTTATGGTTTCAGGTCTTACATTTAAGTCTTTGATCCAGTTTGAGTTTATACTTGTATATGGCATAAGAAGATGGTCCAGTTTCATTGTTTTGTATGTATCTGTCCAGCTTTCCCAGCACCATTTATTAAATAGAATGTCTTTACCCCTATGTAAATTCTTGCTTCCTTTCTCGTAGATTAAATGACCATGTAGGCATGGATTTATTTCTGGGCTCTCAATTCTGCTCCATTGATCTATGTGTCTATTTTTATACCAATACCATGCTGTTTTGATCACATAGCTTTGTAGTATTATTTGATATCAAGTAGCGTGATACTTGCATCCTTGTTCTTCTTTCTCAGGATTTCCATGCCTAGTCGGGGTCTTTTATGGTTCCATATAAATTTTAGGATTATTTGTTCTAGTTCTGTGAAAAATGCCATTTGTATTTTGATAGGGATTGTATTGAATCTATATATTGCTTTGGGTAGTATGGACATTTTAACTATATTAATTCTTCCTATCCATGAGCATGATACATGTTTCCATTTATTTGTATCTTCTATAATTTCTTTCTTCAGTGTCTTATAATTTTCTGACAGGTTTTTTTACTTCCTTGGTAAAACTTATTTCTAAGTATTTTTTCTATGCAACTGTAAATGAGATTGTTTTCTTAATTTCTCTCTCTGATAATTTGTTATTGGTGTATAAAATACAGTTAATTTCTGAATATTAATTTTGTATCCTGCTACTTTACTAAATTCATTTATCATCTGTAATAGTTTTTGGTGGAATCTTGGGGTTTTGTATATCTAGTATCATGTCATCTGCAAATAATGACAATTTCACTTCTTCCTTTCCAATATGATTGCCTTTTATTTCTTTTCCTTGTTTGATTGCTGTGGCTAGAATTTTCAGTACTGTGTTGAATAAAAGTGGTGAAAGTGGGCATCCTTGTCTTGTTCCTGATCTTAAGGAGAATGCTTTTAGCTTTTCCCCATTGAATATGATATTAGCTGTGGTTAATTTAGTTGTAATTTTTTATGTGTTCATGAGATGAAGCAAGCATTTATCTATTTACCTATTCTGCCATCTTGGAACTGAACCAAGATTGGTATAGATTTTAAAGTAAGGCTCTTCAGCCAGTCAGAATGTTCTGCTGAGCTATCTTACACTTTGTGGTAGTATCTCTTGTATCAGTATTTCTGACATTTACTTTCATTATTTTTTTTTACATTATTTTGGGAGAAATTATGCTGGGAGAAAAAGCTGGCAGGTGGCAAAATTTTAGAAAAGCTCCAATTCTCATTCATTTTTGTCTTTCGTGAGGACCATCAATCCATGTTACTTGATAGAAAGTCTAAAGCAAAGTTGTATGAAACAAGGCCAGGATGTTTTTGTTCTCTGCCCAGGTATTAAAGAGCTAGAAAAAGCTACACTTAGGCCAACCCACAGCTACTCTGGTCTTTCAAGGTCCAGAAAAGAAAGATAACCAACGATCTTTGGCACCGTGCGTAAACCTTTCTAGAACAGTAGCAGAGTATGCTAAGAAGCCAGTCACCCTTGAATTGGAATTGTTTCAATCTCTTTCTTGCTGTATGATCTTGAACAAATTACTTACCTCTCTAAGCCTCAGTTTTATCATCTATAAAATGGTGAGGATAACAGTGCCAATCTGATAGGTGGTTATAATGAGAGTATGGATACAAAGCCATTAATAGAGTGCTTGACTAATAGTAGAGCTTGTTTTGTTCATGGCAAAATTATGCTCAGAGACAAGATTGTCTTTGCCAAAAATTTATTTAATACAGTTTCACTGCAGGAATTATAATTTATAATAATATTTCATAAGCCAATAGCATACAGGATAATTTCTCTTAATAAGCAATAAAGAAATAACGTGCTCCAAACCAATGATAGATTAATTACAATATTGTTCCCAGCAAAGGGGAGATGAAAGAAATAAAGTCTAAATTTAGTTGAGGTGTCCCTTTGTACAAGGTGGTTCTCGGAAGAATCAGTTCTTCCAACTAAAATCTGGATATTAGCTGCTGACTTAGGTCTCTCACTACTAGGACATGTAGATACTGTGTTTCCACAAAAATAAGACGTAGATGGCCAATGAGATCTAATGCACCTTTTGGAGCAAAAATTAATATAAGACCCGGTCTTATTTTACTAAAATATAAGACCAAGTCTTACATAATATAATACCGGGTCTCATATTAATTTTTGCTCCAAAAGGTGCATTAGAGCTGATTATCTGGCTAGGTCTTATTTTTGAGGAAACAGGGTAGTGGGCGATAGGATTGGTGTTGGCAGGCAAGGTGGGCTGCTCTGTAGTTCATTACTCCAGAGACCATTACACGGCTTGTGCTTGAGACTACTATGAGAAGTAGTCTCGCCAAGGCAGGAACAGATGTCCATTCTCTTCCTGAGTCTACTCCACGGTTTAACACCACTGCTGACCAAAAGCCTGGCCATGGCAGGAGCAAGTGTCTCAAGATCTTCAGAGAGATATTTAGATCAGCCACGATTAGCCTTGCCCAGACCAAACAATCTCAGTAACTCCTCACTGTCTCTCCATATTTAAAATGTAAATGTCCATTACATCATAGCCACTCTTCCATATGTTCTTATCGATATGTCCCCAGTGGTGCCCATCAACAGCTGAGCTACTTAGTGTTTATTAACAACAACAGATGTCCCTGACAACATCCTGGCACAGCTCCCTCAATGTAAACAAATTCACCCTTAGATCAAAACAATTTCACTTAAATCATAAACAATTGGATTTGAAATCATAACAAACCAATACACAGCAGAGCTCAAGAACGACACCTGTCATGAACGTGTCTCAAAGGCTCCAAACACTGACGTTCCTCAAGCTCTTCCCCTTGTGATTTCTAGTTCTTATCCAGTGTGCAGTAAATACCTGGTGCTGCTCTACTCCATCCCAAATGTGAAAACAATTAGCAAGCCTTTCTTCATATAGCCCCCATAACCCTGTCCTGCAACCTTTCCTTTTAGTCTTTGATCATGTTTGTAGATCTCAAAATGGCTCCAAATACGTTTCAAATTGTTACCAGCTGCAAAAGCCTCCAAAATCAATCTCCTGCTTGTAATTATTGCCCCCTCCTCAGACCATCCTGTGGCTCTCTTGATAATACACAGTGTTCCCACAGCTTATTCTAGTAAAATGGGATGAAGTCGATTGTGTTTGTCCCTAGGTAGCCATGTTGCTTCCTGATCAAGTGTTATAAGCTTGTTTTCAATAAAAGGAGAAATGGGGGGGTGGAATTCACTCCTCATCAGCCAGAATCCCAAGACAATAAAAATCCCCACACAGAGAAATTTATCATCACCTGGAACGCTGATTAGAATGCAGTGATTAGTTCAGATTGTTGCTTGACTTCTGAGTAGCATGCATCTAAAAATAACACAAAGTTCTAGCAGTCATTTCAGATTCTTCTGCATCCAGTCCTCTACCTAGTCAATCTGATAGAGATTAATCTTTGAGAACAAGCCTTTAGGTCAGACTCTGGCTAGCACAGCACTGAACATTCTATAAGCTGACAATAAATAATACAAACATATCATAAGCACCTATAACAATTATATAGGCTGAACTCATGTAGTGCAAGATATAACTCCTGTAATCAGGACCTAATTGGCCATTTTTAAGACACTAGTTCCCTGCCATCAATCTCCTGCCTCCAGGACTGTGATTTGATCTGTTCAGCTGAGAAGAAAGTTGGTAACTGTGCAGGATATTTGTTTCTAAATATCTGAGGAGAAGCCATAAAAGGAAGAGCTGAAAATCATTCAGTGTGGTCAGTGGGGCAAGAAAGAGATTACAGAGCTTAAATTGTGTTTTTCGAAGCATCAGGCTAGCTGCATCATTAATGAAAACAGCATGTAACAAAAGGTGAAACAGAGGGCATTCTCGAGATTCATCATTAAAATAATTTCACTCCTTTATATTTGTAGGCAAGTTCATCAGGGACAGAATGCTACAACCCTCCTTATAGGATGAGTATCCAGAATTGGGGGACAAGGTCAGGCAGTGTCACTCTGATTGGGATAATAAGAATTGAGAACCAAATAGATGGGGTTAGCCATCTGTGGAAATCTTTTCAGAAGCAACCAACCTTAAGAGATGACTTGAAAATGTGTTGCTAATGAAATGAAAGCAAGTCCCTAAAATTTCCTCAGGAAGATGCCAATCAAAATGTCATACATTTAGAATCTGCTGTGATCTCAGAATTGTTAATTAGACTGGGAGTTAATAAGAGCTGGAATCCTACACTTACTTGATGAGTGACCTTTGGTAAGTTTTTTTACCTCTTTGAGAGGCATTGTTTTTATCTGCAACATGGTAAATACCTGACAGAATTGATGTATTATATTAAAATATTCATTAGAACGTGCTTTTTAAATGATTAGAGTCTAAAATATTAGTTTGATAATGATGATGATGACAAAAATGCAAATGGCCATGGGATGCAGAAAAAGGAGAATTGCAGTGTATACTTTTTAAAACTGTGATTATAACTAGGGCTCCCTCTCTTGTTTAGGAATATCTTAAAATGCTACTGTTTCCTGTCTACCTCCTTTAACCCTCTCAGCCTCAATTATCAGTGATTTGTCATCTAATGTCACCCCCAATAAGTTTAATTTAAAAATTTTTTAAAAACAAACAAATAAAGTCTCCACTCTTCTTAGAGTCACCCTTTCCACCTGGAGATAAGCATGTTCCCTTACTTTGCCAAGCCCTCCCCTTTCCTACTTTCTTTTTTCTCCCCTTCCCCTACTTTCAAGCCTTGCAACTCTCCCACTTCTCCTTGCAACTGGTTCTATATAATGGAAGGGTTCGTTCTCCTCCCAACGTCTTTCTCTTTTCCTACCACTTTTCTTTTGCTTCTCATCCCCCAAAACACATATGTAGGTAAAATAAGTCAAGTCAAAAGTATGTGCCTTTCTGTTTGTGGGAATGCAGATTGGTGCAGCCACTATGGAAAACAGTATGGAGGTATCTCAAAAATCTGAAAATGGAACTACCTTATGACCCAGCAATCCCACTCTTAGGTATCTATCCGGAGAAATCCAAAACTCCAATTCAAAAATCTTTATGCACTCCTATGTTTATTGCAGCACTATACACAATAGCCAAGACATGGAAACAACCGAAATGCCCATCGGTAGATGACTGGATTAAGAAACTGTGGTACATTTATACAATGGAGTATTACGCAGCCATAAAGAAGAAAGAAATCTTACCATATGCAACAACATGGATGGACCTAGGGAACATTATGTTAAGTGAAATAAGTCAGACAGAGAAAGACAAATACCATATGATCTCACTTATATGTGGAATCTAAAGAAAAGAATAAGTGAATGAACTAATCAGAAACAGTTTTGGAGACACAGAGGAAAAACTGAGGATTGCTAGAGGGGCGGGGGTCGGTGGGGATAAGGGGGAAGGTGAGGGGTTTAGAAAATAGTCGGTAACCACAAGATGGCCACAGGGTTTTGAAAATTAATTTGAGGAACGTAATCAATAATGTAAAGATTTTGTAGGGTATCGGATGGACATGTGTCCCATTTGGGAGACCACCTCAGGGATGATGTAGATGCCTGATCTCTGCACAGTACACCTGAAGCTGAACAATAATGAATGCCAACTATAATTTTATATATATATATATATATATATATATATATATATATATATATATATTTACAAGAAGCGGAGTACAGCATTAGGAATAGAGACAGTGGAAATGTAATGGCTCTGTGCGATGTCAGAGGGATAGTGGATGGGGGGACCGGGGGGGTTCACACAGTGTGAGCAATATAAATGATAAACGTCTAAGTATTGCTTTGTCTTGTGCACCTGGAACTAATAAAATTTAAAAAAAAAGTATGTGCCTTTGATTAGGTCAATAATGTTAGCCATTGATCTCGGGGCCCCTCATCCCCGAGTGGGGCAGGAACCATATTATTTCATTTGTTTTATTTGGAGTCTAACCGAGAATGACAAATGTATGAACATTCCTAAATATTTTGGGGCTCATAGTGCTACGGTCCTAAGAGATCACTGTCGTGCCGGAGACCCTGCTTGCTGCGCCATTTGTCGTGCAGGGAAGCCTGTGGAGGGACCCTGCTCGCGCTCCCCACATAAGACCGCAGGACATGGTGAGGCCAAAAAGGAACACCCGCGGAGCCATAGGTAGGGGAGTCATACCACTATATTTTCTCTGGCGGCACTATACTCTCACTGGAGGCTGGATCCACACTGTCCGCAAACCGCCATCCACGCTTGCCAGCCCAGCCGCCATCTTCTTGCTAGCCCCCATTCTTCTCTCCTCCTGCTAGCGTAGCCACAGCAGTTATATTAGTGGCCAATGGCTCACTGGTTACAGCTGACGGCCAACTAGCCACAGCTGATGGCCATGCAATCACAGTTGATGGCCATTTACTACCTGAGCCAGGCACCTGTCTATGTGAGGCCGAGAGCCTGGAAACTACTTTCTGGGGCTCTGCCCCCACACTCACCAAGTCTCTATCCAATGTGATATCTTATCATGCGATTCTGCAATTGATTTCAAGTGTGTAAATATCTTTTAGTCATGCTTCCACCCCCTACTAGTTCTGTTGTAAGTCTCACTCTGGAACTGTTAGGTATCAAGATTGTGTTCTACATTGGTTATGCATTGTCAATACCCATACTTCACTTTGTTTTGGAAAACACTCGAGAAAGCTTCTACACTGGAAAGATTCCTCCAGGCAACCAGGGGAATTAGCTTCAAGTTCTCAGGCTACCATTAACTAGCTACGTGATCTCAGACAAATCACATTATTTCTTGAATCTCATTTTCCCATCTGTAAAATTGGTATGATTACTGCTTCTCTGCTTGTCTCACAGAGCCATTGCAAGGATTTTGCAGCATCCTACACTTGTGCCTCTCATAGCATTTATTACATTGTGCTTTAATTATTGTTTTACTTATCTGTGTGTGGGGGCAGAGCCCCAGAAAGCAGTTTCCAGGCTCTCGGCCTCACATAGACAGGTGCTGGCTCAGGTAGTAAATGGCCAACTGTGATTGCATGGCCATCAGCTGTGGCTAGTTGGCCATCAGCTGTAACCAGTGAGCCATTGGCCACAATATAACTGCTGTGGCTACGCTAGCAGAGGAGGAGAGAGAAAGAATGGGGGCTAGCAAGAAGATGGTGGCTGGGCTGGCAAGTGTGGATGGCGGTTTGCGGACAGTGTGAATCCAGCCTCCATTGAGAGTATAGTGCCGCCAGAGAGAATATAGTGGTATGACTCCCCTACCTATGGCTCCGTGGGTGTTCCTTTTTGGCCTCACCATATCCTGCGTTCTTGTATGGGGAGCGGGAGCAGAGACCCCGCAGGCCTCCCTGCATGACAAATGGCGCAGCGAGCAGGGTATGGTGCCGGCCAAAGCTCCCCGAAGGACGGTGGAGCAGTTTGTGCGTGTGAACACCCAGTCTGAGGAAGACCAGGAGGAGCAGCTGCCGGAGAGCTGGATCCCCGTGGAGGGGTGGGAGGACGTGGACGGTTCTCCCACCAGCACAGGAAAAGCCATGCAGCGGCTGGAGAGATGGAGCCCCGTGGAGAGGTGGAAAGATGTGGACGGTTCCCCAACCAGCACAGGCCGGAGAAAGCAAAGGTCATTACAGCCCTGTGGGCCGGGAAGTTCCTGGTCAGGCAGCCCGGATGCGGGACTTGTCCCAGGAGGAAAGGCTTGCTGAGTCCTCCATGGGAGATAAGGGTGAGGTCAAGGTCGTCCTTCACCCCAGGACAGCCCTGGCGAATGACTATGGACTATGGGGAATTGCCTTCCATTCCTAATTTAATGGACAGCTTGACTGTTTGTTTGGGAACTTACCACCATGTAGTGGAACTGGGGGATATTTGCTTTTGTGTCTTGACTGGCCGCCATTGAGAATATGTAAGCACCTTGATTGTGAGTCACTGTTGTTCCAGCAGGGTACCCTGAGAGGCCCAGAGAGAGTGGCAGTGCCCTGAGAGCCCTGGCCGAGCCCAGGAAGTGTGGCTGTGCCCACAGAGAGTGGCAGTGCCTTGAGAGCCCTGGCTGAGTCCAGGAAGTCTGGCTGAGCCCTGAGATGCCCTGGCTGTGCCCAGGAAGTTGGGCTGTTCCCAGAGAGAGAGTGGCAGTGCCCTGAGAGCCCTGGCTGAGTCCAGGAAGTCTGGCTGAGCCCTGAAGATACCCTGGCTGTGTCCAGGAAGTGTGGCTGTGCCCACAGAGAGTGGCAGTGCCCTGAGAGCCCTGGCTGAGTCCAGGAAGTCTGGCTGTGTCCTGAAGATGCCCTGGCTGTGCCCAGGAAGTCGGGCTGTTCCCAGAGAGAGTGGCAGTGCCCTGAGAAATCCTAGCTGTGCCCAGGGAAACTAGTGGTACCCTAAGAAGTCCAGGAACTCTGGCTGTGCCCAGAAGCACTGGTGGTGCCCTGAGAAACCCTGGCTGTGCCCAGAGAGCCTAGTTGTGTCCAGGATATTGCATTCACCCCCAGGCTCCTCGCACAGGGCCCCTCGCGGAAGACGCTTGTTGCGTAGATTGTGAGGCGAGAGCCTGTAGGGGTGGAGTGTGGGGGCAGAGCCCCAGAAAGCAGTTTCCAGGCTCTCGGCCTCACATAGACAGGTGCTGGCTCAGGTAGTAAATGGCCAACTGTGATTGCATGGCCATCAGCTGTGGCTAGTTGGCCGTCAGCTGTAACCAGTGAGCCATTGGCCACTAATATAACTGCTGTGGCTGTGCTAGCAGGGAGGGAGGAGAGAGAAAGAATGGGGGCTAGCAAGAAGATGGTGGCTGGGCTGGCAAGTGTGGATGGCGGTTTGCGGACAGTGTGAATCCAGCCTCCATTGAGAGTATAGTGCCGCCAGAGAGAATATAGTGGTATGACTCCCCTACCTATGGCTCCGTGGGTGTTCCTTTTTGGCCTCACCATATCCTGCATTCTTGTATGGGGAGCGGGAGCAGAGACCCCGCAGGCTGCCCCGCATGACACTGTGTTCTCAATTAGAGCAACAGTTTCCTGAGGGTAGGACCTTGTGTACCCCCAGAACCTGGCAGAAAGCCAGGCACATAGTAGGTTCTCAGGATATTTGTCGAAAGAATGAGCACATGAATGAATAGGGTAATGATTGTGAAAGTGCTCTGTAAATACAAGAACTCATTCAAAATTATTTCAAAATGTTCTAGTGAGGCAAGTGTTATAAGTAGTTGCATACCCATTTTAAAGATGGAAAAATATACTCAGAGGGATAAAGTACATTGTCCAAAATGACACAACCATGTTTCCCCGAAAATAAGACCTAACCAGAAAATAAGCCCTAGCGTGATTTTTCAGGATGACATCCCCTGAACATAAGCCCTAATGCATCTTTTGGAGCAAAAATTAATACAAGACCCAGTCGTATTTGCGGGGAAACACGGAATGAGTTGGTCAAGGAGAAAGGAAGAGCTCTCTACCTCTTTTTTTGTTTGTTATTAATTTAAGGTATACAAAACAATGTAGTAATTAGATGTTTATATACCTCACAAAGTGATAACCCCAATAAGTCTATTACCCATCTGACACTGTACAGTTATTACAATATTATTGACTATATTCCCTATGCTGTACTATATATCCCCATGACTATATTTTTATAGCTGACCTTCAATATTATTGTATATTAGTTTCAGGTGTACAGTGTAGTGGTTATACATTTACATAATTTATGAAGTGATTTCCCTGATAAGTCTAGTACCAATCTGACCCTATACATAGTCTTTATAATATTATTGACGATATTCCCCATACTGTACTTTACACCCCCATGACTATTTTGTAACTAATAGTTTGCACTCTTTAATGCCTTCCCCTCTCTCACCCAGCCCCACAACCCCTCTCCTATCTAGTAACCATTTGTTCTCTGTATCTATGAGTCTATTTCTGTTTTGTCTATTTTGATTTTTTAGATTCCACATATAAGTGATATCATATGGTATTTGTATTTCTCAGTCTGACTTATTTCACTTAGCATAATACCCTCTAGGTCCATCCATGTTGTTGCAAATGATAAGATTTCATTCTTTTTTATGGCAGAGTAACATTCCTATCTCTTGACACCTTGTCCAGCTCATTTTCCACTGTAATACACTGTCTCTATTTTTTGCTATCAGTATTATTATTCTTATTTGTTGGAGTTTTCAAGTATCTGTCTCTGGACCATGTGGGATGAGGTCTTGCTAGTGCCAAATTTGGCCTGGGACTTTCAAAGACATTAAAGAGTGAAAAAAGTCATTGATTGTGCATGAGTCCTATTCTGTACCTTTTTAAAAATCAGTTTGATTATAAAGTAATCCATTAGGCCAGTAAAGTCAGTGCAAAAGGATACAACTTTTGAGCACAGTCCAGTTCAGCAAGAAACTCGTACCAAAGAATTGAAGTTAGAAGTATTTGCTGGAGTGACTATTTTCAATAATCAGACAATTAATTGATAGGATGCTAGGCTCTTCTAAAGTTCATTAAACCACTTTTTCCCTTTAGGAAACCAAGTAACTTGCCTTTATTTTATTAAGAAACTGTTACCCTAGGATTCTTTCCAGCTAGAATGGGTGCTAAAGGAGCAGCCATCACCTTTATGGAACAAGTGTAGGACAGCTTTCAGGAGCTCTGCAATTGCCATGTGGTATCTCAATCAATTACATTGAAATAGCAGCAGCTGCGGAGGCATTGTTACCATAGGAACACAATAAGGATGGCATATAGAAGTGGACAACAGGACCTAAGCACCTCACACACTTTCATGTGAAGACAGTTCAGAGCATAATTATGCCAAAGCATGCCACAGACAAATACCCATTTCAATACACAGAGCACTCTCTCTGAAATGTAAAGATCCCTTTGGGGACTGTATTATAGCAAATATACTGAGTAACCAAACCTAGGTGGGCTTCAAGAAAACCCTGTGTTGGATTCAGTTCCATGCTAGAACAGGTCATCTTTTCTGCTCTAAGCAGGCCCTCATCTTTTCTTATCTGGGCTCTTGTAATAACCCATTAGATAGTCCCCTTGCCCTATTTTTCGGTCACCTACAACTCTTCCTTTACATTATTCCCAGAGTGATCTTTCTACAATTCAATTATATGATCATGTTACAATCTTATGAAAACCCTTTCCAGTAGTTCCCCATAACCTCAGCTGTGTTTCCAAAAATGTATTCTGAGGTTCTGTTGTGAAATAAGTTTGAGAAGTGCTTCTTAAAATATTCCCACTTCTGGGCATTCAGTCTGCATTTTAGTGTACTGAGAGCTCTGAGAAGAGTACTATAGGAAATCTGTTTGATTTTTTTAAGCCCAGTGCTTCCATACCTATCTGACCAAGAACACTTTTTTTCATACTACCTTTATCAACATATCCAAAGCCTGATATACCAAATTATCAGTCTCTTCAGTGTCAAAGCTGTGTACCACTTTCCAGAAAATGGTTGGGTAAGATGTCAATTAGCTGATTCATTTCTTAGACCCATGTTCTTTTTTAGTTACAATTTACTGCGAAAACCTTAAATTGTTTGTTTTAGCTCATTGACTTGAATTTTTAATTAATTAATAAACTTTATTTTATAGAGATGTTTTAGATTCAAAATTGAGTGGAAAGTACAGGAAGGTCCCACATACTCCTGCCTCCATGCAAGCACAACCTCCACCACTATTGGCATCCTGCACCACAGCGGTACATTTGTTACAATCAATGAACCTACATTGACAAGTCATTATCACCCAAAGTCCATGATTTACATTAGAGTTCACTCTTGGGTATACCTTAAGTTTTCACTATGAATTACAGTTCCTTGTCAATATGTAACCTCTATTGGGATTGCTCTTTTATTTAACATAGAGGCACCAAGTAATCTATTTGTAAGAATAGGTATTCAAGACTCAATAAAAGTTCTTTATAAAGAACTTTATTACAGCATAAACTTGGTTATAAATCAACATCTTAGGGAATCAGTTGTTTTTATTCACAATGTTTCCCACAGAGCTGAAGTCTAATCCTTTCCTACCATCACGGGAATGACACCAAGGAACAATATAGAAACAGAAGAGCTGTGGACTGAATTTTGAAGGGGGAATAGAAGTTTGCCAATTGAGAATTGAAGGAATGGCATCTGCCATGGACTGAATTGTGTTCCTCTCGAATTCATATGCTGATGTCCTAACCTCCCATGTGACAATATTAGAGATAGGGTCTTTAAGGAGCTGATTAAGATTAAATAAGGTCATGGGTGGTCGGTTTTCTCAGTGGTTAGAGCATAGTGCTCATAACACCAAGGTCACCGGTTCAATTCACACATGGGCCAGTGAGCTGCGCCCTCCACAACTAGATTGAAAACAGCTTGACCTGGAGCTGAGCTGCACCCCCCCAACAACTAGATTGAAAACAATGACTTGACATGGAGCTGATGGTTCCTGGAAAAACACACTGTTCCCCAATATTCCCCAATAAAAATTTTAAAAGGAAAAAGATTAAATAATGTCATAAGGATGGAGTCCCGATTGAACAGAACTGGTACCCTTATAAGAAGAGGAAAACACACCATCACTCTCTTTCTCCCACATGAGACGGTGGCCATCTGCAAGACAGAGTCCTCACCAGAACCCAACCCTGATCTCAAACTTCAAGCCTCCAGAACTATGAGAAATAAATTTCTGTTGTTTAAGCAACCCAGTCTATGATATTTTGTATGGCAGCCCAATCAGCCTAATACATTCATCCAAGCACAGAGAGTAGCCTATGCAAATGTAAAGTGTCATAAGAAAAGAGTTTGCAAAGAGTAGTAGGTGTTGAGGTCAGATTGTGAAAGCCCTTACATCATGCTAAGTGTTTTCAAAAACACTAGGCCTATGGAATTAAGTCCAATGTGTGTTCTTTTCAGCAGGAGTTATGGTGTCTTAGGGGATAATTATAAGAAAAGATAAATAAGTCAGAAACAAGGCTGGAGCCAGTGGAAGCTCCAGGAACTGATAAGAAAACTACAAGATTTACTAAGGATGATCTGATTTTCAAGAGTGGAATTTTGAGTACCCATATCATCTCTGAATTGAATTATCATACTAGGTTCTTTACTGTTCTCCCCACATCCAGTCTTGTCTCCTCCCACCTTCAACATCCCCCCCTTTTTTTTCTCTATTGCAGCCAGAGTCATACATGAATGGTTCTCAAAATTGAGTGTATATCAGAACTGTCTAGCGGGTTTGT
Organism: Rhinolophus sinicus; assembly: GCF_057876585.1. Taxonomy (NCBI): domain Eukaryota; kingdom Metazoa; phylum Chordata; class Mammalia; order Chiroptera; family Rhinolophidae; genus Rhinolophus; species Rhinolophus sinicus. Next base: position 99,706,780 of record NC_142518.1, read on the forward strand.
TAAAACACAGATTGCTGGTGCCAGCCCGGTGGCTCAGGTGGTTAGAGATCCATGCTCCTAACTCCGAAGGCTGCTGGTTCGATTCCCACATGGGCCAGTAGGCTCTCAACCACAAGGTTGCCAGTTCGATTCCTCGAGTCCCGCAAGGGATGGTGGGCTGCACCCCCTACAACTAGCGACAGCAACTGAACCTAGAGCTGAGCTGCGCCCTCCACAACTAAGACGGAAAGGACAACAACTTGAAGCTGAATGGCACCCTCCACAACTAAGATTGAGAGGACAACAACTTTACTTGGAGAAAAAGTCCTGGAAGTACACTGTTCCCCAATAAAGTCCTGTCCCCCTTCCCCAATAAAAAAAATCTTTAAAAAAAAAAAAAAAAAAAAAAAGCACAGATTGCTGGACCCATTCCCAGAGACTCTGAGTCAGCAGGTCTGAGGTCAGGCTTGAGAATTTGCACTTCTAACAGTTCCCAGGTGATGCTTTTGCTGCCGTACCTTGGATCATACTTTGAAGACCATTGATAATGACAAATCAGATCAGTCTCCTGCTAAAAAGTTCTCAATATCTCCCTGGTGCCTCAGCGTGAAGTCCTTAATCTGGCTAACATGGTTCTAGATTACCTGGCCCTTGCGCTTTTCTTCTGCCTCATATCTCATCCCTTCCCTTATTGAACAGCTTGATGTTCCCTATTTTGCTTCCTGTTTAGTGCTTCTATGACTTCACATATATTTTCCCATCTGTCTGGAATTCCCAACAGAATGCTTTCTCTACCTAACTACTTCCTATTTATCTTCAAAAACTCAACATACCTATAACCTACATGAATGCGCCTCTCAACAACTAACCTGGAAGAGATGCCCTTTATCTGTGCTGCTAAAGCATAGTGTACAAACCCTATTGTACTCACCATGTGGTATTGTATCTATTTGCATGTTCGTTTTCTTTAGAATATGAGCATGCTGAAGGATATGATCTTGTATAGTATTTCATTTATTTATCTGTTTTCCCAGTACCTCCACATAGGATAAGTTCAATTAGAGTAGGATAAGTAACAAAATAAATGAGGACATGGGCTCTACCTTTGGTAAAGACCACAAGCTACTGTTCCAGTTCATCTCCTCAGGAGCCTATGCGGTAGGTACTATTAGAACACGCATTATACAGATGAGGAAACCGAGTCTCAGAAGTTAAGTAGTCTGCTCACAGTTGAATACCAGTAAGTGATGAGCTAGGACTGGAACTCATCCATTTTTCACTACAAAGCTTGCACTTTTAACCACTGTCCTATACTGACCAAATGACTGGCCACATAGAAACCAAACACCTGTGAGCTATTCTACTGTCATACATACGTAGGAAGTAGAGAAAGCCAATCCAGAAGCCATATATGAGATGTCACTTTACTGATAGGCTCTTGCAGGCCTGAAAAATGCTCCTTTCCATCGTCCCTTAAATGCAGTGTTTGGGAAATGTGTGTCCATCCATAAGACTCCACAACAAATCAAGACGAAGAGACTCAACTTCGCCTTATAGGACATCAAAATCCAACACACACACACACACACACACACACACACACACACACACACACACGGTGGAAATGTCCCTCATATTTCCTCTGGGTCAGAATTGGAGGCTTGCAGAGAAGTGTAGGCAATCTTTTCCCAGAGGTTTGACTATTGCATTCAGACAAACCCAGTTTGTGGGTGCACTGCTGTTGGTATTTGTAAACATCAAATCTACAAAGGTAGGCTTGAGTTTAATCAGTCAATCAGTTAGGTTTTGGGTGGGAAGTAAATGATATAACTGGCTTGTTAAATAAATGAAAATATTTCAACTGTAGCTTATTATAGCCCCTGGATATGTGTGTGTATTTTCAGCAATGCTGAAACACAGCTATTTAGAAAATAAATCTTATAGATAGCATTAAAGACTGGCAATGAAAACCTAAGACAACATACCTAAGGAACCCACCAACTTCTTTTTTGGTATCAGGAGCCATTCAATGAGGACTAGTGGAACACCATGTCACTTTGTCTCTTACCACCATCCCACTGCCACCCAACCAAATTATGCATCGAAATCAAAGATGGAGGTAAGAAACAGGAGACCAGGGAGTCCAAATGTTTGGTCTTGCCCACATTGTGGTTTTCAATATTGCCCCTAACCAGTAAACAGCAACAGCAATTCCAGAACGTGTTGTATAGGAAACAGGAAGCACTAAAACCCTTCTTATCACTAGTACTATATCATAGAGGTTCTAATTGCCAGTCCCCTACCTGGCATTATTGGTCTGTGAGAAAGTATTCATCTGGGCAGTAGAAAAAGGTAAAATATGTACATACATACACACACACACACACACACACACACACACACGCATGCACAATTTTAAGACAGCTCTCCAGAAGCATACTTCTGACAGAATGTTGTGAGGAATGTTTTAGGCTTAGCGCTTTTGAAAGGAAAAAGGAGGAAGTAGGATTGTACAGACAGAAAAGTTGAACTGTGTTGTGGGTCAGGCAAAGCCTCAGTCAATGCTATGGGGAGCTCTGGAATGAATATTGCCTGATAGGGATATCACTGATTGGACTGCAATGTCCAGGCTCTTTTACGCTCATCTTTTTCAGTCATTGGATGTGTGCCGCAGAAGAAATTCATCATCATGGGAGAGGTGGCTCAGCTGAAGCAGGCCCAGAAGGATCTTTCAGTTGGAGGCAGTCTGCCTACTGTACTCCCAACAGCTAGGCAGCAAATCCTTCCTTGAAGGGGGATCTAGACTAAACCCCTCTATGTACACCATAGTCCCCCCTTTCTACCACTAGGACCCACTTCATATGAGTGAGTAGGAGCTCCCCCAACCATTTGGTGTTTCCCTCTCCCAGGAGAAACTCAGAAAAAGTAAGTTAGTGGAGCCAACTGCCACTGCAGTTAGTCTCGAAGTTGCAATTGCTTTCAGTTTCTTTGCTCCACTATCCAATCTAGATTCCTCTCATCTCCAGCTACCACACATGTTGGTCTTGGTAGCTTCCCTGATGTTGTAACCTTGACCTTCATCCTTGTGTGATCTGAGTTCCTGGTCTCTGTATCTTCCTCAGCCTGGGATTGCTATTCTTGTACATTGAGAGTTACAATGGGCAAATGGGGCTATCAAGAAATACCCAAGTTGATCACCTGTGCTCCATAAATATTCACCCTGTTGCCATTGTGTAACAACAGCCTTACCTCTTCCTGCTGATTAGGATCAATGACTCCTGCCAAGATGGTGACTGCTTTTCTCTCTTGCGGTCCAAGAATGCAAGGAGCGTCAAGTGCCCTACTGGCAGTTGTAGCTTGTAATTCAATGTTGTAGTTGCAATTCAATGTTACCTCCACTGTGTCCCCTGGTAAAAGTGTGCTACCTTTGGTGACAAGAACCTCTACTCTAATTCTGTTGAAGCTATAATTCCAGGGACAAGAAGCACAAAGACTCCCATGAGGTGACAGGGAGTAATAGTAAGTGGGCCCATTTCAGCCTTTATATCCATTGTTGCCCATACTATATCTTTATTCTATTGGTCACAGAACCATATATAAGTCTTTGATTCTATTCATACACTGTGTCCTACCAAAGGGAATCCTATACTTTCAGAGTATTGCCTTCAAGGTGGCACTTCAGCTGTGCCTTCAGCAGGCCTACTTATACTCTATCAGGCTGGCAATTTCTGGGTAATACAATATATGAAACAACCAGTGGAACTGATGGTTTGGGGCCTACTCCCATACTTCTTTTCTTGTAAATTGGGCTCCTTTTTCTGATGATATGTTATGTGGGATCCCATTGTGATGGATCCCTTTATAAGCCTTCAGATAGGGTGCTGGCTGAGGTTCTGCAGAGAATAAAGCTACACTCATGCCTAGGATACCTATCTACTTCTGAGAACAAGCCACTGGCCCTTCCAAGATGGAAAGGAACCAATTTGGCACACTCATGGCCCATTGATATCCTCAAGGAATGATTCCATGTTGGAAGCTCAGTGCTGGCTTCTATTGCTGGCCAGGTGGACATTTGACATCAGAAGAAGCTAGATCAGCTTTGATGAATGGAAGTCCATGCAGTTGGGTCCATGTATAGCATCAGTTTCTGCCTATATGTGTCCATCATGCAAGTTTGGGGGTGGCTGATGTTAAAGGCTACCTAATATCAACTGATTGAGTCATTTTATCAATTTGGTAATTCAGTGTCTCTTAGTAGATGCTCTCTGGTGAATGTTAAAATGTTAAACAAAGACCTTCACACATTGTGCCCACTCAAATATTTCTATCCACATGGCTCTACTCCAGGTTCCTCCTCCTAGACCTTTCAATCATTTTTTCCTTTTAGGCCCTTACCAGCCAAACAAGCTATTTGTCACTGTTTGTAAGTCTATATGTATAGTCTAACCTCTGACCGCTTATTTTTCCACAAAAGATAGACAATCAGGTGCACATTGGGAGAAGTTTCCTTCACTATTGTCTTTCTTGGCCACCACCTAATGAGATTGTAATGCAGCTGCCATCCATTTTTGGTTTACACTTCTCTACTAAGCTGACACATCTTTAAACCAAGCTCAAACTTTTTCAAAACTCTAGCATCAGTTGATCATATGGGACACCCAATATAGCCATTGAAGTCATGGCTGAGGGAGAGGTGATGGTGCAAATGCAGTAGATAACACTGGGATCTGGGCTACTTTTTCATGTATAATAGCTTGCCGGTACCCTTTGGTCTTACTTGTACCTGATCTCAGATTATAGCACTTCCATCTTACTATAGGTTGTTTCTGGGCTCACCAGACCTTACGACTCATGAATCTGACAGAATCCCATTCATAAAGGATAACTGCAGATGCATGGTCACTTGGTGTCCTAAGGTTAGATAATCTGTCTTTACCAGTGTCCAGTACAATAATTGTTTTTCAAAAGGCTTTTAATTCTCCATGCATATGGCATGATCTTACTCCAGAAGGCTCATGTTGTGATTCTCCCACTAAGCTTTCCACCAACTCCACATAACATCTTTCCCCCCAATGATACCTGTAAAACCATAGAGTCTGTAGAGTCATATGGCTCAAGCAGCAGGGCAGCTTACACCTTGACCTACTGCAGAGAGGTCTTTCCTGCTCTGTGCCACACTCAAAGCTGATAGCTTTACTTTTCACCTGGTATATGGGCAGGAGCAGTATTGCAAAATGTGAAATATGCTGCCTTTAGAACCTAAAGAGGTCCACCAGGCACAGTGCTTCTTCTTTCTTTGTGGTAGGTACAGCAAGTACAAAACTGTATCTTTTCCTTTGATGAAAAGTTGCCAACACACTCCTGAGAGCTGGACCCCTAAAAACTATAATGATCTGGCAGATTCTTTAATTTTTTTAGTATTAATCTCCTATCTCTTGGAGTAGACTGCATGTGCCTTACCAAGTCTCCAGCATGCTAACCATCTCTTGTGCAATTAGCACGAAGTCATTGGTTTAAAAGATAATGTGATATTCTATAGTATCCACAGGTTGTCTAGATCTCTTCGGACTACTTTATATTAAAGGGTCAGAAATTTTACATGACTCAAGAGCAAAACTGTAAATGTATATTGATTTTCAACCTTGAGAATGTGAACTGTTTTTGATTATCTTTGATTGGGATTGAAAAGAGAATTTCCCAAATCTCTGGCCAAATGTCATGTACCTGAGACCATATTAATTTCCCATAACAAGCATATCTGGCACTGTGACTAGGATTTAAGCTACTCCTTGCTTGAGTTTATGGTAGTCTATGATCCCCATCCAGGATCCATTCCTTTTCTGCAAAGACCAGACTGATGCAATATAATGGCGATATAATGGAAACTACAACCTCCACATCCTTCAGATACTTAATGGTGGTATTAATTTCTGCCACCCCAGGAGGTAATAATGGTTTGAATTTATTATCTTCATCTGGGATGGTGAAGTGGTGGTGATGTGGCAGCTGTTAACCTGCAGGCCAAAGTCCCAGTGTGTGGGTTATTGCAACTACCAAGTATACCAATCCAATTATATTGGGACTGGGGTTAATTGACCCAGAGACCCACAGTAAGCCAAATCTTGGCCAGGACTTTGCTAATTATCTGGCCTCTAATATACCTCCACCCTAACAGAGAAGTCATGACTTTTGGTTACATCTCATTTTCCAGAACAGGGTCACATAGCCAGTTCTAGCGGCAAAAGAGACTGGGAAGATGAGCATATTTAGTATTATGAATACCTTGGCAAATTGTCAATCCAAACAAAATCCAAGTTCTGTAAATAAGAAAGAAGTAGAAAATGGATGTTGAGTAGGTCACTAGCAATAGATCCAAGAAGTTTAATTTTTGATATGTCACATTCACTTTTTACTAGAGGCTTCTATAACCAGTCTAGAAGAATTACAACAATGTTCGGTATTGCTCCATTTAAGGCAGTGTTTACAAGATACTGGGAACTCCTGGCATCAGTGAGGCCATGTCTCAGACTAAGTGTCCAAATGACTCTGAACAGTATCTCTGTCTCCAGCTTTCCAACTTTTCAGAATCACATTTTCCCCAAATTAATATGAATTTTAAAAAACATTTTGTGTTTTGTGCTGTATACATGGGAGATAGAGAGGGCCAATTGTTCATTAGCCTAAGATTATGTCCTTCCTGCTTTTATGGTGATAAAATTACCTTTTATGAAGTGAAGATGATAATATCTCATAATTGGATCAAAATTAACTTACTTAACAACCTTATTTGGAAAAATTAGTTTGTCAAATATATGTAAAATGAGAATTTAACCCTTAAGAGTAAAGAGAGCTTGATGCAGACCTTAACCAAATGGTCTTACTGCCAGATAATACACAACTGCCTGAATCCAAAAGAACATAAAAGGGTTCTCTACTTTTGGCTTAACTGTGTTTCAGATCATTTGAAGTCAACAGAATAAAGACTGTCTCCTCTGTCTCGTTCAGCTTATGCCAAATTCCCTAATGGTCATGAATTCTTCATTCTACTCTTTCAGCTTCCCTCGTTTGACCAATCCTTTTTCATTAGAGAGGAACTCCTTCCTTTGGAAACCACTCTCTCTCTTTCTTACATGGTCACTTAGATCCACTGATTTTTTCCTCTTGCCCTATGACAAGGTTTATCAAGCATCCTGATCCTTGGACACTTAATGGACTGCTTGGTGTATTAGAAAAAGGAAGTTTTAGATTCTGAGTGATAAAAAGGGAAGGTGTGAAAGAAGCTGTTACCTTTGTCTGCCTTCAGGGTGGAATATCTACAAAACAATCAGATATTTTACACTACCAAGGTCAAATTCTTCTTAGCACTTTCACTTCTCATTATTCAGCTAAAAGAATTTCTAGTTATTTCTTAGCATGGAGCTGTAGGACCAGAGAAAAACTTTAGTTATTCTAGCCTAGATCTGCTTTGCACACCAATAAGGAAAGCAGAAACAAAGGACAGCAGTCAGGAAAGAGAACTTCCAGAACTGCTTCAGAAAGTGGCAAGAATGATGGGGTAAATGGGTTTGAAATGAGGGGGAGTATTTTGAGGGGGATTAATGGCTATGTGTCTTTTACTGCAATAATTTTTTAAATTTAAACATTCATCATATTTTGTAATCACACTATACATATCTATTAATATATCTATATCTATATATCTATATATCTATATCTATTAGATTGGTGCAAAAGTAATTGCAGTTTAAAAGGTTAAAAATAATTGCAAAAACCACGATTACTTGTGCACCAACCTAATATATCTATATCCAAATCTATGTCTATATCTATATCTATATCTATGTCTATCTATATATACGGGTGTATGTAGACACATTTTTAAAAAGGAAAATGTATACACATTTTAAGAAAGAAAGGAAAACTGTATTAAAATTGTAATAATATATACCGATAACAAAAGATAAATACAAATCACGTGTGACTTCTACAATTACAAGAGGTGCTCAAAGTGGTTACCATCAGCGTCCAGACACTTCTGATTTACAGCAAACTATTGCTTGAACAAAGTTGACCCAAGTGTCCACTTGTATACATTTTGGCACCCCTGGTGTGTGTGTGTGTGTGTGTGTGTGTGTGTGTGTGTGTGTATCCTTTTGCACATATATCACTCCTTGCTTCAGATTGATTTTTGAAGTTTGATGGGTATAACGAATTCCAGATATATGATAGTTAAATTATAGCAGACTTGTATTATATAGTTAAAATCATCTCTTACGAATAGTTTAGTGGTTACCAGAGGGTAAGGGGGTAAGGGGGTGGGACATGAGGGTAAGGGGGATCAAATATATGGTGATTGAAGGAGAACTGACTCTGGGTGGTGAACACACAATGTGATATATAGATGATGGAATACAGAATTGTACACCTGAAATCTACATAATTTTACTAACCATTGTCACCCCAATAAACTTTAAAAAAAAAGATTAAAAAAAGTCATCTCTTACATCTAAATGCCACATTAAAGTTACAAAAGACTTGCGGTTATCCATTACCTCATTTGATTTTTCTTGAACTCTTATGAAGGTACCTGAACATGGTAGTCATTAACACTGATCACAAATGTTTAAGCTCTCTCTAGTTCTTGGCACATGGGAAGATTGCACTGCCCTGACATATTTAAGTTAGGTGTAGTCATATAAATTGTTTTGGCCGTGAAATATAAGCAGAAGTGTCACTTCCAGGTGGAAGCTTTTACAACCTGTCCATACTTTCACACACTCTTTCCCCTCTCTCAGAGCAACCAGTCTTTATTTCTATCTCTATCTCTAGCTCACTCAGTCTCTTGCTCTTACTCTTTCTCTCTATCTCTTAGTCACACACATACATGCATCACATATGTTTCTCTCTATGTCTCTGCTTTATTCTTTCTGCTCACATATCCACTTTTATATGGCCCAGCATTGCCTGCCTCCAGCAAGTGGCAGCCTTGGGCCCCAAGTCTATATGACCAAATTTCCAGAAAGAGAAATTGATTGCCCAAACTTGCGACAGGCTTTCATCCCTAGATCATTCATCTGTGTCTGGGGGCACAGCATCATATGTGAAGTAGACCACTCACTTTATACTACAGGCAAGGGAACAAGCATAGTGAAATGATAGAAATTTCTAGTACAACAGTCAAATTTAGTAGGCTTCTGAACAAGAAATAGAACTCAGGTGTTCTGATTTATAGTTCAGGATTCTTTTCCACCACACTGCCTGCTACAGCTTCCAACTCTTGTATTTGGAAGAAGTGATTGCTTCTAAACTCTACCTGAACCCATGTAACGATAACACTTTTTATAACAGGACACTACTTTTTAAAAATGAGGCATATACAACGACTCAAAAATAAACTTGTATCTGACAGAAGACATTCATTTTTTCATTGGGCAACAAATCAAAACATTCTTGGATTTACAGCTGTAGAATATTTACTTTAAATGCTCTTTTCTCTTGTCTTCTTTCCACGTTTCTGTATTGAATGATCTGTGTTTGTCCTATATCCATCTATAAAACAAAACCTTGTCTTTGGTTCTTCTCTCCAACTTTCATAGTTATGTATATTTTCTATCCAGATAGTTTTGGCTCAATTTATATTTTCCCTCAGCTAACATTAACTCTTCAACTGTTAGTGTTCCCTAAAGAATTTATAACAGCATGAAGATAAACTTAGTAACTTGTATTTCCCCACAGTAATAATATATTATTTTTATGACTCTTCTGATGTTACTGTAACTTATATACATAGTTTTTACAAGTTCAACATGCAAAACTCATTTTCCTATGAAGGATTTTTGTGCAATTTGGTTAAGCTACCATGCACTAAATGAGCAGTGCCAACTTGATCATGGTTCTGGGACTAGAAATGCCAGGTTTCCCTTACACTTAGTTAATACAGAGGAAAGATAACAATTATTCTATCCTCTACAAAGAAGTAAGAGATTTATCGTCTCTTTTCACACTTTCACACATTACCTATCATACCTCATACATATTTCTGTACCCAGCTATGGTGTAAAATAGTTTTATTGTGTGTTCTTCTTAGCAACCAATACTTAAACTATGTTTTTTAAATGCAGAGTTTCAAGTTAACCAGATATCTGCTTAAGCTAGTCTTGCTTTCTGAGACAGCATGATGTAGTAGAAGGAGCTCAATCTAGGGTTGAGAAACCTGGATTCCGTCCTAAATTTGTGCCTTTATTAACAGTGGCCAACCTTCTACAAGTCATCCAACCTCTGAACTTCCAGTTCCTCATCTGGAAAGGATGTGTTATAATGCTCTTCAACCCATTTCTCAGGCTCACTGAAGATTCAAAGGGGATGCATGTGGGAATTGTTTTGGAAACTGAGGTACAATATACAGGTGTAATGTGCCATTAATATTCTTTTCTTTAGGAGTTTATCTCTTAACAAACCTTTCAAAATCTACATTCAAACAGAAAACTTAAGTATAGTCTTAAATAGAAAGATAAGCAATCCCTGACTTAGCAGCATCTGAATCATAAATGATTCATATATGCAGTTTGCCACAGTTATCTCAACTGTTGCTGTCAACGTAAAAACAATTGGAACTTTTTGACAAGCTGTGAGTTCACAAACGGAAGGAGGGAGGATGCTGTTTAATAAAGAAATCACTTTGAGACAGATTCACAGTCACACCCTTTAGCTGATGCCTAAATCCTAAATTTCACACGCCCCCTCAAATTTTTCACTGCAAGAAATCCTACCAATTATAGATGATTGGGTTAATATGCATCTTCTTTGAAAATGTTAAAACCACCTCTTAACCCCTGCTCTGTAAGGATGGAGATTTTGGTCGAGATGAGGAAGAAGGTAGTTTTGTGTCTTATAGTACTTTGAGGGAGAATCAATCTGGGTGATTTTCCCTAGTGGGAGACTACGGGAGCATAAAGGTATTGGACTCCAAGCATAAGGGACAGGAGGAAAGAGGTGAAAGGATCGTAAATATAACTTTCATTTATTGAAACAAAGCACCTAAGGATCACTCTATAACCTTCTCCTCCTCCTCCTCCTCCTCCTCCTACTCCGCCTCCTTCATCTTCTTTTCTCCCCCTCTTTTTCTTTCTTCCTCTTCCTCCACCTCTTCTTTCTCTTCCTCCTCCTTCTCCTCCCCTCCTTCTTCATTTTCCTCTTCCCCCTTGTCTCCCCCTTCTCCTCCTTCACCCTCTCCTTTTTCTTCTTTTTCCAACATGTGAGCCCTGTGTTAAGGCTACAGAAATCACATGGTTCCTAATATCTAGGAGATTCCTCACTCCAACCCTACATTTCAGGAACACAGTGGTCAGGATCCAGAGATCAGACCATTGGCATTAGATCTAGAGTTCCATTTCCAATCACAGTTTGCTCTATATGCTGCCTTTTAAATCAGTCCCCTTAGATTGGTCATTCTGCTGCCTCTTAGATCAATCTGCTTGTCTTATGACTCGCTGTGTATATGGAAAGAATGAAAGCTAGAGAGAGAAAGGATTGGATTATGCCAATGGTCACATGTATATAAGGCAATTGAAGAAAATGACCTTGCTTTTCCATCCAAGATTCCATTTGTATTAAGGGGAAAATTAGAATCCTTATATTGAACTATATACAAAAAGTTAATCCCTCCAACAAATATTTATTGTAATTAATATTGTGATGATATCTACCAATCACTGTGGTAGATAATATGGTATATTCAGAAATGAATAAGCCACTATCAACATCCTCAAGAAGCTTACTGTCTAACAGAAAAGCAGACATCAAATTGCAATACAATATGATAAATGCTGTGTTGGAGAACATACAGGAATCTATGAGAGATCAGGAAAGACTTTCTGAAGGGCAAGTTTTCAGATAGATGAGGAGTAAGTTGCAAGAATACGCCAGACAGAGGGAATAGATTGTGCAAAACTCAGCATTGAGATAAAGCATAGCATATTTGAAGACATGGCTAGAAGATAGAGTTAGGTGGGAAGATTAGCAAGAGACAGGCTGTGGCAGGGAGCTTTACACATTTTATTAACATATTACTGTGGGTTTCCAATTACATGTGATGGGAATTCTGGGAGATTTTTGAGTTGAATAAATAATACCCCTCAACCACATCTGAGATCAGAACCAACTGAGGGAGAAAACAGGAGTCAGACAAATGGAGATAAAATGATCAACTTTGTATTGGAGAGCATGGCTTTACATGTTAGTCAAGTAGACTTGTTAATACTGCATTCCTAATGTGAATATATGCCCCAACCCCAGGTACTACTGGAAAGTCATAGGCTTCTTCTTAAGCAGATCAGCCCATGTAAACCTTACAGCATGGAGAAGCAGAGAATGCAGGCTTCCTGAAGGCAAACTGCCTCCAAAAGAGAGAGTCCAGAAACTAAAGGACATGAGTTGTCAAATGCCATGTAATGAACAACCACAACCATAACAATAACAACAAAACACACTCAGATGTATAATAGTAAAATATGAGAACACAAACATAGAAGAACCCAGAATTTCCAGAAGAAAAAGCAAGAAAAAAAGTTATACTACAAAGGAACAGGAATCAAATTGGCATCAGTCTGTTCAGCAATTTGTGCTTCTATGCATCTACTACTCAACATTGAACATCTTGTCACTGAATAGAACGAACACTGAACAATAAATATATCATCATTGACTGGCCTGTCACTATGCTCTTGACTCGTTATATTCTTCCTTCTGAGGATACTATCTCATTTTGTTGAATCGCACAAGTAATTTCTTAAGGAAGAGTGAGGGAATATTCAGAAACTTGCATATTTGAAAAGGTCTTAATTCTATCCTCAAACATGATTGGTAATGTGTGTATAGAATTCTAGGATGAAAATTATTTTCCCTTAGAATTATGAAGGCATCCCATCATTATGTCTTCTAGCATCCAGTGTTTTTTCCTCTATAATCTTCCAATATCTTTTTTGAAACGCCAAATAATCAAATAATGGACCTCTTAGGTTAATTCTCCATGTCTCTTATTTCTCTCACATATTTGTTTCTTTACCTGCTTGTTCTAAATTATGTGAAATCTCCATAACTTTTTCTTTTATCATTTTCTAAGAGCTCTTTTTAGTTCTTTGATTATTTTTGCTTTTCCTGGGCCGACTTTTTCATGTTGCTGACTGTCCTCAAATATCTACTTATTATTTGCCCTTCATATTTTAAGATTTAGCAATAGAAAAGGTGACCAGAAGCTTTGCATATGCAAGAATCTTGTTCACTCACATATTTTGCTTTAAAGAAAAAAAGATAATTTTACAAAGTTACAGAAGACAAAATCATTCTGGAGGTTCTAATTGCTATGCTAGCTGCTCTAATACACATAATTAACTTCTTTAGGAAAGGCCCTTATAGTTTTGTTTGTTTGTTTCCCTGAGTGATGAATACCTGGTGGTTGGTGGTGGAGATTTATATAAGCTTTAGGTTTTTGAGGTCACATCTTTCTTTACTGAATCCTTAATACTAAATAGTATCTAAATGATTGTGCAAGTCAAATTGACCTCCACCATAGTTGTGGACTACAGCTTCCTCTGTCTCATTCATCAGTCATTACTCTCGCATCCACTCTAGAACATCTTCTAGGTATTTGTTCAAATCTCTTTTTGCTAGCGGCCTTGTCTAGTTGTCTTTATGATTATGCATTAAACAGAGCCTCAGAAAAAAACAGGGGTTAAAAGTGTGTGTTCTTCATAGAGTTCAATAGTAAAAAGCCAAACAATCTGATTTAAAAATGGGCGGAGGATCTGAATAGACATTTCTCCAAAGAAGACACACAGATGGCCAACATAGACATGAAAAGTTGTTCTATATCATTAATCATCAGGGAAACACAAATCAAAACCACAATGAGATATCACCTCATAACTGTTAGAATGGCTATTGTTGAAGATAAAAGATAAATGCTGGTGAGGATGTGGAGAAAAGGGAATGCTGGTGTACTGTTGGTGAGAACGTAAAATGGTACAGCAGCTATGGAAAACAATATGGAAGTTCCTCAAAAAATTAAAAATAGAACTACCTTATGACCCAGCAATTCCACTTCTGTGTATATATCCAAAGGATATGAAATCACTAACTTCAAAAGGTATCTGAGCACTTACATTCATTGAAGCATTATTTACAATAATCAAGACACGGAAATAGCCTAAATGTCCATCGATGGATGAAATATGTTAAGTGAAAAAGCAAATTGCAGAAGAATGTATATGTGCATTTATATTAAGGTCAAAAACAGGTAAAATTATAATATATTTAGAGATACACACATGTGATAAACTGTATGAAAAACAAAGAAGTGATTTAAACAGAATTCAGAAAAACAAATGTTCTGGGAAAATGAAGGTGAATGCGGTAGAAGAGGAGCACACTGGGGACATCTAAGGTATTGGTAATTTTCTATTGGTATTCTTTAAACTGTATCTATCATTATATAGCCTCTTTGGGTAGATAACATACTTCATAATTTAAAATGTGAAGGAATGCATTCATTACTTTATTTAGCAAATATTTAGTAAATGCCTTCCATATTCTAGGTGCTGGGTATATGTTTGAACAAAAAGACAAAAATCTGTGTTCTTATAGTGCTTACATTCTAGTGGGGGAAGACAAACAATACATAAGATTAATCCGTAAAATAGTTTGAATTTTAGAGAGTGTTAGTGCTAAGGATAAAACATAAATCAGGAAAAGAGTTATGAAGTGCTGTGGAGAATGGGTGGCATGGAAGCCCTCACCAAAGAGCGAAGGGATAGAAGACAAGGTCTGAAAAGTGATGGGGGTGGGATTATGTAAGGCCTTATAGCAAGGACTTTGGTCTTTAAGTGAGAAGGGAAGCCAATGGAGGGTGTCGAGCAGAGGAGTAGATATGATCTGACATATTTTAACAGAATCACTGTTAATTAACGCCACATTATTTGTATAAAAAATAAAGTAGTTGTCCTAATTGTTTCTTTGCAGTGTTACCATAACAATTAGAGATGAAGTATTACATATAATAAGGCCAAAGCCCTAAAACATGGTGGTTCATTACTTTGGAAAGTTTTTGAGCATAATAGTAACATAAGCGAAAAATAAGATATTTGAGTAAGACATATTGGTGTGGGGACTAAAGTCAAGGGTACCAGTTATAATAGTTCATTTGTGACATGGTGCTAGCTCTGTGATCAGCGTTACAGCCAGGATTCAGGGCATTTCCTGTTTGAGCTTTCCTTTATGTATGCATCAGGTTTTGCAGTCACCCTTTCCTGTAAAGGTTTCCTTTCACTTCAAAATAATTCCAAAAATAAATGACTGCCTGAAATCCAGGTGGGAGCTACATATTGTCATGTAGAGATCATAGTTTCTAAAGTGACGTTACCTGACAAACCACACAACTATTCATTACTCAGAACCTGAGAATTCTTTCTACAGTTGAAACACTAAAAAAAGAACATACTTGAATGTATGAACCCAACAAAGGTGTCCTGGCAAAGATATTTGAAAAATAAGTGCAAAAATAATGGTATGGTTTTATGCTCATATTTCAGTCATTGTGCCCATTGAGAGAGTGAGTCCACAAGCAGATACTAAGATTTATATGATGAATTACTTGTTTACTTCCGTTTCAGAAGGTATGAATATGTGAGAAATTTGAGGAAAATAATAATTAAAATATTAGAAGTATGAATTTATAAAATGTAATCATATTAACAAGCATGTACTTTGCTATGCATAATAGTCATATCAATCAACTCTATTTTCCTTTAGAAAGTTTTATAAACCATATCATTAGACATAGACAACACAATTCTGTGGCATTTTCAACATCTAGTCTGATTAGGATGAATGATAAGTTGCAGTAAAATGACATATGGGAAATATCAAGTGTATGGAGGGAAATTTAGTCATTTTCATTGATTTGTTTTCCTCATACCTAAAGTCAGGTGCTGGACTTAGAAAGCATAAGAAAGATACCGATATTAACTTGACACTGAGATGTTAGGGCAAAGTAAATATAAATGAGACATCTATTCATGCCACGGGAAACTGCTACCTACATAAAGGGAACTTTGTCTCTGGGCCTTTGGGTAAAATTAAGCTGGTGTTGGTTAAAGCTATTACAATGCCCTCTAGGACACTGGTCACATTCCTTTCTTGTGCAAAAATTTGAATGAACTTATTATTGCTTAGAATACATGAGCCGGAATCTGGACTTAGTAGTCTTTGTTACGCAAGGTTTGTATTGGGTTTGTAAGTGGGTGAGGAAAAAAATAAAAACTGAATATTCTATGTTTAACTTGTGGTATGGATTAATTGGGTTAAGCATATTTCAATACAGCCTGACTTTTTTTTCAAAAAAGAATTATTCACTCAGAAGTGAATCAGTAAGAAGCACTTTATGACAGACATCCCTTCAGTATATAAAAGTAGCAAAAGAGTCAGGAAAAATGGACTAATATTGGGTCTACCCAAGGGCCAGTCCTGCTCCTTAAGGGAGACTACCCTCAGAGACCGGAAGCTGTGATTCTCCCAATGATACAAAACTGTCAGGTGAAGGAAATAAGAGCAAAAGGAGGCTCTTAGTAAATGAATGAGCAATGAAGTAAAGAAAGCCTGACACTGAACCCTGCTGAGATTTAGAGTGCTTAAATTAACAAAGAATTGGCTGAGGAGAAGTTCAAGGCCACCTTATGTCAAGTAAGTTAGAAAAAAACAAACGACCATTCCTTTTTTGTATTTCTTTTCGTTCTTGAGTTGGCTACTTTATTACTTTAAACACATAGCACTGTGCTAAGCATTTTGTTTGTTCATTCTACAATTATTTATTCAGCAATATTATGTTGCAGATACTTTGCTCAGTGCAGGTATAAAGTGATGAACAAAATATTTCATCAATAGCAGTATAGTATAGGATAGGCAAATATTAAGTGAAGTAATCTATAAATATATGAATGAATATATACATACAAATTGAGATAAGTGCTCTTAATGAAAATAATTGTGTGTAATAAAGGAAAATAACAGGGATACTCACAGTTGATTGTGTGTTAGATAAGGCTTCTTAGAGAAAGTGACTCATTTCATTTAAAACTCAAAAATAATTAAGTGAAAGGTGTTGTTATTATCCCTATTTTACAAACAAGAAAAGGGCAATTTATAGTAAGGAAAGTGCCCGCAGATGACTCAGCTGGTAATTGGAAGAAACAGAAGCACACACCAGGTCTGCATGTTATTATATCCATGCTCTTAACTAATAGCTTAGACTGAGCATCAGGTTGAGGAACAGGTGACTGTGAGTGTCCCTGAGCTGCTTGTTTAGGTTTATCTGTGTTCTAAGCAACAGCGCTGTACATGTCTGCTAAACATCAGCACCGCTTTACCTTCTGACAGGGAGCAGAGAACATGGTATATGGTCCCAAATAACAAAGAGATAACAAGACCTAACCACAAAGCGGTGCTCAAAGATTCACAGTAGGGTACACTACAACAGCATATGATTGGTGTGAAATAGTCACTCCATATTTCAGGTTTAACTTTTTTTTTTCTACATATTTGTAAATCTGTTTTCAAATTGAAGTTCAACTATAGTTGTATACTCGTGGAACTCTCTCCATTTTTTCCAGAAAATTGGTTAAGTATAGTGTCAGGCTAGACAACTTAGAGAACTGTTCTTATTAATAAGGCACCTAGTTGAATACAAGGTCTGACAAGTAAGTTCACAAACTTGTTGCAATGATGTTGGTAACCATTTTTTATATCAGAAGGATTATTAATTATGAATTTGTACCAACAGGACATATAACCAAGTTTACTACTTGGAAGTGCTGAAAAGGCTGCGCGAAAAAGTTAGATGACATGAACTTTTCGCCAACAATTCGTGGCTCTTGCATCACGACAACGCACCAGCTCACACGGCACTGTCTGTGAGGGAGTTTTTAGCCAGAAACAAATAACTGTATTGGAACACCCTCCCTACTCACCTGATCTGGCCCCCAATGAGTTCTTTTTTTACCCAAAAATAAAGGAAACATTGGAAGGAAGCCATTTTGATGACATTCAGGACATCAAGGGTAATACGACAACCGCTCTGATGGCCATTCCAGGAAAAGGGTTCTAAAATTGCTTTGAGGGGTGGACTAGGCACTGGCATTGGTGCATAGCTTCCCAAGGGTAGTACTTTGAAGGTGACAGTAGCGATATTCTGCAATGAGGTATGTAGCACTTGGTCTAGAACGAGTTCCTGAACGTAACTGTCCGACTTCATATAGATCAAGTATTTGCCAAATAGTAAAGAGAACAACAAAGTGAAATCAACTAATAGAGAAAAAATTAATAGAAGGACAATAGCAAAAATGAATAAGCTAACACAAAAATCAGAGTATATTAACAAAAGCAAAAGCTGATTCTTTGCAGGGGTAATAAAAAAAGACAGCAAGAATTAGTATCAGGTTCAGGAGACATTTCTTTATATTCTTCATTGTGAAATGTGCCATCTTAGGCTAATTTCATTTCTCCCACCACAAGCAAAAAGTAGTAACACCGTTATTTTGCACAATGCCATGGCTTTTCTGTTTGTATTGAAACAATATATATCTTCTTTCCTCTGCGCCCTAGTACAATGTATGTAGTGCTGGTTACATCATTACTCTGGACCCTGATCCTGTAGCTGAAAATCCATCTCGGCCAAGTGGAATAGTGGAACCAAATGTGAGCTGAGACTCCATTGTTCCATCTGAATTCACTCACAAAACACAATCGCAAGGATAAAATTATTTAAAATGTCCAGATTGTGACAACAGAGCTTTGACGCACAAGTATGGGGTTCTTCTGAGCACAGGGCCATGTATAGCTGCACTGACAATATGCTCATGAAGCCAGCCCTGGTGGATCAAATGATTGTTCATTACGTCGGGACTTTTGCCAGTTAAGCTCTTATAATTTTATTAGGCTGACATACCGAGCTAATTCCACCATATTGTACATTCTGGAGACTATACTAGTAGAATAACTCTTCTGACTAAAGGCTACTTTTTTCACTTTTAAAAAGAACCATAAAGCAATCAAATCAATCAACAAATATTTGAGCTCCCACTGTGCTGTGGAGGAAATCAGCAAAGGTAAAGACAAGTTTCCTGTCCTCCAAGAGCTCACAGTCTTGTTAGAAAGGCAGACACAAAGGATGATCAAAAGATGTATCTAACTTACTGTTATTAATAGCTGTGTAATTTTCCATAACATACTACTATTTATTTATGTATTCCCCTATTGATGTGCCATCGTATTTTTTCCAGTTATATGAGTTAGCTTTAAAAAACAGTGTATCAGGTAGCTTTTGCCATGTAACTAACCACTCCCAAATTTAGTGGCTTAAATAGTAATTATGTATTAATTCCTATGGATCTGTGGGTTGGCTAGGAGGTGTTTCTCATCTGGGTTAAGTCAGCTCATCTCTGCTGGGCTCACTCTTGTTTCTATGATATACTGGAAAATGAACAGAAGCTTTGATGTCTAAGATGACCTCAATCATATCACTGACAGTTGGCAAGCTATTGGCCGTAGTGACAGGACTGACAGGTCTCTCGTCACTCAGTATTCTGGCTAGGTTCACTCACATGATGATCTTAAGCTTCCAAAGAAAACAAACAATCAAGCTCCAATGCACAGGCACTTTTGAAACCTCTGTTTGAATCATACTGGCTAATGTTCCTATTGGTCAAATATGTCACATGGCCAAACCAAATTAAAAGGATAGAGAAATAGAATCCACCTCTTAATGGAAGAAGAATTTAATCACTTTTATAATATATCACAACAGGTTTTTTGATACTACATAATATTCTGTAATAAATATTTTTCTATAAGTATGGTGGTTTTATTTCTGTAAGTTAGATTTCCTGAAATGGAGTCACCAAGCTAAAAGGTATGTTATGGGTTTTTCATTTTAACCAGGTATTACAAAATTATTTCCAGAAATACTAATGATTTATATTTGAGCAGCAATTTATCAGTGTTCTTTTCCTGCATTCTTACCAGGAAAGAATGTGATCATTATTGTATTCTTTTGACAATCAAAGGGATGAAAAGCAGTATCTCACTGTTGTTTTAATTTGTATTACCCTGACTACTAATGTGTGGTAAACTTCAGAATACAGTCATATAATATCTTCTTTGAAAGGTGATGTATTAAGGTGATTGGGGACAAGTAAATGGGAATGCTCAAGTGATTTAGACATAGAAGCTGCTGATAGTTTAGTTGTTGAGATAAGACATGCATTTGGACTTGTGAAATGTCACAACAGAAGTACAGAGTACATGTGATAGAATTACCAAGGGAGTTTTGTCTGAGTGGAGAGATCAGGAAGGGTTCTTGACGGTGATTGAATCATGAACATATTTTAGCTCATGTTTTGCATATCAGTCTTACCTTCATAGCTCTATCTTGCTTAGGTTATTAGAGCCAGGAATGAGAGAATATAGTATATGCTGGAGAGGGGGGTGGTTGAACAAAACTACACACAATGAAAATTTCATCAGAAAAAAAGTGCACATAGATGACAGAGATGATTAGGTGTTTAAGTAGTGCAGGAACTCGTCCTTTAAGATGGATCCTGGAAGAAAACAATTCTGTCATTTCTTATATTTACACTAAATACTGAGTGCTTTCTGATAAAAGGGATGGGGTGGTCACTTGTTTATGAGTTTCCTCTCATCCTCAACCTCGTGGTTGAGTTGTTGGTTGCTGAGTTTTGTTATAGTCACAGAGCACCAAATTACCCAAAGACTAGCTTTGTTAAATTCATAATCATAGATAGTTAATGAAATATTGGAAAAGCCAACATCTAAAAATCAAAAATTCATCAACGACATTCATGTGTGAGCATAATCGTATATATTTTCAATGCTTATAATGAGCCAGTTGACATTTGGAATTTCTTCCCATATATCTGAATTGAGGTTAAATTCTTTGGCTGGCCAAAATTCTTTCATGATTCATTAATATCAAAAAAATATCGCTCAATTCTTAGTTTACCCTTTTTCATGTGTAAAAAACACAATAATCCTCTTCATTGTAGAATCAACTAAAAAAATCACTCTGTCTGCAGAGATAATATTCAAATGATAAAGGAAATGAAAATCTCAATAGCTTATCTCCATTCCTCCAGGAAATGAAATTGAATATAACATTTTAATCTTAGAAAACAACACAGATTGAAAGCTTATAAAGAAGTCAATGTGGAATCTAAAGAACTGAATAAATGAGCAAAGTGATCAGAAATAGTCTCAGAGCTACAGAGGAAAAACTGATGGTTGCTAGATGGGAGAGGATGGGGATAAGGGAGAAGGTGAGGAGATTAGAAAGCACAAATTGGAAACTACAATATTGCCATGGGTACGAAAGACAGTTTGGGGAATAGAATCAATAATGTTGCAAAGATTTTGTAGGGTATCTGATAGACACTTGTCTTATTAGGGAGACCACTTCATGGATGGTGTAGATGCCTGATCACTGCACTGTACACCTGAAGCTGAAGCTGAATAATATTGAATGTCAACTATAATTTTATATATATATGGTCACAGGATGTGGAGTACAGCATAGGGAATAGAGTCAATGGAATTGTAATAGATATATACGATGTCAGGGGGCAATAAATTAAGGGAGGGGGTTATCACTTAGTGAAGGACAAAATGTCTAACTACTGCATTATTTTGTACACCTGAAATTACTAATATAAAAAAAGAAGTCAATGATAATATTGGATATTGGTAATCTGTTGCCCAAATCAAACAGTAGAACATTCACCAGAATTGTCTTCCTCCATTTTTACTAATTGATTAAACTATAAAATCTTAAGATCACCAGAGTCCTCTGAGTTCCGAGAAACAAGATGGCTGCTGTGTAATGTCAGAAATGTTTGGCAAAACAACAACTACAAAAACAAACTGAGTATAAAGAAAATCCAATACACAAATATGTTCTGAACATTTACATTATAGACAATTAAGGGAGTACAAAGACAGATACATAGCTGTCTTTACTCATATTACTCACAATCTAGTTTGGGAGACAAGATATGTATTTATGTATATGGGGGATCATGATTAACAATATCACATCGCAAATAAAAGGTGAATACGGAAAATGGACAATATGAGGCCTGACAATTATGTTCACGAATCCTAGAAAAAGTGCTACATATCTCATTGTTTAATATCACTATAGTCACCTTCAAAGTTCTCCCCTTGGGAAGCTATGCACCGACGCCAGTGCCTAGTCCACCCTTCAAAGCAGTTTTGGGGGAGGGTGAGAAAAAAAAGCAATTTTGGAACTCTTTTTCTGGAATGGCCATCAGAGCTGTCGTCGTATTACCCTTAATGTCCTGAATGTCATCCAAATGTCTTCCTTTCAATATTTCCTTTATCTTCAGGCAAAGAAAGAAGTCATTGGAGGTCAGATCAGGTGAGTAGGGAGGGTGTTCCAATACAGTTATTTGTTTACTGGCTAAAATCTCCCTTACAGACAGTGACGTGTGAGCTGGTGCATTGTCTTGATGCAAGAGCCATGAATTGCTGGCAAAAAGTTCAGGTCGTCTAACTTTATCATGCAACCTTTTCAGCACTTCCCAATAGTAAACTTGGTTAACTGTTTGTCCAGTTGGTACAAATTCATAATGAATAATCCCTCTGGTATCAAAAAAGATTAGAAACATTGTTGCAACATGTTTGTGAACTTAATTGTCTGACCTCATATATAATGAAGTGGAAAAACCCAGAGCCCTAGTCCTGTAATTCTAATCTTATAATTCCCCAAAATAGCTATTTGACATCGAACAAGTCACTTTAACTCTCTGGTTGTCAATCATTTACCTGTAAAAGTAGGAGTTGGATCTCAATTCTTGTTACGCCTTAGAATCATCTGGGAGGCATTTTTTAAATTCCAATGCCTCTGTCCCAGAGATTCTGTTTAATTGATTAGAGGTGGACCCTAGGCATTGGTATTTTGAAATTTCCCCCTAAGCTATTCTAATATGTGGCCACTGTTGAGAACCACTAGACCAGATGATCTTTGAAGTCCTTTCTGGTTAAATAGTTCATTCATAGAACTTCTCTGAATGTCTAGAGTTCACTTTCATCCAGGGATAATGAGAAAGGCTAAACTTGAGTAACTTTGATACGTTATTAGAATCTTAATAGCTGGAATTCAGAAGAAAATGGGCATGACAAGTCATGTGGGAAAGAAAGCACAACATCAATTCAGGTAATACTGTGTAGATTACTATTTTCTTGAATAGTGTAATAACATTTGTAAAAGTGAGTTAAAGTTCAGTCTAATGATTTTTGTACCTTATCCTATAGATAATGGGGAGCTGTAGGAAGTGCTTGACCAGGGGAGAGGCATGAAGCATGATCTATTTGTTTGTTTTGTTTGTTTTTAAAAGATAAGTACGGCAGGCTGAGACAGATTCATATTTTATAGGGACCCATTTTCAAAATGAAAGAAAATGTGTCATTAATGGTACATATAAAAATATGGCCAATTCCAACTCTCCCCCCACCTTCACCCAGGTTCCTGCTCAAAGCAGAGGGCAACAGAGCCCAGACAGAGAGGGGACACCAAGCAGGGTGCCAGAAGGTGGGGGAGCAGATGGCCAAAAACCTGTCTTGGGGAGGTGGCAGGAGGTGAGACCCCCTGTGAGCCAAGATTCCAAACCTCTGGTGCATGGTTCATTGTCCCATCTGATTTAACTTATACAATTTTAAAGGTAAAATAATTTTTATAATTTAAGACAGCAACTACGGAGCATTTCTGAACATGAAGCCCTCTGCAACTGCAATGGTCACATAGTTATGAAGCTGGTCCTTGTGGCAGGAATGTGGAAGGTAGATCCAAAGAATAGGTGGGTTTAAAGAATGGATATATCACATTGTGTGTTCACCACACAGTCAGTTCTCCTTCCATCACCATATATTTGTCTCTTTTACCCTCATCATGTGATATATAGATGATGTATTACAGAATTGTACACCTGAAACCTATTAACTTTACTAACAATTGTCACCCCAATAAACTTTAATTTAAAAAATGAATGGATATAGTTGTGAGGCTATTGTAATAGTCTGAGAGAGCTGAACCTTCACACCTGACACTTCATATTCTTACTCCACATTTCTCAACACCTACCACTTACCTCTTCTCACTTCACAAATATAATAGTCTCACAATGATTTAATCCCATTTACTTGCCTCTTACTATATGTGCTATTGGTGGCATATTTATTACTTCTACACACATTATAAACCTCATCTTATGGTGTTATTACTCAGTCAGTTGCCTTTTAGTTACATATGAGAAGAAAAATAAAAACTATTATTTCATATTCACTTACTCATTTGTAATTCCTGACATTTTTTCTTTCTTTTTTTTAGATGCTGTTTTCCATCTGGTATCATTTCCCTTTAGCTTGATGAGAATCCTTTAATGTTTCTTGTATTACAAGTCAGCCAATGACAAATTATATCCGTTTTTGTTTATCTGAAAATGTCTTTATTTTACCCTCATTCTTGAAGAATATTTTTGTTGGAAATGGACAGGTTGACAGGTTTTATTTTTTTCCCTTTACACACTTTAACGATGCTGTTTCACAATCTTCTGGTCTACACTGTTTCTGATGGGAAAGCAGTAGCCATTCTTACCATTATTCCTTGTATGTAATGGCATTCCATTTTGTAGCTGCCTTCAAGATTTTCTCTATTTTTGGTTCAGTAATTTGATTATCATGTGAATAATTTTGATTCATTTCTAGAAACTTTGCTTGGGGTTTTTTGAGCTATTTGGATCCATAAATCAATATTTTCTATCTTATTGGGAAAATTTTTAACCACTACTTTTCCATTTTTTTTCTCCTCTATTATATACTCTTCTATTTCTGGGATTCCAATTATAAGTATGGTGTATCTCTCAATATTATTCCACAAGTCAGTGGGCTCTTCTCATTTTTGTCAATCTTTTTTCTCCATCTTTCAGGTTGGGTAACATCTATTGTTTTGTCTTCAAGATCACTGGCTCATTATTCTGCCATCTTCAATCTACAATCTAATATTAAGGTCATTTAGTGAATTATTCCTTTCAATTATTGTACTTTTCACATCTAGAAATTCCATATTTTTATACTTTCACTATATCTGCTTCAACTCATCTCTTCACTCATTAAGGTCATGCTTTCCTTTAATTCTCTAAACATATCTTCTTTTAGTTCTTTGAATATTTTTATAATAGCTGCTTTAAAGTCTTTACCTGTTCAATGCAAAGTTTGGATCATCAGTGGGTCAGTTTCTATAGACTTTTTTCCCTTGACTATGAGTTACGTTTTTCTATTTCTTTGTGTGTCTACTAATTTTATTTAAAAATTCTGTTCTGAATATTATTGATGACACATTTTAAATACATTAGACTCTTTTGCCTTCATCTGGAGAGTGTTGATTTCTTTTTAATTGTTGGCCTATCCTCTTAAACTTGTGTTAGCTTAGGTTTACACTTTGGGAGATAAGATCTATAGAAATTCCACAGTTTCTCAAGCTCCTCTTACTTTGTGGAATTCAACTTCCAAACTTTGTATTCTCTGCAAATTTTGTTAGGGTTTGCTTTTAGTATTTGTTAGGGTAGGTTTAGAGTCAGCCATAGTGTAGTCCGTCATCTTAAAGTACAGCCATTCTGGTATCTCAGCTCAGGATGTTACTGAAGTGTTAATGAGGACTTTATACTCTGGCTTGGTCAGACTTACAATGTTTCCCAGTGTCATTTGAGCGCTAGTATTTCTGTTCTCTTCCCAATCTCATAGAAACTTCTCCCTAGTAAACATCATGCACTCTCACCCAGCACTTTTTTTTTTTTTAATTTTATTTTATTAAATTTATTGGGGTGACAATTGTTAGTAAAATTACATAGATTTCAGGTGTACAATTCTGTATTACATCATCTATAAATCCCATTGTGTGTTCATCACCCAGAATCAGTTCTCCTTCCATCACCATATATTCGATCCCCCTTACCCTCATCTCCCACCCCCCACCCCCCATCCCCCTTACCCTCTGGCAACCACTAAACTATTGTCTGTGTCTATGAGTTTCTGTTTCTCATTTGTTTGTCTTGTTCTTTTGTTGTTTTTGGTTTATATACCACATATCAGTGAAATCACATAGTTCTCTGCTTTTTCTGTCTGACTTGTTTCGCTCAGCATTACTCTCTCAAGATCCATCCATGTTGTCACAAATGTTCCTATATCATCTTTTCTTACTGCCGAATAGTATTCCATTGTGTATATATACCACAACTTCTTTATCCATTCATCTATCGAAGGACATTTTGGTTGTTTCCATGTCTTGGCCACCGTAAACAAAGCTGCAATGAACATTGGAGCACACGTGTCTTTATCTCTAAATGTTTTCAGATTTTTTGGGTAGATACCCAGGAGAGGGATTGCTGTCACCCAGCACTTTCACCAGTCAGTTGAGAACTCATGGGATATTCATGGCTCAGACTCCTGGGTGCCCTCTCTCTGTGCAATTCCTTTCTCTTCAGTCCCCTGCCCTGTAAATTCCAGACGTTTCAGCTCCCCTGAACTCTCAGGTCTTCCTTCTCAGTCCAGTGGGACCACTGTGCCCTGCTTAGAGTTCAGTCCTCTTCACCGTGTTAGGGAAGTTGTCTTCAGGCAGAGTGTTGTCTGTTGTCCAAATTCTGAAAACTGTTGCTTTATATATTTTATTCTGTTTCATGGTTGATTATGGCAGGGAGGCTTATCTGATACCAGTTACTCCATCATGGTTGGAAATCATATTTTTTGGTCAACTCCTTTCCTACTGGTGGTTGTATTCTTCTGGCCAGACTCATGGGTTATGATTCTGAGTCTTTAAGTGGTCTACTTTTAATATACTTATTACCACTTTATAAAATTACATATGCAAGGCCAGAATTAGTGAGTCGATGGTAATGAAACAGTATTATTTATACTAAATATAGCACCATGAAAGGTCCACCATTTGTATGGCTGTTCAATACTTAATCAATTAGCAGTTGTTTTTAAGATTGGTTACTTGTTAGTCATTATGCCTCTCATTTCCCTTCAGCCCCTATGCCTCTCAGCCCCATTAATTAGCTTTCTAGTTTTTCATACAATTAATATTTATTGAAACTTTGCTATGTCACACACACACACACACACACACACACTATCCTGTGCACTATGGATACAGAGATTAAATGCAGTTTTGTAAGAAAATTACTGTCTAATGAGAGAGGCAGATAAGTAAATAGTTTATTAACACAATGCTCAAGTTGTTGGAATATTTAGTATACTATCTAGAAACTGACAAATAGGGAAATGTTGATACCTGTCTCACTGATCTGTTATAAATGACTAATTAATTTAATTATTACTTGACATCTTATTTTTCCATCAGCCCATACTCAAACTGTGTGTCATTCAAAAATCTTCCTGGGTATTTGTTTAACATCTACAAAGTCAATCCACTTAATTTTTGTTATATTGAGTAACACAATATAAATTCTTTCAGATATAACATTTTAGACATAAATATAATTTATGTGTTTTGATCAAACCTTATAAATATGCAGTCATATGAGTAGGAAAATGAAATACAATTTTATTGTTCCTTTCCCTTTGTAGGAAAAATAATAAAGCCATTCATTCAATATACAGTACTTTTTATGTTTAATCCACAATTGAGGATACTATAGTTGGCTTCTCAAACTGTATGGTGAAATAGAAGGGATTGAGAGAAAGCACATGAAACACCTAGTGCCTCTTTATTGAAGGCTAAGGGTTGGAATAGTTCTATTTGATGGGTTAAGTGTTGACCTATAAAAGTGGAGAAAATAGGCCAGGGAATAAGGGGTAAGCCTGGTGGAAAGAAGTTAAAGTGTGGTTGCTATAGAGTTATACAATTCCTATACCTGATAAAAGAGAGGAAAACCAAAGGGGTTCTTTCATGTGTTGGAATAGGAAGTTTCAGAATGTTCTTATGAAAAATAAGCAATGATCTTGCTTAACTGCTAACTGGGCTTCCTGGAGACTTTTTCTGTCCTTTTATTCCAACATTAGCAGTTTAATCAGGTTTGTGAAGAGAGAGAAGAGCTTGTTAAAACTCCTGTTTCAACTTTTTTTCCCCTCTTTCCTGCTCACTGTTCAAAATTAACCAGTAAATGAAAAGCCCACATGGTAATGTTTCAGCTCATTAATGTGAAGGGAAATGGGAGACATGAATAACAAACAAGTAACCAATATTAAAAATAACTGCTAATTGATGAAGTGCAGATGATGGACCTTTCATGGTGCTATGTTTAACTAAAATTGAGATTCATCTATAAAAACTTTGTTTTAGAGGAGATGGAAAAATTGAGCTTTAGAAGAGCAAAAAGTGGGTTTTAAAAAACGTAGAGGGGGTAGCCAGATGGCTCACTTGGTTAGCAGACGAGCTCTTAACAAGAGGGTTGCCAGTTCAATTCCCACATGGACCAGTGAGCTGCGCCCTCCACAAGTAGATTGAAGACAATGAGCTGCCACTGAGCTGCGGTGGGGTGGCCGGATGGCTCAGTTGGTCAGACCGTGAGCTCTTAACAACAAGGTTGCCAGTTCAATTCCCTCATGGGATGGTGGGCTGCGCCCCTGCAACTAAGACTGAAAAAGGCGACTGGACTTGGAGCTGAGCTGCGCCCTCTACAACTAGATTGAAGGACAACGACTTGATGGATCCTGGGAAAACACACTGTTCCCCAATATTTCCCAATAAAATTTAAATAATAATAATAATAATAATAATAATAACAAAATGAAGAGGAAATGAATGTAGAATATCCAAATGCTTGGGAAGATAATAGGACTATATTCTCAGCTATAATCTATTTGTTTCTCTTTTCTCTCTGAATTTTTATTTTAAAGCATCCAGGTTTTCAATACATTGAACATAAAAGTTACTTTAGGTCAGTAGCAAATATTTAGCATCAATGAAAAAATAACTGATCATTTCTTGGTCTTTGGGGCATGGGGTAACAGAAGAAGGAAGACAGTGAAAGCCTTCTCTATTTTGATTGCTAAATTTCAATGCCAACAACAAGACTAGAATATATGTTTGTGGGCAGAAATGCTGTGGATGATGACTGCTTAATGAAATGGTCAAAGTAGACTTCTTAGATATAGGTTTCTGTACGGTCTTTTGTTTTAAGATTGATTCTATGTAAATTTTTGCCATGTGTGGAGCCAAACCACTTGGTTTCATATCACATCTCTCCCGTTTATTAATTTAACCTCTCTGTACCTCAATTCATTTGGTTTATTTTTTTAATGGGCAGGGAATAACATATTTTTAGTGTTGTAAGGATTTAATTAAATTATGAATTTAAAATTACTAACATAAATTTTGGCATAAAAGTAGATGGTAAATAAATGGAAGTTATATTATTCACCAGAATAAAAACTCTATGATGGTATAAACTGTGCATTATTCATAATTGTATCCTCAGTACTTTCTTAAGTACCAGGCACATAAAAAATGTTGAATGAATGAATAAACCTCAATCCCCCGCTGCATAAATTCATATGTAAATTTGCCATATCAAGAATGGTATTGGCCGTTATTAGTTAATTCTCATTGAAGGCAAGCAATATAGTCAACAACAGAGTCGCATTCCATGTAGGAAAAGTTTACTCTGGCTGTGCTCCTGTGTATAATACAGGTACTTGAATTACAATACCTGACCACTAGAGGGCAGAGAGCTAGCAACTGGCTTTCTGACAACTTACCAGTTGGAATAAATGAAGGGCATATGGTTTGGGTTTTAACTTTGGGGTGTTTCTTCTTTAAATTATTTCATTTTATCAGTGAAATATAATAATATCTACATAAAAATGATATATAATAATATGTAGTATGTCTCTCAAATGTTCTTCTTGGATACCACGATTTAATCTATGTTGGTTTTAGACTATTGGGTATAGCAGAAATATTCACTGAAGGCATTTAATTTCTTCTTTTGCTTTCATTAAAGTGTTAGCATATCCATTTGATCCTCATTGATTTGATTAAAAAGTACTCATAAATATAATGATACTGTTCTAGTCCCTTGCACTTTGTAATCCCTTTCTTAGTTGAAACAAATCCTCTTGAAGAATACAAACACAAATGACAAATTCATAATTTATCAGTAGTCAAAGAAACAACAAAATGAGGGGAGAAAGGGCAAGCATGAGCTGATAGTAAATTATAATTGTATAAAAGTACAGCAAAGACCTCTTTTGAATGGGAGCAGAGATAATCAGCAACCCTCCAACATGTACACATTGTATAGGCAAGTGAACTCTGGTCTTTGTAATAGTGAGAGTCAGCCAGCTGAGCCTTTGAAGATTACCATGGTGATAACATTTGGCTTTTATCTGAAATTCATGGCATTCTTACCAGAGTTATGAAAGGGTTTCCTCTTTCACTATGCTTTCAAATGCAGTGACAAAAATAAATGTTTTTGTCTTTCCATTATGTAGGTATATCTGTAACTTATTAATAAAAATGTGTGGTTAGCTTTCCTGTGATTAGCTTTTTAGTGTGATTATGAAATTAACTTCACTTAATTGGGAGGCTTAATTGTAACCATATTTCAGTGGATAAAAAGACAGGTATTGGAATCAGGATACCTAGAATCAGAATCCATACCTGTCATATATGAACTTCAACAAATCCCTTTGTCTTTCTGTACCTCAGTTTGTTCATCTGTAAAATAGGAAGGAATAATACCCAGATCATACAAGTTTAAAAATGTTATCCTAAGTGTTAAATACTTTTTTTTATCCATTCTAATCTTATTACATAAAGTAAGAGACAGAGAGAGATGAAGGGTATAGATATTTTTGAGTTTTAGATATGAGAATTTTTAGATTCTTGTGTTGGTTGCTAGTCAATATAATTAATTACATTTCACTACATATGTGGGACTTTTTCCAAAATAGCACAGAAAACACTGAGCATTTTCATTGCATTTCAGGAGAAAAGCAACACACTTACTATACAACATATTTGCCAAAATGATGAAATGTTCTTTTTTATTGCAATATAAGTAATATACTCAAGTAGGTTTCAGTGAGTAGAAAATCTATCTGTGTCACTTCATTTAAAGAACTGTAGCTATCTTATTTTAGATTAGAAGTGTGGTGGCTAAAACTTTATCCTGTCTTTCAAAACCATGCTTTCCATGTGTAAGGGAAATGGGAATGACTAAGCTTGTTTAGATAGGCACACAAATGCCTGTCAATCAGTGACCCAAGTCTTCCCTCAGAACGAGCATAATTGGAGAAACTGACCTATTTCATTTTATGCTGCATTGAAGAACCAGAAGCAAATATGGAACTATTAAATGCATAAATGAGTTTGGGCAAAACTGGGGAGAAAATGCAAAAAATGAATGGTGAAAAATAAAACCTGAATAGAAAATTGCTATCTCCTTATAGAAGCAAGACTAATGAAAATAATTTTAACAGTTTTATTGAAGTATAATGCACATATCATAAAATTCAACAATACAGAGAATTCAGTGGATTTTAGTATACTCACAGTGTTATGAAATTATCATCATTATCCAATCTTAGAATATTTTCATCAACCCAAAGAGGAACCCTGTACTCATGAAGTTGTCAATCCCCATTCTCCCTTCCCCACCCCCAGACCCTGCAAACCACTATTCTACTTTTTGTCTCTATAAATTTGCCTATTCTGGACATTTCATAAAAGTGGAATCATACAACATGTGGCCTTTTGTATCTGGCTAATTTCATTAGCATACGTTTTCAAGTGCATCTATGTTGAAGCATACAAGGTCTGACAATTACGTTCGCAAACTTGTTGCAATGATGTTTCTAACCTTGTTTGATATCAGAGGGATTATTCATTATGAATTTGTACCAAGTGGACAAATAGTTAACCAAGTTTACTATTTGGAAGTGCTGAAAAGGCTGTGTGAAAAAGTTAGATGACCAGAACTTTTCACCAACAACTCATGGCTCTTGCATCACGACAATGCACCAGGTCACACGGCACTGTCTGTGAGGGAGTTATTAGCCAGGAAACAAATAACTGTGTTGGAACACCCCCCTACTCACCTGCTCTGACCCCCAATAACTTCTTTCTTTACCAGAAGATAAAGGAAATATTGAAAGGAAGACATTTGGATGACATTCAGGACATCAAGGGTAATACAGCGAGAGCTCTGATGGTCATTCCAGAAAAAGAGTTCCAAAATTGCTCTGAAGGGAGGACTAGGTGCCGGCATCAGTGCATAGCTTCCCAAGGGGAGTACTTTAAAGATAGCCGTAGTGATATTTAGCAATGAGATAGGTAGCACTTTTTCTAGGATGAGTTTGTGAACTTTATTGTCCAACTTTCGTATATCAGCACAGTATTCGATTTTATTGCCTAGTAATATTTAATTGTATGGATATACCAAGTTTTATTTATCATTCATCATGTGATTAACTTTTGGGTTGTTCCCAATTTTAGGCTGTTATGAACATACATGTACAAGCTTTTGTGTGGCCACCGTTTTTCATTTCACGTGGAATGACAATTACGTTTGCGAATTCATCCTAGAAAAAGTCCTACATACCTCATTGCTGAATATCACTATGGTCACCTTCAAAGTACTCCTCTTGGGAAGCTATGCACCAATGCCAGCACCTAGTCCACCCTTCAAAGCAGTTTTGGAATTCTTTTTCTGGAATGGCCATCAGAGCTGTTGTCGTATTACCCTTGATGTCCTGAATGTCATTAAAATGTCTTCCTTTCAATATTTCCTTTATCTTCAGGTAAAGAAAGAAGCCATTTGGGGCCAGTTCAGGTGATTAGGGAAGGTGTTCCAATGCAGTTATTTGTTTGTTGGCTAAAAACTCCCTCACAGACAGTGCCATGTTAGCTGGTGCATTGTCGTGATGCAAGAGCCATGAATTGTTGACGAAAAGTTCAGGTCACTTTCATCTAACTTTTTCATACAGCTTTTTCAGCACTTCCAAATAGCGAACTTGGTTAACTGTCCAGTTGGTACAAATTCATAATGAATAATCCCTCTGACATCAAACAAGTTTAGCAACATCATTTTGACACTTGATTTGGACTGACAGAGCTTTTTTGGTCGTGAAGAATTGGCTGACTTCTATTGTGCACTTTGACGCTTTGTTTCAGGGTCGTATTAGTACACCCATGTTCCATCACCAGTGATAACATGGCCTAAAACATCGTCTTGTCTCTCCAAAAGGGCCTGGCAAACTTCGACTCTCCTTTGCTTTTGTTCATCGGTGAGCTGCCTCAGGACCATTTTTGCACACACCTTTCTCATGCCAAGATTTTCAGTTAAGATTTTCCTGTTTCAAACAACGAATACAGTAAAGTTGTCAGCTACAAAATCAACGTACAAAAGTCCATTGCATTCCGATATACTAACAATGAAATCTCAGAAAAAGAAACAAACAAACAAACAAAAAAACAATTCCTTTTGCAATTGCAGCAAAAAGAATAAAATGCCTAGGAATAAACTTAACCGAGCATGTGAAAGACCTATATGCTGAAAACTATAAGACATTTTTGAAAGAAATTGAAGAAGACACAAAGACATGGAAAGATATTCCGTGCTCATGGATTGGAAGAATCAACATAGTTAAAATTGCCATATTACCCAAGGCAATATACAGATTTAATGCAATCCCCATCAAAATCCCAACGGAATTTTTAAAAGAAATAGAACAAAAAAATCATCAGATTTGTTTGGAAGCACAAAAGACCACGAATAGCCAAAGCAATCTTAAGACAAAAGAACAATGCTGGAGGTATCACACTCCCTGACTTTAGCTTGTACTACAGGCAACAATAATCAAAACAGCATGGTATTGGCAGAAAAACAGATACATAGCCAATGGAATCGAATTGAGAACCCAGAAATAAAACCGCATAAATATGGACAGATAATTTTTGACAAAGAAGCTAAAAACATACAAAGACAGCCTCTTCAATAAATCGTGCTGGGAGAATTGGATAGCCACGTGCAAAAGAATGAAACTGGACTGCTATATGTCACCATGTACCAAAATTAATTCAAACTGGATCAAAGACTTAAGCATAAGACCTAAAACAATAAGATGCATGGAAGAAAACATAGGTACTGAACTTATGGACCTTGGTTTCAAAGAGCGTTTTGTGAATTTGACTCCAAAGGCAAGGGAAGTAAAAGCTAAAATAAATGAATGGGACTATATAAACTTAAAAACTTCTGCACAGCAAAAGAAACCATCGACTAAATAAAGAAGCCACCAACTGAATGGGAGAAGACTTTTGCAAACAGTGCCTCCAATAAGGGGCCAGTATCCAAATATACAGGGAACTCACGCAACTCAACAACAAAAAAACAAACAACCCAATTGAAAAATGGGCAGAGGGCTTGCAGAGACATTTCTCCAAAGAGGACATACAAATGGCAAATAGACATATGAAAAAATGCTCAACATCACTAATCATCAGAGAAATGCAAATCAAAACCACAATGAGATATCACCTCACCCGAGTCAGAATGGCTATCATCAACAAGACAAATAGTAACAAGTGTTGGAGAGGCTGTGGAGAAAAAGGAACCCTCATACACTGTTGGTGGGAATGCAGACTGGTGCAGCCGCTATGGAAGGCAGTGTGGAGGTTCCTCAAAAAATTATGAATAGGAGGTCCGGAAAAATGGCGGTGTGAGGTGAGCCTCTGTAAAGCTCCCCTGGAATTTACAAAGAATCGAACAACAAAAACTCCACAAAGGACTCCCTGCACAGCAGACAGGCAAGACGAAGAGGCCCACTACCGACTGAAATCACCTACAGGTGGGAGATTCGCGCGAGTGTGGGGAGGAGGAGGGAAGGGAGAAGCGCAGAGATGGAGCCGCGCGGGCGCAGGACGCAGACATAGCTCAGTGCGCCGAGCTCGCTGCTTCCCGGAACTACCACACCTGCGGGAGAGGGAAGAACTCGGACTGCTAGGGCTCCGCCAGGGCTCCACAGGGCTGAGGGGACAGCATATAACACGGCTGAACCCAACGCTCACGGCAGAGACCTCGGAGAAAAGACTGAGGGAAAAAGGCTGAAAACGGTGGTTTAAGCCCTCACTGCCGAGCAGAGAACGGAGCCTTAGGCACTGAGACTAGCCGCCTCCTCCGTTCCCTCCCAGAGCTCGCCCCGCCCCCACCTGCCCAGTGCTAGAAGCGAAACAGTAGCAGTGTCAGATCAAAACAACAGAAAATTTGCTGTTTTGAGAACTGTGGACCGCAGACACAAATTCACAGCCCAACTAGTTCTGGCAAAGCGGAGGGAGCTGTGGAAGCAGGACCGGCTGTGGTGGTGGTCGCCGCCATTGCTCTGCGCCACCTCTCACAACTCACCCTGCCCCTGGCCCCACCTATCTGGGCGGATCCCTGCAGGAGTAAACAGAACTGCTGAAACACATGGGCTCTGAATCAGAAGCTGGAAGAGCTTTGGAACATCAAAAGCTCTCCGCATACCCACCGGGACACTGTGCCCTGTGACCTAGACGAACTATTAACAGAGGAGAGCCCGTCTCCCAGGGAATCCCCCCATTGTGTGAGAAGCTAGAGTAGTGCAGAGAAAACATAGCACTACCTTGTGAGAGAGGAAAAAAGCCTGCAGTCGGAGAAAAAGTAAAACATTCTATCAACAAGTACTGGAAAACAAAAGAAAGACCTCTTCCTATCAACTTGTTGCAGAAGTCACTTCTGTAGATGTCTAGGAAGAGAAATAGTAAACCAGTAATCGCCATGAATAACCAAGGTAACAAGATAGCTCAGAAAGAAAGTGAAAAATCTCCAGAAAAGGCACTTCAAGATACAGAAATATGTGACTTAAATGACAGAGAATTCAAGATTGCAGTTCTGAAAAAACTCAACGAGATACAAGAAAACACAGATAGGCAGTTAAATGAACTCAGAAACTCAATTAAAGAACAGCATGAGTATTTTACGAAAGAGATTGAAATTTTAAAAAAGAACCAAATAGAATTTCTGGAGATTAAGAACTCAATAGAAGAAATGAAGAATGAAATAGCCAGCATAGGTAGTAGAGTTGACCAGATGGAGGAAAGAATCAGTGACATCGAAGACAGAAACCTGGAAATGACACAGATAGAAGAAGAAAGAGACTTGAGACTTAAAAGAAATGAAAGAACTCTACAAGAACTTTCTGACTCCATCAGAAAGAGCAATATAAGAATAATGGGCATACCAGAAGGAGAAGAAAGAGAGAAGGGAACAGAGAATATATTCAAACAAATTGTCGATGAGAACTTCCCAAATTTGTGGACAGAACTGAACCCTCGAATCCAAGAAGCAAACAGAACACCTAGTTACCTCAATCCCAACAGGCCTTCTCCAAGGCACATTGTTTTGAAGCTGTCTAAAATCAACGACAAAGAAAGAATCCTCAAGGCAGCCAGGGAAAAGAAGACGGTAACTTACAAAGGAAAGCCCATTAGATTATCATCAGATTTTTCAGCAGAAATTCTACAAGCCAGGAGGGAGTGGAACCAAATATTCAAACTATTGAAAGAGAGAAATCATGAGCCAAGAATAATATATCCAGCAAAGATATCCTTTAGATATGAAGGAGGAATAAAGACCTTTCCAGACATACAGAAGCTGAGGGAATTTTCTAATACACGACCTGCACTACAAGAATACTAAAGGAGGCTATTCGACCACCATCAACAGGGACAATTTGTGGCAACCAAAACTCAAAAAGGGGGAGAGTAAAGGCCTGAACCGGAATATGGGAATGGAGAAAGTAAGCGTGCTGAAGATAATGGAATACTCTAAATATCAAAATTTCTTTTTCATAAACTTAAGGGTAACCACTCAAAAACAATCCAGAACTGAAATATATACTGAAATAAAAGAAAAAACAGAGGGAAACATCAGAGAATACCACCACACAGAAATAATAGACAACAATAAAAAGGCAAAGAAACAATGGAGACAAAGCCTTACCAGAAAACTAAAGATAGAATGACAGGAAATCCACACATATCAATAATCACCCTAAATGTAAATGGACTGAACTCACCAATAAAAAGGCACAGAGTAGCAGATTGGATCAAAAAACTAAACCCAAGCATATGCTGTCTCCAAGAGACACATCTCAGCTACAACGACAAGCATAGACTCAAAGTGAAAGGGTGGAAATTGACACTCCAAGCAAATGGTACCCAGAGAAAATCAGGTGTAGCCATAATGATATCAGATGAAACAGACTTCAAGGTGAAAAAGATAACAGGAGACAAAGATGGACATTTCATAATGGTGAAGGGGACTGTACAACAAGAAGACATAACAGTCATCAATATTTATGCCCCCAATCAGGGAGCACCGAAATACACCAAGCAACTACTAACAGAACTAAAGGGAGAAATTGACCAAAACACAATTATACTAGGGGACTTAAATACATCATTGACAGCTATGGATAGATCATCCAAACAGAAAATAAATAACGAAATAGTAGCCCTAAATGACACATTAGATGAAATGGACATAATTGACATTTATAGAGCACTTCATCCTAAAACATCAGACTATACATTCTTCTCTAGTGTACACGGAACATTCTCAAGGATAGACCATATATTGGGACATAAAATCAGTCTCAACAAATTTAAGAAGATTGAAATCATACCATGCATATTCTCTGATCACAAGGCTTTGAAATTGGATATCAACTGTAAAAAGAAAGCAGGAAAAAACACAAATACATAGAGATTAAACAACATACTTTTAAAGAAGGACTGGGTCAAAGAAGAAGTTAGAGGAGAGATCAAAAGATACATAGAAACAAATGACAAAGAAAATACATCCTACCAAAATTTTTGGGATGCAGCGAAAGCAGTTTTAAGAGGGAAATTTATCTCACTACAGGCCTATCTCAAGAAACAAGAAAACTCCCAAATAAATAACCTCATGTTACACCTTAAAGAACTAGAAAAAGAACAACAAGTGAAACCCAAGGTCAGCAGAAGAAAAGAACTAACAAAAATTAGAGCAGAGCTAAATGAAATAGAGAACAAAAAGACAATAGAAAAAATTAATGTGACAAAGAGCTGGTTCTTTGAAAAGATTAACAAAATTGACAAACCCTTGGCTAGACTTACTAAGATAAAAAGAGAGAAGACACTGATTAACAAAATCAGAAACGTAAAAGGGGAAGTTATCACGGACTCCACAGAAATACAAAGGATCATCCAAGAATACTATGAAGGACTGTATGCCACCAAATTCAACAACCTAGAAGAAATGGACAAGTTCTTAGAAACATATAGCCTTCCAAGGCTGAACCATGAAGAACTGGAAAATCTAAACAGACCGATCACCAGTAACGAAATTGAATCAGTCATCCAAAATCTTCCCAAAAGCAAAAGTCCAGGACCAGATGGCTTCACTAGTGAATTCTACCAAACCTTCAAAGAGGATGTAATACCAATCCTGCACGAACTCTTCCAAAAAATTGAAGAAGAGATAGTACTCCCTAACTCATTCTATGAGGCCAACATTACCCTGATACCAAAACCTGGTAAGGACAGCAAAAAAAAGAAAACTACAGACCAATATCTCTGATGCATACCGATGCAAAAATCCTAAATAAAATTCTAGCAAATCGAATACAACAATGCATTAAAAAGATTATTCATCACGACCAAGTGGGGTTCATCCCCGGGGCACAAGAATGGATCAACATACGCAAATCCATAAATGTGATACATCACATAAACAAAATAAAGGACAAAAATCATATGATTATATCAATTGATGCAGAAAAAGCATTTGACAAGATACAACATCCATTTATGATTAAAACACTTAATAAAATGGGTATAGAAGGAAAATACCTTAACATAATAAAGGCCATATATGAAAAGCCCTCTGCTAATCTCATAATTAATAGAGAAAAACTGAGGCCCTTTGCTCTACGTTCAGGAACACGACAGGGATGTCCCCTATCACCTCTGCTTTTCAACATAGTGTTGGAAGTCCTTGCCAGAGCAATAAGGCAAGAGAAAGAAACAAAAGGCATCCAAATTGGGAATGAAGAAGTTAAATTGTCACTCTTTGCAGATGACATGATGCTATATATAGAAAACCCTAAAGACTCCACCAAAAAGCTATTAGAAACAATCAACGAATACAGTAAAGTTGCTGGCTACAAAATCAACTCACAAAAGTCCATTGCCTTCCTATATACTAACAATGAAATCTCAGAAAAAGAAATACAAAAAACAATTCCTTTTGCAATTGCAGCAAAAAGAATAAAATACCTAGGAATAAACTTAACCAAGGATGTGAAAGACCTATATGCTGAAAACTATAAGACATTTTTGAAAGAAATTCAAGAAGACACAAAGAAATGGAAAGACATCCCGTGCTCATGGATTGGAAGAATCAACATAGTTAAAATGGCCGTATTACCCAAAGCAATATACAGATTCAATGCAATCCCCATCAAAATCCCAATGGCATATTTTAAAGAAATAGAACAAAAAATCATCAGATTTGTTTGGAACCACAAAAGACCCCGAATAGCCAAAGCAATCTTAAGGAAAAAGAACTATAATGGAGGTATCACACTTCCTGACTTTGGCTTGTACTACACGGCTACAATAATCAAAACAGCATGGTATTGGCAGAATAACAGGCACATAGACCAATGGAATAGAATTGAGAACCCAGAAATAAAACCACATAAATATGGACAGATAATTTTTGACAAAGAAGCTAAAAACATGCAATGGAGCAAAGACAGCCTCTTCAATAAATGGTGCTGGGAGAATTGGATAGCCACGTGCAAAAGAATGAAACTGGACTGCTATTTGTCACCATGTACCAAAGTTAATTCAAAATAGATCAAAGACTTAAGCATAAGACCTGACACAATAAACTGCATAGAAGAAAACATAGGTACTAAACTTATGGACCTTGGGTTCAAAGAGCATTTTATGAACTTGACTCCAAAGGCAATGGAAGTAAAAGCTAAAATAAATGAATGGGACTACATGAAACTTAAAAGCTTCTGCACAGCAAAAGAAACCACTGACAAAATAAAGAGGCCACCAACTGAATGGGAGAAGATTTCTGCAAACAGTGCCTCCGATAAGGGGCTAGTATCCAGAATATACAAGGATCTCATGCAACTCAACGACAAAAAAAACAAACAACCCAATTGAAAAATGGGCAGAGGACTTGAAGAGACATTTCTCCAAAGAGGACATACAAATGGCAAATAGACGTATGAAAAAATGCTCAACATCACTAATCATCAGAGAAATGCAAATCAAAACCACAATGAGATATCACCTCACCCCAGTCAGAATGGCTATCATGAACAAGACAAATAGTAACAAATGTTGGAGAGGCTGTGGAGAAAAAGGAACCCTCATACACTGTTGGTGGCAATGCAGACTGGTGCAGCCATTATGGAAGGCAGTGTGGAGGTTCCTCAAAAAATTACGAATAGAATTGCCATATGACCCAGCAATCCCTCTCCTAGGTATCTACCTAAAAAATCTGAAAACATTTAGAGATAAAGACACGTGTGCTCCAATGTTCATTGCAGCTTTGTTTACGGTGGCCAAGACATGGAAACAACCAAAATGTCCTTCGATAGATGAATGGATAAAGAAGGTGTGGTATATATACACAATGGAATACTATTCGGCGGTAAGAAAAGATGATATAGGAGCATTTGTGACAACATGGTTGGATCTTGAGATTATAATGCTAAGGCAAATAAGTCAGACAGAAAAGGCAGAGAACTATATTATTTCACTGATATGTGGTATATGAACCAAAAGCAACAAAAGAACAAGACAAACAAATGAAAAACAAAAACTCATAGACACAGACAATAGTTTAGTGGTTACCAGAGGGTAAGGGGGGAGGGAGTGGTATAGGGGATCAAATATATGGTCATGGAAGAAGTGACTCTGGGTGGTGAACACACAATGGGATTTATAGACGATGTAATACAGAATTGTACACCTGAATTCTATGTAATTTTACTAATAATTGTCACCCCAATAAGCTTTAATTTAAAAAAAAGATTTTCCTATTTCTGTATCCGTGTTTACTTGGTCTGCTATGCTTCTCACAGTCAGACAGTGATTTGGACACATAATTCGATGAATTTTTGCAATGCTTTTGTCAGTTCTGCCTATTACTGGCCACCCTGACCTGTCTTCATCAGTGATGCGTTCTCTCCCCTTATAAAAACGTTTAATCCATTTGTACACTGCCATTTTCTTCATGGCATTATCCCCATAAACTTGGACTAACATGTCCCTGATATTATTTCCACTCTTGCCAAGTTTAACAAAAACTTGAATGTTTGTTGGTTGCTCTAATTCAAGCTCAGCCATTCATTCTCTCAACGGCACACAAAGACATGCAACAATAATGAACACCACTCAACAAGACACCACCACACGTTGACACTAACACAGCTGTGAGACCCTGATATATCAAGGTTATGAAACCTTACCGAGCTGTTTGTACATTGCTGCCAATGTAAGCGCATGGTGGCAATTTTGCAAACTTAATTGTCAGACCTCATATACCTAGAAGTGGAATTCCTGGGTCATATGATACCCATATGTTTAATCTTTTGAGGAACTGTCAGACAGTTTTTCCAAAGCAACTGCACTATTGCCCCATTTTACTTTCCTATGAACAATGCATGATGCTTCCAATTTCTCTACATCCTCACCAACACTTATTATTGTATGTCTTTTTGATTGTAGGTATCCTAATGGGTGTGAAATGGTATCTTGTGGTTTTGATTTGTATTTCTCTGATGAATGATTATATTAAGCATCTTTTCATGTGGTCATTGGCCATTTGTGTATCTTTTTTGGACAAATGTCTATTAGACACTTTGAACAAT
Source organism: Rhinolophus sinicus (assembly GCF_057876585.1). Lineage (NCBI taxonomy): Eukaryota > Metazoa > Chordata > Mammalia > Chiroptera > Rhinolophidae > Rhinolophus > Rhinolophus sinicus. The sequence goes on from NC_142518.1 coordinate 99,748,816, forward strand.
TTATATTAAAAAAATATTTTCTTTTTTAAAAGATTTTTATTAAAATAGAGCTAACATATAATACTGTATTAGTTTCATATGCACATCACAGTTATTCAACATTTATATACATAAAGAAGTGATCACTGATCATTGAGAATCACCTGAAGTTTAGCTGAACCAAAGCCCTACAACTACAGACATACAAAAAAATGCCACCCGAGACTAATAGGAGGGGCAGAGAGAGGGAACGGACTGGTCCCACACCCATGTGTGACCACTAAAAATTGGAAGGTATATCTCCGCTGTGGAGGTACTCCCAGAGGAGTGAGGGGTCCTAGGCCCACACCAGGCTTCCTGGCCCAGGGTTCCAGTGCCATGGAGAAAACTTTCTGTAACTTCTGGATGTGAAAACCAAAGAAGATTTTGGCTGAGACCAGGGCAGCTGGAGTCCCAGGTGCTCCTCTTAAAGGGAACATGCACAGACTTACTTGCTGATGAATCCACTCTGAGCTCCAGTGCTGGGACAACGGCTTGAAAGATGCCAGGAACATACAGGGCGGAACTAAAATTGTCTGGCTTCACAGCAAGGGCTGGAGGGGAAGCTTTCTCCCGGATAGAGAAGCTGGTGGAAGCCATTGTTTCTTTGTTGGAGTGGGAGTGAGCCCTCCCCACTCCCGGTGTGCAATCACAGGCGGCCACCATATCTGACTCTCCACCAACCTGGCTAACACCATTCATTCACTCTGCCCTGTGATTCTGAGAACCTGCCCCTCCCAACTTTCAGGCATACCCAAATTACTCCAGTGGCTTTTCATACAAACAACTTATCTTAGCTCGTGCTATGGATTTTCACAAATTCTCTCAAAGCTTCACAAAGCCCAAACAAGAAGCATCTGGCTTCAGCATGTCCTGTACCTCTGGCTAAGCAGCCCTAAGCCCGGCACTAGCGAAAGTCAGACTTGGTTCAAAGATTGGTCTCACAAGGCACCTCTAAGCCCAGTGTAGACAGTGGCCATTTGTAGATTTCTTTGAGGCTAATACTAAGTGGCCCTGGGCAGAGCACAGGCTGCTAAACTTGGCCTGCAGTGGGTTCCCTCCCAGGAGGCCCCAGGGCTGGCATGCCTGGTGGCCAGCTTTGGACCAAGCCATAGCATCACCCAGCTACCTCCAAGGACAGCACACCCAAAGGGCAGACTGGGCAGGCACCAGCGCCCCCTTGGGGAGCCTGGTGTGGGACTGGGACCCCCACTCCTCCAAGGGGATCTTCACAGCCAAGATATCCCTCCTCATTTTTGATTGTCATACGTGGTGTGGGACCAGCCAGTTCCCTGTCTCTACCAGTTTCGAGGTGGCTTCTTTTGTGTGTCCTTAGGGCTTTGGTTCAGCTAGACTTCAGGTGATTCTCAGTGATGACTGTTCTGTAGTTTCCTTGTAATTTAATGTGGTCATGAGAGGTGGCAAGCACAGGGTTTACCTATACCATCTTGACTGGAAAATCTTTGGCCAATTTTTAATTGGGTTATTTGTTATTATATTGTTGACCTATGAGTTCTTTATATATTCTGAAAGCAAGCCTCTTACTACATGTATGATTTGCAAATATTTTATTCTATTTTTTAACTTATTTTTTCACTTTCTTGGTGATATCCTTTGACACACAATTTTTAAATTTTTGACAAAGTCCAATTTATCCATTTTCTTCTTTTATTGCCTGTGTTTTCAGTGTCATAACTAAGAAACTATTGCCTGATCCAAAGTCATATGATTTATTTCTATGTTTTCTTCTAAGAGTTCTATAATTTTTGCTGTTTCATTTACATTGTTGATCCATTTTGAGTTTATTTTTGTATATGGTGTCCAACTACATTTTCTTGCATGTAAGTATCCAGTTGTCCCAGCACCATTTGTTGAAAAAAACTGTTCTTCATTATGTTAAGTGAAATAAGTCAGAAAGAGAAAGACAAATACCATATGATCTCACTTATATGCGGAATCTAAAGAAAAGAATAAGTGAATGAACTAATCAGAAACAGTTTTGGAAACATGGAGGAAAAACAGAGGGTTGCTAGAGGGGCGGGGGGGTGGGGATAAGGGGAAGGTGAGAGGTTTTGGGAACGTACAGAGGGATAGTGGATGGGGGGAGGGGGGTTCACACAGTGTGAGGGACATAAATGATAAATGTCTAAGTTTTGCTTTGTCTTGTGCACCTGAAACTAATTTAAAAAAAAAATAAAATAAAATAAAATAAATAAAAAAAAAAAAAAAAAAAAAAAAAAAAAAAACTGTTCTTTTCTCATTAAATGATCTTGGCTTTGTTCAAAAATCAATTGCTCATAGATTTATGAGTTTATTTCTAGATTCTTAATTATATTCCATTGATCTATATGTCTACATTTAGGCTAATGCCCACTATCTTGATTACTGTAGCTTTGTATTAAGTTTTTCCAAATTGTTTTGCCTATTCTGGGTGCCTTAAATTTCCATATAAATTTTAAGGTCAACTTGTTAATCTCTGAAAAACAAGGAGCTGGGACTTTTATAGGGGTTATGTTGAATTTGTAGATCAATTTGGGGATTATTGCCATCTTAACAATATTAAGTCTTCCAATCCATGAAACCAAGATGTCTTTAAATTTACTTAGCTCTTCTTTAATTTTTTTTTCAACTTAATAATATTTAAGAACCTAATTTTGTATGAGGAAAATTTTTATGTGATGGTCTTTGACAGTCATCCATCTCTTATCACACTGTAATGTCTCTTTCTGACATCCATATTGTCCCATACTGTAAGCCTTTTTTGGAAAAATATAATAGACTTGATATTCAAATGGATCTGGGCTTAATACCAGCTCTGTCACATAAGAACTATGGGATCACAGGAAATTTAAATTATTTTTCTGTTCCCCAATATCCTATACTTTAAAATGGAGAAAACATTTCCTTCAGAATTACTATAAAGAATCAATAAATATTGGAAAGTGTCTGCATGGTTTCTGGTACATGGTGATAATTCAATAAATTCTACTTTTTTTATTACTTTCGGGTGCACAAGACAAGTAATACTTAGACGTTTATCATTTATATCCCTCACACTGTGTGAACCCCCCTCCCCCCATCCACTATCCCTCTGACATCGCACAGAGCCATTACATTTCCACTGTCTCTATTCCTAATGCTGTACTCCGCTTCTTGTAAATATATATATATATATATATATATATATATATATATATATATATATATAAAATTATAGTTGGCATTCATTATTGTTCAGCTTCAGGTGTACTGTGCAGAGATCAGGCATCTACATCATCCCTGAGGTGGTCTCCCAAATGGGACACATGTCCATCCGATACCCTACAAAATCTTTACATTATTGATTACGTTCCTCAAATTAATTTTCAAAACCCTGTGGCCATCTTGTGGTTACCGACTATTTTCTAAACCCCTCACCTTCCCCCTTATCCCCACCGCCCCCCGCCCCTCTAGCAATCCTCAGTTTTTCCTCTGTGTCTCCAAAACTGTTTCTGATTAGTTCATTCACTTATTCTTTTCTTTAGATTCCACATATAAGTGAGATCATATGGTATTTGTCTTTCTCTGTCTGACTTATTTCACTTAACATAATGTTCTCTAGGTCCATCCATGTTGTTGCAAATGGTAAGATTTCTTTCTTCTTTATGGCTGCATAATACTCCATTGTATAAATGTACCACAGTTTCTTAATCCAGTTATCTACCGATGGGCATTTCAGTTGTTTCCAGGTCTTGGCTATTGTGTATAGTGCTGCAATAAACATAGGAATGCATAAAGTTTTTTGAATTAAAGTTTTGGATTTCTCCGGATAGATACCTAGGAGTGGGATTACTGGATCATAAGGTAGTTCTATTTTCAGATTTTTGAGATACCTCCATACTGTTTTCCATAGTGGCTGCACCGATCTGCAATCCCACCAACAGTGCACAAGGGTTCCCTTTTCTCTACATCCGCGCCAGCACTTGTTGTTTGTTGATTTATTGATGATAGCCATTTTGACTGGGGTGAGGTGGTATCTCATTGTGGTTTTTATTTGTATTTCTCTCATGGTTAGTGAAGTTGAGCACTTTTTCATATGTCTGTTTGCCATCTGTATGTCCTCTTTAGAAAAATGTGTCTTCATGTCCTCTGCCCATTTTTTAATTGGGTTGTTTGTTTTTTTGGAGTTGAATTGAGTGAGTTTTTTTTTATAAATTTGTGATATTAACCCCTTATCAGATATATCATTGGCAAATATCTTTTCCCATTCAGTAGGATCCCTTTTTGTTTTATTGATGGTTTCCTCTGCTGTGAAAAAACTTTTTAGTTTGATGTAATCCCATATGTTTAGTTTTTCTCTTACTTCTCTCGCGCGAGGGGATATATCAGTAAAAATCTTACTCCGGGTAATGTCTGTGAAGTTTCTTCCTGTATTTTCTTCTAGGAATTTTATGGTTTCAGATCTTACAATTAAGTCTTTAAGCCATTTTAAATTTATTTTTGTATATGGTGTAAGGAGGTGGTCCAGCTTCATTTTTTTGCATGTGTCTGTCCAGGTCTCCCAGCACCATTTATTGAATTGACTGTCTTTACCCCACCGTACATTCTTGCTTCCATTGTCGTAGATTGAATGGCCATATAGGCAGGGATTTATTTCTGGACTCTCTATTCTGTTCCATTGATCTATGTGTCTGTTTTTATGCCAGTGCCATGCTGTTTTGATTACTGTAGCTTTGTAGTATAATTTGATGTCAGGTATCATTATACCTCCCACTTTGTTCTTATTTCTCAAGATTGCTGAGGCTATCCAGGCTCTTTTATGGTCCCATATAAATTTTAGGATTATATGTTCTATTTCTGTGAAAAACGTCATTGGTAGTTTGATAGGAATTGCATTGAATATGTATATTGCCTTAGGCAGTATGGACAGTTTAACTATATTAATTCTTCCTATCCATGAACGTGGTGTGTGTTTCCATCTATTTGTATCTTCTTTCATTTCTTTCTTCAGTGTCTTATAATTTTCTGAGTACGCATCTTTTACTTCTTTGGTTAAATTTATTCCCAGGTATTTTATAGTCTTTGAAGCAATTGTAAATGGGATTTTTTGTTTTTGTTTTTATTTCTCCTTCTGATGTTTTATTATTGGCATATACAAATGCAACTGATTTCTGAATATTAATTTTGTATACTGCTACTTTACTAAATTCATCTATCAGCTCTAATAGTTTCTTGGTGGAGTCTTTAGGGTTCTCTATATATAGTATCATGTCATCTGCATATAATGACAATTTTACTTCCTCCTTACCGATTTGGATGCCTTTTATTTCTTTCTCTTGTCTGATTGCTGTGGCTAGAACTTCCAGCACTATGTTGAATTGAACTGGAGAAAGTGGGCAACCTTGCCTGTTCCTGATCTTAAGGGGAATGGTTTTAGCTTTTCCCCATTGAGTATGATGTTAGCTGTGGGTTTATCATATATGGCCTTTATTATGTTGAGATCTGATCCCTCTATTCCCACTTTCTTAAGGGTTTTTATCATAAATGGCTACTGGATTTTATCAAATGCTTTTTCTGCATCTATTGATACGATCGTGTGATTTTTATTTTTCATTTTGTTAATGTGGTGTATCACATTAATTGATTTGCGGATATTGAACCACCCTTGCATACCAGGGATGAAATCCACTTAATCATCTTTTTAATGTATTGCTGAATTCTGTTCGCTAATATTTTGTTGAGAATTTTTGTATCTATGTTCATTAGAGATATCAGCCCGTAGTTTTCTTTTTTTGTGGTATCTTTGTCTGATTTGGGGATCAGGGTGATAGTGGCTTCATAAAAAGTCTTTGGGAGCCTTCTCTCCTTCTGGACTTTTTGGAAGAGCTTGAGGAGAATAGGTGATAATTCTTTTTTGAACATTTTGTAAAATTCACCTGTAAAGCCATCTGGTCCAGGGATTTTGTTTGTTGGGAGATTGTTGATTACTGATTCAATTCCCCTGGTGGTAATCAGTCTATTTAGGTTTTCTGTTTCTTCCTGAGTTAAAGGCCTCCTTATTAAGAGAAGAGTGGAAAACCTTAGAGACACTTTCCCATTCTAACTTAGTACCCAGTACTTTTCCACTCTGAGCTCTCCTTCCTCGCCCCTCTCCCCCTCACCTCAAGTTCCTTAAAAATGTGGGTGCAAAAGAACAAGACAAACAAATGAATAAACAAAAACTCATAGACACAGACAATAGTTTAGTGGTTACCAGAGAGTAAGGGGGGAGGGGGGTGGGAGATGAGGGTAAAGGGGATCAAATATATGGTGATGGAAGGAGAACTGACTCTGGGTGGTGAACACACAATGGGATTTATAGATGATGTAATACAGAATTGTACACCTGAAATCTATATAACTTTACTAACAATTGTCACCCCAATAAACTTTAATTTAAAAAAATGCTGGTGCCTTCTGTTTTGTACTCCCTCAACAGTAAAACAACCCTCATGTCTGCGTTGATTACCTGACCCTCAGCTGGTGCCTAGTTCCAGAGAGGAAAATGGAACAGGAGCCCTTGCTTCCATTTTAGCTTCTTGCTTATACTATCACGGTGAGTGATAAAAGGCTTAATTCTTTCCTAGTCCAGGACTCTTATACTCTACTAGCTATGAAAAAGGGTCATAACCTTTGAAGAAATTGAGATTTCATATAAAGGACTGAGCTGAGAGGGTGCTATAGCAGAAGACTATGTTATAAGGATTTAGGTCCTTGAAAATCAGATCTGTTAGCTTTCTTTCCAAAAGTCAGAATGTGAATTAAACAGAAGATGTATGTCTTGTAGAATGATTTCTGTGGGCTAGTTTCAATAATTAACCTTCTATTTTACTTCTCCTAACACAACCACATGGTTCAATGAAATTAAGCACCCTTCAAAATTGGGCACTTACAAAGAAGTTTATTTGTTGAAAGGACTGATGAAAAATGGAAAGATGGAAATGAAACCAACCACTCAGTATTTCCACTTCTCATGGGTTGGGCATGCTCCACCTTAGGAATGGATGTTGTTTATGGAGGACAATGTTAATGGCTCCTACAGGACCACTGCTCAGTTGTAAGAGTACCCTGATAAAATCCATCCCTCATTTTTTTTTTCCCATCTCGGGGAGCACAAGTGGTTACTAGAGATGGCTCTTAGGGCATCATTCTAAGAGGCATGGATGTTTGTAATCTATTTTACAATTCCTACTTATCAGAGTAGAACCAGCTTCTCACTGGTCCTTCTCCCCCAAGTCTGGAACTCTAAAAGTGGGGAGAGGTGCTTATGGCTCATTAATTTCTTGCTTCCTAAAATACAGGCAAAGGAAAGAGAGGTTTAGCAATATGCTCAGCTACATTACCTTCTGTAAGGAAAAAAATTTTTTAACTCAAAACAGTCCTCTGTCTGGGTCATACTGACCAATACAAAGTTATCTTCTGAACATTGAGGTATTTTTTGAAAGGAAATAAAAAAACATAGTAGTTAAAATCTGAACATCGAGATGAAGGTAAGCGGGATCAAATATATGGTGATGGAAGGAGAACTGACTCTGGGTGGTGAACACAAAATGGGATTTATAGATGATGTAATACAGAATTGTGCACCTGAAATCTATGTAATTTTACTAACAATTGTCACCTCAATAAATTAAAAAAAAAATCTGAACATCAGTTTGACCTTTATTTGGCTTTTGTTGTTACAAAAAGAGGAAAACACATAGAGTCTAAAATCTGCTTCACCATTCTTAAGCCCACCCTCTAAGATCAGATAATCACAAATAGAACGTTCAGAAATGTCCTCTACATCCATCAGTCCATCTACCTCACTGAGGCAGAGGTATAGCAACCATCCTTTGAGTCACTGCTCTTATCTTTAAACCTCACAAATTCTGGCTAATAAAAATGTCAACATAAGAAACTAGGCTTCACAAAATACTGATTATATGTGTGTTTACCATTAAATTCTCTATCTTTGTGTGTATAGGGGTTGGAATTAACTCAGTAGATATAATTTGTTTCAATTTAATTATGTCATCCTATAATTTTTTTTCTTAAACCTCTGGTACTTGCTGCAATATATCTGCTAGTGAGTATTCATAGATAACAAAAAAATGAATCAGCAAAAGGAAAACAGGTACTAACAGAAAAAAGCTAATAAAAAAGCTGTCAAATTAGTATAGTTTTAAAGTATTTGGTAAAACTTTTCAAGTTCATTTTTCAGGCAAGTTTTTCCTCAACATATGCATTTATAATCACTGTCAGCTTGGAATCATTTTGAGGACTCTCATTTAAGTCAGTATATATCTTCTGCTGAAGGTCTGTCCTGAAAGAAAATAGTATCTTGTCCCAAATATTAGCAGTTTGAATCTGGTGAATTAATTTAAGGAGTAGACATGACACTTCTGTTAAACTAGGCTTCTGTATTTCTTTTTGTATTATATCTGCACCTATTCCCAAAACTTGAATTCCAATTCACTGAGCTCACACGAAGTGCCAGGCACTTTACTAATTGATGGAGATAGAAGCACAGATAGGACATTGCCCTTACACTCAAGACTCTCAGGGTATACTGGGAAACACAGAAATATTATAGAAGCAAATAATTCTAATACAATGCAGAGTGATACCTGTGATAATAGATGTTTTCTAAGCACTGCATGTACCAAACAGAGAAGGTACAAATCTACTTAGGTGGGAGAAAGGAGGGGTTTTCCTGAGGAGGGGACATTTACTTTGGGTCTTGAAATATGATTAGGAGCTCTTCACACAAAAGGCAATGTGAAAGGAGTAAAAACTGATATGAAGTTAAGATGACTGGAACAGCCAAAAATATGGGGCAAAATGAAAAGTTCAAAAAAGCCCACTGGCTTTTTCTATTGATTTACAGCTTAATCATATGAGCACAATGAATATTTAGAGAATGTATGATATAAAAAGAACAATCAGAATAAGCTATTATGTCTTCATGAATCTCATTTAAAACTTAATTAGGTCTGGTGGGAAGCTGGCAGAGTCCCATCTGGGTGGAAGGAGATACATCTGTCACTGTAGAAAAAAAGAAGAAGAAGAAGAAGAAAAGAAAAAAAGAAAAAGAAAAAAGAAAAGTCAGCTTATTTCTCTACAAGCCCAGCATACAGAAGGTACCAAAAAAAAAAATGTATACACATTTTAAGAAGGAAAGAACTGTATTAAAATTGTAATACTCAATAGATACTAATAACAAAAAATGAACACAAGTCATGCATATACACTTTTTTGGCACCCCTGGTATATTTTTAAACTCCACTTTATAATGCTAGAAGAGTAGGTACTTGTGTTAGAGGCGGTATTTTGGTTTATAAAGTGTTTTCATCTGATCTGTGAACCACTATTTGAGGTATGGACAAATATAACATGTATTATTACCCATTTTACCCATATATAAACTCAGCTCGGAGAAGTAAAGTAACTGCCCAAAGTCACAAAGCATGTCAGTTTGCAGAGCCAGGACCAAAATCCAGATCTTCTGATATTAAATTATTTGTTCTCTACCGCACACTTTATTTACCCAAATCTGCAACACATTTACAGAAGAAATTATGCCATGAAATTGTAATTGTAGTTAAATTGTTCTATGGTAATCATCAATTATATTAATTAATTAAAATGAATTAATTCACTTCTTCACAATAAACCTATTTAGAATTATATCCACCTTGAGAGACATGTAGGCATGAGGTAACATTTTTCCAGAAATCCTTAAAGTGGAACTCTCTGCTCTCTCTTACACCTTGCTTACTGCCCTGGGAGGTTGACTTGTGTAGACTTACTTGTACATCAACAAAGAACATAAAAAAGGATACATTAAAAAAACATACTAGTTAAAATCTGAACATCAGCCTCCTGTTGGGTTTGGCCAGTGGGAGGCACCGGCAGAGGAAAGGAAAAGGTGAGTGAGGACGGGGTATATATTCCCCTGCCTCCCTCCCTGCTGGCCTACAGTGAGTTGGTGATGACCCTCTGCTAAAAGCCGTAGGTCCTGTCAAGTGGCCCTATCCATATAACTATCCTTGACAGGTTCTAATAATAATTTTCTCCTTTGTCTCTTCAAGCTCCTGTTGTTATCCCTGGGATGCTTCACAATCAATTCCTTGCTTTCCCTAAAACCTACTCACACTTTTGTAATAGTCCTGTGTTAATTTCTTCTCAAATTATCCAAGATGAGTGTGCCATCTCTTTCCTGCTTAGATCCTGACTGATAAAGCCCTTAACCTCTCTTTCCTTGTATCCGTTCCTGATAATCTTCCCATTAAAGCCCCTGGTTTTCTAATAACTATCATATGCTCACTGAGGCATTCTCACTCTCACTGTCCTCCAAAGCCTTGTGTACTAGTGCTAGCTCTTAGTCATGAAATCATTCACATGACTATCTCTGTTGGGTGTGTTTACTGGTTAAGGATATAACCCTTAGTTCTGAAAAGAGCTATGGAGATGCTTAAATTGTAGTTACACTAGTTTAATGGTAAGACTCATGACACAATTCACAAATATGGGATATATGAGGTCTGACAATTAAGTTCAAGAACTTGTTGCAACAATGTTGCTAACCTTTTTTGATATCAGAGGGATTATTCATTATGAATTTATACCAACTGGACAAACAGTTGACCAAGTTTATTATTTGGAAGGGCTGAAAAGGCTGTGTGAAAAAGTTAGACGACCTCAACTTTTCGCCAACAATTCATGACTCTTGCATCACGACAATGCACCAGCTCACACGGCACTGTCTGTGAGGGAGTTTTTAGCCAGTAAACAAATAACTGTATTGGAACATACTCCCTACTCACCTGATCGGGCCCCCAATGACTTTTTGCTTTACCCAAAGGTAAGGCAAATATTGAAAGAAAGACATTTAGATGACATTCAGGACATCAAGGGTAATACGACAACAGCTCTGATGGCCATTCCAGAAAACGAGTTCCAAATTGCTTTGAAGGGTGGACTAGGCGCTGGCATCAGTGCATAGCTTCCCAAGGGGAGTACTTCGAAGGTGACGGTAGTGATATTCAGCAATGAGGTGTGTAGCACTTTTTCTAGAATGAGTTCACGAACTTAATTGTTCGACCTTTGTATTTATCAGCTGGGGCTGGTTTGTTTAAAATTTTCAGGTTTAAGCAGTTGACAGTGCACTAGTAAGTTGACTCTACTCCTAAATTACGATGATCCTGAATCCTCGAAACTATTTTTGTCATTTGGACACAGTGCCTTTCTCTAAACTATTTATTTTGTTGAAAGCAAGAAAAGAGACCTGACAATGAATCCTTATGCAAAGAATATTTGTTAATGGGAAGAGAGAGGTTAGTTTAAGTACCGTGTTTCCCCCAAAATGAGACCTAGCTGGACAATCAGCTCTAATGCCTCTTTTGGAGCAAAAATTAATATAAAATCCGGTCTTATTTTACTATAATATAAGATTAGGTATAATATAATGTAATGTAATGTAATGTAATGTAATGTAATATAATATAATATAATATAATATAATATAATATAATATACCAGGTCTTATATTAACTTTTGCTCCAAAAGACGCATTAGAGCTGATTGTCTGGCTAGGTCTTATTTTCAGGGAAACACGGTACTAATATTGCCATGGACTCTTGACATAAATTGGCTTCTCCATGTCTACATTTTTCCTACTACATTTAAAATGAGGGCCCTCTGACAATGGGTTACTGTTCTGCAGGTTAGCATCTGTGGCTCAGGCAGAAGAGTCTACAAAAATCAGAGAACTACTGGGAATAATTATCCACATGTTCCCAGAGCAAAGCCTATATACATACATGCCCATAGGACAACTGAAATGAGCATGGACATTTAGAGTGTGAGATTCTGCAGAGCTGTCTTAACACTGAGTAATATTTCTGAAGTACTACCTCAGAATACTACAAAACAGAGAAAGAATGAGGAAAATGCCAACAACAAACATGCTTGTTTGGTGTTAGAAAACTGCATTCATTATTTTTGATGGATTTACTGATTGGCTCCATGAAACAAACTCTCAACTGATTCAAATAACTCGTGTATTTTGCTGTTGCTGTCCACTAAATTGACACTTTTGACCAAATTACTAGTTTCTGTGAGTTTCTGTAGCAGAGGTAGGTTCTGACAAACTCTAGTGGATGCCTGAAAGCAATGTAGTTAACTTTGTAATGAACATCCACAAATGATCACCAGAAACAAAGCATCTAGTATGGGATGGCAAAAAGATTCCTAAAACATCATCAAAACCTGATTCTTTAAAAATAGCACAATGAGCCAAACAATTTGGTGATAACTTCTAAAATTGTACTTGAACTAGGACAACTTCCACACACAGAAAAAGAATTTGTTGCCAGGATGTTTCCAGTGTCTGTGGGTGTTAAAAATAAGACCTCTTCTTGCCATCTACGGTGGCATGGATGGACCTGGAGGACATTGTGCTGAGTAGAGTATGTCAGACAGAGAGACGAATACCATATGATTTCACTTATATGTGGCATCTAAAGAACAAAATAAGCAAACAAACAAAACAAAAACAAACCCATAGACAACAGAGAACATTTTGATGATTGCCAGACGGGTTGGGGTTTGGGGGTGGGTGAAAAGAGGAAGGGATTAAGAAGTACAAATTGGTTATTACAAAGTAGTCAGAGATTTAGAGTACAGGATAAGGAATATAGTCAATAATATTGTAATAACTACGCATGGTGTCATATGGGTACTAGACTAGTCGGGGGATCACTTCTTAAATTATATAAATGTCTAACCACTACACTGTACACCTGAAATTAATGTAAAATAATACTGAGTGTCACCTGTAATTGAAAAACTAACAAGTGGAGGGAGAGGAAGGTGAAGGGAAACGAGAGGTTCAAATTTCCAGGTATAAAACAAATAAGTCATGGGGATGTACCATACAGCATGAGGAATATAGTCAATAATATTGTGACAGCGTGGTACCGTGTCAGATGGTTGCTGGACTTATCATGGTGATCACTTCTTTAGGCATATAAATGTTGAATAACTATGGTGTACACCTGAAACTAATATAATATTGTATGTTAGCTATATTTTAATAAAAATCTTTTTAAATAGTCCCAGTTTCACTCTTGATTTGGAACATTTCATTATCATCATCAAAAGAATATTTGGTTCTGATGTCTTATTTACTATCTTTAAAACATAGCCAGGGGCTTGCAGTCCTTGATGTTTACATTCATCTAATTTATTGTCCACAGGCTTTGAATTGCTTATTTAATTTAAATTAATGGGCCATGTTCAAATCAAAGAAAGCTAAACTGATTAAGGCAGAATAGTCTAACCTGGCACTTTAAACTCTAAGATTTATTGCGGACACTCAAGATTTGAATGTGATTGCATTTATTGAATCAAGCCAGGAAGCTACTTGACTCAAATGGTTGGGGTAAGTTAATCTATAATGAAGTCCAACCTAAGATTCGAGATGGGAGTTCAATTCATTTTAACATTTGAGCACTGTGTGCCATGTAGGTGCTGGGTACTGGGGGTAGAGAGAGATGGCTAGGCCTCATACCCTACCTTCAAGGAGCCCACAGTCTCTTGAGAGGAATCAAAGGGGAGAGATAATATCATAAAGGATGGATCTTCCTATCTCCTCTCAGTCTGAAGCCCCTGTTTCTGAAGAGGATATAACTTCCAAAGATACATTTAGTTCAAAAGACTTTTTCTGAGTACCTACTACTGTGTTGGAAACTGGTACTAGTGCTAGTGACTGGGAATACATAGATAAAATTTTTGTTTCTGTAACTGAAATGTACCTGGAGAAGACAGAGAAAATAAACAAATGTTTACAATAGAGTAGGACTAGAGAGAGAAATGAGCACTATGAAGAGAAGTACAACTTGTTCTGAAAGAGTTACAGATTATGAGATGTTGCCAACTAATGCATTCAATAAACATTTACTAAGTGCCCACTGTGTGCCAGGCCATGTGGGTAAACAGATGAATAAGACATAGTTCCTTCCCTGGTGGAGCTCACCATTCAGTGGAGCTGTGCACTGCAAGTTTTAAAAATGTTTGCATCAGATAACAACAACAACAACAACAAACCCCAAATCAGAAGACATGTCACTGGTTTAAGGTAAAGAAAAAAAGACAAATAGAAAATTCTGTGGACAGAATAATGAACAATGTATATTTAAAGACTTAGAACTGTCAGTTAGGTGAAGGTTAAACAATTTATTTTACTGAGCCGTATTGTGGTTTAAAAATAATTTAAAGGTTAAGTTCAAAAATGACTCACAATGCAATTGTGATTAAATTATGTTAAGTTGCCCCAAATATTTTTCTTGGATTAAATTCCAAGTTATGACATTATATTGTTTGTACAATATCAAAATCACTGGTTGAAAAGCTAAGAGTTGGTCAACTAGTTTTTATTTAGTTTATGCTAAAATATTTAAATATAACAACAATAATTTTCTATAAATATAACAATGTTTAAACACTGAGTCACAAAATTGCTGCCTTCGTACATTTCTGTACAATTGGGAGTTGTCAAATTTGTTAGGTACAGAATTTTTTACAGTTACATAAAGCAGTTTGTTTGCATTTACACAAGACATATTCTTTGCAAGTTTGAAAATTCACAAATATTAACATTACAAATAATTTTCCCCCTAAAACTTCTGTTTTATGGCTAAGAATCATTATGTGGGGGCTATTTTTCCCCACATAAGTTTATATCACTTAGAATTACATGAGGTTTACTAGAGAGCAATCATGCCACTTGCAGAGGAAGTGCTTGCCAGTCTACTGGATTTACCTGCCACCTGAGTGAATCCTGAAGGTTGTTGGCGGTGTGGGAGAGAGACAAAGCATACATCATCAACCTTAAGGGTCACTTGAAATTATTTTAAGCTTTCAATATGAAATCTAACAGTGCAGTACTATAGTATATTTAAAAATCATATAATTTTTAAATGTTTATTAAATTTATTGGGGTGACTTTGCTTAGTAAAATTATGTAGGTTTCAAGTGTACAATTCTACAATACATCATCTCTATGTTGCATTTGTGTTCACCACCCAAAGTCAGTTCTCCTTCCATCACCATATATTTGACCCCCTTTACCCTCTTCTACCACCTCCCTCACACCTTACCCTCTGGTAACCACTGAACTATTGTCTGTGTCTATGAGTTTTTGTTTGTCCTGTTCGTTTGTTGCTTTCAGTTTTATATCCCACATATGAGTGAAGTCATACGGTTCTTGACTTTTTCTCTCTGACTTTTTTTGCTTAGCATAATGATCTCAAGATCCACCCATGTTGTCACAAATGGCAGTATTTCATCTTTTCTTATGGCAGAGCAGTATTCCATTATGTATATATACCATACCTTCTTTATCCAATCATCTACTGAAGGACACTTTGGTTGTTTCCATGTCTTGGCCACTGTAAATAATGCTGCAATGAACATTGGAGCACATATATCTTTATGGATAAATGTTTTCAGATTTTTTGGGTAGATACCCAGGAGAGGGATTGCTGGGTCATATGGTAATTCTATTCTTAATTTTTTGAGGAACCTCCGTACTGTTTCCATAGTGGCTATGCCAATTTACATTCCCACCAGCAGCATATAAGGGTTCCTTTTCCTCCACAGCCTCTCCAGCACTTGTTATTACTTGTCTTGTTGATGATGGCCATTCTAACAGGTGTGAGGTGATAGCTCATTGTGTTTTTTATTTGCATTTCTCTGATGACTAGTGATGTTGAACATTTTTTCACATGTCTACTGGCCATTTGTATGTCTTCTTTGGAGAAATGTCTCTTCAGGTCCTCTGCCCATTTTTTAATTGGATTGTTTGTTTGTTTGTTGTTGAGTTATACCAGTTCTTTATACTATATTTTGGATATTATTCCCCTATTGGAGGTGCTGTTTACAAACATCTTCTCCCATTCGGTTGGTCACTTGTTTGTTTTGTTATGGTTTCTTTTGCTGTGCAGAAGCTTTTTAGTTTGATATAGTCCCATTCATTTATTTTTGCTTTTACTTCCCTTGCCTTTGAAGGCAAATTCATAGAATCCTCTTTGAACCCAAGGTCCATAACTTTATTGTTTCAGGTCTTATGTCTTTGATCCATTTTGAGTTAATTTTGGTACATGGTGACAGACAGCAGTCTAGTTTCATTCTTTTGCACATGAGTTTCCAATTTTCCCAACACCATTTATTGAAGAGGCTTTCTTTTCTCCATTGTATGTTTTTGGCTCCTTTGTCAAAAATTACCTGTCCATATTTATGTGGGTTTATTTCTGGGTTTTCAATTCTATTCCATTGGTCTGTGTGCCTGTTTTTCTGCCAATACCATGCTGTTTGGATTATTGTTGCTCTGTAGTATAGAATCATAAATTTTTAACATGCAGACCTGGCCCTATCTCTCTTTCTAAGCAATATCAGGATCTTAGAAATAAGTCTGATCAACCCTCTTGTTTTCTAGTATTATAATCCCAGCTATTTTTCATCACATCACCCCAAGTTAGTTATTAATGTGATTGTTTGTACCAAAATTAGTCATTAATATTATTCATTAATATAAAGTTAGCAAACTTGTTCTGTAAAAATGAGATAGTATATATTTTTGGCTTTGCAAGCCATATAGTCCCTGTCACAACTATTATACTTAATTCTGCTGATATAGCCTGAAAGTGGCCACAGACAGTAGGTAAATAAATGGGTGTAGTTGTGTTCAAATAAAATAATGTGTACAAAAATAGAGCAGCTCCAATAGAATAAAAAAAAATAGAGCTGCATTTGTCCCACAGGGCATAGTTTGCTAAATCCTGGTTTATACATTCAGAGCTTTGTTCACCTTTGTTCACAGTGCCCCCTTTCCTTTTTTTAACTTTTGCATCCCACTCATTGTAAGTTCAATTTCCTTTTTGCATCCTTTTGTAAGTCTTTCAAAAAGGGTCTCTAAAGTGTAACCACTTTTTGACAGCAAGGAATTCCTGAAGCCCTTCCATCTAGAGCTCCTAATCTCATTTGATTATAAGGATTTCAGGCTCTAGGTTACAAAAAATTTCAAGTTCTGATTATTTTCTTCAAAAGTTCCTAATCTAATACAAAATTGTAACTACCCTATATTTAAAACTGTTTAATCATGAAATAAATAGACAAGGAATGAAAAGGAATGTGAGAAATTTAAAAAATAGTTTGTTAGAATGCTGGGAATGTAGGTGATTCTTTTTTTTCTAGCTGTATTTGTTCAATAAATAATTTTATAAAGCTGTTTTTCAACTGATTCAACTTTCTTTTCCTTAGAGTAAAATGGTATTTCTAGCTTCCAAGTAAATTGGTATAATGCCAATATCTAAATAGAGTGGCATTGCTTCCCCTTTATAAATACTGTTTCTCAAAGAATACCTTAGGGAAAGCTCTTGAAAACTCTCTGTAGTTATGCTGTCAGATGACACAAATGGTTTGAACACTGATTCCCAGAAGTGTACACTGGTTTGTTCCCAAGAGGCCTGTGTACCCACCTCATGTGCTTGGCAATTGGTGTCTTCTTGGCGTAGGAGTTGTACTACATGCTCACAGCCCAGCTTCCATCATTATCATCTGTGTTGCTGATTTAATGTCAAACATATGCTGATCTTAATGCCTTTGGCAATGGCTGTTTGAGAAAAATTGCTACTACCCATAACTAGAATCACCTTAATCTTAACACTCATGGCCTTTGATGAGTACTGTCATAATGTCATATTCTGTATCAGTTATCTATTTCTATGTAATACACTGCCTCAAAACATAATGGCTTAAAGAAGCAACTATTCCTTCTCTCTCAAGATTCTGTGTGTCTCCTAGGATATTTTTCGGGACTGGGCCAGTTTCATTTATCTGGGCTGGGCTCACTGATGTGTCTGTGGTAAGCTAGTGGCACCTGGATAATTAGGATGGTCTCCCTCACATGTCTGGCACCTGGCAGGCTATTGAATAGAACACCTAGGTTCACCTTTGCAGTACATACTATGGCATGCAGTCCAGATCCCCCATTTCAGGACCAAGATGCTTTTCCCAAAGTGTCTAGAAATGTTGCCTGCTGACAACTTACTGCTGCATCTCTACCCCAGTAATTGCCAAAAGAAACTGCCTAGCCCAAGAATGTACTCCCTCCTCAGGAGCAGCTCTCATCCAATGACTGGTTGATGCAGACATTAAAATGCCTGGCCCCTTGGTCCCAACTTGAAACAACTTTGAAGGGCCATCTCAGCCTCAGAGTTCCCCAAACAATTGGCTGAGATGTGTTTCAACTGTGTTGCAGCCTAACTTTCCTCTATGACCCATCCTACATTCATTACTGCCTCATAGTTGTTGCCGATAGCACTCCCCAATAAACTTCCTGCTTGAAAAATCTCCATCTCAGAATCTGTCTCCTGGGGAACATGACCTAAGGCATCCTCCAGGTAGCCTCTCATCCTCCAGCAGATTTTCTTGGGCTCACTTACCTGAAGATGGTCACAGGGTTCCCAAGAGCATAAAAGTAAACCACAAAGTCTTAAGGTCTGGGCTCATAACTTGCACAATTTCTCTTCTGTAACATTATTTTGGTCAAACGTATCAGTAATAAAAATAACTTTGAATGGATTAAATAATCTTTTTTTAAAATGAAAATTTGTTGGGGTGACAGCGGTTAGTAAAATTACATAGGTTTCAAGTGTCAGTTCTGTATTACATCATCTATATATCACATTGTGTGTTCATCACCCCGAGTCAGTTCTCCTTCAATCACCATGTATTTGGGATTAAATAATCTTAATAACAGTGATGATGATAATGATGATGATGATGATGATGGTTTTTCCATGCTTAGTTTGTTCCAGGCACTACTCTAAGCACTATATGTATAATCATTTATTTAATACCATAATCGTATGAGGGAGATACGGTTGTGTCCTTTTTTTAAAAGATGAAGAAACAGTAGAGGTATATCAAATATTCCCCAAACAAGCTAAATCTACCATACGAAATCTATGAATTACCTTTGATCCTAAAGTGCAGATGGGCAACACAACTCTGTGATGTACAGAACAGCCATTCCAATTGGCTGATTTCACTTTGGGGCTTTAAATCATTGAAAAATGCTGATTCTAGTGAGAAGTGTCATTAATTTGAGAATTTTATCAAATGATTGAGAATTGGGTGAATCGGGGACAGTGGGAGGCCTCACTGGTTCTGGGCTTTATTTGAACTCTACAAAAGTTGTGGCCTTGTGATCATGGACCGTTACCATGTTTTATTCACTAAGGGATTCCTAAGCCGACAGAATTTCAGTTGAAAGATGAGTCTGGTGCAGTCAAACCCCCTGTTGTGCATCAGAGCAGAAACTTAAGGCTCAAGCCAGCTCATATTTGGATAGAGGTGGATTTAGTTACTGATCGGTCTGCCTTTTATTTAAATGGTTGCTTTTATCCAACTTCCCTTGATAATTAGAAACTATTTATGGCTACCCAAATACTACAGAGGTAGCATGAATTTAGCATAGAACTTTATACAGCTAAGAAGTAACTAACCAACCGCTCTGTCATTCCTCTAACAGCCATTTCTAAGGGAATGTGAGAGCAATGTTGGTTGCAACATTTTCACCCTACTGATTGGCAGGATGGATGTTGTTTGGTCAGCCTGGCTGGGGGGTATTCCATTTTGCCCTCAGTACTCATCACATACTTGACAAAGAGGCTGAATTGATCATGGGAATGCAAGTTGCTATCCTCTCATATTAGAATTTCCAAACAAGCTTCTAGAAAACAAGAAGGATGGCTTAAATAACCTAAAATTATAGCATATGCATTTTTTTTACCATTATGATATTGTAGGTAGCCTAGAGTTGTCTTTGTGGATTCTCAACCTGAAGCTCTAACACTCCCTGTGATTTGCACTGTAGCTAGGACACTACAGATACAATCCATGATATAAACACATGGTCCTTTTTCACTTAATAATGTAAAATAAAAAACCATTTCCCAAAGGGAGACAGTATTCAGTCTTATTCTTTAAAAACTGATAATGATGCATTATCAGAAAATTTTGGCTGAGAATGGAGGATGTGACCTACTTCCTCTGAAATGTAGTCACTGACTTAAAAAAATCATAACCATGCCCCTGGGACAGTTAGTAAAATCATTAATGAAAGGTGGCTGAGCATCAATAAAGTTTGAAAAGGTTCCCCAGGGAACAGCACCTAGCCAAGTCAGAATATTAATATTGATTTTATTGTATTTATCACTTGTTGCGCATATTAAATTAACAGAGCTCAATGTTAGGCTTCTTGACCTCAGTATTACTGTTGCTATTACTTGTGGAGTAAGATTTTCACCCAGGGAAATTATTCTGATTAATTTCTCGATAGACTAAGGAGAGAGTCTATCTCATTTCTGACTCATAAAGTTCATATTTTGTTCACTTCAATTGGCAGTGGAAAATATAATTCTCCGAAATTACCAGCCACTCATGCCCCCTTTTGTATTATATTTGGGTTTGCAGACTTCCATAAGTAGGACCATGTCGGATGACAGAGTTCTAGGGATCCTTGACTACTCTCCACAGGCCTCTGGGTATTGTGTGCACCTGACTCAGGGGAAGACCCACCTCACTAAATAGGGCCAAACTTCTCAAACTGAGAGAACACCAGCATTTTTATTCATAGATCAATGTGCTAAAAATGCTTTCAGCAAATGATTTGTTATAACTGAGTTAAAAATGTGTAGAACTCCCTGGTTTTTTAGCTGGGTCTCTATTTGTTTTTACCAAATGTAACTGAGATGTCAAATAAGAGTTAGAGAAATATTTTTTTTAATTGCCTCAAATAAGAACAAACAAACTGCCTTAGGCAGTTTGTTTTCTCTTCTTAAGTCTTCCCAATTCCACAGATAACATCCTATTCCAAGAGAATTAAAATCAAACCATCAATTAATTGTATCTATGTACACAGATATTTTCTTCAGCGTTCAAATCCTTTTGAAATTGTCTTTCCTGTAGCTCTTAATTTCTTATTAAATGTGTTTTTGGTATAAGCCTAAAATCATCATTAAATTGCCACAGATGATTCTGCCTTGATTGCATTTTTCCTCAGTCAGTCTTTCCTTTGATGTAGCTAGGAGCTAGCTTTCTGCTTTGATTTGCCTGAAATTTTGAAAACTAAAAATACAAATGTCATTTTACACCATAAACTGGACTAAATTTCTTTTCCTCCTCTGAATTCCTTATTAATGTTGATTCAAGTTGTGTGGCTATTTTTAGCCATGTAGGATGTGGGTTATTTCCCTGAAATTTGTTTGAACTAATTTAGTCTTTGTGATCAACTGAAGACATTTATTAAAATCATTAAAATAAAACCATTTTTCATTCATTTATCTGTCTAGATGTTCTAGACAGATGTGTTTTAGGATCAACAATTCAAGCCACTTTCCTAGTTTTCCACTTTTCTATGCCACTGTGATCTTGAGTGCCAATAGTTCCTAGTAATAGCCACCTGCACCAGGAAAAAAAAACAAAAAAGCATTGCAGATGCCAATGTTTATGTTTGTCACTAGTTTTCTCAAGTTCATGTGTAAAAGTTTACTTGTTTTATGTGCTGGGTAGGCAGTGGCATTTCCTTCCAAATATCTGTAGACAATGAACCACCTCTTGATTCAAGCTGTGAATTTCTTTAAGGATGGAGACCTCATTAACCTTGATAATGAACCTTTAAGAACCAGCCTAGTGCTGTGGGCTCTCAGTAGATTCTTGGTGAATTACAAATTGATTACCTGAAAATCACAAGCTATGAAGAGACTGTTAATTAGGAATTAAATTGTATAATTGATTACATAATATTTAATATAGTCTATGAAATTAAATGTAATCTAAAAGACATACTGGAGCCCTTTAAAAATGACTAACACTATAGAAACCATAATTGGAGGTAAACATGAATGCAAACAGTTCAGAAAAAAAAGACATCATCAGATTGTGTCCAATCAAAAGCTTGGACACCCCCCACAAACTCCTAACATGCGCCCCTCCTTCTTTTTCCCTTTCCCATTATCTGAAGAAGAGTTAAATTAAAGAATGGAAATTGTATGGGAGGTGATGCTGGGCTTGTCTTTCTGTTCACTTAATGTACTTACCATTCTTGTTCACTTCTGGTATACCTTGTTCCTTGTAAGTATCTGTATTTGTATACATGGTAAGTAAATGGTAGTAACAACATAGAACTCAATTATAGCTTAAAACAACATAACTAACTCAGTTTCTGTCTATTATTGTGACCCCAAACAATTGCAGAAAGTGGGTGGGTCCAGTTAATGTCCAAACTGAACCTCCTTCTGAATGTCCAAGTATTGACAATGTTAAAATAAATAAGGTAGTTTACAGAAGTTAACTTTAATTATCTCATCTGTTTAGCAATCAAAGTGAAGCAAGAAGAGGTGTCCAATGACAATGCAGTGTTTTTGTTCCCTCTCTCCCTACAGGTCACCTCCAGGTTAGGATTGGCAAAAACTGCCTTTAGTGGCTTCCCACAATCTGGTATTCCAGATGTATGTGCTCTTTTGTATGCCTCTGCCAAAGCACTGGTGAAATATTTAATTGATTTTGTAGAAATATAGAATAGCACTAGACCTCTTTATTCTAGAAATGAGGAAACCAAGGCTCAGACAGGTAAAGTGTCTTATCTGATATTTACCCAGCTAGCTGGTTACACTCAAGGCAAATACAAATATACCATAACCCAGGACCTGGAAAAGCTGTTGTACATTACTTTTAAATGCAGTTATATTCCTCCAAAAAAAATTTGTAGTGGGGGCACTGATGAAATGGGAATTTAGTTAAGATGGAGTATGGAGGTAAACCCTACATGGAGTTCATTAACTTTATTGTTTTTTGTGCCATAGGCCTGTTTGGAAGGCATAGTAAGTATCATGAAGACAAAGGGCACTTAGGTTATAACGTTAGCACTGAGAGGCAATAATAATGATTATACTGTCATTAATGATTCCTCTATTTTTTGTCCTTTTTTGTTATTGTAAAATTTACATACAGTGAATGTATGTATTTTAAGTGTATCACTGAATTAGTTTTGACAGTTACATATACCTGTGTTAATACTACCTAATCAGAATATAGAATATTTCCATCACCTCAGAAAGTACCCTTATTCTCCTTTCCAGTCAATTCCAACCCAACTCTAATGCCACCATGTTTGGATTTTTATTATCATAGATTTATTTTGCTTCTTTTTATATTTCACATAAGTGGAATCATAAAGTGTTTACTTTTTAAATTTTTCTGGCTTCTTTAACTGAACATACTGTGAGAGTCATTCAAATTGTTGCATATATCAGTGTTCATTTTTAAAAATCCTTGTCTAGTATTCTGTTGTATGACTATAATGCAATTTGTTTATCCATTCTCTATTTGATGAACATTTTGTTTCCAGTTTTAGACTCTTATGAATAAAGCTCCTATAAACATCAATGTACAAGTCTTAGTATGAACATATTTTCATATCTCTTGGGCAAATACCTAAAAATGGAATCTCTGGGTCATAAGGTAGGTATATATTGAACTTTATAAGAAACTACCAGACTATATTCTAAAATAATTGTATCATTTCTCCTCCAACTACAAAATGTGAGAGTTTCAGTTGCTCCACATCCTGACTAACATTTTCTGTTGTCAGAGGCTTCAATTTTAGTCATTTGAGTGGGTGTGTAGTAATATCTCATTGTGGTTTTAATCTGCATTCCCTTGCTGCCGAAGATGCTGAGCAGATCTTCATGTACTTACCGGTTACACATAGATTTCTGTTGGTGAAATTTCTGTTCAAGTATTTTGTACATTTTTATTAGGTTGTTTGTCATTTTAGTTTTGATTTGAGGAGTTCTTTGTATATTCTATTTTTAAGTCCTCTGTCAGTCTGGCTTTTCCTTTCTTCCTTCCTTCTTTTTATAAATAGATTTTATTTCTTAGAGCAGATTAAGTTCACAGAAAAATCGAGGGGTAAGGTGCAGAGATTTCCCACATACCCTGTGCCTCCACATATGCAGACTTCCCCATTATCAATATCCCCCACCAGAGTGGTATATTTGTTAAAACTGATAAACCTACACTGAAACATCATAATCACCCAAAGTCCATAATTTACATTAGGTGTACTCTGGTTTTGTATATCCTATGAATTTGTACAAATTTATAGTGACATGTATGCACCATTTTAGTATTAACACAGTAGTTTCGCTGCCTTGAAAATCCTCTGTACTCTGCCTATTCATGACTCCTTCCCCCCTAACCCTTGGTAACTACTGATC
Organism: Rhinolophus sinicus; assembly: GCF_057876585.1. NCBI lineage: Eukaryota > Metazoa > Chordata > Mammalia > Chiroptera > Rhinolophidae > Rhinolophus > Rhinolophus sinicus. The sequence continues at coordinate 99,773,181 of NC_142518.1, forward strand.
TTTTTCCTGCCTCTTATAGCCTAGGCACTGAAGTCACACAGGAACACTTCAGCCATATCTGTCAGTCAGCAGAAGCCACAGTGCCAGCCTACATTCAAGGAGAGAGAAAATAGACCCCACCACTTTTTGGAAAGAGTGGCATGTGTTTAAATGGATGTGAGGAGGCCATCCTTTGCAGAAAATCTACCACAGTAGATGTAGGGTTTTTGTTAGATATCATTTATCTGATAGGGAAATTTCCTTGGATTCCTAGTTTGCTGAGAACTTTTTATCATGAAAGTGTTGAGTTTTCTCAAATGATTTTACTACATCCATTTAAATGATCATATAGTTTCTCTTCTTTAATCTGTTAATGTCCTGAGTTATAATGATTGATTTTCAAATGTTAAAGCAATTGTAACAGCTACCATTTATTAAGGACCTTCTATGTGCCAAGAATTTTATATGCCTTATTAACTCTTATTTTTTCCTGAAAAGTAGGCATTATTTTCCCCACCTATAGATAAGAAAATTGAGTTTCAGTGTTGAGGTTTCTTGCCAAGGGTCACTCAGCTAGTAAGTGGCAAATAGTGCTCAAATATAGGCCAGCTGACTCCAAAATCAACATCTTTCTTCTACATCCTGGTAGTAGAGTACTTAAAAGGGAGACAAAAAACCTCCAGAGGCCAATATTACTAATTTCATAATTTTGATACCTATTTATATGTAGGTCTAACCTTTGCACGCCTTGAAAGTTCTTGCATATCGACATGGTATTGCCCACATTAGCATTTGACAGTCCACGCTTTTTAAAATCAAATACTGAAACTCAAAACATTAAGAAAAATTGGAAATGACTGAAGCCTGAAAGATGATAGTTTCCCTCTAAGACTCAGTCATGTTACAGTGGCTGACTAAGTGTAGAAATATACAAACAAAAATTACACACAGAACAATCAACCCCAAATTCTTTTCTTTTTTAATTTTATTCAATTTATTGGGGTGACAATTGTTAGTAAAATTACATAGATTTCAGGTGTACAATTCTGTATTACATCATCTATAAATCCCATTGTGTGTTCATCACCCAGAGTCAGTTCTCCTTCCATCACCATATATTCAATCCCCCTTACCCTCATCTCCCACCCCCCACCCCCCACCCCCTTACCCTCTGGCAACCACCAAACCATTGTCTGTGTCAACCCCAAATTCTATTGCTACTGATTCCCAAATGTAATAAGATAGGATAAGAATACACAAAATAATGTTTTACATTTCCATCAAACACAAAAATTATCTTCAGTATAACAAAAATGTCCAATTATGTGAGACTATAAATCAAAATTTGCAGCTTTTCCTACACTACTACTTTACTTAAAAATATATTCATGAAAATTATCCTTTGTGATAGAGCACTAGAGGAAATAATACTGTTTGTAGTCACATTGGGTGAATTTAGTCATATTGAGCCATATTGAGAATTTATCTGTAGTCAATCAGAATTTCTCCACTGCAAAAGATACAATGCATTTTTGTGAGTCAAAATGCAGTAATCCTTTCTATTATAATAATTATAAAGCTCTGTCTCTATCACCATATTAGTCCATGTCTGTAAATAACAGACCCATGAATACAAGCCTTTACCATAAATCGTACTTAGAAACAATACTCATACCTAAAACTGAGGTTCGTGTCCAATGGTCTTTCACTACACAATAGCTCCCTCAGTTAAAATATTGCATATATTGCATCTTGACAATATTCTGAATTTATAGTTCCAAAGAAATAAACTGGGCCAATATCAAGAAGCAGCCTTATATAATACAGACATCACTGGTGGGATAATATGAGGAACCTTACGTACGTTCTTCTGTCCGGAATTATTTCTGCCACACACCTCTCGCTGCTTACATAATTCACCCATTTGGATTCTCAAACTTAAAATGTAAACAACTTAAAGGTCAATACATTAATCCAATGATAAACCCAAGTAACAATCTCTAAGATATGCATAGTATTCTATATTGTAAAGAATAATTATACTTTGGAAATTATAGTTGGGAGATTACTTCCACACCCTTTAACTTATTTGTTCTTTATAAGAACCATATTACTTAGGTGGTTAAGTAGAGTAGTAGCAGTAGTAGCAGCAGCAGCAGCAATACTAGTAGTGCTAGTAGTGACAAAACCCTTATATACCACGTATTATGTGCCAGACACTGTTTTAAGCACTTTATGTATATTAATTCATTTGATCATTGCATCAGCCTTACATGGTAGCTTTTATTTATATTACCACTTTTAAAGATGATAAAGCCAAGTCATGGAAAAGTTAAGTACCTTACCCAAGGGCACAGGACTGGTAATCTGTGAGTCAGGACTCAAATCCTGGCAGTCTGGTCCTATGTGCTAAACAACTTCCCCAATGTCATCTCTTCGTTCATTGACTCAGAAATTATTTACTGAGTGCATACTGTATACCAGACTCTTTGAGGCCTTGGAGACACAGCCATGAACAGATTTGGTCACTCTTCACAGGGAGCTTTCATTATAGAAGGGAGAGACGCAGTAAATAAAAAGAGAAGTTTCACTTTGTGATAAGTTATATAAGAAAAATAAAGAAGGTGTGTGAAAGACAGGGATGGGGTGAAGCTGCATTTGATTAAGATCTAGGAAGGCCATTCTGAGAAGACACTGCAGCTGAGATATGAATCAGAGATAAAAAGCAGCCATGTATAAGATTTTAGGACAAGGGTGGCCAGATGGCTCAGTTGGTTAGAGTGCAAGCTCTTAACAACAGTGTTGCTGGTTCGATTCCCACATGGGCCAGTGAGCTGCGCCCTCCACAACTAGATTGAAGACAAGCTGCCACTGAGCTGCTGGAGGGGTAGCTGGATGGCTCAGTTGGTTAGAGCACAAGCTTTCAGCAACAAGGCTGCCGGTTCAATTCCCGCATGGGATGGTGGGCTGTGACCCTGCAACTAAGATTGAAAATGGCGACTGGACTTGGAGCTGAGCTGTGCCCTCCACAGCTGGATTGAAGGACAACAACTGGACCTGATGGGCCCTGGAGAAACATACTGTTCCCTAATATTCCCCAATAAAAAAAAAGAAAAGAAAAAAGATTTTAGGAAAGAGTTCATCAGGAAGCAAAACGAGCAATAGCTCTAAGGTGGGAATGATTTTAAAAAGAAAGGAAGTGAGTGTGGCTAGAATGTATACAGGTGGGTATCAGAACATGAGATCAGAGATGTCAAAGGAGCTTGATTATGTAGAAGGATTTTGGATTTTGCTCTGAGTGAGATGGGAAGTCATGGAAGGCTTTTAGCAGATGAGTGTCATGATCTGATTTAAATTTAAAATGGGTATTTCTGGCAGCTTTGTGGAGAAAAAAATGTATAAAGTCAAATGTGGAATTCAGAAAGACCAATGTCATGCAGGGTGTTATGCGGGGTCTCTGGTCTCACGCCCCACATTAAGAACGCAGGATATGGTGAGGCCAAAAAGGAACACCCATGGAGCCATAGATAGGGGAGTCATACCACTATAGTCTCGCTGGCGGCTGGGTTGGAGACACAGGAGGCAGGAGCCACACGATCCACAGCCCTCCATGTGAACTGCAATCCACTCTTGCTAGCTCAGCCACCATCTTCTTGCTAGCCCCCATTTGCTGCTAGCGTAGCCACGGCAGTTATATTAGTGGCCAATGGCTCACTGGTTACAGCTGACGGCCAACTAGCCACAGCTGATGGCCATCCAATCACAGTTGATGGCCATTTACTACCTGAGCCAGCACCTTTCCACGTGAGGCCGAGAGCCTGGAAACTGCACTCCTGGCTCTCTCCCCACAACCAGTTAGGAGAATATTGCAGTAGCTCACATGAGAAATGATGAGGGCATACTCTGGAGTGTTTGCAGGACAGATGGTAAGAAGTGTATGATGAATTAGGGGTGTTTCGAACTCACAGCTAATGAGAGAAACTGGATGAAAATTCAGGTTGTTCTGACTCTAAATTTATGTACTTATTTTCTACCCTAAAAAGCTAGTTCTAATTCTAGCAATGAGGAAGTGAATGTTTTAATTGTGGTAAGAGGAAAAGGAGGGAAATGTGAAGGATGAAGGTGGGTGGGAAGGGAGGAAAGGAAAGATAAGGAGAGAGGGAGGGATGGAGAGATTTTGGAATATGGAACTCTGAGGACTATCCTACAAGTGCATTGCCACACTTATGGGCTTTAAGCAGAAAATGGTCTCTAGATTTAGGGGAGAAGATATGTAGTATTACTTAATAGTAGGAGACCAATTTATAGGATAAGGGCAGATAGACTTTATGTGGCTTCTAAGGTAAAAAACAGAATATCAGTGTTTATACTCATAAACATGGCTTCCCCTTTATCCTCCCAACTGACACATCACCCTCAAAATGACAAGTTTTATGGAATTCAGTCAACTGAATGTAATTTTTCTTTTGCTTCTTTCCTAGAGAGTAATTTAGCAGAATTCTGACATGACCCTTTCAAATAGAGCTCTGTATAAGCAAAGCATACGTCTCCTGTGCATCCTAGTCTAACGTGCTGTGAAAGCCTGAGAAATGTTCAGTCACTCTAATCATCTAAGACTTCTTCCTGGATGTCCTCAGGCTTTTCCCTGGGGGTGTAAAGACTACATAGAATATTCTAGGAAGATGTAACAGTACTGGTTTGGTCAATTATTGTAAGTATTAGCTGTGACTAAGTCCAAACAATGAAATTATAGTTTTAAGCATTTTGAATGTAAGGCACAATATTTCTAAAACCTCTTTTGTAGATTAAATCAAGTTACAGCCAAAATTTCATCAAACTCCACTTAAGACAGCTTGACAAGACTTGGAGGAGGATCACTCTCTCTCAACCTTGTTTCTCTTCACTTTCTCTTGTCAAAACCTGTTCTAAGGAAAAGATTTGGAAGTCATTTTCAGAATTATAAATGTCTAATAAGGCTTCAGGTATTTGCTCCTCCAGGGACATTCTCATTTTAACAGGAAAACAAGAAATCGTGAGGCAAAAATTGAAACCCCGGTTATGGAATTCAGCCATCAATGAAATGGGCAGAACAAATAAATTAAATGCCCACTGTATTAGTCAGGGTTCTCCTGAGAAACAGAACCAATAAGATGTGTGTGTGTGTGTGTGTGTGTGTGTGTTTGTATACCAGGAGTGCCAAAAAATATATACACATTGTTTGTACTCATCTTTTGTTATCAGTATATATTGAGTATTACAATTTTAATACAGTTTTTTCCTTTCCTAAAATGTGTATACATTTTTTGGCACCCTCTGTGTGTGTGTGTGTGTGTGTGTGTGTAGAGAGAGACAGAGACAGAGACAGAGAGAGAGAGAGAGAGAGAGAGAGAGAGAGAGAGAGAGATTTATTTTAAGGAACTGGCTCATCTGATTATGGAGGCTGGCAAGTCTAAATCTGTAGTTTGGGCCGGCAGTCTGAAGATCCAGGAGAGCTGATGCTGCAGTTCCAGTCTGAAGTCAGTCTGCTGGAGAATTCCCTCTTACTCAGGGAAGCTGGTCTTTTTGTAGTATTCAGATCTCCAAATGATTGGATGAGGCCCACCCATAATATGGAGGGCAATCTGCTTTATCCAAAGTTCACGGATTTAAATGTTAATCTCATCCAGAAATATCCTCTAAGTTGACACATAAAATTAACCATCACACAGACCTTTGACAAAAACTATTAAAAACGTGGTTCTATTTGTTTACTTCTTATATGGTTTGTGTTCCCGATAACATTTGATCCTCTTTTGCTTGCAATTCTGTTAAACTAAAGATAGTCACATATATATCCTCATATTTAAAATGTTATTTTGTCTTCTATTTGTATATAAACATGATAAAGAATTTATTGGGAATGATTGATCATGTCCAATTTGACAAATGAACATACTGAGCCCTTATTATATGGTAGGGATTGCAGGATAAGTCAAAAATAGGTAAGACATAGCCTCTATTGTCACATGCAAAGCAGAATATTAATAGCCTTATACAAGAAGTATAAGCACAGTGAAGGGGGTTTAGAGAAAGGAGACATCACATCCCACTGCGAGAATATATCCATTCCTTCCTTCTTTCCTTCAACAAATATTCATGAAGTTCTACTACAGGTCAATCACTATTTTAGATTCTGGAGGCAGAGCAGTAAAAAAATAAATAAATAACCCCCCCCCCCCCAAAATAAAAGGCACAGATCCTAAAAAAAAAAAAAAAATCACACTTTAAAGTGTCAAATAGTAAAATATATATATTGTAACAATAAATGGAATTGTCTAACCTACAAAAAATAAAAATTAAAAAATAAAAAATAAACTCCCTAGCCTCATGGAATTTGGTTTGTCATGGGGGAGACAGACACCAAACATGAAAGCAAGTAAGTATGGTGGTTTCAGGTCCTGATAGTATTTCACACAGTGATAAGTGAAATAAAAAAAATAATAAAATGGGTTAATAGGAGAGAAGGTGACTGGAGTCGTTATTTCAATGACGGCGATCAGGTCTTTCTTTCTACAGAGTAACATTTGAGCTGACACTTGAATGAAGCAAAAGAGTTATCTGTACCTATGTCTAAGGGAAGAGCATTTTAGTTAGAGGGAATAGCAAATGTAAAGCTTCTGTGGAAGAAATGAGATTGGGATGATCAGGAAATTTTTCATTAAGAGGTGGCATTTGTGAAGGAACTTAAGGAAGAGGTGAGATTTTTTTACAAATAAAGATTGGGGAGAGATAAAGAAGTGCTGATTTAGAAATATGAAACTTTCTATGGAGAGTTTTGGTTCTATATATTAGTATGGCCTTAGAATATTAATTTGAGTCAGATGAGTCCAAATATATTGTAACATTTTACATCGAAGTGCTTTTATTTGTTTTCCTTTGCACAAATAATGAGAAATTTAATACATTATGAAGTACCTGTGTTAGTGTGAGCCTCATCTATCTGAAACCATAAAGAATAGTTTAGTGGTTGCCAGAGGGTAAGGGGGGCGGCGGGGTGGGGGGTGGGAGATGAGGGTAAGGGGGACCGAATATATGGTGATGGAAGGAGAACTGACTCTGGGTGATGAACACACAATGGGATTTATAGATGATGTAATACAGAATTGTACACCTGAAATCTATGTAATTTTACTAACAATTGTCACCCCAATAAATTTAATTTAAAAAAAAAAAGAATAGGAGTGAGATGGTCAGGGGGACTATCTAGAGTACATATAAAGTAATGCAAAGTCTTCTTTCCTCAAAGACCTTTGCTCTTGAATTTCACAATAGGATTAATATGAAGTAAATGCTGCTTTTACTATGCATCAGTAGAGGGTTAAGTCTATTTGCCATTCACATCAAAGTGAGAATAATTTTGATCAGGTAATTGAATACTTTCTATGTATCCTAAAACAATCTCAGGTAATTGGAAGGACACTTAAAACTTCTCTCATCAAAGTACCTCCTGATGCTTGTGTCCCCACCAAGTGATTGCTCACCTTATAACTGAGCACAGTTAATGATCTTTCCGAGGCATCCCATTCCATCACTGGTCAGCTTTGATGAAATCATTATCCTTATAGCACCTATCCATTGGTCTGAGACCTATACCTGTATCAGTCAGAGTTTTCAGTTTTAGATAACAGAATCCACTCTAGCTAGCTTAAGCAGAAAGGGATTATTTATAGGTTGGAAGATAACTTACAGAATGTCTGGGAGGGTAAGGGACCCAACCTTGGATATTGCACAGCCAGTAACAATACAGTCAAGTGGAATGCCCAACCACACCATGGGACTTCTCTAACAGAAATTCCACTAACACCACTGCCCATCACTCAGCACTCTATGATTTTAGACAACAATGAGTAGAACCTCTGCCATAGTTTCCCTAGAAGATTCTACCTCTTTATTCTCAGCCATCACCTCACTCTCAATTTTAATAGGCAAGTGCATCCGACTGATGAAGCCTAGATCACATGCAGAAGTTTAGATGCAAGGGAATCTGGGAAATGAAGTTTTGTAGTTGCAAGATTCTTTGTAGAGGAAAGTACGGTAGAGGAGGATTGGAAGGGGTACTGAGTGAGCCTATTTACAATATTTTTTCTTATTTCCTCTCTGAGCTTTCTTGAGATTAAACATCACTAGTTCCTTTAAATGTTAGAGGATATTGAGGTTTAGAGTCTCTTCACTATCCTGGTCTTTCTCCTCTGAGCACATCCCAGTGTTGATTCTTCAAAATGGCAAACCAAGAACAGGGTAAAATCCCCCTTTTGACTTGTACAAAATGAAGCAGGCCTATCATCTCTTCCAGATAATGAACATCTATTAATATAGCCTCATAATGTTCATGGAACTTACTGAGTAAGACAGCAAGGTTTTTATTCTTTTACATGTCCCTCTCTTTTTAAGGCAAATCACCCCAAAACTGTACTTATAGAGCTTGTTTTATAAATAAAATCAGTACAGTGAAATGTCACTAGTATACTTCATCTTATTAAAATCAGAATCCAAAACCTTATATCAAGAGGCTAAAGACATGGGCAAAATCTATTTTCCAATATAAGTCATTATCTTTACTGGCTTTGTATCTACTAATGGTGGGATAAGCATGTCCACTGTGTTCTCACTCAATTCATTAATATAAATTATTAATATGACAACATATAAGATACTCATTAAAGATGGGTTAATATTGATCTATTAATTAGGACAAAGATAAATTAACCCAATATGTATCAACACAGTTATCTGGTGCCAATTTATCCATTTTATGCATATGATACAAGGCAAGGCTTTTTAAAATACCATATAAAAATCCATTTACACCATTTTCACAAAATACCTTTTATCTGTCAGTTGGACAAAATTCAACATAATCCATCTCATCACCTTACCCCCATAACAGACTTACCTCTTGATTTCACTATTTCTGACAAAGAGGCCCTTTCTCCTTCAGGCTATCCAGGATTAAAAGTAACGGGGGCGGGGGGTGGGGGGTGGGAGATGAGGGTAAGGGGGATCGAATATATGGTGATGGAAGGAGAACTGACTCTGGGTGGTGAACACACAATGGGATTTATAGATGATGTAATACAGAATTGTACACCTGAAATCTATGTAATTTTACTAACAATTGTCACTCCAATAAATTTAATTAAAAAAAAAAAAGTTAAACATTTCTGATACTGTCATCTCTCTCTCCCCATGATCAGTTAATCACTAAGCCAGTTGTTTCTTCTTCATTATAATGCTCTGGAACTCTTAGTCTCCATTCACCCTAATCCAGGTCCTTACCACTTCAGACACGGACCACTGCAAACCTTAACTGATTTCCCTCATTCTTTTATGTAGTGACAGTGTGAATAATGGCTCCCTTTTGTTCCTGTCACTCTGTCTAAAATGCTCTCTCCCATTTCCTCTGTACACATTTATGAGACATTCAAGGAGTGCTGTTTCTTGTCTCTTCCAATCCCTTTGAAAGCATCTTGAAGGCAAATATTATAGTATCAACCCCCACATCATTGTTCACACAAATATTATACAAATACTGTTTAATAGCTGTATAGTTCATAAATACAGTAAATAGCTACTAAGGATTGAATCCATTGACTCAATTCACTTATTAAAGGTACGTATGGGATATTTTTACACTACCATATTTATGTGAAGATAATTGCATGCAACTTTTTAGAACCAGGTCCACCACATTGAATTCATCTGAGTGGTCTTATGGTAAAGTATTAGGAATTTGTCATTTGAGAATCTTCCAAATGTATAAGATGCTACTCCAAGCAGAAATCTATTCGCAAACAAAATGCCCTGAGTTCAATGCTTCACTTGCAGTGTTAGGCTGAATGATGTTTGGCAGTAAAATCCATCCAGAGACCCCCAGAGACTCATTAAAGCCAGATAATGCTGAAGCATAGCAAAATGATTTCCATTTGGACCATGGTGCCAACTTAATAGATGTACGAAAAATAAAATGATTAAGTAGTTCCTTGTAAGGACATTCATCTAACTAGGCAGTTCCTACAAAGAGCCAATATGTGTACACTTATTAGGTCAATGTAGTTGACCTAACTTCTTTGACATATATGACCTAAACACAAGTGACAGGAGAGATAGCCTGATGCCATACCATGAATGTGCTAGAATACTAAAAATAAATTATATAACTTTAAAGTTGAAGTATTAATATATAAATATGCTTCATTTGTAAGACAGAAAATGAGAATAGTCACTCTATGGGAAAACTACTTACTGATGGGCACATAGCTGAGTGGCTCCCAATCCTGTATATGATATATGTTTATCACAAATTTCAAAGCAATTAAAAATGCTTTTTTTAGTCACTAGAATAATTCATTATCATTGTAGGGCATTTGGAAGATACATAAGCACAAAAGAAAAATGAAATTCACCTGAAATCTTAGTACTCAGATATTATTCCTATTACAATTCGGTGAAACTGTACAATTTTAATATATTTTTATAAATAGAAATCTTATTGTGCTATTGTCAAAAGAAATACTTTCTGCATCAAAAAAATTGTCCTTCATTTACTGATGTCATTGATAAATCTATCCTTATCAATTTTAATCTGCCTTTTTGTTGTTTTTTTATTTGTGCTCTAGAAGGGAGAGTCAAGAGCATATGCAATGTCAAGATAACCATGTTTGTTTTAGCAATTTTGCCACCTATTTTTAAGCTTCTTTTTAAAATGCATCACTGAAGGCTAAAGGCATAGTAACCTGCAATGAACTATGAAGCACTTTGGTAAGCTGTCAACAGGTGTCAAGTATGATGTCTGACAACTAAGTTCCCAAACTTGTTGCAACGACGTTGCTAACCCTTTTTTTTTTTTTTAATCAGAGGGATTATTCATTATGAATTTGCACCAACTGGACAAACAGTTAACCAAGTATGCTATTTGGAAATGCTGAAAAGGCTGTGTGAAAAAGTTAGACGATCCAAACTTTCTGCCAACAATTCAGGGCTCTTGCATCACGACAATGCACCAGCTTACATGTTTTTAGCCAGTAAACAACTACTGTATTGGAACACCCTCCCCACTCACCTAATCTGGCCCCAAATGACTTATTTCTTTACCCAAAGACAAAGGAAATATTTAAAGAAGACATTTTATACTGCCTAAGGTAATATACAGATTCAACGCAATTCCTATCAAACTACCAAGGACATTTTTCACAGGAATAGAACATATAATCCTAAAATTTATATGGAACCATAAAAGACCCTGGATAGCCTTGGAAATCTTGAGAAATAAGAACAAAGTGGGAGGTACGACAATACCTGATGTCAAATTATACTACAAGTCTACAGTAATCAAAACAGCATGATACTGGCATAAAAATAGACACATTGATCAATGGAACAAAATAGAGAGTCCAGAAATAAATCCATGCCTATATGGTCATTTAATCTATGACAATGGAAGCAAGAATTTACAGTGGGGTAAAGAGAGTCTATTCAATAAATGGTGCTGGGAAACCTGGACAGACACATGCAAAAAAGATGAAGCTGGACCACCTCCTTAAACCATATACAAGAATAAATTCAAAATGGATTAAATATTTAAATGCAAGATCTGAAACCATAAAACTCCTAGAAGAAAATATAGGAAGAAACTTTACAGACATTACCTGGAGTAAGATTTTTACTGATATATCCCCTTGGGCAAGGGAAGTAAGAGAAAAAAATAAACATGTGGGATTACACCAAACTAAAAAGTTTTTTCACAGCAAAGAAAACCATCAATAAAACAAAAAGGGATCCTGCTGAATGGGAGAAGATATTTACCAATGATATATCTGATAAGGGGTTAATATCCAAAATTTATTAAAAAACTCACTCAACTCAACTCCAAAAAAACAAACAACCCAATTAAAAAATGGGCAGAGGACATGAAGACACATTTTTCTAAAGAGGATATACAAATGGCAAACAGACATATGAAAAAATGCTCAACCTCATTAATCATTAGAGAAATGCAAATAAAAATGACAACGAGATACCACCTCACCCCAGTCAAAATGGCTATCATCAATAAATCAACAAACAACAAGTGCTGGTGAGGATGTGGAGAAAAGGGAACTCTTGTGCATTGTTGGTGATAGGATAGCAGATTGGTGCAGACACTATGGAAAACAGTATGGAAGTATCTCAGAAATTTGAAAATGGAACTACTTTATGACCCAGCAATTCGACTCCTAGGTATCTATACAGAGAAATCCAAATGTATGCACCCCTATGTTTCTTGCAGCACTATACACAATAGCCAAGACATGGAAACAACCAAAATGCCCATAGGTAGATGACTAGATTGAGAAACTGTGGTACATTTATACAATGGAGTATTACACAGCCATAAAGAAGAAAGAAATCTTACCATTTGCAACAATATGGATATGGATGGACCTACACAACATTACGCTAAGTGAAATAAGTCAGACAGAAAGACAAATATCATATGATTTCCCTTATATGTGGAATCTAAAGAAAAGAAAAAAATGAATGAACTAATTAGAAACAGTCTCAGAGACATAAAGGAAAAACTGAGGGTTGCTAGATGGGAGGGGAGGTGGGGATAATGGGGAAGGTGAGGGGATTAGAAAGCACAATCGGTAACCACAAGATTGACACGGGGATAAGAAAGTCAATTTGGGGAACATAATCAATAAAGTAGAAAATATTTTGATGGACACTTGTCTTATAAGGGAGACCACCTCAGGAATGATGCAGATGCCTGATAAATGCACTGTACACCTGAAGCTGAAGCTGAACAATAATGAATGTCAACTACAATTTTTTATATGTATATATATAGTTACAACATTAGGAATAGAGACAGTGGAAATGTAATGGCTGTATGCGATGTCAGAGGGCCAGAAGATGGGGGGAGGGGTGTTATAACTGTGTGAGGGTTATAAATGACAAATTTCTAACTATTCCATTGTTTTGTACACCTGAAACTAACTAAATAAATAAAAATATATAAATAAATAAATAAATAAAAATTAAAATTAAAAAAAATAGATGATTGGATAATGAAAAAGTGGTGGACATCATAAAAATGAAATCTCCCCTGGAATTTACAACAAACTGAACAACTATAACTCCACAACAGACTCCCTGCGCAGCACACCGGCAAGACTAAGAGGCACACTACAGAAATAACTTAAAGGTGGGCAAATTGCACGAGCAGGGAAGGAGGGCAGGGAGAAGTGTGCAGACGGAGCTGCTCAGGTGCAGGATGCAAACCTAGTTCAGTGCTCCGAGCTCCCTGCATCCCGGAACTACCGCATCTGCGGGAGAGGGAAGAACTTGGACTGCTAGGGCTCTGTTTATGGCCCACAGGGCTCAGGGGACAGCATATAACAGAGCTGAATCCAACGCTCATGGCAGAGACCTCGGAGCAAAGACTGAGGGAAAAAGGCTGAAAACAGTGGTCTCAGCCCTCACTGTCCCAAGCAGAGAACTGAGGCCTTAGACACTGAGACTAGCACCCCTCCCTACATCCAAGAGCTCACCCCACCCCCACCTGCTCAGTGCTAGAAGTGAAACAGTAGCAGTGTCAGATCAAAGAACAGAATAATTGCAGTTCTGAGAACTCTGGTCCACAGACACAGATTTGCAGCCCAACTACTTCCGGCAAAGGGAAGGGAGCTGTGGAACCAGGAATGGCTGTAGTGGTGGTCACCGCCATTGCTCTGGGCAACCGCTCACAACTCACCCTGCCCCTGTCCCCACCTATCTGGGCGGATCCCTGCAGGAGTAAACAGAACTGTTGAAACACACAGGTTCTGAATCTGGTGCAGGAAGAGCTTTGGAACTTCAAAAGCTCTCCGAATCACCGCAGGGACGCAGTGCCCTATGACCCAGGTGAACTGTTAACAGAGGACAAGGCTGCCTTCCAGGGAATCCCCCCATTGTGTGAGAAACTGGAATAGTGCAGAGAAAACATAAAACTACAGTGTGAGAGAGAAAAAAAGGCTGCAGTCAGAGAGAAAATAAAATATTCTACCAACAGGTACTGGAAAACAAAAGAAAGACCTCTTCCTATCAACCTGTTGCAGAACCCACACCTGTACATGACTAGGAAGAGAAATAATAAATCATTAATTGCCATGAATAACCAAGGCAATAAGACAGCTCAGAAAGAAAAAGAAAATTCTACAGAAAATGAACTTAAAGATACAGAAATATGTGACTTACATGACAGAGAATTCAAGATTGCGGTTCTGAAAAAACTCAACGAGATGCAAGAAAACACAGATAGGCAGTTTAATGAACTCAGAAACACAATCAAAGAACAACATGAACATTTTACCAAAGAGATTGAAATTTTAGAAAAGAACCAGATAGAATTTCTGGAGATTAAGAACTTAATAGAAGATATGAAGAATCAAATAGGCAGCTTAGGTAGTAGAGTTGACCAGATGGAGGAAAGAATCAGTGACATCGAAAATAGAAACCTGGAAATGACACGGGTGGAAGAAGACAGAGACTTGAGACTTAAAAGAAATGAAAGAACTCTACAAGAACTTTCTGACTCCATCAGACAGAGCAATATAAGAATAATGGGCATACCAGAAGGAGAAGAAAGAGAGAAAGGAACAGAGAGTATATTCAAAAAAATAGTCAATGAGAACTTCCCATACTTGTGGAAAGAACTGGAGCCTCGAATCCAAGAAGCAAATAGAACACCTAATTACCTCAACCCCAACAGGCCTTCTCCAAGGCACATTGTATTGAAGCTGTCAAAAATCATCGACAAAGAAAGAATCCTCAAGGAAGCCAGGGAAAAGAAGACGGTAACTTACAAAGGAAAGCCCATTAGATTATCATCAGATTTTTCAGCAGAAACTCTACAAGCCAGGAGGGAGTGGAACCAAATATTCAAATGATTGAAAGAGAGAAATTATGAGCAGAGAATAATATACCCAGCAAAGATATCCTTTAGTTATGAAGGAGGAATAAAGACCTTTCCAAACATACAGAAGCTGAAGGAATTTTCTAATACACGACCTGCACTACAAGAAATATCAAAGGAGGCTGTTTGACCACCATCAACGGAGACAATTTGTGGCAACCAAAACATAAAAAGGGGGAGAGTAAAGGCCTGAACTGGAATATGGGAATGGAGAAAGTAAGTATGCTGAAGAAAATGGAATACTCTAAGTATCAAACTTTATTTTACATAAACTTAATGGTAACCACTCAAAAAAAACCCACAGAACTGAAATATATACTGTAATAAAAGAAGAAACAGAGGGAAACATCATAGAATACCACCACACAGAAATAATAGACAACAACAAAAAGGCAAAGAAACAATGGAGACACAGCCTTACCAGAAAACTAAAGATAGAATGACAGGAAATCCTCACATATCAATAATCACCCTAAATGTAAATGGACTGAACTCACCAATAAAAAGGCACAGAGTAGCAGATTGGATCAAAAAACTAAACCCAACCATATGCTGTCTCCAAGAGACACATCTCAGCTACAAGGACAAGCATAGACTCAAAGTGAAAGGGTGGAAATTGACACTCCAAGCAAATGGTATCCAGAGAAAACCAGGTATAGCCATACTGATATCAGATGAAACAGACATCAGGGTGAAAAAGGTAATGAGACAAAGATGGACATTTCATAATGTTAAAGGGGACTATACAACAAGAAGACATAACAGTCATCAATATTTATGCCCCTAATCAGGGAGCCCTGAAATATACCAAGCAACTACTAAGATAACTAAAGGGAGAAATTGACCAAAACACAATTATGCTAGGGGACCTAAATACATCATTGACAGCTATGGATACATCAACCAAACAGAAAATAAATAATGAAATAGCAGCCCTAAATGACACATTAGATGAAATGGACATAATGGACATTTATAGAGCACTTCATTCTAAAACATCTGACTATACATTTTTTTCTATTGTACATGGAACATTCTCAAGGATAAACCATATATTGGGACATAAAACTAGCCTCAGCAAATTTAAGAAGATTGAAATCATGCCAAGCATATTCTCTGATCATAAGGCTTTTAAATTGGCAGCCGTTATGGAAGGCAGTGTGGAGGTTCCTCAAAAAATTACGGATAGAATTGCCATATGACCCAGCAATCCCTCTCCTGGGTATCTACCCAAAAAAATCTGAAAACATTTATACATAAAGACACGTGTGCTCCAATGTTCATTGCAGCTTTGTTTATGGTGGCCAAGACATGGAAACAACCAAAATGTCCTTCGATAGATGAATGGATAAAGAAGGTGTGGTATATATACACAATGGAATACTATTCGGCGGTAAGAAAAGATGATATAGGAACATTTGTGACAACATGGATGGATCTTGAGAGTGTAATGCTGAGTGAAATAAGTCAGACAGAAAAAGCAGAGAACCATGTGATTGCACTGATATGTGGTATATAAACCAAAAACAACAAAAGAACAAGACAAACAAATGAGAAACAGAAACTCATAGACACAGACAATATTTTAGTGGTTACCAGAGGGTAAGGGGGGTGGGGGGTGGGAGATGAGGGTAAGGGGGATCAAATATATGGTGATGGAAGGAGAACTGACTCTGGGTGGTGAACACACAATGGGATCTATAGATGATGTAATACAGAATTGTACACCTGAAATCTATGTAATTTTACTAACAATTGTTATCCCAATAAATTTTAAAAAATAAATTATAAAAAAAAAGAAGTTGTGGTATATATACACAATGGAATACTATTCGGCGGTAAGAAAGGATGAAATAGGAGCATTTGTGACAACATGGATGGATCTTGAGAGAGTAATGCTAAGCGAAATAAGTGAGACAGAAAAAGCAGAGAACCATATGATTTCACTGATATGTGGTATATAAACCAAAAACAACAAAAGAACAAGACAAACAAATGAGAAACAAAAGCTCATAGACACAGACAGTAGTTTAGTGGTTATCACAGGGTAAAGGGGATGGGGGGGTTGGAGATGAGGGTAAAGGGGATCAAATATATGGTGATGGAAGGAGAACTGACTCTGGGTGGTGAACACACAATGTGATCTATAGATGATGTAATACAGAATTGTACACCTTAAATCTATGTAACTTTACTAACAATTATCACCCTAATAAACTTTAATTTAAAAAGAAAAAGTGAGATATATATGTATATATATATATACACAATGGAATATATATATATATATATATATATATATATATATATATATATACACACACACACACACACACACACACACACACACATATATATATATATATATATATATATATACAATGGAATATCACTTGGCCATAAAAAAAGAATAAAATCTTACCATTTCAGACAATATGGATGGTCCTAGAAGGTATTATGCTAAGTGAAATAAGTCAGACAGAAAAAGACAAATATCATATAATCTCGCTTGTATGTGGACTCTAAAAAACAACAGCAACAAAATAAAACAGAAACGTACTCATAGATACAGAGAATAAACTAATGATTGCCAGATGGGCGAGGGATTGGGGGGCTGGGTGAGAAAGGGGAAGGGATTAAGAAGTACAAGTTGATAGTTACAAAATAGTCATGAGGATGTAAAGTAAAGCATAGGGAACATAGTCAATAGTATGGTTATAACTATGTGTAGTGCCAGGTGGGTACTAGATTAGTCAGGGATCACATCTTAAATTATATAAATGTCTAACCCCTATATTGTACACCTGAAATTAATACAAAATAATACTGAATGTCAACTGTAATTGAAACATTCAAAAAGGGGGAAAGGTGAAGGGGAATAAGAGGCCCAAATTTCCAGGTATAAAACAAGTAAGTCATGGGGATGTAATGTACAGCAGGGGAATACAGTCAATAATATTGTGATAGCGTGGTACAGTGTCAGATGGTTGCTGGACTTATCATGGTGATCACTTCTTTAGGCATGTAAATGTTGAATATGATGTACACCTGAAACTAATATAATATTGTGTTTGCTATATTTTAAAAATCTTTTTTAAAAAAGAACAAGAGAATTCTCCCATGTAACCACATTACCATTACATGGAAACAATATTTTCAGATTTTCCCCTGTTGTTCCAACGTTGTTTATAGGCTTTTTTATGGGGGGGAACCCAAGATCTAATCAAGGATTACACAAGATAGTTGTGTCTCTTCACTTTTCTTTGATGTAGCCCAGTGCTCCTGACTTTTCTGTCTTTTATCACATTGGAATTTTATTTTGAAGATCCCAAGTCTGTAGCCTCATATACTATACATTGGATCTGTCTGAATTTGTTCTCATTATTAGACTCAGATTAAACTTTTGTGGTAAGAATTCCCCATAGGCGATATTGCTTCCCTCCCCTTGTATCACATTAGGTGATGCATATGTGAGTTTGTAACATTGCTGGTGTTGTGAGGTTTGATGATTTGCGTGAGGTGCTGTTGCCAGATTTCTGTATTGAAAGGTATTGTTTTCTCTTTCTAATTAATAAAATTATCTGTGAGGTGATTCTTAAAAAAAAATGTTTCTCCAACAGAGCTCTTGGCAGAGCCTGGGGAGAAATGAAAATTCAAGTTTCTGCCTAATCATGAAAAGCAAAGGGTTAATGAGATGACTGCTAAAGCATGTCTCCAATATTTCTTGGTCACACATCTCTATCAGTAAAATAATAATGTTCTATTTGGTCAGTACCCGATTAGGCTATAGTACTTCTTAGAGGGATTTTTTTTTAATTTTTATTGGGGAATATTGGGGAACAGAGTGTTTTTCCAGGACCCATCAGCTCCATGTCAAGTCATTGTTTTCTATTTAGTCATGGGGGGCTCAGCTCACTGGCCCTTGTGGGCATCAAACTCGCGACCTTGGTGTTGTGAGCACCATGCTCCAACCACTGAGCGAACCGGCCACCCAGGGATTTTTAAATAATAAAATCTCCTTTTGTAATTTCCCATGAGCCTGATATCCACTGCTCATGCATAGGAAAGCCTCTGCATAGAGCTCTGGGGAGTTCACATGAAGCAAACTTCCCTATTTTACATTTGGTAGCCCAATGCTGCCTGCTATTCAAGGGTTGACAAAGTTAATAAGCCAAGGAAGACTTGGGGAAGGGGTACATACAAGTTAAAAAACCTAATAGATGCCAGATGGCTTAGGAGTCCCAGGAGCAGCCTATTAAGCCTCCCCTCATCACCTCTGTTTTTTCCTATTGCTGGTTGAAAGGAGTTCTCATGACTGCTCATCCCCACCAAAACCAGGGGACTCCAGGATCTCTGGCTACTTGAAAGGCGGTGCAGCCAAAAGAAGTCTGGGAAACTTCAAGCAGCAGCAGGGACATTCTAGGTGGGTTCCTCCAAACAGTACCTATAGTAGGTGGAGCAGCTGAAGCAACACGAGGACAAAGGGATTAGCAGTGGCATCACTAAGGTTTACAAACCCCAGGGTAAGACCTACACACCTACCTGGTTTCTTGATATCTGGAAGCAGTTAGTATCTCTGGTCACATGGCTATAGTTGGTATCCTGCTGCTTTTTTGGTGCAGTCTTGTGGTTATTGGGTGTGGAGAAGAAGCACCACAGAACAATGCCAACACCAGTCATTCACCTGGTCAATCTGAGGGGTGTCAGAGACGCTGTGTGAGAAAAGCAGCATTAAATTGCAAACATTCTGATTTCAACATAGAAGATTAAGTCCATTCCTATAAGCACATATAGGACAATCTTGGAGGTTCATGATTCCTGCACGTCATCTCATAATACAGATGCAGCCCTACCTAGAGGCACAGAGATGGGCTGTAATAGCCAAACATCTTTTTCAGTTTGACATAATACTGTCAGGGACATTGTCCAGCCATAAAGAATGGTTCAAAATGTCTGGGAAACTCAGACAGATGGGTACCTTACAAAGTGGGCAGTATCAAGTTATGATAAAAATTGCACAGATTTTGGAGCCAGATAAACCTGGGGTCAGATCCCAAATCTGCCACTGAATGTGTATTTTGTGACTTCAATCAACATGGTCTCACTTTTCTCATTTTTCAAGTGGGTTTAATAATAGCACCTATTTACTAAGGGTTAATGAGGATTAACTAATAGTGTATATAAAGCCCCTTACACTAGTGTCTGGCATAAAATAAGTGCTCAATAAATGGTTATTCACTTCCATTACACTTTGGCCTCATTTTTTCTATTTATTTATTTATTTTAAATTTTTATTAAAATATAGCTAAAATACAATATTACATTAGTTTCAGATGTACACAATTGTTATTCAACACATATATACCTAAAGAAGTGATCACCATGATAAGTCCAGCGACCATGTGACACTGTACCACGCTATCACAATATTATTGACTATACTTCCTATGCTGTACATTATATCTCCAAGACTTATTTGTTTTATACCTGAAGATTTGGACCTCTTATTCAACTTCATCTTTCCCCCTTATTAATTTTCAATTGCAGTTGACATTCAATATTACTTTATATTAACTTCAGGTATACAGCATAGTGGTTAGACATAATTTAAAAAGTGATCCACCGGGCTAGTCTAGCATCCACCTGGCACTATACATAGCTATTACCATATTATTGACTATATTCCTTATATTTTACTTTACATCCACATGATTACTTTGTAACTACCAATTTGTACTTCTTAATCCTTTCAGGTTTTTCACCCTGCCCCCCAAACCCCATCCCATCTATCATCCCGATAAATCTAGTACCCATCTGACACCATACATAGTTATTACCATATTATTGACTATATTCCTTACACTGTACCCAACATCCCCATGACTACTGTGTAACCACCAATTTGTACTTATTAATTCCTTTCTCCTTTTTCACCCACCCCAATCACCCTCCCATCTGACAAACATAAAATGTTCTCTATATTTATGAGTTCATTTGTTTCATTTGTTTGTTTATTTTGTTCTTTAGATTCCTCTTATAAGTGAAAGCATATAACATTTGTCTTTCACTGTCTGACTTACTACACTCATCACAATACCCTTTAGGTCCATCCATGTTGCAGATAGCAATATTTCATTTTTAATGTCTGCGTAATATTCCATTGTATGCACGTACCACCTCTTCTTTATCCATTCTTCCATTCAGGGACACCCAGGTTGCCTTCATATCCTGTCTATTGTAAATAATGCTGCAATGAAAATATAGATGCAAGTGACCCTTTGAAGTAGCATTTTGGGTTTCCTCAGAAAAATACACAGAAGTGGGATTACTAGGTCCTTCTCTGACTCTTGTTATAGCCTGTGTTTTAAAGCCTATTTTGTCTGGTATAAATACTGCTACTCAGCTTTTTTTTTTTTTTTCTCATTTCCATTTTCATGAAATATCTTTTTCCAGCCCTTTACTTTCAGTATGTATGTGTCTTCCAATCTGAATTTAGTCTCTTGCAGGCAGCATATGTAAGGGTCTTGTTTTCTTATCCATTCAGCCACCCTACCTCTTGATTGGAGCATTTAATCTGCTTAAAGTAATTGTTGCTAGATATGTAGTTATTGCCATTTTATTATTCATATTTTTATCTTTTTCCATCTTAAAGTTCTCTAACATTCCTTGTAATACTGATTTGGTGGTGATAAACTTCTTTAGCTTTTTCTTGTATGGGAAGCTCTTTATCTGTCATTGGATTCTAAATGACAGCTTTGCTGGGCAGAGTAATCTTGGTTGTAGGTCCTTGCTTTTCATCACTTTGACTATTTTGTGCCAATCCCTTCTGGCCTGCCAAGTTTCTGTTCAGAAATCAGCTGACAGTCTTATGGAGGCTCCCTTGTAGATAACTAACTGCTTTTCTCTTGCTGCTTTTAAAAGTCTCTCTTTGTCTTTAATTTTTAGCATTTTAATTCTGATGTGTCTTGGTGTGGGCATCTTTGGTTCATCTTGTTTAGGACTCTGCGCTTCCTGGGTTTGATATCCACTTCTTTCACCGGGTTAGGGAATAAATAGGAAGCCTATTTACTCAAATAGGTTTTAATTTCCTTGCTCTCTCTCGTCTCCTTCTGGAACCCATATTATGCAAATGTTAGTATACTTGGTGTTGTCCTAGAGGCCCCTTGAACTGCCCTCATTTGTTTTTTAATTCTTTTTTCTTTTTGCTGTTCTGATTAGGTGTTTTCTGCTACCTTATTGTCTAAATTACTGATTCAATCCTCTACTTCATCTAATCTACTGTGATTCCTTCATTTCACTTATTGTGTTCTTTATTTCTAACTGGTTCTTTTTTATGTTTTACAGCTCCATTTTTATGTTACCTATCTCTTTGTTGAAGTTCTCCCTGAGATCACTGAGCATTTCATAACCTGTGCTTTGAACTCTGTGTCTGGTAGATTTGTTGTGTCTGTTTTTTTAGTTCATTTTCTGGAGCTTTGTTCTGTTCTTTCATTTGGGACATGTTTTTTGTCTCCTCATTTTGGCTGCCTCCTTGTGTTTTTTTCTATGTACTAGGTAGGGCTGCTCTGTCTCCCAGTCCTAGTATAGTGGCCTTATGTAGTAGGTGCCTTGTGGGGCCCAGTGGTGCAGTCTCCCAGTGGTGCATCTGAGCTGGCTGTTCCATGTGTGTTCCTTGTGTGGTTTGTGTGTGCTCTCCTATTGTAGTTGAGCCTTGGTTTCTATTTGCACATCACTGGGAGGGATTGACCCTTGGGCTGATTCATTGTGAGGACTGGCTGTGACTACAGTGGAGGAGCTGTTGTGCAGCACCTGACCCTATGGAATAGGATTCGCTTTAGCGGGGTTCTGGTGTCTGCCTAGTCTTTCTTTTGGGTGTCATCCTTGGAGGTGGCTGGGTGATACTTCAGCTTGCCAACCCCTGGGGCCTCTTGGAAGGAGCCTCACTGCAGGCCAAGTTCAGCTTCAGCCTGTGTCCTGCCTGGGACCACCTGTCATGAGCTACAAAGCAATCCACAGATGGCCACCACTGATGCTGGGCTTAGAAGTGTCTTGAGAGGTCAAGCTGTGAACCAAGGCCACCTGTTGCTAGTGTTGTGGTTGGGTTTGCTCAAGGAGAGGTATGGGACATTCTGAAGCCAGATGCTGCTTGTTTGGAATTTGTGAACCTTTGAGAGATTTTAGGAAAGTCTGCAGCATGAGCCAAGACTGGCAATTTGAATGGAAGAGCCACTGGTAGCCACTTAGAGTCTCAGAATCACCAGCGTGGAGTGAATGAACGGTTATAGCTAGGTTGATTGAGACTCAGATATGGCGGCCCCCTGTGACTACATGATGGGTGAGGAAAGGGCTCAACAAAGAAATAATGGCTTCTACCAGCTCCTCTGTCTGGGAGAAAGCTGCCCCTCCAGGCCCCATCCTGAAGCTAGACAACTCAGTTCCTTCCCATGTGTCCCTGGTGCCTCTCGAGGTGCTGCCCCAGCTCTGGAGCTCAGAGTGAGTGAGCTGTCAGTGATTAAGTCTGTGCACAGGCCCTTGTCCCTTTAAGAGGAGCGCCTGGGACTCAAGCCGTCCTTGTCTCACTCAGCCACAATCTCTGCTGGTTTTTACAACCAGAAGTTATGGAGACTTCTCTCCCTGGCACTGGAATCCTGGGCTAGGGAGCCTGATGTGGGGCTGGGACCCCTTGCTCCTCTGGGGGGGAACTCTGCAGCCAACATACCCCTCCTGATTTTTAATGGTCACATGGGTGTGGGATCAGCCCATCCAGCATGTCTGCCCCTCCTTCCTACCAGGTTCAAGGCAGTTTCTTCTGTTTGTCCATAAAAGTAGGACATGGTTTACCTAGACTTCAGGTGATTCTCAATAATGGTTGTTCTGTAGTTTAGTTGTAATTTTGACGTGATAATGAGAGGAGGTAAGCACGGCATTTACCTACTCAACCATCTTGACTGAAATCTAAATTCACCCTCATTTTTTCTTAGCTTCTTGGAGTACATGGGTTTAAGTCACAGACACTGATATGGGTCTCCAAAGGCCAGAAAATGAAGGGTGACTAAGCATGATACTTCTTTTCTCAAAACTATAGCTAAAGACAAACCATCACTGCCTTGTGGGTTCTGAAAGGCTCTTCTATAACAAACTGGGTCATATAGAAAGGATATTAAAATAATTTGTTAAAACAGAACATTTACTATCCTAGTATAAGAGGCAGGAGGGACAATTTAATGACTTCTCAAGGCTCCTTGGTCTTCCCTGTGCATATTTGCTCTAAAGATTTCAGCCAGATGGACTTCATAGGACATGGGAAGGGTATGCTGTGGGCGGCTCAGCAGTCCTCCAGCTTGGCCCCAGATGCCTGATAATGATCCCCGTTTATGAAGATCTCTTATCGGCTGATCATCGAAGTCTAGGAATTAAGAGCTTAGCTAAAATTTTTCTGGGCAGCCTTTTCTATTACTATTAGAAGAGGAAAACCAAGAAAGAAGTGCACAAGCAGCAGTGTTGCGAAGCAGGCTGCCCTACTTACCTTGTCTAGGATCAGCCACAAAGTTTTCTCTCAGACAGACCTAATGGCGTAGTGGCCTGAAGCCCAGATATTACAAAGAATTTAGTTCATAAAACAGCTGAGAGTTACAAATGCTCATCAGAGTCAACTTGTTTCCCTAGACTCTGCAGGTACTTTAAGAATGCTGGGGAAAAGCAAACATGTTACAAATGTTATATGTTAAATGGGAATTTCCTATGTTGAATTTGCTTGAAGATAAATTAGAAACTATTTCTTTATGAAAAGGCTCACACCAGGATTTCTTTCAACACTGCATTTTGGAATGGTTTTTCTACATATGCAACTCTTCATAAATACAGCTATTAGGTGAAAGTCCTGTACAAAGATGGAAAGAAGTGATTTATGAAGAGCCAAGGAAAGCAAGCATGAACTGGACACAACTCTTTCATTTGTTCAACTACCTTCTCATTGGTCATGTTGCGCTAACGATCACCAGGAACAGCTGAAAACAGTATCCAGGAGACTGAAATTATAAGTGTGGCTCCTGAATTGTCTGGAATCAAACATTGCCACAAAGTTTCTATGTGCACCAGAATCTCTTACAATAAGTATTATGTTCTGTAGCTGTATACAATGTGAAACCTATTAAAAACTTATTCTAGAGATCCAGGCAGTCCACATGTGTCAGCTATAGCTCTTTTGGTAATAGAGGAAAAATTATAATTCAGAAAGGCAAGAAGGAAATAAAATTAGTTTCTATTAAAATTAAAGGAAAGCATTAGCTGACTTCATTAAGACAAGTCAAAGCCATTAGGAAATCAAATTACATGTCTAAAGTCATGAAGCCCACAGATAGGGCAATAAGTATGAAATGTATTTCTTTTCTAAATTTATCCAATATTACCTCAAAAAGCTGCCAGAAACATAATTAATTTCCCCATGCCCCTTTCCTAGTTAGGGTTATAGAACTCTAAGAGTCTAAAATTATCCTCTATTGTAAGATGCTTACAAGGTTGTTATCTCTCTTTACACCTGGATTTGTATCCTGGCCAAAAACAGTCTATATAATAAAGAGTAATTTCAAAAGAATCCAAGTCTTGTATTTCTTTGTTTTTTGACTACTAATCAGTTGACATTATGTTTTTAAATTTTTAAAGATTTTTACTAAAATATAGTGACTATACAAGTGTTATATTATTTCAGGGGTACACCATCGTTATTCAACATTTACATGCCTAAAGAAGTGATCCATGATAAGTCCAGCAACCATCTGACACTGTACTATGCTATCAAAATATTATTGATTATATTCCCTATGCTGTACATGACATTCCCATGACTTATTTCATTTTTTGATTATTAAATTTATAGGAGTGACAATGGTTAGCAAAATTCCCTACGTTTCAAGTGTACATTTCTATAATACATCCTCTATATATCACATTGTATGTGTTTTATACCTAGAAATTTGAACCTCTTTTTCCCCTTCACATTTTCCCACCTTTTAAATTTTCAATTACAGTTGACATTCGATATTATTTTACATTCATTTCAGATGTACTGTGTAGTGGTTAAACTTTTATAAAATTTAAGATGTGATCTCCCTGACTAGTCTAGTACACACCTGGCACTATTCATAATTATTACCATACTATTGACTATATTCCTTATACTTTACTTTACATCCCCATGACTATTTTGTAACTACCAATTTGTATTTCTTAATTTCTTCACCTTTTTCACCCTGGCCCCCAACTGCTCTCTTGTCTATCACTCCGACAAATCTACTACCGATCTGACAAACACACATAGTTATTACAATACTATTGACCATATTCCTTATGCTATACCGCACATCCCCATGACTACTGTGTAACAACCAATTTGTACTTCTTAATCCCTTTCCCTTTTCTACCCGCCCTCAATCCCCCTCCCATTTAGTAATCATCAAAATGTTCTCTGTACCTATGAGTTTGTTTCAGTTTTGTTTGCTTATTTTGTTCTTTAGAGTCCACATACAAGGAAAATCATATTGCATCTGTCTTTCTCTGTCTGACATACTTCACTCAGCACAATACCCTCCAGGTCCATCCATTCCGCTGCAAATGGCAAGACCCATTCCCTTCCATGACCAAGCAATATTCCATTGTATATATGTACCACCTACACTTTATCCATTCATCCGCTGATGGACACCCAACCTGCCTCCACATCTTGGGCATTATAGACAATGCTACAATGAACAAGTGTTGGAGAGGCTGTGGAGAAAAAGGAACCCTCATACACTGTTGGTGGGAATGCAGACTGGTGCAGCCGCTATGGAAGGCAGTGTTCAGGTTCCTCAAAAAATGACGAATAGAATTACCATATGACCCAGCAATCCCTCTCCTGGGTATCTACCCAAAAAATCTGAAAACATTTATCCATAAAGACAAGTGTGCTCCAATGTTCATTGCAGCTTTGTTTATGGTGGTCAAGAAACTACCAAAATATCCTTCGATAGATGAATGGATAAAGAAGTTGTGGTATATATACACAATGGAATACTATACGGCAGTAAGAAATGATAAAATAGGACCATTTGTGACAACATGGATGGATCTTGAGATTGTAATGCTCAGCAAAATAAGTCAGACTGAAAAAGCAGAGAACCATATGAATTTCACTGATATGTGGTATATGAACCAAAAACAACAAAAGAATAAGACAAAACAAATGAGAAACAAAAACTGACAGACACAGACAATAGTTTAGTGGTTACCAGAGGGTAAGGGGGGTGGGAGGTGGGAGATGAGGGTAAGGGGGGTCAAATATATGGTGATGGAAGGAGAACTGACTCTGGGTGGTGAACACACAATGGGATTTATAGATGATGTAATACAGAATTGTACACCTGAAATCTACGTAACTTTACTAACAATTGTCACCCCAATAAACTTTAATTTAAAAAAATACTGCAATGAACGTATGGATGCACATGTCCCTTCGCAGTAGTGTTTTGGGTTTCTTTGGATAAATACTCAGAAGTGGGATTACTGGGTCTTTCTTTGTCTCTTGTTATAGCCTTTGTTTTAAAGTCTGTTTTGTCTGGTATGAGTATTGCTACCCAGCTGTTTGTTTGTTTGTTTGTTTGTTTCCTTGTTTATTTGTCTCTATTTTCATGAAATATCTTTTTCCCATCCCTTTACTTTCAGTCTATGTGTATCTTTCTATCTGAAGTGAGTCTCTTGTGGGCAGTATATGTAGGGGTCTTGTTTTCTTTTTCATTCAGCCACCCCATCTTTTGATTGGAGCATGTAATCCATTTACATTTAAAGTAAGTGTTGATAGGTATGTAGTTATTGCCATTTTATTTTTCATATATTGATATTGTTCTTTTATCTTAAAGAAGTCGCTCTAAGACTACTCGTAATTCTGGTTTGGTGTTGATGAACTCCTTTAGCATTTTCTTGTCTGGGAAGTTTTGTTTATCTGTCCTTTGATTCTAAGTAATAGCTTTGCTGGGTAGAGTAATCTTCACTGTAGGTCCTTGCTTTTCATCTCTTTGAATATTTTGTGCCAATCCCTTCTGGCCTGCAAAGTTTCTGTTGAGAAATCAACTGACAGTTTTATGTGAGCTCCCTTGTAGGTAACTAACTGCTTTTCTCTTCCTGCTTTTAGGATTCTCTCTTTGTCCTCAACCTTTGGCATTTTAATTCTGATGTGTCTTGATGTGGGCTTCTTTTGTTTCATCTTGTTTGGGAGCCTCTGCACTTCCTGGTTTATATATTTATTTCCTTTGCCAGGTTAGGGAAGTTTTCTGTCATTATTGTTGCAGATAGATTTTCAATTCCTTGCTCTCTCTCTTCTCCTTCCGGTATCCCTATGACGCAAATGTTGGTCATAAATCTATGTAATTTTACTAACAATTGTCACCCCAATAAATTTAATAAAATAAAATTTAAAAAAAAAGACATGTGTGCTCCAATGTTCACTGCAGCTTTATTTATGGTGGCCAAGACATGGAAACAACCAAAATGTCCTTCGATAGATGAGTGGATAAAGAAGTTGTGGTATATATACGCAATGGAACACCATACAGTGATAAGAAAAGATGAAATAGGATCATTTGTGACAACATGGATGGATCTTGAGATTATAATGCTCAGCAAAATAAATCAGACAGAAAAAGCAGAGAACCATATGATTTCATTGATATGTGGTATATGAACCAAAAACAACAAAAGAACAAGACAAACAAATGAGAAACAAAAACTCATAGACACAGACAATAGTTTAGTGGTTACTAGAGGGTAAGGAGGGAGGGGGGCAGGAGATGAGGGTAAAGGGGAACAAATATATGGTGATGGAAGGAGAACTGACTCTGGGTGGTAAACACACAATGTGATTTATAGATGATGTAATACAAAATTGTACACCTGAAATCTATGTAACTTTACTAACAATTGTCACCCCAATAAATTTAATGGAAAAAAAAAGGACATAATAAACACAGAGAATTTCTGACACGGTTCTCACAATTTCCCTTGGTTAGTAGAGAAAATTATGTGGGAATGAAAGCTATGAACAATTATGACGCTTTTGTCCTGAAATGTATTTGCATATGTACCTCAGTAGAACACTGTATTTATTGTTATTGTTATTGTTGTTGTTGTTATTGTATTTAGTTGTGTCTGCCATCATCATCTTCATTATCAATTTAGAATACCAATTCTTTATTACAATTAAATGTCCCCAATGACTCAAAAAATTGTTTTTTCACATTAAATAATTATTACTTCAAAGTGTCCATATTCTTTTGTTTTTCTTTCACCCTTAAAACACAGGCATACCCTCAAACACATACAATGCTGTATGATTCCCTTAGGATCTCAAGCTAATGAGAATGATACCTATGATGAAAACTGTGATTACTTTCCACTAATACTTTCACACTGAGTGGTACTATCTCTCTATCCTCAGTCCAAATGGATTTTAAAGTTGCTGAAGGGAGTTTTTCCTCATCATTGAAGTGAAATGCCAGGCTTATATAACCACTGCCTGGAGACAATCTATTACACCAAACCCTGAGAATCAATTAAGCAACTTTATTGAATCAATGAGTTAAACTTTCATGAAGGATCCTCTCTAAGGCTCTAAAGCACAACCATCCTTTCCTTGGATATCTATTTATCTCAGTGTTTTCCCTTGTTTTTAATTTTCCTATATATCTATCCATTTTCTATTTTGGCAAAACACGCATGACATAATCATTTGGTAGACCAGGGAAGTGACTATTAGCATAAGACCACTAAATAAAATTTTTAGTGACGAAGAGAACTGTAAGGTGAGGATGAGAGGGGATAGAAATAAAATACTTAAGAACTTTATTATTCTAAAAATAAATTATTAAGAAATATTTGAAATGCACCAAAACATCACAAAACCATGTTTAAGGATACAAAACTGTACAGGAATAAATGAAGTTTTATGTCATGTTACTGAATATGAAGACTCGATATTATACAAGTGTTCTTTTTTTCCTAATTATTATATGCATTAAACATAATTTTTTTAATGAAATTTACTCTGGAATTTAACATTAATCTTGTACTTGTCGTGAAGAATAAACATATATGATCCAGCAAGAAAATTGAGTAAAAGAAAAAAATTGGAGGGCATTTGTATTACAAAATAATTTTATAAGCCTAATATTAACACAGAAAGAGTCAGTTCAATGAAAGAGAATAGAAACTCTTGAGAAATACTGAAGAATATATCAGATATAAATATATGATTAAAATATCATGTCAATTTAACTGGAAAAGGAAAGTTGTCATACATGATGTAAGAAAAATCAGCAAACCAACAAAACTTTATGTAAGGAACAAATTCTATAAAAAAATAATTGAAGACAAATGACAAATCAGAGAGGAAAAGTCCTACTACGTAAACCACTATTACAAATCAAAATGAAGAGCAACATTTTCCCCCAATTGGCAACTATCATGTTTCCCTGAAAATAAGACCTAGCCAGACAATCAGTTCTCATGCGTGTTTTGGAGCAAAAATTAATATGAGACCCGGTATTATATGAGATTAGATTAGATTACATAAGACCAGGTCTTATATTGTAGTAAAATAAGACCGGGTCTTATATTAATTTTTGCTGCAAAAGATGCATTAGAGCTGATGTTCCAGCCAGGTCTTATTTTCGGGGAAGCACGGCATGTGGATTCAAAATGAAATACAGAAGGCAAATATTAAGATAAGATAAAACATGAAAAAGTTCAATCTCACAAATAATAAAGTGATGTAAATAGAGACATAATTTTCACCTATTAAATGGGTAGAACCTTACAAAATTATAATAACTAGTGTTGGCAATGAAATGGGGAATGGAAATGTTGATAAATTGAAATTAAGAGGATAATCTGGTGAGTATCTGGAGGAATTTTGGCAGCCTGAACCAAAACACCTTAAAAACATTCATCAGCTGGGACATAGCATTTCTGCTTACAGGAATTTGTCTGAAAGAAATAAGCATGGAAATACATAGAGATCTAGCTACTAGAATGCTCACTTTAGTGGTATGTGTCATACCAAAAATTATTTTTATTGTCTTCTTTTTTTTATCTTTTTCCTAAAGTTCTACAATGAACAGTAACTTTTGTTATAGACAAAAATGATTGTTGTTGGTTTATAAGCAGAGCTAAATAAGCCAGAAAGGAGCCATATTGATTTAATGGTGGCACTGGGGTAGTCACCAGAGACTGTGGATCACAAAACTAGATGTGCCTAGGAATCACCTGAATAACTCTTTCTTAAAAATCATCTTTATTGGAGAATGTGTCACTTCTGGCTTCTAGCCTCTATTATTTGATTACCCATCACTTCCAAAGCTGTTAACAAGCTTTGTGATAACCTCTTCTGCCGTTATCCCCGGCCTGCAGAAGAGAGCCACTGCTGAACATCTCAGTGATGCTAGAGTCCCTCTCTCTAGTACATTCATGAAGACCTTGAATGGTGAGTCCTTTGGATTCCCCTATGGAACATAATTCTCTGGTGGGTTTTATGGCCCCACAAAATATATCCCTTACAGTATGCCCATTTTCCTGAGCCTTTTTATTCCTTTCTCTACCATCTGTCAGGGAAACTTTGGCATTTCCACTTCCCATAGCATGACATAGATCTTTCTCCAGGTTTCTAAGAGACAGACTAAATGAATTTGTACCATCCACTGGGGTCCTTGCCGGGGTCTTAAATCCTGTGCCCTAAGAAAGTGCTCTGAGTCCATTAATTCTTGATAGTCAAATCTTACATTCCAGCTTTCTTGTAGAAGCAGCCTCAAAATCCAATCCCAGGAAGAACTATGGTTTCTACAAGACATGCTAGCAATTTCTTGTTGCTCCTTCAGAGTGTAATCTCTTTCCTCCTTACAAGATTCGTCACATCCTGAAGTAGGTTATGCTGGAATTTAACCCTAGCTATTGGCCTGGCAACTGTAAGAGGAGGTAAGGCTTTTCTGAGGGCTGAGGGGTACCTGTTGCCTTGCATTGAAGAAGCCTCTATAGCTCCTTCCCTTACGGGAGAAGTGCTAATTTTTATTCTAGAATGCTGGGCCATCTGTGCAAGCTCTTAGAAGTTTAGGGGGAATCTACAGAGCCAGAATCCTGAAAGGCGTCCTCTCTGATGTCCCATTTCATGTTTCAGGGACCTTCCCAACAACAGACTTAATTCTGGCTGATAATTTGAACATCTCTGGAGCTCTAGTATTTTAACTAGCAGATTCTGAATTCACTCCTCAGTTGTGCCTGTTTTTCCTGGAGAACAGGAAGAGATACAGGTCTCTTTGTAAGCTACCAAGGAGATTCACTTGGCCTTTAGCTGTTTGTTAATTACCCTTAGTTTCTCATCATCTCTCTGCAGGCCATTAGTGCAATTTAGTAACAAAAAGCAACCCTATGGGACTACATCAAAAATTTAAACTTTAGAACTTCAAAAGTCATTGTTAAGAAAAGTGCACGACTGACATTCACAGAGACAGAACATATTCTGAGCCATAAAACAAAGCTTAACAAATTTAAAATAGTTAAAACTATGCAAACTACATTTTCTGACCGTAAACAGAATTAAACTAAAATCGGAAAAATATTCTAGAAATTTTCCGTAGTACAAAGTGGATATCACAAGGGAAATGAGAAAATATATTGAGTTGAAGTATAGCAAAAACACAACATTCCAGAATTTGTGGGACACAGCTAAAGCAGTGATGAAAAGGAAAGTTTATAACATTTAATTTTTATACTATAAAAGAAGACCACATATCAATAATATATGATTTCACCGAAAGAAACTAGCTAAAGAAGAGCAAATTAATGAAAGAGCAAAGTGAAGGAAAAATATAAAGATAGCAGTGCAATTGAGAAACAAAAACAGTAGGGAGAATCAATGAAACCAAAGGCAAGTTCCCTGAAAAAGTCAATAAAATTGATAAACTAGCCAAACTGACCAAGGGAAAAAGAAGACACCAATTACAAATATGAGGAATGGAAGAGGGAAAATCACTACAGACAATACAGACATTAAGAGGATAATAAGGGATACCGCAAACAACACTATGGCAATACATTTTACAACTTAGGTGAAATGGATGAATTCCCCAAAATATATGAGCTTCCCAAGCTCACTGAAGGAAACATTGATACCTTGTACAGTGCTGTTATTCAAAGAAATTGAATTTGTAGTTTCAAGGGATCGAATATATGGTGATGGAAGGAGAACTGACTCTGGGTGGTGAGCACACAATGGGATTTATAGATGACGTAATACAGAATTGTACACCTGAAATCTATGTAATTTTACTAACAATTGTCACCCCAATAAATTTAATAAAATAAAATTTAAAAAAAAAAAGAAAAGAAAAATCCTGGCCAGATGGATTCTCTGGCAGATTTTATCACACATTTGAGGAAAGAATAACAATTTCACACAAGTTCCTCCAGAATATATAACAGGAGGAAACCCTTCCTAACTTAATTTATGAAACCAGTATTACACTGATAAGGAAACCAGACAAAGACATTACAACAAAAGAAAACTACACAATATCCCTCATAAACATAAAAAGTCCTCAACAAAACACAAAATAGACACAAATCACAAAAATAGAATATATAAAAAGGATAATGCATCATGACCAAGTGGGGTTTAGCTCAGGAATACAAGGTTAGTTCAACATTCAAATATCAATCAGAGGTAATTCACCATATCAAGTTACAAAAGAAGAAAATCATGGGTTCATCTCAATACATGAAGGAAAAGCCTTTAACAAAGTTTTATATGCATTCATGAAAAAAAAATATTCTCAGAAATCTAGTATAGAAAAGAACTTCCTCAACCTGATATAGACTATCTCCATAAAAGGTTTACATTTCTCCATTGATGATCTACTTTCACTATTTCTTTAGTCACAGAAAACATTTATTTTTCAGTTTATACTGAAGAGTGAATTTTATTCACATCCTAAAAATTCAGCACAGCTTTCGAGACATTGGATTAATGGAGAATATTCTAAGTTTACCAAAGATTAAAGATCACACCAGTCTAGAACCTCTTTAGTATGTATAATTTCTCCAGAAAGTAAACCTCCTGTCTCTTAATCTGTTGGAATAGACAGGTGCTGTAGTCTTCTCTCCTGTTCTCTTTGTGGTTATGGTTTATATATGTCTTATTTATTTGTTGTTTTAATGGGATTTGGGATGGCAGCACAAATAATAAGCTCGTTTTCATGTGCCATTTTTTATAGCTTTATTGTGGTATAATTTGTACAACATACAATTTACCTACTCTAAGTATAGATTCCAATTTACCTACTCTAAGTATAGTTTTTTAGTGAATTTATAGAGTTGTTCAGCTGTCCCTACAATCCACTTTTAGAATATTTCCATCACTCTGGAAAGTTCCCCCATGTCCATGTGTAGTCAATACCCATTCCCAGACTCAGCCTCAGGCATCCAGTGAACTGTTTTCTGTCTCTATAGATTTATCTTTTCTGGAAATTGCATATAAATAGAATCAATATATAGTCTTTTGCATTTAGCTTTTTTCCCTTAACATTATAGTTTTTGAGGTTCATGCATGCTGTAGAATATATCAGCAGGTGTCTCTTTCTATTGATGAATAGTATTTCATTGTATAGATGAACCACATTTTGCTTACCCATTACCTATTAACAGACATTTGGATTGATTCCAGTTTATAGATGTTATTTAAAAATGATTCTATAAACATTCCCTCAAAAGTCTTTGTGGGAACATGTTTCCATATCTCTTGGATAGATATCTAGGAATAGAATTGTTATGTTGTGTGTTGTGTTTATTATTAACTATCGAAGAAACTGTCAAACTGTTTTTCAACATGGCTGCAACATTTTATATTCCCACCAGCAATGTATGGCCACTCTAGTGGTTGTGTTTTAGTGGTACACCAGTGTGGTTCTAATTCACATTTGCATACTGAGTAATGATGTTGTGCATTTTTTCATGTACTTATTTACCACCCATATATCTTTTTGCTGAAATGTCTATTCAAATTGTTTTCCCATTTCTTAATTGAATTGTCTTCTTATTATTGAGTTTTAAAAGTTTTTTAATTATTCTTGATACAATCCCTTCAGCAGATATATGACTTGCAAATATTTTTCTCCCAGTTTGTGATTGTCTTTTCATTTTCTTAATGTCGTCTATTAAAGCACAAAGGCTTTTTATTTATATGAAGTCCAGTTTTCAATATAGTCTTTTATGGATCATGCATTTGGTGTCACATTTAAGAACTTGCCTAATTGAAGGTCACAAAGATTTTCTTCCAAAAGTTTTATAGTTTTACCTCTTACATTTTGGTATGATAGATTTCTACTTACTTTTTTGGTATTGTATGAGGTAATGGTATAAATTCATTTTTTACATATGCTATCTAATTGTCCCAGGACCATTTGTTGAAAAGACTATTGCTTCTCTATCAAATTGACTTGACAACTTTGTCGAACATCACTTGACTGTAAATGTAAGGATATTTGAAGAACTTCAGTTCTGTTCCATCAATTGATATGCGTGTTTGTACACCACAGTCACACTGTCTTTACTAATGTACCCTTATAGTAACTTTTAAATTGGGAAGGGTGAGCCCTCCAAATTTGTTCTTTTCAATATTACATTGGTTATTCTGGGTCCTTTGCATTTCCATATGGATTTTAGGATTAGCTTGTCAATTTCTACCAAAAAATTAAAAAGCTAGCTGAGAATTGTATTGTAATGAGTCTATAGATCGATTTACCATCTTAATAATATTAAGACTTACAATCTATGAACATGAATGTCTCCCATTTATTCAAGTCTTCTTTAATTTCTCTCAAAAATGTTTTATAGTTTTCAGTGTATATGACTTGCACTTCTTTTCTCAAATTTGTTCCTAAGCACTTGTGGTTTTTTTAGTGTTATTGTGAATGAAATTGTTTTCTTAATTTTATTTTCAAATTATTCATTGCCTTACATGAAATACTCTATGATGGTCATTCCCAGCCCTTTCGTGTGAAATACTAATTGCATGTTAGTGTATGAAAATGTATGGAAATATGGTTAACAGGATCATAGGCAATCATTCCATGCACCTTCTCCCTCAGAAATCCAATGTTTAAGATTAACTTTCATATAAATATAAACAACTGGGTACATAAAAGTATGATTTTAAAAAGAGTAAATATTGTTTTCTGAATTTAGAGTCAGATTTTCTGAAATTTAGACTTTTTTTGTTAGCTTAATTCTCTTTTTTTCCTCTCCCCCCTCCCCCCCACAACTCCGATTCGAGCCGTTATTGTTCTTGGTCTAGTTGTGGAGGACACAGCTCACTGGCCCATGTTGGTGTTTTGAGCATTGTGCTCTACCCGGCTGAGCCAGTCGGTCACCGGCCGCTGGCCGGCTGCTCACGGCAGCTCACAGCAGCTCAAACCGGCTGCCGGCTGCTCATGGCAGCCCAGCTCCAGGTCGAACCGGCGACCTCGGTGTTAGGAACACAGTGCTCCAACCACCTGTGACACCCGGCCTCCCCTTGTTGGTTTAATTCTTGACAATCAACTTTTATTAGAGAATATTGTTAGATTTTAGAGTTGTGATAAGTAGACAGGCTGAGAGATGGAAATAAAATCATTCTGAGTGGATATATTATGTAATATTCCATAAATCTGTTTGGTCTTCACACATGATAATGGCGATATTGTTGTGACATAATATTACAAAACGTTTTACATGTCTGCATGCAACCTATCAGTTAACTATGGCTACAATAACACTATGTGGCAAACAACCACAAAATTTCAGTGGCGTAAATGCAAAATATTTGTTTATTTTTAATTCATGATACTCTGGGTCAACTAATCTAGGCTAGACTCTGTCGGACAGGTCTGTTAATCTCAATTTTGCTTGCTCATACATCTAGGAGTTGGTTTATCTAGGTTGCATTCAGTGGGGTAGGTCTTCTTATCTCAGATGCGCTTGCTCACACATCTTGGGTTTGATTTATCTAGTCTGGGATAGACTAGGCAGCTCTGCTAATCTCAGATACGCTTGTTCACATATGTAGGAGTTGGCTGAATGAGGCTGGATCCTGCTATGGCAACGACTCTGCTCCACTTTTCTCTAATCCTCCTTTGTGCTATCCGGAGCTCACCAAGTTCTTCTGGGCAATAGCAGAGGCCCAAGAGCAAGTGGAAACATGCAAGCCCCTTGAGGCCTAGGTTTGGAACTGGCTCATTGTTACTTCCATCTTATTCTATTGTCTAAGGCAAATCATACAGTCCTTCTGAAATTTGAGATTGAGAAGACACTGCTGCAACATAAAGAAGGATGAGGAATTTGAAGCAAATAACACAATCTACAATAAAATTTTAGAAATAACTGATTATTAAAATTGTGAAATCAATATTATTCATGATTATTCAAACTCATATTTGAGTCTCACACTTAGATCCCCTTGAAGTGACCTTCAAGAATGCCACCTCAGTGTCAGAGTCAGAGGCTACTGAAAATGTCTGAATATCTGTGCCTTCGTTCTGCTTTCTGCAATTTAAGTGAAAACATACATTTTAGTACAGGGCTGTATTGCAGTGCTGACCTACACAGCATGCCCTGAATGACATTTGTCTAAATAATGCCTTGGAATATTACAACTAATATATTTAATTTGGTAAGAAAAACAAATGGCTTTGTGCTTTTGAAACTGTGCTCTAAGCATTTGTTAGCCATTTGTACATTGCTCCCTCTGATTGTCATCCAGCTCTAACGGATGTATGTTTCAACATTCCCTAAGCTTTTTATGTTGAGGAGACTCTGAGTGGGATGTTCAGCAGTTGGTGTATGATTCCTAGTTGGCAAGTTTCCAAATAATAACTAAATGGTAAAAAATATGTATATCTCAGTGTATTACCAAAAGAAAAAATATTGGACATGCAATTAGACTGTATTTATTTAGTAAATTATAATGGGAGCAGAGGGAAATTGCATTTTGAACAAATATATCAGGAAGCCAGTATTTTACTATAATTTGTAGTTTGACTATGAGTTTCCATTCAACTGTGAATAAGATATTATTTCACTCAGTGAACTCTAAATATAGAAAAAATATAAAACAAGAACCAATTTATGTAAATTTCAAATTTCCTATATATCTTCTCTTAGTAAAAAAACTAAACATATTTCATAATCTGAAACTCCATGAGAAGTCACATGATACCCAGATAAAATCATGTCTACAGAATGCTATGACACCTAAGAGAATCATAAGTTTGGGTTATAGTTACATATATTTTTGGATAAGAACAAACAATTGGCTTAGTACAAGTCCTCATCTATTCACAAATCTGTTGATCCACTAAAGAACTGGGCCTAGGTCCTTTTGAATCAATTCTTTTTAGCAACGGTCTATTGGGTCCTCATTAGTTACAAGGTCCGTGATAAGTGCTGTTTCTATCCAGATATGGTTTTGGAAAACCCAAGTCTAAAACGAGAGAGAGACACCTAGAGAAATACTAATGGAAGAACTGACTTTTACTGAATGCTTATTATGTGCCAGGCACTCTAAGTATGTTATGGTAATCATTACTCCAATTTTACAGATGAAGGAACAGAGACTTAAAATGGTTAATTAACTGGTGCATAGTTTCACATCTAGCAAAAAGGCAGACCTTCAGTTTGAACACAGTTCTATTGGACTCAGTATTAATTACCATTGTCCAATAAATGATAAGTGCTCCCACTAGAAATAAAGTCCAATAGGCTCAAAAAGAAGTGATATATTCAATATTAAGAAGGAGGCCATAAAGTGGTAGGGTGCAGTGAGAAAGGGAATTCCAGGCAGAGGGATACATGAGCAAAGCAAAAACTCTACAAATCATATTCAGGCAATGGCAAGGGATTCTGGCATGGCTAGTGCATTCAAGGTGTGAAGAGGATGGAAAATGCAGGGAAAGAAGCCTGAAATAGCATTTTGGGGTGAAATTGTCCCACATTTTGAATGCTTTCCATAGGAAATTGGGCTTTATTTTTTAAGGAAGTGGGCTACATAGAAGGTGTTTTAGAAGGAGGTGGGGGTTATGAGATCTCTACACTTACCTAAGTGGTGCGGCCACGTGCTATTATTCAGAGAGCTGCAAGTTTCCATTTTTATGGCATGCTAGCCCCAGGATGGGTGGGTAAGAGAGTCAGCTTGAAAAGTCCAGGGTTGGGCCAATTTCAGTACTAAACATATAGTGAAACTACCACATCAATGTTATGTTAATTCCTATATGTAGATGTTTGTAAAAGCTAGGTCATTTTAAATCTATTTCTCAAATGGATGAAATTGATAGTAAACATTCAGGAATCACAAATTCTTCTTGGAAATGTATGAATTATTAAATTAAAGAAATATACCATCTACATAGAGGTGACTTCTGAAACAATTTTTTTTAACGAGGTGATATCATATTAAGACTAAAAATTAACTTTTCTATACTATTGAAGTTCTTGTTTGTTTTGTTACTTCCAGAATTCCCATCCCAACTCTCTCTTAGCTCAATGCTTTGCACATACTGAGCCCTCTGCCTGGAATGCCTTTCCCCTTTCTTTTCGCTTGATTTACTCTTAATGGTCATGCAAGGCTTGGGCATCACTACCTTCTCCATTAGCTAGCTACCCTCATACAGTTTCCCTATTTCCATTCTTAATTATGTGTACATTTTGTGGGCAGCTAGAACCTCTTGTTCTCACTTCAAGCTTCTTTCATACTCCTTCTTATACTGGGTTGCTGTATCCTGTTTACTTTTTAATGTCCCAATGACTGTGAGCTCCATGAATGTAAGGACAGTTTTATATACCTTTGGGTCCCCAACTTTTGTATCATTCGCTATGTAACTACATATGCAATAAAAATTATATTAAATTGTGACAAAATTACATTACAAAGCGATTGTAATCAAAACAATATGGTACTTCACAAAAACAGACATATAGACCAATAGAATAGAATCGAGAGCCCAGAAATAAACCCACGCATTTATAGTCAATTGATATCCAAAAAAGTTGCCAAAAACACAGTGGGAAAAGGATAGTCTCTTCAACAAGTGGTGTTAAGAAAACCAGATGCAAAAAAATGCAAAAGATTGAAATTGAACCCCTGTATCATACAATACACAACGATCATCTTAAAATGGATTAAAACTTAAACATAAAGCTTGAAATCATAAAACTCTAAAAAGAAAACATAGAGAAAAACCTTCTGACACTGGTCTTGGCAATAATTTTTTGGATATGACACCAAAAGCACAGGCAACAAAAGCAAAAATAGACAAATGAGATTACATCAAACCAAAAAGCTTTTGCATAACAAAGGAAGCAATCTACAAAATGAAAAGGCAACCTACGAAATGAGAACAATATTTACAAGCCATATATCCAATAAAGTATTAATATGAAGAATATAGCATGGGGGTGGCCAGTTAGCTCAGTTGGTTACAGCGTGGTGCTAACAACACCAAGGTTGCCAGCTCTATCCCTATATGGGCCACTGTGAGCTGTGCCCTCCTTAAAATATATATATATATATATATATATATATATATATATATATATATATATATATATATATATTCATATAACTCAATACCAAAAATACAAATAACCTGATTAAAAAATAGGCAAAGGATCTACATTGACACTTCTCAAAACAAGACATTTGAATGACCAATGGGTGCATGAAAATGTGCTCAACATCTCTAACCATCAGGGAAATGCAAATCAAAACCACAATGAGATATGTCACATCTATTAAGATGGCTATTGTCAAAAAGACAAAAGATAACAAGTGTTGGTGAGGATGTGGAGAAAAGGGAACCCTTGTATGTTATGTTGTTAGTTGGAAGGTAAATTGGTACAGCCATTATAGAAAACAGTATGGTGTTTCCTCAAAAAGTTAAAAATAGAACTGCCATATGATCCAGCATTCCCACTTCTGGGTATATATCCAAAAGAACTGAAAATAGGATTGCAAAGCGATATCTGCACTCCCATGTTCTTTGCAGTATTATTCACAATAGCCAACATATGGAAACAACCTAAATGTCCTTTGACAAATTAATGGATAAAGAAATTGTGATACACACACACACATTTATACACACACACACACACACACACACACAATGAGATATTATTCATCCTTTAAAACAAAGGAAATCTTAAAAGGAAAGGAAGGAAGGAAGGAAGGAAGGAAGGAAGGAAGGAAGGAAGGAAGGAAGGAAGGAAGGAAGGAAGGAAGGAAGGAAATCTTGTCATTTGCAATAATATGGATGAACCTGGAGGACATTATGCTAAGTGAAGCAAGCCAAATACAGAGAAATACTACATGGTCTCATTTATATGCGAAATCTAAAATAATCAAACTCAGAGAAGCAGAGAGTAGGGTGGTGGTTGCCAGGACCTGGGGGGAAGTGGAAATTGGGTAATGCTGGTCAAAGCACACTAACTTTCAATTCCGCAAGATGAATAAGCTCTGGAGACATAATGAACAGCATGGCGACTATAGTTCATAATACTTTATTGTATACTTAAAATTTGCTAAGAGGATATATCTTAAATTAAATCTTCTCAATACACACAAAATGGTAACTATGTAGAGGTGATAGATATGTTAACCAGCTGGATTTTGGTGATAATTTCACAATGTACACATACATCAAAACATCAAGTTATATACCTTAAATATGTACAATTTTGTATGTCAATGATATCTCAACAAAGCTGTCAAAATTTCTGCTAAATGACTGAATGCAAATGTAACTGCACAGCTAATACCTCTGGAGAAGCAGTTTGACTGCTTAAGAGCCATCATTTTCATCTTAAATGTTATAAAATGAGGTGAGATAACCTATATTTCTTTTTAATGAATGTTTACTTTTATTTAATGGCTATGTAGTTATAAGGGAGAACCAATGTTGAAGCTAAAAATTGGATGAAACTGGAAGATTGGAACAGCCCTTATTCTGAGAATGACTAGAAAGACATTCAAAGGATATACTAGAAATGATTAACTCCAAAGCCAATTTGAGGTATCATATTCCCTCATCACATCAAACCCAAGGCAAAGTTGAGTCCATTTCTGGGCTTTTGCATTTGTTCTTTTTTTTTTTTTAATTTATTGGGGTGACAATTGTTAGTAAAATTACATAGATTTCAGGTATACAATTCTGTATTACATCATCTATAAATCCCATTGTGTGTTCACCACCCAGAGTCAGTTCTCCTTCCATCACCATATATTTGATCCCCTTAACCCTCATCTCCCACCCCCCACCCCCCCGCCCCCCTTACCCTCTGGCAACCACTAAACTATTGTCCGTGTCCACGAGTTTCTGTTTCCCATTTGTTTGTCCTGTTCCCTTGCTGCCTTTGGTTTATATACCACCTATCAGTGAAATCACACGGTTCTCTGCTTTTTCTGTCTGACTTGTTTCGCTCAGCATTACTCTCTCAAGATCCATCCATGTTGTCACAAATGTTCCTATATCATCTTTTCTTACCGCCGAACAGTATTCCATTGTGTATATATACCACAACTTCTTTATCCATTCATCTATCGAAGGGCATTTGTCCTTTAGTTCTTATTTCCTTTACTGGTAAATTTCTGACATTCCCTGTGTTTGGACCCAGACATCAGATTTATTTTCTACTTTCAACTTATTGAAAGGAATCTTTTGATAGGTATTTAAGTTACTGGCTTCATATTCATATCAAAAGAACTGTAGGAATATCAGGCAAGGCCTCTTATAAGTACAACAAATTGGCACCTGTTTCTCTCATTTGATCACTTCAATCTGCTGAATTTGAGTATTATGAAATTCAAAACTAGTCTCAATTCTTTCTTCGTCCATAGTGTTCATAAGGATAAAAGTAGC
Source organism: Rhinolophus sinicus (assembly GCF_057876585.1). Classification (NCBI taxonomy): domain Eukaryota; kingdom Metazoa; phylum Chordata; class Mammalia; order Chiroptera; family Rhinolophidae; genus Rhinolophus; species Rhinolophus sinicus. Next base: position 99,816,099 of record NC_142518.1, read on the forward strand.
TGCAAGTCCTTTTCCTGAACTTCATAAACAAATACCCAGGAACTGATTGGTTTTCCCATTGTTATATGGGCCTACTGTACTACAGTAAGCATACATGCAATGTACAACTCTTGAATATGGCCTATATTTCTCTTCTGTAACATGTCTTCCTTATTATATGAAATTTCAAAGGAAGTTTTCTTCCTCTTGGAGGAATTTAGGACTCAAGACTCCTCACCTGACAGGGGTGAAGCTCTTATCTACAATGGCGTGCTTAGGTCATGGTTGGAGGGTGCAGATCCTAGAGGCACATGCCATGCTGCTGTCATGCCATGAGCATGCTAGGCTAGTAACTGAGACAAGACCAGCCTAAAGCCTAGCACCTGCCAGTGTAGAAGCTCTGGGCCAGGTCCAGCATGGCTCCTGCTTCTACAATCTAGTAATGACTGTACATAGCAGGAGCTTAATATATATTTGGTAAATCAGAAAGTCCATCTGCCTGACCATTTTTAAGGTTCATTTGGTTCTTGCACGCCCAGCGATGTCAATGAAGTGGTTAATTTGACTCCTCCCAGCTCAATTGCATTTTATTTCCCAAACGTATCATTTCTTTGTAATTTCATTTCTTTACTTGGAAACCAGAATTTAGATGTCCATCCACATTTTATAGAAATCATTGCCTCTTATCAGGTCAGCTTTCAATTAACACAGTCCAGAAATTTCATTCATGTGCATATTTTTATGGTGTGTAGCTATGTATTTGCCCCTATCCACAAATCTGACTTCATCTATACCTTTCTTAGGGGAGGAAATTCTAAATAGAATAGCTATAGGCATGCCCAGTGTTATTAGACCTGTGCCTTCAAAATTGTGATGAGATGCAACAGGGAACTTTTCAACCGTTCAGTAGCCTGAACCCCTCTTGCCACAAGACAGCAGAACTGAGTTCTTTGTGACAGCCAGACCTTTTATAGAGAGAATATATACCTTGTATATGACTACATGATCAATCAAGTAGAGAAATTAAAGGTATTTTCTTAGTACCAACAAGAACACTAAGAAACAAGAGATTACATTTTCATATGGTATAATGAGTTGATTTACTTTTTGTAATATTTTTAAAGTTTCTTGCTTTAAATATCTCATAACAAAGACATTATCAACACAGCTTCCTGTCACATTATATTAGTGTTTGTTTAAATCCAAACATTTCTTGTTAAGACATAGTCAAGGATGAACATGCTTTAATTACAAAGAGAGAAGCCAACAGAAATACTTGGCACAGAAAGCTCACACTCTGCCAAAGTATAGTTTATTCCTGGATTCACAATATTCTCCTTTCAGAGCACATTGTTTACTACAGCCCCATAACGAGGAAAGGAAGAAAGGTTAGGCAACACACAGAGCCCATGATTTTCATATTCACCAGCAGAAATAAGATGAACATTCACTCATTCATTCATTCGTTTAACTAACTTTTTGACTACCTAGTTAATGCCACAATTGCGGGTTAGATTCTCTAGGAAGCCAGATGTGAGATGGACTTCAATGTGTAGGATGTTTACTAGGGAATGCCCTTGAGATAAACATCTATGGAAGGGAGAGGAAAGGAAGCAACAGTGGGCAGTGGGAGAAGTCAAGTTATGATGCAGCCCAATTATAACCATGTCCAACCCCACAGGGATCTCTGCAGCTATGGCTACCCTTCAGAGTCACCCTCCCTATGGGTGGATATTACCAGGCCTGTATACTCCTAAATCAATTCTCATTGTGTCTGAGCCACCTTGGGAAGGGATGTGACCTTGAGCAAGGCAGCTCTGTGTAGCTGAGGTGATCCCCAAAGTGACTGACAATTGAAGGCTGCCTGCTGACTACTCCCAACAGCTAGGGCAGCAAGCACTTCACTGAAGGGGGATCTGGGTGGCACATCATCTTGTCCATCATGCTTAGGTCTGATAACACAAAAATAGGCACAATCCTTACCTTTGGAAAATTCAAAGTCCGGTAGGGTAGATTGTCTTGGAAACACAAAAATAGTATTGTTATTTGTTTTGTGATTATGATATCTAAGGTACTGTTACAAATATTTTACATACATTATCACTTTTAATCCCCACCAGGACCCAATGTGAGTGGCACTATTAAGACTCCCATTTAATGTAAGCGGTAAAAGAATCAATGGTAAAATGACTGGCCCAGGGTCCAAGGGTAAGTGGTTGATGGATCCATGATTCAAAACCTTTCAGTCTGTCTCAAGTGTGGTAAGTGATAAAAATAATAGGTACCATAGAAACACACACACACACACACACACATACACACACACACACACACACACACACACACACACACACAAAGCATCATCAACTTTGTTTGCAGAACTCTGTTTCAATGAGCAGGATCTTTTCTAAAACACAATGCAGACCATGACACTTTTCTGTTTTAAAACCTTCAACTCATTGCCTTTTAGGACAAAGCCAAACTCATCAGCATAGGATTTCCCAGAGCACTTTATCTGCTAGCCATTCTAGCCCTTCATCCTTAACCTTTATTGGTTGCTATGGCCTCTCTCTCCGTCATCTCTTCATCCATCCATACTGTTCAGGTTGAACAACTTGAAGTTTCATTACCCAAATAAGGTTGTTGTTTTAAATTTATGAGCTTTTGCACACACAGCTCCCTCTTCCAGGAATGATTTTACCAGGATGATCCATGATCATCCAAACAACTCATATATGTTCTTGAAGACTCAGCTCAAGGGTTACCTCCTCTCTGAAGCCCTCCTGAAGCACAAAGACTATACTCAGTAATATTGTAATAACTGTGCATGGTGGCAGATGGGTACTAGATTTATCAGGGTGATAGATGGGATTGGGGTTGGGGGGCAGGGTGAAAAAGGTGAAGGGAGCAAGAAGTACAAATTGATAGTTATAAAATAGTCATGGGGATGTAAAGTAGAGCATAGGGAATATAGTTAATGATATGGTGATAACTATGTACAGTGCCAGATGGGTACTAGACCAGTCAGGGGAATCACTTCTTAACTTATATAAATGTCTAACCACTATGCTGTACACCTGAAATTAATAGAAAATAATATTGAATGTCAAATAAGTATAAAAAATAAAAAGCTGAAAAAAAGAATCAGAATCTCCGATATCCTCTTCATTCCTGCAAGCACTGATTAGTTCAATACCTCATCATTTCATACCTAGAGTATGTCAGCAGATGCCTAAGTGGTTTTCTTGCCTTTAATTGCACCCCCTCCTCTCCCTGCTCAAGCTAACGTCTACATTTGTCTAAAAATGTAAATGGATTACACCAGTCTCTTAGCTAAATCCTTTCCATTAATCCCGATGGATAAAATGGATACATAAGATAAATTTCATATTTACGTTGCTTATATGGCCTGCTAGTTATTTGTCCCCTGCTGATCTCTGTAGCCTTATCTCTCATTGTTCCCGATATTCAGAGCCAGAATGATAAAAAGTGGTACTCCCAGGATGACTACTAATTTTGCACCCAATCAACTCAATATTCTTTAAATACTTCTTCAGCCATTTATAAAAGTGAGGATGGGAAGAAATGAATTTCCTAATACAATTTTATTCTTCTTTAGGTAAAGGATCAATGACATTAATTTAGTCCATACAATTTCCAAATCCTGACAACTTCTTCAGAGGCACAGTGAACCATTTAGAATGTAGCTACTAGATGAAAATTCTTACTTGAAATAGTCCTAATAATTCAGTGATGCTGAATTTAGGTGACCATCCTCTGACTGGTCTTGGGTTTAGTTGTGCCACCTGTAGTTGGAACCTGCCACTTGCACGTGTGTACTGCAAAACCCATTCAGCAATGAAAAGTCAGAGCCACTAGGAACATTTTAGTTTTTATTCGGGGTACTGAGTATTTCAGTCAAAAGGTTTGATTTATTTTTTGCCAGTTATATAATGAATTGTAGATAGAAACATGAACTAATCAGTGGCATTTACTATTTAACACTTTAATGCTTTAGCACCAATAATAGTGACAGTCTGTGCAGCTGCCTGCCTGCTCTCCTGAATTTGATTCTGCCCGTACCTACCTTGCTTAATATACTCGTATACCATACCACATAACTGCAAGCCTTCAACATGCCATAGTTTCGTAAATGCATGTATTTTGGGTACACTGTTCTCTCTTCCTTCAACACCCTTCACTTTCTCTTTTATCCACTAGGTTTCTTTTCACCGTCATCTCCTCTATGAAGCTTTTTCAAATGCCCAGCCTCAAGCCACTACAGACAGTTAGAGTATTTATTCTCTCTTCTTTGCTTCTATATGGCTCCATATGTAACTCCTAGGTTTGTCTTCAGTCATTGGGTAAGAAGTGAAGATTACCAGAATAGATTATGCAAATATTTGGGGGGAAAGATTTCAATTTTGAACATGTTTAATTTGAGTTTTCTTTTAGGACATCCAGGTACAGATGTCCAGTATTCAGATGCATATGTATGAGTCTACAATTCAGATGACAAGTGTTGGGAGACAGTTCTCCATGGTTTCTCACTTTTCTGCATGCCTTGGGAGCAAAATACTATATGTAGAAGTTCTGGATATAGGGGAATTTACTTACCCAGAAATGAAGGCTCCTAAAAGTACAGTGGACTAGGCCAAGAAAGAAGTCAGTAGTGGAAGGATAGTTTAATGCTGAGCACTAAGAGGTGACTTGACTTAAAAAACAATCTGTACTTACGGACCCTTCCCTGCCTAGAAAATTCCTATTCATCTTTAGATTCTCTATTTAAGGACCACTGCTTCTATGAAGCCTTCCCAAATTTCCCAGAAGACTTAGGTTTCCATTTTCTGTTATATATTTATATCATTATCTACTTTAGTATATCACTTATCACACGGTATTGTTACTGCTGGCTTACATGTTTGTCTTTTTTGCTAGGGCAAACATATCTTCATAAAATACAAAGAACGCCTTCCTTTTTCTTAAGGTGTATTTATTGTGTTTGATGAAAAAGGAGAAGAGGAGTATCTGAAATTGGTCTGATATAGGACAACTGTAAGTATCCATATACAAAATAATCATACACAAGGCAGAAGTATGACTGAGTTGTGGGATAAGGCTGAGAGGCTAAATTAATTTGCTTAAGGAATTTTTTTTCACAGATGACCCATTGCCATCTCTCATAACACTACCATCGAATTAGTTTGGGAAGTTCTACATACACGCCACCATTAATAGCAAATGTCACCTATGTAAAAATCTTTGTGTTTAAAGAGGAAATGTAATCAAAACAAAACTTGCATGACTTTGACCCCCTCATTGTCACTCATAAGTTATAAATATGTGGATCATATGGCCCTATGAGCCAGTTCACATTGTTCGCTGTCAACCTATCATTCCATTACAGAGGTACCAACCTGGACTTATTCCATCCAAGGGGCACTGGCATTTCACTTCTGACTGGCTCTGGATAGGAAAATGCTCCTGTCTACCTTAGAAATACTACCCGAGTGTAATTACACATGAACAAAAAGCCAGTGATCTCACACCAATTTTGGAAACACCAGTGTGAGCCTTTTTTTCAAGTTTATTAAAAACAAGTTTTTTTTAATTAAAATTTTCTTTATGTTTCAATTACAGTTGACATACAATATTATATTAGTTTCAGGTATACAGCATAGTGTATACCTGACACATTTAAATAACTTAAAAAGTGATCACCCGGATAAGTCTAGTACCCACCTGGCACCATACATAGTTATTACAATATTATTGACTGTATTCTCTGTGCTTTACTTTACATGCCCATGACTATTTTATAAAACTACCAATTTGTACTTATTAATCCCTTTACCTTTTTCACGCATTTCACAACCCCCATCCCATCTGGCAACCATCACTTTGTTCTCTGTATCCATGAGTTTGTTTCTGTTTTGTTTGTCCATTGGTTTTTTTAGATTCCACATACATGCGTAAGTGAAATAATATGGTATTTGTCTTTCCCTGTCTGACTTAATTCACGTAGGACTTGGTGGATTTGCAAATTGGTGCCGTCACTGTGGAAAACCATTTGGAGATTTCTCAAAAAATTGCAAGTTGAATTACCTTATGACCCAGCAAGTCCACTCCTGAGTACTTATCCGAAGAAATCCAAAACACTAATTTGAAAAGATATATGCATCCCTATGTTTACTGCAGCACTATTTACAATAGCCAAGATATGGAAGCAACCTAAGTGTCCATCAGTAGTCGATTGGATAAAGAAAAAGTGGTACATTTACAATGGTGTATTACTCTGCCTTAAAAAAAGAGTGTGAGTCTTTTTAAACTAACCAGATTTTGTATGTTAAAAGTCCTGATTACAAACTTTCGCGAAAAACACACTATTCACTATTACAAACAGCTAAACAGTCTACTTACTATTCTCTGATGATTGTTCTACTTTAGATGGTCATTTGGTATTTAATTGCTCATCTTATTGGAGAACCTTGCCCACATTGTCTGCATGTGATTATATAGGCAAAGGAAGATGGAGACATTAACTAGCTTGTGGGTACCTCTTTTTATATTTCCATATAGGTCTCATTTAAGATGGTTTGCATTTCTCACAACCTCAAAATAAATGTAATCTATACTGTCATTTTATTATAGGCAAGTGACATTGCAGTTCTGTCTGCTATTTAAAGTAAATACATCAGAAAAATATTAATTCAATTTGGCCTTAATTAATTCAATGTGGACTCCATTCTCTATAGGCCATGTGACATGGAACAAGTAACACTCTCCCTGTGCCTTAGATTCCTCAACTACAAAATAAAGATAACATTGGTCCCCGCCTCACAAAATTTTAGGTGGATTTAATGAGCTAACATATATTAAGCACTTAGAACAGTACTTCAAACATAGTAATACTCTATAAATGGTAGCAGATCTATTAAGTGCAGGGCTTCACCATACCTTTAATATGCATATGTTCATTGTCAATCTATCAAGTCTAACAATTAAGTCTATGAACTCATCCTAGAAAAAGTGCTATATATCTCACTGCTGAATATCACTATGGTCACCTGCGAAGTACTCCCCTTGGGAAGCTATGCACTGATGCCAGCGCCTAGTCCACCCTTCAAAGCAATTTTGGAACTCTTTTTCTGGAATGGCCATCAGAGCTATCGTCATATTACCCTTGATGTCCTGAATGTCATCAAAATGTCTTCCTTTCAATATTTCCTTTATTTTTAGGTAAAGAAAGAAGTCATTGGGGGCCAGATCAGGTGAGTAGGGAGGGTGTTCCAATACAGTTATCTGTTTACTGGCTAAAAATTCCCTCACAGACAGTGCCATGTGAGCTGGTACAGTGTTGTGATGCAAGAGCCATGCATTGATGGTGAAAAGTTCAGGTTGTCTAACTTTTTCACGCAGCCTTTTCAGCACTTCCAAATAGTAAACTTGGTTAGCTGTTTGTCCAGTTGGTACAAATTCATAATGAATAATCCCTCTGACATCAAAAAAGGTTAGCAACATCGTTGCAACAAAGTTCACAAACTTAATTATCATACCTCGTATGTGAAACTCGCTGTTAAGAAATGGACTAGCATCCTATCGCTTCAACACTGTACTAGAGTTCCTAGCACTGTAAGACAAGAAAAGGAAACAAAAGGTGTTAGGTTTGGAAAGGAAGAAAATAGAACTGATATTAATCACAGACAAGTTAATCTACATAGAAAACCAAGAGAACATGCAGAAAAGTTTTTTGGAACTAATGAGTAGGTTCAGCTACATTGCTGAAAGTGGTATCAGTATACAAAAATTAACTTCATTTCTATACACTAGCAACAAAGAGTTAGAAATTGCAATTAAAAATGTAATATATTAATTACATTAGCAATAAAAATACCAGGTAACTAGAAAAAAATCCATTTAAAGATGTACAAGACCATTATATATGAAACGATAACATTTTAATTGAAAGGTATTTTAAAAATTTAAATAAATGGAGAGCAGTGGTTATAGGAAGACTCAATAAAGATATCAATTCTTACCTAATTAATCTCTAAATTCAATGTGATTCCAATTAGAAGAGTAAGCTGTGGGTACAAACTCCCAGGGTTGAAATTCCAATGCAGCCACATACTATAGGACTTTAGGCAAGTTACTTCACTATCGTGTACTTCAGTTTTGTTTTAAGATAAATAGAGATAATGTATTATTTTTCCCTTCGGTTTCTTGTGAATAATAAATAAAATAATAAATACAAAGTGCTTAAAACATTCCTGGCACATAGTTAGGTGCTCTAAAAATGTCATCTATCATTGTTCTTGTATTAAGAACTACAGGTCCATAAAGGAAAAAGACAAACAACATAAAAAATAAGCAAGCAACAGAAAAGGAATTCAGAAGAAGAAATAAAACTGTCCAATAAGCATTTTTTTAATTAAAGTTTATTGGGGTGACAATTGTTAGTAATGTTACATAGATTTCAGGTGTACAATTCTGTAATACATCATCTATATATCACATTGTATGTTCACCACCCAGAGTCAGTTATCTTTCCATCACCATATATTTGATCCTTTTCCAATAAGCATTTAAAACAATCTTTACTAATAGTTGTGAAAGAAAAAATAAAACCTTAATTTATCATTCTCCAGTCATATTGGCAAAGATTAAAATGTGTTGGCAAGAGTGTAAGAGAAACAATGTTTTCGAACACTGTAAGAGTATAAATTGGCACAATTCTGCAGGAAAATATGACAGTAACTAACAAATTATAAAGTGTGCATATGTTTTCGATCGAGCAATTCCATTTATGGAGATCGATCCTACAAAAACTGTCACATAAGTACACTATGACCGAAAAATGTTTAATGCCATATTGTTTGTATATCGGAAACTAAAAAAAAAAAAAATCCTAAAGATCTATATTATGCAGTCAATGAAAATAAAGAGATAGAAAGATATACATTAACTCAGGAAAATGTCCAAGATCTAATGTTAAGTGAAAAGAGCAAGATGCAGAACAGTAAGTCCAACAAGGTACCATAATTTAAAATTTTTCATGGAAATGTTAGCATATACATAAAAATCCTCTGAAAGAATATACAGAAATTGTTCACAGTGGTAACCTCTGGGGATGAAAATGGGAAGGGAATGCATGGGACTTTTATTGTCTATTTTAAGCATGTCTCAATTGCCTAAAATATTACAAGTTAAGTGCATTGTTTTTATGGTAAAATAGATTTACTTCTGCAAAGCTTCATTTAATTAACATGGTTCCTACTATTAAGCATGTTTCTTAGCTTGATATATATGTTAAACTATTTATCTTAAATTATTCTAAAAAATACTAAAGACTTTCCCAATTCAGTGGGATATGATGTTTAGTTTTTAAACTTATGAAAACTTTGAAATGATGATTCATTAATATTTTAGTTCTACCTTTTCAGGCACACGTTAAAACCTGATTATATATTTCACCAGAGCCAAAGGGCAAAGGCTTCAGTTATCTGAATGTTTGAATAATTTTTGTCATATATATATATATATATACACACACACACACACACACACACACACACACACACACAAATACAATGGAGCATTGTCATAATGGAGGATGATTTATGGCACACTTTAAAACACACCTTCTCTAAACCATTGCTCACACCCAACTGACTGCACAGAACCACTTGAAACTTGTCACACACTGTTACTAAGGTTCGACGTGCCGCTTCCCCTATTGAAGATCCCTGCCTTTTCTTGGATGGCACTCAGCAGCAGCATTCACCGTATGTTTTGATCACAACGGAAAGGCTCCATATCACACATGGCTTCTGTAAAATAAACACATTACAGTGTGTTCTCATCCACCTTATTCACAAGATCTGGCACCGTGCGATTTCTGGCTCTTCCCCAAAGTCAAAATGATTCAGGACATCAAGGCAGTCATGACAGCGCAACTAAAGACACTCACAAAAGAGGACTTCCAGAACTGCTTCAGAAAGTGGCAAGAATGAGGGGATAAGTGTATTCAAAGCCAGGGGAAGTGTTTTGAGGGTGATTAATGGCAATGTGTCTTTTACTGTAATAATTTGTTTTCATTTAAACATTCACCATGTTCTTTGATCACACCTTACATATATCTGTTCCCCAGACCATGTCCTTAGGCTTTGTTTGGTCACCAAGGAATTTCCCCAGCAATCCAACAATGGTAACTCTATGGTGGCTTGGACATTAAAAATCACGACTTCTGATACCTCTGTGAGGGGGTGGGATAAGGGGATGTTGGAAGACAAAATGTTCTAATTGGAGAAAGAGAGTATTTTTTTTAGCACTCCCTAAAGAACTGTCTCAAAATAACCTTCTACCTTTCCTCATCTCTCCTTGTTCAATTCTGGCAGCCCACAAGGCAGAGAAAGGGTGTTTCCTCCACGCCTTTCACCACAGCCACCCCATTCAGTGGTTCATTCTGTTCTATCCCACCCTTCACCATACGTGACCTACTATTTTGGATGTCTTACCTAAAATCCCTCCAAGGTAATGTGACTGCATTTAATCTGTAAGTCTCAATGGGTATTTAAGTCTTCCTTCCTATAAATTTCCCTTATATGTCTTGAAGACAATTCACTTCTTCACTACTATAAGGTAACTTTCCTATCTCCCCCCATTTTCCCAATGTCCATGTAACTCTTCTTAGTTTTCTATTTCCAGCCCCAAATCACTACTTTCCTTCTGTAAAGCCTTTAGTGAATTAAATTTGCCCTACTAGATATACCAGTCTTGTTTGAAATCTGAGGGGTTATGTTCATCTCAGAGGTGTATTACCCAGACTTCAGTTTATTTCAGTGTAGATGGAGAAGAGGCAGATATTTATATGCTGAAGGTTGTTCTGAGTGTTTGCATTCAGACAACTGTAATCTAAAAATAATGAGCTCACTCGGACAGGAGAGGGGATTGTTCAACTGTGTACTGAAGGTTCTATCCATACAACATGAAAGAAAAATAAAGGCCTCCAGATTGGAAAGAAAGATGTAATCTGTCTTCATTCAGACTCCAAAACAGTGTATCTGGAATACACTATCCATCTGAAAAGAAGAAGAAGAAGGAGGAGGAGGAAGAGGAGGAGGAGGTCTCAGTGTCTATGAAGTTGTTCATTTGTTGCTCTAGTTAACAGTATTATATACTTGAAAGTTGCTAACAGTAGATTTTAAAAGTTCTCACCACAAAAAAAGAAATTATAATTATACAAGGTGATAGATGTATTTAACTTTACTGTGGTAATCATTTTGCAATATATGTATATCAAATTATTACATTGTGTACCTTAAACTTACACAATATCATATGTCAATTATTTTTCAATAAAGCTGGAAAAGGTATATTTGATATATTAAGAGATTGATTAATTAAGAGGAGATGAAATGGAATCATATTGAATATTCAATTAAAATCAGAGAAAGTAAAAAGACAAGAAAGAAAGAAATGTAGAATAAAAGAAGCAAATAGAAAACAGTTAAAAATATTCTATTAATCCAACTATATCGACAATCACTTTAAATGTGAATGATCCATATACATAAGTTAAAAGACACAGATAGTCTAAGTGATAGAAAACAATATCCAATCATACTTTGTCTACAAGAAATTCGTTTTAAATATAAAGGTTCAGATAGGCTAAAAGTAAAGGGATGAAAAAATTATACTATACTAACGATAATACAAAAAAGCTATATTAATTTCAAAGAAGCAGATTTTAGAACAAGGGAAGTCATCAGGGATACAGAGAGGCATTACATAATTTAAAAAGGAGTCAATTCTCCAAGAAGATACAGCAATATTAAATGGATATGCAACTAAAAACAAAGTGTTTGGATATGTAAAGCAAAATATGATAGAGATGAAAGGAGAAATGGAAAAATCCACCATTATATTTGGAGACTTCAATACCACTGCTAGCAATTTATAGATCAAACAAGCAGGAAATCAGTAGAGATGCGGGTGATCTGAACAAGACTATCAATCAACTTGATATACTTGACATTTATAAAATACTCCACCCAACAACAACAGGACACATATTATTCTGAAGTGACATAAAACATTTATCAAGATAGAGCAAACTCAAAGCCACCTTAACAAATTTAAGAGAATAGAAATCATACAAAGTACATTCACATGAATTAAACTGAAAATAAATAACAAGAAAAATAGAGAATCCCCCAAATATTTGGAAATTATATAACACACTTCTAAATAATTCATGGATCAAAGAAAAGAGCCCAAAGAGAGATTAAAATTATATTTTTTAACCTAAGTAAAAATGAAAGTACAACTTACCAAAATTTTAAAGAAAGCAGAGACAAAAATAATTAGAGTAAAAAATCAGTGAAATTGAAAACAGGAAAACAAGAGAGAAAACAATAAAACCCAAAGCTGGTTCTTTAGGATGATCAATAAAATTGATAAACTTCTAGTCAGAGTAACCAAGAATAAAGAAAACAGACAGAATTACCAATATCAGAAATGAAATAGGATCATCACTACTGATTCCATGGACATTAAAAAGATAACAATGAAATACATGAACATGAATCTATACCTGGCAAAACTGTCCTTCAGAAATGAAAGTGCAATAAAGACTTTTTCAGACAACCACAAGCTGAGAGTTCATCACCACTAGACCTACCTTACAAGAAATGCTAAAGGAAGTTCTTTGAATTGAAATGGCATGATCATATGTATAGAAAACCCTAAAAGCTCAACAGAAAAAAAAAACTGTTAAAAATAATAAGTAAATTCAGTAAAGTTGCAGGATACAAAATCAACATACAAAAATCAGTGGTGTTTCTATACACAATGAATGACTGAAAAGGAAATTAAGAAAACAATCCCATTCACAATAGCAACAAAAAGACTGAAATACTTAAGAATGAATGTAACCAAAGAGGTGAAAGACTTGTATACTGAAAACTATAAAACATCAAAAGAAATTAAAGCACAGACAGATAAATGGAAAGACTTCTGTGTTCACAGACTGGAAGAATTAATAATGTTAAAATGTCCTTACTACCCAAAATGATCTACAGACTTAATGCAATCAAAATTTCAATGGCATTCTTTACATAAACGGGGGGAAAATAGTCCTAAAGTCCAGATGGAACCACAAAAGACCTCGAATAGCCAATGCAAACTTGAGCAAGAAGAACAAAGCTGGAGACATCACTCTTCATGATTTCAAAATATATTAGAAAGCCACAGTAATCAAACAGCGTGCTACTGGCATAAAAACAGACACAAGAACCAATGAAACAGAATAAGAGCTCAGAAATAAGTCCATACATCTACAGTCAACTGATTTTGGACAAGATTGCCAAGAACACACAATGGGAAAGAATAGTCTCTTCAATAAATGATTGCGAAAACTGGATATCCACATGCAGAAAACTGAAATTGGACCGCTATCTCACAAAGCACACAAAAATCAACTCCAAAAGGATTAAAGACTTAAATGTAAGACCTGAAACTTTAAAACTACTAGAAGAAAACATAGCCATTGGTCTTGGCAATGATTTTTTGGACATGACAGCTAAAGCTCAGGCTACTAAAGCAAAAATAGACAAGCAGGACTGCATCAAACTAAAAAGCTTCTGCATAGTAAAAGAAACAGTCAATAGACTGAAAAGGCAACCTATGGAATGGAAAAACTCCTTGTAAATCATATATGTGATTAGGGGTTAATATTCAAAATTTGTCAGGAACTCAAACAACTCAATAGCAAAAAAAAAACAAAAAATCTGAATAAAATATTATCTAAGGACTGGAATAGACATTACTCAAAAGACATACAAATGGCCAACAGATATATGAAGAGGTGCTCAGCATTGCTAATCAGAGAAATGCAAATCAAAACCACAAGGAGATATCACCTTACATATGTGAAGATGGCCTTTATCAAAATGACAAGAGATAAGTGTTGGTGAGGATATGAAGAAAAGGGTATCCTTGTACACTGTCAATGGGAGTGTAAATTGATATAGCCATTATGGAAAACAGTATGGAGTTTTCTCAAAAAATTAAAAATAGAACTACAATATGATTCAGGATTCCCACTTCTGGGTATATATCCAAAGGACATGAAATTACTATCTGAAAGAGATGAGTGCACTGCCCTGTTCATTGCAGCATTATTCACAATAGCCAAGATATAAAATAACCTAAGTGTCTGTTGATGGATGAACAAAATTATATATATACGGTGTGTGTGTGTGTGTGTGTGTGTGTGTGTGTGTGTGTGGAATAACTGAATAGTTTTTAAAAAGAAAGAATCCTGCTACTTGTGATGATATTGATGAATCTGGATGCCATTGTTCTACGTGAAATGAGTCAGATGGTAAAGGACAAATAATGTATGATCTTATATATGTGGAATCTGAAAACTGTTGAGTTCATAAAAGCAGAGTTGGATGGTGGTTGTCAGGGACTGGGGTGTGGAGAAAATGGGGAGATGGTGGGCAAAGGGCATAAAGGTTCAGTTATGTGGGATGAATAAGTTCTGGAGATGTAATGTACAGCATGGTGACTATAGTTAATCATACTCTATGATATACTTGAAATTTGCTAAGAGAGTTGACCTTATATGTTCTCACCACACAATACAAAATGGTAACTATGTGAGGTGATAGATATATTAATTAACTTGTCATAATCATTTCACAATGTATATGCATATCTAAACATCACATTGTATATTTTAAACCCAATTTTTACTTGTCAAGTATAGTTCAATAAAGCTGGAAATAATAAAATTAAATTTTATAAAAAGACACTGCCCTTTCTCTCATTGACACTACATCCTTTTATTGATTTGTCTCTAGGAAAATGTGCAAAGTGTAAGATAATAAAGGCATTATGAAAAATTTTAAAATATCCTATTCACATCAGCATGAAAATCCAGAAATGACCTAAGAAGCTTCACAAAAATGTTCCAGATCTTTTTGAAGGCACCTATACAATTTTCCTGAAGATTCAGAATGTTGGAAATTGTCCTCAAATAATTTATAGATTGATTGCTTTACCTGCATGTGCCAAGATAACAAGCTTGGCTGCTGTCTTCCACTCTTGGTTTTAGGTGGATGGACTCAGGTCCAC
This sequence comes from Rhinolophus sinicus, assembly GCF_057876585.1. Lineage (NCBI taxonomy): Eukaryota > Metazoa > Chordata > Mammalia > Chiroptera > Rhinolophidae > Rhinolophus > Rhinolophus sinicus. The sequence continues at coordinate 99,831,222 of NC_142518.1, forward strand.
AGAGGGAGAAAGCCAACTCAGTGCCAGGAGTCAAGGTGATGATCCTGAGGGAGAACTAAGAACTCCCACCACAGAAGAGACTGGTCCTCAGGCCCATTGTATCCCACCTGTTAGCCTTGGGAGACCCTGGGGCATGATGGTCCGATATGGCAGATCCTGACTTCCACCAAGAAAGGGGGTACATTTTTGGGGGGAGGTGATGGCTTTGATCTGATGGGGTAAGACTCAGGTCAGCAGAGGGAGGAATCCCAAGCCTTGCCAGACATCAAAGTGAGAGCCTTTATAGAGGGCTGAATTACCCACCCACCTCAGATAGAGGGGTCCCACAGAAATGTAGCCCTGCTTTAAGCCCTGGGAGGCTCCAAGCAGGACTGTCAGGAACAAGTGCCACCATCCACACCCTCCGTATTTCTGTGATACTAATCTCAGGGAGACCAGGGCCTTGTGAAGGCAGAGGGTACAGGCCCTGTCAGGAGAAAATATGAATACCTTGTGGAGGACTGAGGGTAACCCCCACCCCAGAACACATAGGGAGTCACACAGAAACCTACCTTGCCTTTGCTGTCAGTCTGGTAGACTCTCAGCAGGTCTGCCAGGTTGAGGCCCCACCTCACTTCTATCCTGGTGGTCTTGGTAAGGTAAGGGTCTTGATGTGAGGGGTGAAGCCTCAGGTTGACAGCGGCAGGGGGCTCAGGCAGTAGAAGTCAAGGCGAGGACTGAAGGGTTTTCCCATTCCAAGTAGAGGGGGATCCACCCCACTCTACTCCTGTTATGAGCCCTGGGAAATGCAAGGCAGAGTACCCCGTATGTGTTGTATCCTGACTTTTGCCTCGGGAATAAGACGGAGGCAAGGGTTTTCCTCCGAGGAAGCTGAACTCGGGTCAGCAGAAGAAGGAATCTCAGGCCATGCAAGGCTTCAACCTGAAACTCCAGAGGGAGTAGTGCGGGAACCTCCCACCACAGATAGAGGGGGCCCTAGGTCAGGCTCTGCCCCTGCAGTTATCCCTGAGAGGGCGTGTACCTGGAAGTGATGTGTCTGGACTTCCGCCTTGGCAGTCTGAGGGACGTGAAGCTTCGAGCTGGAGTCCAGTCAGCAGACGGAGGAGTCAGAGGACCTGCCCGGCATTAAGGTGAGAACTCTCGGAAAGACTGAAGGGAGTTCACACGGCAGAGAGAAGGTGCCGCAGGCCCTGCCCTACCCCTGTTGTCTGCCCTGGAAATTCCCAGGCAGGGCCCCAGAGGTTTAGTACCCAGACCTCCATCTTGGGAGCCTGAGGGGACGTGAGGCTTTTTCTGAAAGGCGCGGAGTCAGGTTGTCAGAGGGAGGTGTCCCAGGCTCTGCCAGCCGTTAAAGAGAGAACCCTTATAGAGGGCTGAGGGGACCTCTCATCAGACAGAAAAGAGCCCACCGAGACACATCCCTGCTGTCAGCCTTTGGAAGCCCAGGGCAGGGCAGTTAGACAGAGGTGCCTCCCGCCATGTTCTGTACTTCCTTGTGGGTGGTTTCCTGGAAATGGGAACCTTGGCCTGAGAGCTTCATTCCCAGGTACGCAGAAGGGAGAGGGGGCAGGCCCTGTCAGGAGTAAATATGAATTCCTTGGGAAGGACTGTAGGTATGCCCCACCACAGAACCCAGGGGAATCTCTACAGATATTCACCCTGATCATTCTGTGAGCCCTGGAACCCACGGGAAATGCTGTCAGGCTGAACCTCCTCTTTTCTCCCCTCATTTACAAACCGGGGGTCTTAGGGAAGTTGTGGGCCTTGGTCTAAAGGGCTCTGAGGCCCCAAGCAGGGCTGTCAGGCACAGATGCCCCATCCACCCTCCTTACTTCTTTGTTTAGCATCTCTGGGAGATGGGGGCCTTTGCCTGAGGGAAGCATCCTCAAGTCATCAAAAAAGAGGAGTTTCAGGCCCTATCAGGAATAAATACCTTCAGGAGGACTGAGGATAACCATCAGGCCAGAACACAGAGGCAGTTGTGTAGATACACACACTGCCCCTCTTGTCAGCCCTGGGAGACCCCAAGTAGAGCTGTTAGGCAGAGGCGTCCTTGCCAATACCCTGTGCTCCCCTCACTTCTTTGTCTGGCATCTCTGGGAGACAGAACCTTGGCCTGAGGGATGCATCTGCAGGAGAGCAGAAGGGAAAGAACGCAGGCCGTGTCAGGAGTAAATATGAATACCTTTTGGGTGGCTAAGGGTAACCACTCCAAAGAGGTGCCCACAGAACCCTGCCCCACCCCTATTGTCAGCCCTGGTAGTCCCCAGGCAGGTCAGTCTGTTTGAGTCTCCCCTCATTTTCAGCTGTTATGGGGGGGGAGGCGGTCTCAGGGTGGTGAAAATCTTTGTTTGAGAAAGCCAGACTCAGGTCACCAGAGGGAGAAATCCCAGGCCCTGCTGAGCATTGACGTAAGTACCTAAGGAATGACTAACTGTACCTACCACCCCAGAACATATTGGATCCAGCCCTGGGAAATATTTGGCAGGGGTGGCTGGATGTGGCCATCTTCTCACTTTTATGTCACTGGTCTCAAGGTGGTAAAGACCTTGGTCTGACCAGGCAACTTCACATCAGCAGAGGGAGTCACATCAGGTCAGCCCAAGGAGGAGCCCCAGGCTCTGCCCTTAAAGTGAGGACCCTGAATAAGGATTGAGGGCCACCCCCTTAAGCCCTTGGAGAGATAAGGCCCCTTCCCTGCCCAGCTTCTGCCCTGGGAGGCCTGGTGCATGGTGTCCAGATGTGACACGCCCTCACTTCCACCTGTTGGTCTCGAGGGCTTAAACTCTGTTCAGCAGAAGGATGAGTCTAAGGCTCTGCCAGGAATTAATTTGAGGTTGGAGGATGGGGTAGACTTCCTGCTCAAGAATAGATAGAGTCCAGCCCTTTCCATCAGCCATGATAGGACCCAGTGCATGGTGGTTAAATCTGGCACTCCCTCACTTCCTTTGCTGTCTCAGGGTAGTGAGGCCTTGATTTAAGGAGGGTGACCTCAAGTCAACAGAGGGAGGAGTCCCAGGCCCTGCCAGGCATCAAAGTAAGGACTGAGATGATCCCCCTATTCCAGCAGAGAGGGATCCCCACAGAGTTCATCCAGCCCTTACTGTCACCCCAGGGAGGCCCTGGGTAGGTGCGCCTTCGGTTCCTCCTGTTGGTCTCAGGAATGTGAACTCTTGTTCTGAGAGTTTTGTCTGAGGCCAGCAGAGGTGTGGGGTCTAGGCCCTGCCAGGAGAAAGATGAGGACCCTGAATGAGCATTGAGGGGACCATCCACCCCAGAACAGTAGGGACATCACAAAGTCTATCAGCCCTGGGGGTGCCAGGATTGTGATTGTAGTCTGCTGCCTGAAATGACCCCTTGACTCGTCTTACAGGGGCTCAAATAATCCTGGGGGGTGAGGGCCTTGGTCTGAGGCATGTGTCCTCATGTCAGAAAAGCAGAGTCAGTCAAGGTCAGGACTCTGAATATCTACCCAGGGCCCCACCCACACCAAAACAGAAACACCACGTTGCCTGACCTCACATACCCTACTACTATATTACTTGGAATCTACAGGCTATGCCCACTGACTACACTCCAGGGAGCTTTCTCAGGACCTCCTACAGGTTCTTATGGAACAGGCCAATCAGGAGACCCCTAGCACACTATCTAAGGGGTGGCCTATTAAGACAGCCTTTGTCAGAGCTGACAAAATTGAGTTTCTCACAGTCCTCTCTCCCTCAGGCCATTAGCCCCCATCACCCACCTCCTGTGCACGCTCCTGCCTGCTGCCCCCAACACAAGTCATCATGGCTTATAGTATGAAGAGTCAATGCTGCAAGGTTGAACTAAGCCTTCAGGCCCAAAGAGAGGCTCCCGGCATGGTAGGCGCACAGGTTCCTGAGGAGGAAGCCACGTCCTCCTTTCTCTCTCCTTTGAGCCAGAGCACCCCAGAGGTAGTGCCTGCTGATGGAACACCAAGTGTTCCCCAGAGTGCCTGCTCCTCCCCCACTGCCATCACAGCCAGTCCAGCAAGTCAATCTGATGAGAGTTCTAGAAGCCAAGAAGAGGAGGGGCCCAGCACCTCACAGGCTCCACCAGATCCTGAGTCCTTGCTCACCGACGATGTGCTCCACAAGAAGGTGGCTGAATTGGTGCAGTTTCTGAGTGTCAAGTATATAACAAAGGAGCCCATCACAATGGCAGAAATGCTGAAGAGTGTCATCAAGGAGCACAAGGAACACTTCCCTGTGATCTTCAAGAAAGTCTGTGAATGCATGGAGGTTGTCTTTGGCATTGACGTGAAGGAAGTGGACCCCACCAGCCATTCCTATGTGCTCGTCAAAATGCTAGACCTCACCTATGATGGGATGCTGAGTGATGGCCAGGGCATGCCCAAGACCGGCCTCTTGATACTTATCCTGGGCATAATCTTCATGGAGGGTAACCGTGCCCCTGAGGAGAAAATCTGGGAAGTGCTGAAAGTGATGGGAGTGTTTGCTGGGAAGAAGGACTTCATCTATGGGGAGCCCAGGAAGCTCATCACTGAAGATTTAGTGCAGGAGAATTACCTGGAGTACCAGCAGGTACCCAACAGTGATCCTCCACGCTACGAGTTCCTGTGGGGTCCAAGAGCCCACGCTGAAACCAGCAAGATGAAAGTCCTGAAGTTTTTCACCAAGATCACTGGGTCTGATCCCACTTCCTTCCCACACTGGTATGAGGAGGCTCTGAGAGATGAGAGAGAGCGAGCCCAGGCCAGAGCTGATGTGGATGATACTACTGCCACAGCCAGGGAAAGTTCCAGTCACGTCCAGCAGCGTCTCCTGTCCTGAGTGAAGTCTGAGGAAGATTCTCCTACTCTGTCATTGAAGAGGGCAATCAAGGTTCCAAGTAGTGGAGGGCTAAGTTGCAGATTTTGTCTTTTTTTTTTTCTTTTTGGTATGGTTCAAATGTTCTTCCTCCTAAAAGATTTATTAGCTTCAGAGTCTAGGTTTACAAATGACATTGATCATGTATTTATTACTGTTTAGTAGGTTTAAGGATAAGAATTTTGCTGTTCTATAAAACAAATTGGGGAAGCTTCCGTCTTATTTTTGTGATCTGGAGCAGGATATTATGGCATTGGAATAGGAATTTCCTTAGAAGTGTGAAAGTGCCCAGCAATAAAGCAGATGGGATCAAGAAATAGAGGAAAGAATGTACAAGATGGTTATGCTAGGATTCTTGTATCCCATTTAGTCTGCTATTTTTGTAAAATTAAAGATATATATATATAACTTTACTAACAGTTGTCACCCCAATAAACTTTAATTTAAAAAAAAAAGATACGTGCTTGGATTTGCTTGGCTAATTAAAAAATGTGTGCAAAATTAAATCTTAATAGATGAGAGCTCTGGCTCACTGGCTCATTTATTCTTATAGGTGTGTCTTATAGGTGAGAGTAAAACCTAAAATGAAAAACTGCTTCGACTGTCCTTTGGGATCATGAATAAACCAGAGAGATATCTAGGTGTGGACAGTATCCTGTACTCTTGTCCCCATGCCACTGAATGCAGTGCACAAATTAAGTGCTCCATATACATTGTCTGTGAGTATTTCCTGAGAATAGGGTGGTATTTCTTTGAAATGGTGCCCAGAGGCTGGTACTTTTTCCCTGGCCTGGGAGAGCCAGAGCCCACTCCACTGAAGACATTTTAATTAGATTTTCTTGGGTGTAATTTGGCCAACTCTAATCAACGGCTAGATTATTGGTGGGTGTGATAGGAATGAAAAGAGTGGTTTGTATGGAAGAGTGGCTAGGAGGGAGGAAAGGAGTTAGTCTTTGACTCAAATTCTAGGAGCTTCAAGTTGCATTCAATTGGGGAAGACTTCCTCATATCCAAATTAAACAATATGTCCACTAACAGGGAAAGTGTACTTATTTTTATTTACAGAGTTGCACTTTTGGCTCCCTCACATTGTTGTGTCCTAGAGTGCTGCATATTCTCTGAGATGTCAGATAACACACACACACACACACACACACACACACACACACACACACAATCGCAGAGAAGCGAGTCTGGGGTCAAAATCATGTTAGAAATTACTGCTATTCATTAAAGATCCAATCAATGTCAGACACTGTTCCAGTTGGTTTACTTACATTACATACATTCCAGCAGTCCTACAAGTCAGGGTTTATCAAATCCACTTCACAGATAAAGAGCCTGATGCTCCTAGCTCTTGGCAATTTGCCCAAGATTGTATGTCTAAGTGACAGGACTAGGACTAGACCACTGGTCTGAATTCGTCTCGGCCCAGACTGTTCCCACTCCTTCCAGCCAGAGGCAGACCTTCTGTCTCTTAGTTCATTTCCCTTCTCAGTATTCCATGTTTTTCAGGCAACAAAAAGAAGGGTCCCGTGGCCACGGTACTAAAGGCAGGCCTAAAGAAGGAAGAGGACAGGAGAAATAAATGGGATTTGGGGATTGTCTCTACCTAGGGTCCTCCTGCCTGAACCCCAGGACTCCCTGAGACTCTGCCAAGATGCTGGCATTTTTGTCCAGTCCCAGCCCTTTCCTGCATTACCAAACCCTTCCCCTAGTCTTCCTCCATGTGCCCTCCTGTCCAATTCTGGAGCCTGGCCTGATGACCAGCTGGTCCCTCTTCCTCTGAAGACTGTGTGCCCTGCTCCTAATGAAACATCCCCAAATTACCTGCCTTACCCCTGACATAGAACATTCCTACTTCCTGCAGAAGCCTCCTGGCTGTCGCATCCCTCTTTGTGGAGCCCCAATAAAAAGTGTACTTCGCAACAACAAAAAAACAAACACCCCAATTGAAAAATGGGCAGAGGACCTGGAGAGACATTTCTCCAAAGAGGACATACAAATGGCAAATAGACATATGAAAAAATGCTCAACATCACTAATCATCAGAGAAATGCAAATCAAAACCACAATGAGATATCACCTCACCCCAGTCAGAATGGCTATCATCAACAAGACAAATAGTAACAAGTGTTGGAGAGGCTGTGGAGAAAAAGGAACCCTCATACACTGTTGGTGGGAATGCAGGCTGGTGCAGCCGTTATGGAAGGCAGTGTGGAGGTTCCTCAAAAAATTACGAATAGAATTGCCATATGACCCAGCAATCCCTCTCCTGGGTATCTACCCAAAAAATCTGAAAACATTTATCCATAAAGACACATGTGCTCCAATGTTCATTGCAGCTTTGTTTACGGTGGCCAAGACATGGAAACAACCAAAATGTCCTTCGATAGATGAATGGATAAAGAAGTTGTGGTATATATACACAATGGAATACTATTCGGCGGTAAGAAAAGATGATATAGGAACATTTGTGACAAGATGGATGGATCTTGAGAGTGTAATGCTGAGCGAAATAAGTCAGACAGAAAAAGCAGAGAACCATGTGATTTCACTGATATGTGGTATATGAACCAAAACCAACAAAAGAACAAGACAAACAAATGAGAAACAGAAACTCATAGACACAGACAATAGTTTAGTGGTTACCAGAGGGTAAGGGGGGACGGGGGGTGGGAGATGAGGGTAAGGGGGATCAAATATATGGTGATGGAAGGAGAACTGACTCTGGGTGGTGAACACACAATGGGATTTATAGATGATGTAATACAGAGTTGTACACCTGAAATCTATGTAATTTTACTAACAATTGTCACCCCAATAAATTTTTAAAATAAATTAAAAAAAAAAAAGTATACTTTGGCAGATGTTTAGACATCTAGGTGTCCCTCCTGGCATCTTCAACACATTCTCAAATCATTTTTCTAATGAGCTGGTGAGTAGAGTCTGGTTTGCACATAATCGACTGGTCCTTGGGATATAACCTGGAAGTTAAGGGTTTTTGAAACCACACTGATATTTGCACTAGGATTCTAATAAGATGTAATATTTGAAATGAACCACTGATCACATCGACAGATGAATGAGCTTACCTAGATGGTCAAAAACCAGAGCCTTCCTTGTAAGTGGTAGATGAGAAAACACCATAGAAATCAATGTATAAGAAAACATCCTACAGGGGCTGGATTTCTAAAACCCCGGAGTCCTCCTATAAGGTTTACAATGGTTCCTTGACAGACATGTTGACTCTGATTAAAAAAGAAAACAATAAAAAAAAAAAAAACTAGTTAACCATCCTTCCATTGCCTCTTGTATGTAGATCTGCCCCATAGGAAAATCCTGGTTTGCAGGTATGCTTAATGGCACCTATAGAGATGTTTCGGAATGTTCAGTGTATGGAGGGTAGAAGAGACTCATAAGATTTTGACTATGCATCATAAGGAAGGAAAAAATTCTCAGGCTACTAAGATTATAGAGATTGATGCAAAGGGCAGTGCAGAACTGATGACATTTACAAGATCCTTTGAAAACTAGATGTGGTCCTGTATTTGAAAGCACCTGTCACATAATAGGCACTTGAAAAAGTTCATCAATATCAAGGAAAAATTGGTTTTCTCATAAACTACTCCAAAAATTTAAGAGGGTTGTCGCAACAAATTATACTAGTTGCTTTTTATATGATGGCTTATGGGAGAGACTACAAGTGCTCATCCACATCTTATCTTTCTCTCCTTCCTGGGTGGTCCACTTGTAGTTAGGCAGGAGCCAGTGTGCCATTTGCATGGTTCCCCTGCCATTCAGCAGCAAACATGGAGACCCTGTGCTGAGATAGTGGAGCTATAAGGTGGAAGCAGCCTGGATCTCTGAACACAGTAAGTCCCTGCCAAGAAAAATCAGAATTCATGTGAACAGCAAAAACAAAAAATTGGTTGTGTTAACCCATCTAAATTTCAGGATTTATCTGTTGCACAAGTTAGCATTTGCTTTAATTAATTCCCAGTGCTTATTTCTGTTTTTAGGCTTATTTAAATATTTTAATTACAAAAGTATTTATCCATACATATTTATTGCTAAACATTTTGAAAATACAGGTCAATCACAATTCTCCCCTTTGCAAAGTACCTCCCAAATCAGCCCTCTCCTCGAAGGTAGCTACAATTGACAATCTGATGTGTATTATTTTAAAGCTGATTCTAGGCTTTTCCATAGATACGCTATAAAAGGTATGTTGTGTGTTTTTTACATGCATGGTTAATGAAATACATACTCAACTGACATGTGCCTTTCCCACTTAATAAAATGGATACAGGGTCTTTCTGTGAAAATACATGTAGATCTACCTCACTTTAGTAATTACTCCCTATAATTCTGAAGTATGTAGATGCCATAATTGACTAAACACTTCTCCTGATAAATACATACAATGTTTCCCATTTTATGTGATTAATAGAACTTAATATCTTAAAACATGAATTCTTGGCAAATGTGTGTATTTTCTCATAAGAAAGACATTTTAATATGGAAACTGGATTAGGGTGAAGAGGGTGTGAATATTTTACATTTTTGTAAATATGGCTAAAATTTTATTCCGAAAATGCTATAACAATTCATTTTCTCATAAGCAAATGTATTTTAATACCCTACATGCTCAGAACCATTTTATATTATCAATTTTCAAATTTTGGGCAAAAATATGTGTGAAAAAATATTGTCTCACTATTGTTTGGTGTCTCCCATTTTCTCATTAGGTTAAGCAGAAATTTAACTTAATCCCTCACCCATATAAATGGGGATTTATTTGAGTCTTTTTTCCATAGAGGCAGAAGGTCCAGACATGTGGTAGGCTCCACATTTTGAACCAGCAAATGTGAGTCTCTGGTACTTAAGTTCATTCCTTTATTCATTAATTCATTCGTTCATTCATTCATTCATCCAACAAACATTTATTGAACACATGCTCAAGAAAAACCAAAGAAAATGACAAAGCACTTAATTCAGGCTGGAGATTAGGTTAGGCTGTGTCGATAGAGGCAATTTGAGGCCATAGGTTTAGGTAAAATTGAGGTTTGTATATATAGCAGCATCTCCTCTCCTGCAAAACAAAATAACACAAAACTTGATAAATCCAAGAAAAAAAGTTAAAGAAAGTACCCAGAAAAATCTACCAATCAAAGAAAAGTTTTGTTTCCAAATATGTATATATATATACACACACACACACACACACACATATACATACATACACATGCAATACATATATATAATACATATATACATACATATAATACATATATATACCGTGTTTCCCCAAAAATAAGACTGGGTCTTATATTAAGGTTTGCTCCAAAAGACGAATTAGGGCTTATGTTCAGGGGATGTCATCCTGCAAAATCATGCTATAGCTTATTTTCCGGTTAGGTCTCATTTTCGGGGAAACACAGTATATATACAGAGGGTGCCAAAAAAAATGTATACACATTTCAAGAAAGGACAAAACTATTAAAATCGTAATATTCAATATACACCAATAACAAAAGATGAGTACAAGTCACATTTGACTTCTGCAATTACAAGAGGTGCTCAAAGTGGTTACCATCAGTATCCAGACACTTCTGATTATGGCGAACTACTGCTTGAGCAACGTTGACCAAAGTGTCCACTTGTATACATTTTTTGGCACCCTGAATATATGTATATATATGTATATATGTGTGTATATATGTATATATACACATATATATACATATGTGTGTATATACCTATATATATATATATATATATATATATATATATATATATATACACATATATATGTAATGCCTGTTGTATCTGTAGCTGCTACTGTATTTCCCCAAAAATAAGCCCTAGCATGATTTTTCAGGATGCTGGTAATATAAGCCATACCCCAAAAATAAGCCCCAATTAAGATTGTCAGCCAGACAGACTCAATAAGTACATCCGTTGCAACACACGACAGACGTATTGAATTATAAAATAATAATATTAATATATAATTAAATATAAATAAATAATATTATTGACATTAATACTTAAAATAAATGATAATATAAATTATAATTAAGTATTTGTAATTACCCAAGCAGGTGCCTTTAGATGAGAGGTAAACGCCTATACAAACAGATGAACTCGAGACTTATTGCCGAATGACCAATTGGAGCACAGACACAACGCCTGAATAACATGCGCACTTGATAATGAACGGACGTGGTTGTGTCTAATATGAATCTTCCTAATTCAATATGCCGTGTGTTGTAACCAACGTACTTAATGCACTTGTGTGAAATAAAGAAACATTTGCTGAATTTTGCTGCCTGCAATTTTTCGTCGCTTTTGTGTGAACCATCATTCTTAACTGTCATCATTTTGGTCGCCACTCCTGTCTCGTAAGTCTTCAATTAACACTTGGTTTAATGGTAGATTTAAAGGGAATAGTATTTTGAACCCCAGACAAGATGAGTGCAAAAAGAAAGAGCTATTCCATCGAGTACAAAAAAGGAATCGTGGAGGACTCCTGGGGCAAGAATCATACAGCTTTCTGCAAAGAGAAGAAGTTGGTCTCCAAATGGTCCGAAAATGGTGAGCAGAGTACGATAACCTCAGTCAACAAGTGGACAAGGGAAATGCTAAGAAGTGCAAGTGTGGATCAGGTTGGCAACCATTATTTCCTGAGCTGGAACACATCATCTGTGAATGGATTGCTGGTAGGAGAGCAAAGACTTTGGTTGTGCGCAGGGCTGATATTCATTCAAGCATTTGCCCTTGCAATGGCATCACAGTTAGAAATATCCCCAGAAGAATTCAAAGCATCACAACACTGGCTGGATGGCTTCCTTCAGCGATATAAACTGTCTCTAAGATCAAAACACTGGTCAAGCTGGAAGATACTGAAGTTATTAAACGTGCACTTGCATTCAAGTCCTTTGTTGATGGCATCGACTTTTCTAAATACCAGCTCTCCAACATGATTGCTGTGGATGAAACTGCAGTGTTTATGAGCCAAGGATCTCAAATAACAATTGATCAGAGGGGTGCCTCATCCATCTACATTCCCTCCACTGGTTATGAAAGTACATGTGTCACCTGTATTTTGGCAATTCATCTGGATGGAAAGAAAGCCCCACCTCTAATCATCACTAAGGGTAAGAAAGATAAGGTTGAACTTGTTTCAGGCATTTATGTTCTTGAAACCAAAAAAGCCTGGTGCACACAAGTAGTTATAAGGAAGTGGGTCGGTTAATGCTGCCACTTGTTTCGCGAGGTGGCCAGAGGTCTGCTAGTCTAGGATTCAGCCAGCACTCACCACGCTAAAGACATGAAGAACCTCCTTGCAGAGAGAAGAATAGATCAAATAATGATTCCCGCAGGAATGACTGCCTATTTCCAGATTCTTGATATTGCAATAAACAAGCCATTCAAGGACTATTTGCGCATGGAAATCAATGACTACATTGAAAATAGAATGGAGAGAAATCAGCATAGAAACTTTGTGAAGCCTAGCCTGCAAGAGGTCGTGACTTGGGTGAAGAATTCCTGGGATAAAATCACTGACAGCTGTGTTGCCAGTGCACTACGAGCAGGCTACATGGACAAGAAATGCTCATTTAAGGAGAGCGCTATTGCTGGACATGAGAGATAGGGGCCCATGTTTCTACAGGAAATGGAGTCACAAGAAATTCAAGCTGGAATTCGGGGTTTGGAGAGTTATGACGATGTTCTAGAAGAAGATGACATGACTGTGTTTGAATAAGTGTAGATTTTTGTACCTGAATAAATGAATAAATGTAGATTGTTCTACATGAATAAATTTAGATTGTTGTACATGAAAAAAATAGGACATCCCCTGAAAATAAGCCCTAATGCATCTTTTGGAGCAAAAATTAATATAAGAACCAGATTTATTTTCAGGGAAATATGGTATTATATATACAGTTATACATTGTGAGTGTCTCAGGTCCCTTTTAAGAATCTACTCCTGGCATCCTTTGTCCAACTCTAAGCTTACACCCAGCAATACCCAGACACTTATCTCCTTTAACCAAGTGTGTCTGTTTTAGGCAGCTGGCAGCTCTGCAATAACTAGTTTCTCATCATGAACAGAACAAGGGGATGTAGGTCCAAGTAACAAGAGGCTAAGATTCCATAATGCCTCCTATATCTAACTGGTGAACAACGATTGTCAAAATTTTACATTGCAACATCATGTTCCAACTGAAGCTTTCAAAGAAATTTAATCCATGAACATGAGGAAGGCAGAGCAATCTGGTTGAAGTGAGGACTGTAATCCCAGGGTCCTTCCCACTCAGCACCCTTTCTTCTCTCTTAGGGGCAGTGGCCCTGGCACCCAACCACAGAGCTCTCGGAGTCCCTCTGGGCGCTGCTGGGAAAGCTCTGTACTAGGAGACCCTTCCTTCGTTGGGCCCCTGTGTGGACTTTGTTCTGCCCAATGTAGTGATTCCCGGTTTTGCTGCCTGGCTTTCCAGCACTGCCAACAACTTGTGAGACCAACCTCTGCATCCCAAGCATAGTTTACTATCACGTTTCTTGTTCCCCGACTCCTTATTACCCAACCCCTGACCCAGACACAAACAAGCACACACTGTCCTACCCACTCATCTAGTTTCTATTCTCAGAATGTAACTGTCTGTCTTCCCTGCAGCCCACCATCCCCGTTGAGATTTTGTTAAGATTTTTCACAGGCCCATCCTTCCTGCTGACTACAATCCCTATCTTTTCCTTCCTTCCTAGCCTTGCTTCGAACTCTTCTGCAAAGAGGTCTGGAAGCTTCTGAGCACCAAATAACAAAGAGGGCCTTCTGACTTCTCACCCATGTTTCACTACAAAGGCAAAACTCTTCAAGTACTCTAATAACCCATGATATGAAGATTTCCACTTTGACTAATGGGAACAGGAACTATTCTCAGCCCCCTGTGAGTTCCAGAGTTCTGTTACTGTGCAGCAATCCCCTCTCTAGTGTTCTGTCCTGCAAATTCTAGCCACCTTGGCCTTCCTGGACTCCCAGCTCCATCTCCTAAACTCAAGGAGACTGTCCAGCCTCCTGTTCTGTGCACAGTGCCCTGCATTTTCTTTTCAGGCAATAAAACGGCGGTATCGTAGGATTTATCTCCTTTGCTTTCCATTTCTTAGAGATCACTATCCTTCACGGTCTGATGTCCAATAAATTAAAAATTGTTGTTTCATATATTTCATCTGGATTTTTAGGTATATGAAGTAAGAGTTCAGTTCCATTTCTACTGTAGCCAGAAGCAGAAATCCTATAATCCAAATTTAAAATCTAAATTATCTAGACATGACAAATATCCCAAAATTTCTTTTTTTATTAATTTCAAGTGTACAAAACAATGTAATAGTTAAACATTTACATCCCTCACAAAGTGATAACCCCCCCAATCTATGACCCCTCTGACATCGTATATAGCTATTACAGTTTTACCAACTCTATACTTTATGCTGTACTCCATATATATATATATATATATATATATACACACACACATATGTATGTCTATATATATATATATATATATATATATATATATATATACACACACACACACACACATATATATAACAATAGTTGACATTAATTATTATTCAGCTTCAGCTTCGTGTGTACACTGCAGTGGTCAGGCATCTACACCATCCATGAAGTGGTCTCCTTAATAAGACATGTGCCCATCTGATATCCTACAAAATCTTTACAACATTATTGATTATATTCTGCAAGCTGTCTTTCGTATCCCCGTGGTAATCTTGTGGTTACCGATTGTACTCTCTAATACCACCTTCTCCCTTATCCCTACCCCTTTCCCACCTAGCAACCCTCAGTTTTTCCTCTGTATCTCTGAGACTGTTTCTGATTACTTTGTTCATTTATTCTATTCTTTAGATTCCACATATAAGTGAGATCATACAGTATTTGTCTTTCTCTGTCTGACTTATTTCATTTAGCATAATGTTTTCTAGGTCCATCCATATCGTTGCAAATGGTAAGATTTCATTCTTCTTTATGGCCGAGTAATACTCCATTGTGTAAATGTACCACAGTTTCTTAATCCAGTTATCTACCGATGGGCATTTCAGTTGTTTCCATGTCTTGGCTATTGTGAACAGCATGCAATAAACATAGGGTTGCATATATTTTTTCAGATTAGCGTTTTGGATTTCTCTGGATAGATACTTAAGAGTGGAACTGCTGGGTCGTAAGGTAATTCCATTTCCAGTTTTTTGAGATACCTCCATAGTGATTTCCATAGTGGCTGCACCAATCTGTAATCCCACCAGCAGTGCACAAGGGTTCCCTTTTCTCCACATCCTCACCAGCACTTGTTGTTTGTTGATTTATTGATGATAGCCATTCTGACTGGGGTAAGGTGGTATCTTATTGTGGTTTTTATTTGCATTTCTCTAATGATTAGTGAAGTTGAGCATTTTTTTCATATGTCTATTTGCCATCTGTATGCCCTCTTTAGAAAAATGTCTCTTCATGTCCTCTGCTCATTTTTTAATTGGGTTGTTTGTTTTTTTGTATTGAGTTGAATGAGGTTTTTATAAATTTTGGATATTAACCCCTTATCAGCTGTATCATTGACAAATATATACTCCCATTCAGTAGGATGACTTTTTGTTTTATTGATGGTTTCCTTTTCTGTGAAAAATCTTTTTAGTTTGATGTAATCCCATATGTTTAGTTTTTCTCTTACTTCCCTTAACCGAGGGGATACGTCAATAAAAATATTACTAAGGGTAATATCTGAGAATTTAGTTTCTATATTTTCTTCTAGGAGTTTCATGGTTTCAGATCTTACATTTAAGTCTTTAATCCATTTTGAATTTATTCTTGTATATAGTGTAAGGAGGTGGTCCAGCTTCATTTTTTTGCATGTGTCTGTCCAGGTTTCCCAGCACCATTTATTGAATAGACTGTCTTTAACCCACCGTACATTCTTGCTTCCATTGTCGTGGATTAAATGGCCATATAGGCATGGATTTATTTCTGGGCTCTCTATTCTGTGCCACTGATCTATGTGTCTGTTTTTATGCCAGTGCCATGCTGTTTTGATTACTATGGCCTTGTAGTACGATTTGATGTCAAATATCGTAATACCTCCGACTTTGTTGTTATTTCTCAAGGTTCCCGTGACTATTTGGGGTCTTTTATGGCTCCATATAAATTTTAAGATTATATGTTCTATTTCTGTGAAAAATGTCCTTGGTAGTTTGATAGGAATTGCGTTGAATCTGTATATTGCTTTAGGCAGTATGGACATTTTAACTATATTAATTCTTCATGAGTATGGTATGTGTTTCCATTTATTTGTGTCTTCTTTAATTTATCTCTTCAGTGTCTTATAATTTTCTGAGTACAGGTCTTTTACCGCTACAGTTAAATTTTTTCCTAAGTATTTTATAGTTTTTGAAGCAATTGTAAATTTTCTTAATTTCTCCTTCTGGTAGCTTATTACTGGTGTGTACAAATGCAACTGATTTCTGAATATTAATTTTGTATCCTGCTACTTTACTAAATTCATTTATCAGTTCTAATAGTTTTTTGGTGGAGTCTTTTGGATTCTCTATATATAGCATCATGCCATCTGCATATAATGACAATTTTACTTCCTCCTTACTGATTTGGATGCCTTTTATTTTTTTTTTCTTGTCTGATTGCTGTGGCTAGAACTTCCAGAACTATATTGAATAAAAGTGGAGAAACTGGGCAACATTGTCTTGTTCCTGATCTTAAGGGGAATGGTTTTAGATTTTCCCCATTGAGCATGATGTTAGCTGTGGGTTTATCATATATGGCCTTTATTATGTTGAGATACGATCCCTCTATTCCCGCTTTACTAAGAGTTTTTATCATAAACGGCTGCTGGATTTTGTCAAATGCTTTTTCTGCATCTATTGATACGACCATATGATTTTTATTTTTCATTTTGTTAATGTGGTGTATCACATTAATTTGCAGATATGAACCAACCTTGCATACCAGGAATGAATCCCACTTGATCGTAGTGTATGATCTTCTTAATGTATTGCTGAATTCTGTTTGCTAATATTTTATTGAGGATTTTTTGCATCTATGTTCAATTAGGGATATCAGCCTGTAGTTTTCTTTTATTGTAATGTCTTTGACTGATTTTGGGATCAGGGTGATAGTGGCCTCGTAAAACGAGTTTGGGAGCCTTCCTTCTTTCTGGATTTTTTGGAATAGTTTGAGAATAGGTGACTATTCTTTTTTAAATATTTGGTAAAATTCACCTATAAAGCCATCTGGCCCAGGACTTTTGTTTGTTGGGAGCTTATTGATTACTGATTCAATTTCACCGGTAGTAATCAGTCTATTCAGATTTTCTGTTTCTTCTTGAGTTAGCCTTGGAAGGTTGTATGCTTCTAGAAAATTATCCATTTCTTCCAGATTGTCTAATTTTTTTGGTGTAGTCATAGTGTTTTCTTACATTTTTTTGTATTTTTGCGGTGTCTGTTGTCACTTCTCCTCTTTCACTTCTGATTTTATTAATTTGGGTCCTCTCTCTTTCTTTTGATGAGTCTGGCTAAAGGTTTATCAATTTTGTTTATCTTCTCAAAAAACCAGGTCTTACTGCACTGTACACCAGAAGCTGAAGTTGAATAATATTGTATGTCAACTATAATTTAATATATATAGTCACAGGATATAGAGTGTAGCATACGGAATAGAGTCAATGGAATTGTAATAAATATATTTGATGTCAGAGGGACAACGTATTGGGGAAGGGGGGTATCACTTTGTGAAGGGTGTAATGTCTAACTATTGCACTGTTTTGTACACCTGAAACTAATAAAAAAAGGAAGGAAAGCCATTGTAAATTAGATTATTATTGTTGCTCTAATAATTAAAGAAATATTAATTATTTAAAGCTTAAATGTATTTTACTTTAAAAAAAGAAATTGGTTTTATTGATCTTTTGTATTGCTTTTTTGCTCTCTATTTCATTTATTTCTGCTCTGATCTTTATTACCGCCTTCTTTGTACTCCCTTTGGACTTATTTCGCTGTTCTTTTTCCAGTTCCCTGAGGTGTAAGAATAAACTGTTGATTTGAGATTTTTCTTGTTTCTTTAGGTAGGCCTGCATTGCTATGAATTTCCTGATTAGGACTGCTTTTGCTGCATTCTATAGATTTTGGGTCATTGTGTTTTCATTTTCCTTTGTCTCGAGGTATCTTTTGATTTCTTCCTTGATCTCATTGTTGAGCCATTCATTATTTAGTAACATGTTATTCAGCTTCCATGTATTTGTGTGTTTTCCAGTTTTTTTCTTGTAATTGATTTCTAATTTCATAGCACTGTGGTCAGAGAAGACACTTAATATGATTTCAATTTTCTTAAATTTATTGAGAATTGTTTTGTGGCCTAACGTGGTCTATCTTGGAAAACATTCCATGTGCACTCGAGAAGAATGTATATTCTGCAGCGTTGGGGTGAAATGCTCTAAAAATATCAATTAAATCCAACCGGTCTAATGTGTCATTTAAGGCCGCTGTTTCCATATTGATTTTCTGTCTGGAGGATCTGTTCCTTGTTGTCAGTGGTGTGTTGAAGTCCCCTACTATGACAGTGCTACTGTTGATCTCTGTCTTTGTGTCAGTCAAATTGGTAAGGAGGAAATAAAATTGTCATTATATGCAGATAGCATGATACTATATAGAGAGAACCCAAAAGACTCCACCAAAAACTATTAGAACTGATACATGAATTTAGTAAAGTAGCAGGATACAAAATTAATATTCAGAAATCAG
The DNA here is from genome assembly GCF_057876585.1 of Rhinolophus sinicus. Classification (NCBI taxonomy): domain Eukaryota; kingdom Metazoa; phylum Chordata; class Mammalia; order Chiroptera; family Rhinolophidae; genus Rhinolophus; species Rhinolophus sinicus. The sequence goes on from NC_142518.1 coordinate 99,849,893, forward strand.
TTGAACCTGTTTTATATATTTAGGTTCTCCTATGTTGGGTGCATAGATGTTTACTAGGGTTATGTCCTCTTGTTGGATCAATCCCTTTATTATTATGTAGTGCCCTTCTTTGTCTTTTATTATATTCTTCATTTTAAAGTCTATTTTGTCAGATATAAGTATTGCTACTGCAGCTTTTTTCTCATTTCCATTTGCATGAAATATATTACTCCATCCCTTCACTTTCAGCTTGTGTGTGTCTTTTGATCTGAGGTGAGTCTCTTGTATGCAGCATGTGCATGGGTCTTGTTTTCTTATCCACTCAGCCACTCTATGTCTCTTGATTGGAGCATTTAATCCATTTACATTTAAAGTGATTATTGATAGGTACATAGCTATTGCCATTTTGTTATTTGTATTTCTGGTCTTCATTAGTTAGATTGTTTTCACCTTTCTTCTGCTTAAATAAGCCCTTTTAATATTTCCTGCAGTGCTGGCTTGGTGGTAATGAATTCCATTAGCTTATTCTTTTCTGGGAAGCTTTTTATCTCTCCTTCAATTTTAAATGATACCCTTGCTTGATAAAGCAATCTAGGTTGTAGACCTTTGTTTTTCATCACTTTGAATACCTCCTGCCACTCCCTTCTGGCCTGCAAAGTTTCTGTAGAAAAGTCAGTTGATAGTCTTATGGAAGCACCCTTGTAAGCAACTCACTATCTGTCTCTTGCTGCTTTTAGGATTCTCTCTTTTTCTTTAATCTTTGCCATTTTAACTATAATGTGTCTTGGTGTGGACCTGTTTGGGTTTATCCTGGTTGGAACTCTCTGCACTTCCTGAGCTTGTATGTTGGTTTCTTTCACCAGGTTAGGGAAGTTTTCGGACACTATTACTTCAAATATGTTCTCAATCCCTTGTTTCTTCTCTTCACCTTCTGGTATTCCTATGATGCGCATGTTGTTGCGCTTGATGTTATCCCAGAGATCTCTTAAATCATTTCATTGTTTTTTATTCTTTTTTCTTTCTGTTGTTCTGTTTGGGTGATCTCTGCTAACTTGTCTTCTAAGTCGCTGATTCGATCCTCTGCTTCATCTAACCTGCTGTTAATTCCTTCAAGTGAGTTCTTTATTTCAGTAATTGTGTTCTTTATTTCTAACTGGTTGTTCATTATGATTTCTCTATCCTTCTTTATGTCGTCTCTAAGCTCCTTAAACATTCTTATCATCAGTGTTCTGAACTCTGTCTCTAATAGGTTGGTTACCTCTATTTCATTTAGTTCCAATTCTGAAGGTTTCTTCTGTTCTTTTATTTGGGACATGTTTCTTTGTTTCCTCATTCTGGCTGACTCTCTGTGTTTGCTTCAATGTATTAGGTAGATCCCCTAGGTCTCTCAGTTTTTGCTGGGTGGACTTATGTAGTATGTGCCCTTTATATTTGAATTGCACAGTCTCCCTATTCACCTATGTGTGGATTCCAGAGGTGTGCCTTGTGTTGTGTGTATTTTCCTGTTGAAGTTGGGTTTTAATTTATTTGGCTTGTTAGTAGGTGAGATTGACTCCCAGGCTGACTAGCTGTGAGAATGGCTATGCCCACAGTGTATGAGATGCTGTGTGAGGGTTGAACCCTCAGATGAAGCTTGGTCCCTATGGGCTCTTGTGCCTGTAGAGAATTCCCTTTCAGTGTGTCACTTGTAGGTCAAACCCAGTAATGCTCTGGTTTGGTCTGGAGTTGGCTTCTAGGTGTGTTTATTCTTGTGCCTCTTGGGCTGGGCCCTGGTACAAGGTGATTTCAAAACAAAATAAATCAACAAGCACAACAACAACAACAACTACAAACCCAAATACACTCACATATAAAAACAACTGACAGCTAACACTCACTGCAAATAAAAATATCAAAAACACAAAAAACAAAAGAAACAAAAAAAAGTAGCAATACCCCCAAAAAAAATCAATACAGAAAAATGGAAAGAAGGAGGGAAAGTAGAGCAAGGAAAAGAAAAAAGAAAAGGAGAGAGAAGGGGGGAAGGAATATATATATATATATATATATATATATATATATATATATATAATAAAATAAAAAAGCAGTGCCAGTCTTGGCTTAAGTCCACCAAGCTATCTCCAGGTTGTCCTCTGCTGTACAAAATCTCCTCTGTGTCTTGTGGAGGCAGTGCCGGCCACCTGGCACCCAGAGTGACCCTGGCAATGAAGTTCTAGATGAGTGGGGCTATGGTGTATGGTTGGTAGTTTTTACAAAGTCAGTGCAATTTCTGCTCTCACCTGCACCAACGCCGCTGAGAGCACCACAGCTAGCCACCGGGAAGTGGGCTTCTTCTCTGTGCTCAGGTCTCCTGGGTCTTAGGGCAGTTCTTCCATCGGGGGGTGTGGAGGGCGTGAGATTTCTGAGCTGCTGAAAGCCCAGAGCTGCCTCTGCCACCGTTGCTGACCCCTGCGTGTATCTCAACAGCTGTAATTGCCCTGCCGGGAGCCCCCCAGAAAAGCTGGAGGTTGGGTAGGCAGGTGCCTTTTGTCTCCCTAGCCAGCCAAGCAGTGTCACACTGGTCCCAGCCTCTTCCCTAGGTCACAGCTGCAAACCGGCTCTTTCCAGTTATTGAGGGCTGCAGCTCCTCTGTAATCTAACACTACTCCTCCATTCAGGGACCAGCTTAAGACTCTGGAAGGGCGGGGGTAGGATTGCTGTGGGAGAGTGGGGGTGAGGGCCTGGGTGTGGAGTTTTCTCTACTTTCTGTCTGATGGAGAGCCCAGTCGCAGTTCTCAGCTGAGGTTACTGCCTGGAACACAGGGTGTGGCAGTTCTCTATGCTGATCTGTTGGCAAGACTGTGGGGCACAGGGAGGGAGCCCAATCTCTGGTCTGCGTCCTAGGACCCCACGTCTCCGCAGCCGTGGATGCGGGCCATGTCTCCACACCGCTCCCTTCCCTCTTCCCCAACTCACCTGCACCTTCAGGTAATCCTCGTGTGAGTCTCTTAGCTGTTCTGTGTGATGAGCAGAGAATCCTTTGATGGGTTATAGATGTTCAATTTGTGGTAACTTCTAGTGGAGAACTCAAGAAGCCCACCTCACTGCTGCCATCTATATGATGTCACCCCAAACTTTCAATCTTATTCAAATTAAAATCAGGATTGAAAGACTGTGGACCACATTTATGTTAATGTAGACATACTTACATATAACTGGGAAAATAGCAAAATACCAACGATTTTCTCTACTAGTGGAAATCTAAGTGATTATTTTCTTATTATGGTTTTAAAATTGTCCAACAGTTCTGAAACACATATGAGTAATTTTGACTACCAAAAATAAATACCCATTCTCTAGATGGTTTGTTTGCAATAGTGATCAACCTCTTCCTGGATTTTACCCAGCCTCTTGGTTGCCTACCACTTGTTTGACTAGAAGGAAAAAAAAATTGCAATCCAATTAGAAAGCTATATGTAGTCATCAACTTCCCTCACATGTTCAAAGACAATGCTTCACAGATAACAATCTATCTTCTTTTTAAAGCCCTCTCTTCAGAAAAAGTATTAACTTGTATTTTAAAGGGGCAAGTTACATTTATATCTAAATCCTATTTGATACGATTGGATCCAATATTTATATGAAGAACAGTATACATCCAATTTTGTGAAAAGGAATTATGATGATCACATTCATTATTGTGAGTGTTGTTTTATATATATCTTGTCAAAGCTCACACTAAATAAATCATGTTGTTTAAAGAATGTTCTTCAGTCATTACTGCATTAATTCCAACTTGTGCCTGAAAATGCACTTTTATTTTTCTATGATTAATGCAACATTTCCACAAGAACGTTTAGCGTTTTCTTTCATAGACTATTATTGTTTTGTGCAAAAGTTCCAGCTGCTCGCTGCACGATCGAGAGGTGAGATAGATGGAAAGAAAAGTAGCTTTTATTCCAAAATGCCAGCATTAAGGGAAGACAGTGGACTCCCTGTCACAAAGATTACCTTCCAGTTCAATACCACCAAAAGGTTGGGCAAGGAGGGGCAGAACAAAGAAGAGAGGTTGGTCAGGCAATTCCTGAAAAAAGGCACTTCCCAGAGGCTGGTGTGCCTCAGGGTTAGGGGAGGATCCCATACAGATGCAAAAAGCCTCTCCCAAGTTACAGGGCCAGGTGTGCACACTCATCCAAAGTAAACAGAAACATTTGGACTGATATGCATAGTAAATGTACAGCAAACAGAATCATCAAGGCTTGGACAAAGGGGAGGAATGCAAAATAAGAGGGGAAAAAAACTTTCAAAATGTCCCAAGCCAAACCACCGCCAAATTGAATTACATCAGAGGTCCAAATTTCAAAAATAGAAGATATCGGGTCACCATTCCATTATCACCACAATGTCTTAATACACAATTATCTTTCACAAGTTAAATATTATATAAAAAACCGTTTTACATAATTCTGATAATGCTTCTCTACTATATATGCTATGTACTTTGTTGTTAGCTGTATCTCACATACTCATTTTCTGCACAAAACAAATTTCACCATTTTAATGGTTTCATTCACACACTGCCCTAGCAAAGCTATTAATGGTCACTGATAAGAGTCCATATTATTTGTGAACCTTAGGAGTTTCTCATCACTGTATTATTTGTCCGTTCTCTTTTTCTTTCTTTCTTTTTTTTTTAAGAACAACGACACTGCCTCTTTCCTCATGTGAGTATTTTCTCTTTATTTTTTGGACCATGGCCCTATTTCTGAAACTAATCGATCCCTGAGTTTTACCAAATGATTTCAATCCAAAGGTCTTTCTATAGATTTTCAGTTGTAAAATATATACACATTATTTATTTCTTTGTAATGGAATCATCTTATACTTTTCCCTTTTTAAAATATAGGTTCACATTCTCCAAAACAAGATGCAGGTGAACTAATAAACACCAGTATCTTTGCCAATACCACTTTTGCCAACACCATTTAATATTTATGTGTGGCTAGCATTCTCCCCTTGCAAAATTAAAACTGTTCTTTATTTTCCTATATTGTCACCTTGATTCCTTGATAGGCATTTGCTGTAGTTAGATCTGCATAATTTTATGACTACTCCACACATATTAAACAATTATAAATTACTACTACATTATAAGACATTTATTCATTTATATGCTTATTAAGTGTCCTGTCATTTTTGCCTTTTCTGCAAACTCCTGTATTACATATCCTTTTCTCTACATGCACAATTTCATATACTTTAAGCTTTGTTTGCAATGGACTGAATATTTGTGACTCCCCAGAATTTGTATGTGTTTGGTGGTGAAGCCTTTGGGAGATAATTAGGTCATGAAGGTGGAGCCCTCATAAAAAGCCATAGAGAGCTAGCTAGTTCTCTTTCTGCCATTTAAGGATACCAAGAAGTCAGCAGTCTACAATCTGAAAGAGGGTTCTCACCACAACCCAACCAGGCTGGCACCATGCTCTCACACTTTTAGCCTTCAGAATTGTGAGAAATAAAATTCTGTTATTGATAAGCCACCCAGTTTAGGATATCTTGTTATAGGAGCCTAAGCTGTCTAAGCTGACTAAGACATTGTCCAAAGCCATTGCTTTATAACAGTTCTTTTTTAAATTTTTTCAGATATTTCAGATTTTCTGATCTTTTCAAAGAAACAATTTTTGTACTATTGATATTATTTGTTTTTCTAATTTCAATTTCATTGATTTCTGCTCTTATCTATATTACTATTATCCTTTTGTTTGCGTTGGGTTTAATTTACTTTTTTTTCCCCTCCTTTCTTAAAGTGGAAGCTGATACTATTGAATTGAGTCTTCTCCTCCTTTCTAATCTAAGCAATTAATGACATAAATTTCCCACTTAGCACTGCTTTAGCTGAGTCCCATAAATTCTGATATTTGTTGTATTTAGATTTTCATTCAGTTCAAGATATTTTCTAATATCCTTCAATAATTTCTCTGAAGCATGGGTTTAGTAAAAATATATTGTTTAACTTCCAAATATCTGGGGACCTTGCTGATATAAAATAAAAATAAATGTTGGGGCTTTAAATGCCAGGTGAGGAGTTTGTGCCTAATGTGTTGAGCAATGAGGAGGCATAGAGGATTTTTGAAAAGTATACTGACATGATCAGAGCTATGTGTGACAAAAGGGATGGAATGTATTGGAGGCAGGAAGTTGGTGGGTAGGTAGGTAGGTAGGTAGGTAGGTAGGTAGGTAGGTGTAAACTATTCATTCTAGCCAACTATGCCATCTCATGCACTTACATCTATTAAATTTCTCCCTATTTCTGAAAGACGATTTATATAAGTATTCAGGTCACTTTGAATTTAAATCCCAATTTAAATGTACTAAAAAATTCACTAGTTAATGACATCTGCAAACCTAATTAGCACACAATTTAACTATCTACAATAAATGACTGGTTTAACCATTATTATGGCCAAACCAGTTAAATTGCTCAAATTGGGCTAAAATTGTTAGTGGAATAGATATTTGCATTTAATGCATGTGTTTCAAACTATAAATAATTGTTACTTAGCTACTTAGAACCTAAAATGTAATTGTCATGAGATATAATTAGTATAACATCAGAATCTCAGTAATCTCCATCTAATTATTCTGAATCATACACCTTGAAGTCTGGTTACTAATATAATTTTTACAAGGTTAAATGCTCTTTTAAATCAAAACATTTATTTCAACACATATCTTGGAACTTATAAATACTGTGGAAGTAAAACAATTGTTACCACTGTGTGGGACTTAAAAGGTAAGCAAGATTAAGTTGGGCTGAGCTCATAAAATAACATTACATTCTATTCAGCAAAGATTCTGCAATTTTAAAGATTTTTGTCATTTTTTTCAATACAGTTAAATATCACAATATCCATATTATATAAACAGGAATTTGGAATTTTTTTGAATATGTGTAAGGAAATGGAATAATTACTTGCCACGAATAGGAAAAGGGCAAAGCATATGGCACCATACTCTGCAGTAAAAGAATCTCTAAGGCTTTCACTTTCTCTAACGTGGCTCTTCACAGACAGCAGAGGAGAGACTCTTAAATCATGAATTGGATATACAACACGCATCCTGAAGTCACACAGCAGCTTTCAAAGAACACTCCAGAACTTATCAAGAACACCCTTTTTGTCATTGCCTTTAATGTTGCTTTCATTAAGACTGTGGCTCTTAATATTTTGGGGTACGGATCCCTTTCAGAATCTAATGAAAATAGGGGAAACTGGAACTTTTGCCACCTCAAATTCTCTCATATGTGCATAAAATGTATAATTTTGACTACAATTTCACAGGGTTGATTGAGACCTCCCTGTTATGGGTTTACTTGTATTCCTCCAAAATATATGTTTAAGTGTTAACCCCCACTACCTGTGAATGTGACCTCATGTGGAAATAGTCTTTCCATATGTAATCAGAACATTAGGGTGGGCCCTAACCCAATATGATTGGTGTCCTTACAAAAAGAAGGAAAACAATGTGAAGACACAGACACACAGGGAGAATAACATGTGAAGATGAAGACAGAGATTGGAATGATGCACCTATAGCCCACAGAACACCACATATTGCAAGATGTCACCAGAAGCTAGAACATAAGCATGGAACAGATTCTCCCTCAGATCACTCAGGAGGAACCAATAATGCTAACACCTTGATTTCAGACTTCTGGCCTCCATAACTGTGAAACAATACATTTCTGTTGCTTTGAGCTACCCAGTATATAATACTTTATTTTGGCAGCCCTAAAAAACTAATCCATCCACCCTCAAGTCTTAGCTGTGATTATTTATTTATTTCTCTATTTATTTATTTACAATCTATGAAACTCAGGATCCCTCCATTCTCAGGTATTTGTTCAGCAGCCAGACCTAGTGACAAGATGCCTTTAGTATAGCACAAAGCAAATTTTGCTGCAACTTCTATGACTAAGACTAGATAATATTATTTGTTTTAAGAATTAATGCATAATTTAATGAACTATTGAAGATTGTGTTTTGAAAGCAGGACAGGCTGGTAGCAGAAATTTCATTCCCGAGTTTAGAGTCTCTATATGACTAACCTTTGCTTACTCATTGATTAATGTGTTTGCCTGTTTTCTGCATGAGCATAGAGTTGAATATCAAATTTGCAGTTGACTCACTTTTTAATAGCTATCCAACACACTCTTTCTCAAGTACTAAGCAAAAACTTATCCTGAATGAAATAAAATGTAGGCAATGGGAAAATAAACTTGTAACTACTAAACTGTTAGTGTGAGTTCATTTTTAGATTGCTAACTGAGATTTACATCAGTTTTCCATGCCCATAGGTCTTTGAAATATGGAAAATATATGAATTTAAAAACGGATGTAAGCATAAGTCAAAAAGCAAATAATATGAGCCAATACATCATATTGTTTTGAGGTCAAAGAAGCTGCTGAAAATTCATGAAATAGAATAGGTTTCACAAGGTTAAAAAAATAAAGAAGAAAAACGTTTCCATTAGGGAGATGAGGGTAAGGGGGATCGAATATATGGTGATGGAAGGAGAACTGACTCTGGGTGATGAACACACAATGGGATTTATAGATGATGTAATACAGAAATGTACACCTGAAATCTATGTAATTTTACTAACAATTGTCACCCCAATAAATTTAATAAAATAAAATTTTTAAAAAATTTATTTTAATTTTTCAATCTCTAGGGGGAAATATACTGACCTATCAACTTTGAGTTTGGTGCTCTATTTTAGGAAGGGTTTTCTTCTAATTTTCTTTTGTGCAGGTGTCAAATATTCTTCTTATTGGGTATAAAGAGAAAATATAAACATTTGTACCAGGACAATCACGTATGAGTATTCATCAAATATTTACTAAGTGTCTATATACCCGGCACTGTGCTAGACAATGGAAATACAGAGAAACATAAGAGATGGTCCCTGCCCTCAGGGAATCTTGCTGATAGAAAACACAAAACAATTACAGAATGTGATGATTGGTGAGAGGTAGTGTGGAGTATGGATGCCCTACAAGAGGTAATAATTGAGCTGAATCTTAAAATTGGCAAATGCATTCCAGGGAGATATGATAGCATGAACTAAAAGCAAAGGTAAGAAACAGCGTGTTACATGGGACATACTTATACTAAAAAGTATTCATTGTTTATTTGAAATTCAAATTTAACTAGGTGTCCTACATTTCTATTTTCTAAATCTGGCAACTCTTTATGTGGAGAATTGAATGCATTTCTGTGTTGTTGGAATGTTAAATGCAAGTCAGAGGTTGTGAGAGATGGGGCTGGAAAGGTAGGCAGATGTCAGGTCATGAAAAACTAGGTTGCCAAGTCAGGCAGCTTGTATTTAGTTTTAAGACAGTCGTGAACATTGAAAAGTTTTTTAGCAGAAGAGTAATACAATCAGATTTCTCTTTTAGATGGGTTATTCTGACATCACATGTAGCGTACATGGAGATAAATAAAACCAGAGACAGGCAAATCCTTAAAACATACTAATTAGGTTAACCCGGGAGAGATTGTGGTAGCTTAAACTGGTGCAGTAGTTGAGAGAGGTGGAAATAAGGTGATGGAAGAAACTTTTAGGAGTAAAGTCCAGAAGTTTGGGTGGTTGACTGAATGGGGTGATGAGAGAGAAAGGGAGTCTAGGATAACTCCAAAGATCCTTGCCTACTGACTGGATATATGGCACGGGAAATATAGGAGATGCAGTGAGATTTTTAGGGAAGATGACAAGTTATATTTTGGGCATATTGAACTGATAGTACTAGGAGACCAGCTAAATAGAAATGACCAGTGAGTGTCAGGGGAGCATTCTATATTGACAATGTAGATTTGGGAATCATCAGGATAGAGTTGAAGCTATAGAAGCCAGAGAACCAATTAAGAGCACTCATTCTTGCAGTTCGTAGAATTTAATATATACTTGAAAGAAAATTGCCACTCAAGGTAGTTCTAATCTTGGCTCATCAATATACCATAAAAAGTTTCAATCTAATGAATACACAATTATGGCAGGACACTGTACTGATTGCAAACCATGTGGTGGAGTTACTGTTTATCTTTTTTGTGGAATTATCACATATTTAATATACCTGAATATAATGTGAGAAATTGCAGCTAAGAATAGGCCAACTTGGAGAAAAAGCTAATGATCAATATTTGTGTGGAATGTGTAAACCATTCTCGTCACAAGGCATGACCTAATATGACGAGCAAGATGACTTATATGGGCCAATGTGGGCATTAATTCCATAAAAGGAATTTCTGGTCTTTAATCCAGTTTAAAACTTCTGCTCTGTAACATTGGTTGTAACTTTATGTAGCAAAGGAGCTTGTTCAATTGAATGCCAATGTATAGACTAATGTGGGTGAAAAGGTGAGGTTCATATGAAGAACAGTTTAACTTAAAGAGAAAGAACATTTATATGTTAAATAAAACTGTCTTTCATTGCCTATCAAGGCTCTTACATATGCACATCAATAATGAACATATAAGAAGATTATTGAGAGCACAGAATTAAACAATTTACATGTTATGTCATATAATTTTTAAAGAAATTCTATGAACTAAGTATATGATCATTTCCATTATATCATTGAGGAAATTGAAACTCAGAGAAGTTGCTTAGCATTTACATAGAGACCTTAATTCCCAAAGCCTACATTTAAAAATATCATATATACATACACACATATATACATACATACATGTGTGTACATACATAGCACACACATACATATATTTATGAAAATGTATAGCCTCGTTACTTTTTATCACTGTCAAAGGAACTACTTCTAATTTTACTGCTTGGTTCACAGTTTATACCATAAAACCTTCTTTAAATGGAATAGTATAACATGGATTTATCTCTCTCTGAATAGTTATGACATTCAATAACTAAAATATTGCTTTGCAATATGTCAATTTATCTTCCAAGATTTGAGCCATAGAATTCAGTGTTGAAACTATTTTAAAGTTTGTCAAGTCCAACCTCCCTTTCTATGTAGGAATTCCTGTTTGACACCCTTGTCATATGGTTTTTAGTCTGTGCTCAAATATCTACAGTGACTAGGAGGACAAAAGGTCACCAATTCCATTGTTGGGAAGCTGTGGTAAGTCCTAAATCTGTCTTCTAAATATTTACAGGTCCATCCACGTTGCTGCAAATGGCAAGATTTCATTCTTTCTTATGGTTGAGTAATATCCCATTGTGTGTGTGTGTGTGTGTGTGTGTGTGTGTCATATTTTCTTTACTCATTCATCCATCGGTGGACACTTAGGTTGTTTTCATGTCCTGGCTATTGTAAATAATGCTGCAATGAACAATGGGGGTGTATACGAATATATATTTTCAAAGTAGTGCTTCCAATTTCTTTGGCTAAATACCCAGAACTGGAATTGCTGGATCATAATGTAGTTCCATTTTTAATGTTTGAGGAACCTCCATGCTGTTTTCCATAGTGACTGAACGAATTAGTATTCCCACCAACAGTGCACAAGGGTTCCCTTTTCTCTACATCCTCATCAACATTTGTGATTGCTTGTCTTTTTAACAATAACCTTTCTAACAAGTGTGAGGTGATATTGTGGATTTGATTTGCATTTCCCTAATGATTAGTGTACTTATTGGCCATCTCTATGTCTTCTTTGGGAAAATGTCTATTCAGATCACTTATTGTATATTTTTTTCTTCTGACTTCTTCATCATACTTCCTAACTTTTGTTTGACCCCACTTTTTACTGCACTTTCACTTTAGGGGAGTAGGAATTGTTTTTTAATGATTTATTACTTCAAAGAGTACCATAAGGGTGAAAAACCACTTTCCTCTATGGTATTTGTGTGTTTGTTTTTCACTAGTGTATCAGGAAGAATGCTTTACTGTTAATAGTGGGGCTGGAGGGGAAGGACAAACTATCATGATCTGTGCTGGTTTCAATCCTAATATAATTTATCTTTTAAACTAATTTGTGAATGAGGTGAACCTAACTTTCACACTAGAAAATCAAGAGAGGAAAAAAAACCCTCAAAGATGTACAGCCAAAAGTAAGTCAATCCAATTTTGTAGACAATATCTTTTATATGGAAAGATCCTAAAGAATCTATACACACATAAAATATTAGAGCTATTAAAAGAAATTCAGGGGTGGCTCAGGTAGTTGGAGCACTGTGCTCCTAACACCGAGGTTGCTGGTTCGATTTCCACATGGGCCAGTGAGCTGTGCTCTCTGTAGCTAAGATTGTGAACAACGGCTCTGCCTGCAGCTGGGCTGTGGTGTGCTGCCAGGGGTAGCCGGTGGCCAGTGTGAGCAGCTGGCAGCTGGCAAGAGCTACCATGAGCTGCTGTGAGTGGCCAACTGATGGCCTGGCAATGGACTGCCTCAGCAGGGGGGAGTGCAAGGCTCATAATACCAGCATGGGCTGGGGAGCTGCGTCCTCCACAACTAGACTGAGAACAACAGCTTGAATCGGAGTTGGGAAGGTGGGCGGAGGGGGGCAAAAAGAAATTCAGCAAAATTGCAGGATATGAGATCAACAAACAAAATTCAGTTGCAATTTTATACACCAGCAATGAATAATCTGAAAATTAAATGAAGAAAATACCATTTACATTATCATCCAAAAGAATAAAGTATTTACAAATAAATTTAACCAAAGAGGTAAAAGTCTTATACACTGAAAACTATAAAATATTGCTGAAGAAAACATAGCTGTAAATCTTCATGACCTTAGATTTGGCAACTGATTCATAGATATCACATCAAAAGCACAAGAAAGAAAATTTAAAAATAGGTAAACTGGACTTTCTCAATTTAAAAAAAAACAAACCTTTGTGTATCAAAGGACATTACTATGACAGGGAAAAGACAACCTACAGAATAAAAGAAACTATTTGAAAACTACATATTTGATAAAGATCTCGTATCCAGGATATAGAAAAACTCTTACAACTCAACAACAGCAACGACAAAAAACCCCAAACAACCAAATTGAAAATGAGTAAAAGACTTAAATAGCCATTTATCCAAAAAGATATCCTAATGACAAACAAATATATGAGAAAATGTTCAACATCATTAGTCATTAGGGAAATGTAAATCAAAATCACAATGAGATTTCCCTTCACAGCTACTAGGATATCTATAATAAAAAAATGCAAACTAACAAGTGTTTGCAAGGATGTTGAGAAATTGTTGGTGGGAATGTAAAATGGTACAGCTGCTGTGGGAAATACTTCGGCAGTTCCTCAAGTTAAACACAGAATTACTATATGATCCAGCAAATCCACTTCTGGGGATATACCCTCCAAATTGTAAAACATCCAAACAAAAACTTGTACACAAATGTTCTTAGCAGCATTATTCACAATAGCTAGAAAGTGAAAACAACTCAAATGTCCAATAGATGAATGAATAAACAAATGTGGTATGTCCATATAATGGGATATTATTAAGCCATAAAAAGGAACGAAATAGTGATACCTGCCACAGTGTGGATGAGCCTTGAAAATATTATGCTAAGTGAAAGAAGCCAGACACAACAGGTCACATGTTGCATGATTCCATTTATGTGAAATATTCAGAATTGGTAAATCTATAGAAACAGAAAGATTGGTTTGCCAGGGGCTGGGAGAAAAGTTGAATGGGGAGTCACTGTTTAATGGGCTCAGGGTTTCCTTTTGAAGTGATGAAAATTATTTGGAACTTGATATAGGTGGTGGTTGCACAACATTGTGGATGTCCTAAATGGCACTGAAATGCACACATTTAAATGGTTCATTTTATGTTATGTGAATTTCACCTCAATAAAAAAGTGAAAGTGATATAAAAGCAATCATATAACATGTAACCATTTGAGATCATGTTTTCATTCAGCATAATTCCCTTGAGATCCATTCAAGCCATCTGCTTTCTGTCTTCAGAGAGTGACGAAAGGGCCAAGGACAAGTACAAAGCCAGCTAGCATGTCAGTGGCGTACTCTATCCACGTTAACATTGTTCCATTCATATTGTGTACATTTCCATCAGGTGTGACGCCACTGACCTACCCTATCATCTAGTCCACGGTTTCTTTCTGTTGTTTCTAAGGCTGTAGGGAAGTTTTTTGCTGAATCTAAAAATTCCCTGTGTTAGTGTTGCTGCTATAATAAATTGCTACAAACTTAACAGGCTGAAAGTAACAGGAATTTATTCTTATAATTCTGAAGGTCAGAAGTCTGAAGTGGGCTTGACTTGTTTAAAATCAAGGTATTTTCAGGGCTACATTATTTCTTGAGCCTGCAGAAGAGAATATATCTCCTTACTTTTTGCAGCTTTCAGAGAGTGCTAACATTCCTTGCCTAGTAATCACTTCATCAATCTTCAAAGCATCATTCCAACCTCTGCTTCTATCATCACAACCCCTATCTGTCTGACCCTAATTCTTCTGTTTTCTTTTTATAAGATTGGTTATATTGGGCTCACCTGGATATTTCACATTAATCTCCCCAACCCAGGACATTAATTTAATCACATCTGTGAAGTACCTTTTGCTATGTAAATTAACATCTTCACAGATTCTAAGGTTTAGGATTCAAACATATTTGGGCCATTACTCAGCCTACCACAGTATTTTTTTGCCGAATTTCAGACATAGTGGTTCAGCAGCATTCCCTTGATTTACCAACCTAGTTAGCCTTTCACGGATGGTCAACTGAATCCATGCATTTGACTGCAATGCATTGAATAAACTGAGTGGAAAATACCACAATGAACTGGACATACCAGTTATCCTGCACCAAACTCTGGACACACACAAAGTGACTTCTCTAGAGTTATAACTTTTATTAAAGTACAAGCCTTGCTTACTGCTATTCACACTCTTTCCTGCTTGGGAGCAATACTTGGGATATTTTACAGACTCAATACGCATTGATTAATGATTCTTTCCACGTCTTTTCACCAAGATATCATTTTGACCATACATATTATTTCTTTGCATTTCCTCATATACTAAAATCACAGTAATAATTTTTATTGATAAATAAAACAAACTGATGCTTAAATATTCATTTCAGCTATATTACAACTTCCAGAGGCACAAACAAGAGACAACACAAATAATTTTTCTAAATATATGTAAAATACAAAAGAGCAATATATATATATATATATATATATATATATATATATATATATATATATATATATATATATAGACAGAGAGAGAGAGAGAGAGAGAATTGTTCCCAGACCCAATTACACCACCGATAACACCATGGAGTGGAAGCGGAGATTCCCCCACACCAGAAGGGTGTCTGAGAATTTAACTCAATTTTCACACTATCCACCCAGAAATAGCCTCAGATTCCACAGTTAAGAGGTTCAGTCCTACAAATACACCCTCCCAAGATACACTCACACACTTCAGACACCAGATGCATGCCCAGGTTGTCACCTGTACTTCCAACTGGGTATAAATCAGAGGTTCCCATAATCCTCTCCTTCGGTTCGATTAATCTGCTAGAACAGCTCACAGAACTCAGAGAAACATGTTACTTACTAGATCACTAGCTTACTGTAAACCAGGTGTCGTGCGGGAGACCCTGCTCGCTGCGCCATTTGTCGTGCGCGGAGGCCTTCTCGCCGTGCCATCTTTCAGGCGGGGCGGCCTGCGGGGTCTCTGCTCCCGCTCCCCACACAAGAACGCAGGATATGGTGAGGCCGAAAAGGAACACCCATGGAGCCATAGGTAGGGGAGCCATACCACCACGGTCTCACTGGAGGCTGGGCCCACCGGACGCCGACCTGCCGTCCGCCTTTCCGCCAACCGACCGACCGACGACTCTCCTCCACTCTCTCCTCTGTTCCTCTCTCTTGGCCCTCCTCTTCCGCTCTCCTCGGCCCTCCTCTTCCGCTCTCTTCGGCTCTGCTTGGCTCCTCGGCAATCCTCGGCAATCCTTCGTAGCCGCAGCAGTTATACCAGCGGCCAATCGGCTAACCGGCCACAGCCGACGGCCATTCACCACCCAAGCCAGCACCCTTCCACGTGAGGCCGAGAGCCTGTAAACTACTCTCTGGGGCTCTGTCCCCACACTCCACCCCTACAGGGTCTCGCCTCACAATCTACGCGACAGGTGTCTTCCGCGAGGGTCCCTGTGCCATATTAGCCTACTGACACCTACAGACGAAAAGAAACGGTAATCTTAGGAACCAACAATGGCAAATCCCTTCCATCTGGGAGGATACATGCTACCTTTTTGTCCTGGGAAAGGAGGGTCGCTGCCACTGGCACCTTTCCCGGTTTGTGGTACCAGACCTTTATGGCAGTACTTGGGGTCCCTTGCATAGTTTCAACATGTAACAGAACAGGGGACCCCATAATAGGCCATAGTGAGAGCACATAGTTTCCTCGCAAAATCATCCCGGTATCGGGACCTCTGTATACTACAGTCACTTGTGGTGGCCACTCAGCCACCACCCCTGGTGTCACTTGCAAATCATGAGTCAAACCGGCCCCCCATGGGGCTATCAGACCCAACCACCGACAGTGGGGGCTTTTGACCTGCCAGGGCCAAGTCCATTGCTGCTGTTCCCCTGCTTTCAAGCATGTGGGTGCTGGCAGCAAAATGTTCCCATTTCTGCCATAGCCTGGCTTTAACAGAGTCTTCCATTAAATCATGAATTGAAGGCACTGCAGTGTGCAAGGGTGGCGTCACCTTATTTAACTCCCTATAGTCCACAGTCATTCGCCAGGTCCCATCTGGCTTCTTGACAGGCCATACTGGGGAGTTAAAGGGACTGTGCGTTGGCCTCACAATATGTGCCTTCTCCGATTCCAATATTGTACGACCAATCTCCTCCTGTCCTCCTGGCAGGCGGTACTGTCGCACTGTAACCACGCACCAGGGCTGTGGCAACACTTGAGGAGGGTGGTGAGCATGCCCGCGTGTCACCGCTTTCACCACCCTGATCCGGAGACGGAACTCTCCTACCGACATCTGTAAGCTGAGGCCATGTAGCACGTCCACCCCTAGAATATATTCCGGAACAGGGGAGACATAAACCTTGTAGGTACGAGGAGGAAGCCTTCCTATACCCAGTGGTAAGGAAACGGCTTTCACAGTCACAGTTTTTCCCCCGTAGCCATCAATGCAGATTGCTGGTCCAGGGAACAGTTCTGGGTTTCCATAAACGAGACTGCAGTCTGTGCCAGTGTCAACTAGGGCCAAAACCCTCTGCACATTCGAAGGGGACCAATGTATGGACAGTTCCACGTGGGGCCTCCGGTCCCTGCTCGTCCCCTCTGACCGGGTACCTTGGCCCCATTCCAAATCAAGCTGAGAGGGGTCAGCCTCAGGTGGCTGCATGAAGTCCTGGAGGGACACGGGTCGCGCTTTCCCAGACTCCTCCTTTATGTTTCTCTGGAATTGTTGTTCCGGACGCAACTGTTTCCAAAGTTCAAGCAGGAGTGCATTGGGTTGTCGGTCTATTTTCTTCCTATCGACCCCTGCTGCCACGAGATCACGCCACATCTGTGCGCATGTTACTCTCTGAGGCCCGCGACCTCACCCCTTTACCTTTGGTGTGGGCTTCCAGGTCTCAACTGTGCGGACCTCCTGTCTTAACTTCCTTTGCCTCCGGCTTTCAACATCCCCTAGGGTGGCCATGGCAGTTGTAACTTCATGGATCCGTCGCCCTACATACGGTGTAAGAATGGCAACCAAGGATCCAAAAGCACTCGCAGGTGCAGTGTCCAAAACCAGATCTCTCATGCTGGCAGTAAAAAGCTCGTCATCTGGCCCTGCATGTTGAGGTTAAAAATAGCATGTCTCATACCCATTTCAAGGATGATTTGCGTAAGTTCTGTATATGACTGCCATTGACTCACAGTGTCTGGCAGCTCGCCAGCCTGTTCCCATACAGTGTGTACCTCAGCCGTGAGCCACACCATTAGAGAATGGTTGCCCTGGTTGTGGGCCAATCTATGGCAGTTCTGTAACCTTTGTCGCAGGGACGGATGCACTGTCACGAAGGCTAGCTTTTCCATCTCGCCTGGGGAGCAGAGAATGTTGTCTGCTCCCTCATCCCATAAACGTAACAGCCAAGCCGAGACTGGCTCTCCAGGGCGCTGTCTGTACTGCCTCCCCAGCTCCTGCAACTCAGTGGGAGTGTATGGGGTGTAGGTTGTGAACTCAGTCACAGCTGGGTTGCCGGCAGCAACGCCCCCCCCCAAAGGTTGCTCACGTTTTACCCTTTGCTTAAAGATTGGCCGGGCTTGGGGGTTGGGAGCTACATTGTCTCCACTTGCTTCCTCCGCCTCTGCCTCAGTCTCCACCTTGGGGCCCCTGTTCTAACAGGCGGACCCGGGCTTCCAGCGCTTCCAACGGGGACACCTGGTTCGGCACCCGGGCCACTTCATTAAGCCCATTTTCCGTGTTGAGACTCAAGGCCTTGAGGAACATCCAGCCCACGTGGTCAGCTGTAGCCTTCTCCTCCTCCGGCAACCGCTCAGCCAGAGCCTGCAGGGCCCTCTCCACACTGGCCGGAGAGCCGTCCATGTCCTCCCACCCCTCCTTGGGGGTCCAACTCCTGAGAACAGTGGCCACCGAACACCATATACTGTGTGGGGGCCATACATCCTCCTGCCCAGAGTCAGACGCCATTCCTACCTGGTCGGAATCTTGCTCACCGTGCCAGGTGTCTGAGTGGGTGGAGGCCTCCTTGTAAGCTATCCACAAGCTTCGGATCCTAAGGCCGCAGCAGATCAACAAAAGGAGGACACCGCCTTCTATGCCCAAGAAGGTGGTGTGCCAGCTGGAGGCTCGAGTCTCCCAGGCAGACCGCGCCTCCCGTTCCCGGTGTCGCTCCTCATGGGCCTCCCGAAGCTGGGCTCTCACACGAACAAACCGCTCCACCATGCTTTGGTAGGTTTTGGCCGGCACCGCACTCTGCTTACAAAGCTGAGCTTTTGTACGTGTAAACTGCTCCAGTACATTCCGGAGAGTTTCAGCTGACACCATACCCTGCTTCGCTGCGCCATTTGTCGTGCGGGAGACCCTGCTCGCTGCACCATTTGTCGTGTGCGGAGGCCTTCTCGCCGCGCCATCTTTCAGGCGGGGCGGCCTGCGGGGTCTCTGCTCCCGTTCCCCACACAAGAACGCAGGACATGGTGAGGCCGAAAAGGAACACCCACGGAGCCATAGGTAGGGGAGCCATACCACCACAGTCTCACTGGAGGCTGGGCCCACCGGACGCCGACCTGCCGTCCGCTTTTCCGCCAACCCACCGACCGACGACTCTTCTCCACTCTCTCCACTGTTCCTCTCTCTCGGCTCTCCTCTTCCGCTCTCCTCGGCTCTCCTCTTCCGCTCTCTTTGGCTCTGCTGGGCTCCTCGGCAATCCTCGGCAATCCTTCGTAGCCGCAGCAGTTATACCAGCGGCCAATCGGCTAACCGGCCACAGCCGACGGCCATTCACCACCCGAGCCAGCACCCTTCCACGTGAGGCCGAGAGCCTGTAAACTACTTTCTGGGGCTCTGTCCCCACACCAGGGGTGTCCAAACTTTTTTCAACGTTTTTCACCAAGGGCCATGTGCGGTAAAATATACAAACAGCCGGGCCACTCACTCGAGGTGAATTACGTATTGCCTCACCTGGTTTATTTAAGTAAACTAAATATATTTTTGGAATTTGCTGCAGGCCAATTAAAAATGGATTGCGGGCCACAGTTGGCCCGCGAGCCGCAGTTTGGACACCCCTGCTGTAAACGGATATAACTCAGAACAGCCAGATGGAAGAGATGCATAGGGCAAGGTAAGTGGGGAGGGGCGAAGCTTCTAAGCCCTCTCCAAGCAAGCCACTCTCCCTGAATCTCCACGTGTTCACCAACCTGGAGGCTCTCCAAACCCAGTCCTCTTGGGTTTTTTTTTTTAATTAAATTTATTGGGGTGACATTGGTTAACAAAATTATATAGGTTTCAAGTGTGTAATTCTAAAATACATCGTCTGTATGTTGTATTGTGTGTTCACCACCCAGAGTCAAATCGCCATATATTTGACCCCTTTACCCTTTTCTTCTCTTGAGTTTTTATGAAGACTTCATTAACATAGTCATGATCGATTAAATCATCGGGTATTGGCAGATGGACTGACCTCCAGCCCTTCTATCCTTCCTGGAGGTCTGAGATAGGACTAAAAGTTCCAACCCTCTAATCACTTGGTTGGGTCTCCTGGCAACCAGCCCCACCCTTAAGTGCTTCCCAAAAGTTAACTCATTAGCATAACAAAAGATACCTTTATCACTCTCAACGTTTAGGAAATTCCAAAAGTTCCCTGAGCTGTGAGCCAGAACTTGTGGAAGAAGACCAAATGTACAGAGGGTGACAAAAAAAACACCGTATACACATTTTAAGAAAGGAAAGCTGTATTAATTGTAATACTCAATATATACTGATAACAAAAGATGGATACAAGTCATGTTTGACTTCTGCAATTACAAGAGGTGCTCAATCAAAGTGGTTACCGTCAGCGCCCAGACACTTCTGATTACAGTGAACTACTGCTTGAGCATAGATAACATCTCTTAAAACGTGTATACATTTTTTTGGGCACCCCCGCTATGAGAAATATATTTTGGTCATCCGAATGACCAAATATATATTCCTTACAAATCACAATATCTATATATCTATATGTATGTATGTATGTATGTATGTATGTATGTATCTATCTATCTATCTATCTATCTATCTATCTATCTATCTATCTATCCATCTATCATCTATATATATATTTCCCACAATGAAATGTAAAGGCATATCCAGGCATATCCAAAAAACAAATTTTTTTTCTAATCCCTACCATACTGAGTCTTCAAAGGAAGTTTCTCATGAGGAAACTAAAGCTGATTCTCAATATATAAAAGTAAATCACTTTTCCAGGAGTTCAGACTCAAAGTTCCATTAGTACCTGTGAAAATCACTGGTTGTAAATGTAAAAAAATTATACAAAATCCCACCTATCTTTTGGGCCATCTGACAACAGTGAGAATGCTGAGACATTCACTTCCTCAGTCTGAGATTCTGAAGGGACATTAGAGGTCTTCTGACCTAAACTCTGGCTCCTAGATTTGTAGTATCTGCCCATTTAATAAACATGCCTTTGTGTATTCATTGAATATGCTGACTTCATAGGGCCAAAAACAGAGACTAAAGCAAGAAGGCCCCTTTAGGACATTCTGGGCAGATAGGCCTTCAAGCTTTGTTTGCGCTCTTCCTGAGACTGCTTTGGGGTATAAAAGTTACCTCTATCCTCCCCTTTCTCTCCCTCCACTCCCACCCTATGCTAACTGTTTTGCTGATAGGGCTGTTTGTTTGTATTTACATACGTATCTGCTTGAACTGTTTTGAAATGAGGGAGTTACTGAGGATCTCCCTTAACGCTCCAGTTTTATTATGTGTCACTAAGTCGGGAAGACAGAACTCTCCTTTTACAGACTGTAGACTCAATGTTTCTGTATCTTTACTGCAGTCTGTAGCAACTGGGGATTTGCATTACCTTACCTTTCCCCTATGTATCAAGACACATCATTTATTAACTTTTTAATGAAATGGTAGTATATTTATTTCATTGTTGCTGTGTTTTTCTTTGTTTCCGTTTGTCTCTCTAAACTGTGAGCTGAGAGGTTTCAGAGCCAGACTTTGAAATGAGTCAGCTGTTTAGAGCTCAGACACTGAAAGAGGTTTCCGTAGCAACGGAAGATATGTGGGAAAGCCTTATGCACACTATAGCTTAAGAAGCAGAATTTACTGGCTGAGTCACAAAGCTTCCCCTCCATCCTGGAGATATTTTCTTGGTACAGGGAGGGTTACTTGGTTTGTGTTAGTTTTAAGCTTACACTCAAACAAGGTAAAATTTCTTCTCAATGTAAACTTTGCATTTTGTGGAAATAAATTAAATGCTGATGTTAAACATATACAGTTTCAAAAATAACCATAAAATCAATAAAGCACTCTTAACTAAAGGAGCTGAGCTGTAGTCAATGGTAAATCGCATAAGTATCTTATTGATCTCATTACAAGTACGTTCACTGTTACAGTGAATTCTATCTGGCAAATGTCTTGCCTCCATCCTTATTTACAAAGTGGTCCTTAAATATGTACAAAATATCTGACACCTAGCAGGTTTCCTAGAAGAGATTTCATCTTTCAGATAACCAATCTGTATGTGATCGATGGCCAGTTGGCTTGATTGGTTAAAAATTGTACTAAGCAAGCCAAGGCTTCTGGTCTAATTAAATATTCCACTTAACCCTAGGTAGTTGCACTGTGATGCTGCCATTGGGCAGAAGTGAAAGAATCAGTGTATTTCTGCACCCATTCTTGGAGAAGCAACTCAAAGGGCTTCCATTCCAGGAAACTCATCTTTCTGTAATACAGAAGCCACATATTGACAGGAGTTTTGAAAGCCAATAACAAAAGGACGTGTGATCTAAGAAATATTGCATTTGGATTATGAGGGTAGCTGTAAACAAATTCTGCAACATGGAAAATTTTGCAAAATACTCTCAACCTAGAACTAAACATGGTAATTTGTTAGGCCAGGGTTCTCCTCCCATAATCTTTGGGGCCGTGATGAGAATGTGGCTTACGAAAAACCATCCCTTTCTCTTTATTTCTGTTGGTGTCCTCTACATTCTTCTGTTCTCTATACTCTGTAACCATTCTGTGGCAAGTAAGCTTTATTTTCTCTACAGAGTCATTTTGTTGATTTCTAAAATGAACTCATAATTTTTAACTAAAAACTGCCTCAAATTTGTGGTCATGATAATTAAAATATTGAATGGTCTTTTAAAAGTGGCCATCGCTATAAACTATGTGGGAGTGCATACAAGCTAGCAGCAATGTTTTATAACTTCAAGATAGTCCATGATTCTAGACTCACTTCCATATTTACAGAAAGTCAGAGCAAGAATTGATTTAGTAATCAGGTAGTCCAACCTCCTTATTTTATGGGTGGTATAACTAAGGCTTTTATTGACAGGAGAGTATTTCTCCTTCAATTAAATAAAGTGAGGTTTGGAGATCATTTAATTTGAAATATATTTTTCAGTACTCTGCTGCTATATATTTTAACACCAAATTACATTTGGTCAACATGACTATCTTTCTTCAAAAGAGCTTATGTATCTGTAAACTATTTAAGTGGAACTGGAAATATAACTTAATCTTCCATGTTTAGGTTTTATAACTTTTCTTAGACAACTAAAATTATCGTCCCTCTTTGTTGATGATGAAGAGGAAAACGTTGAAAATGCCTAATAGCATCCAGACTGCTGTATAATGTTCATAAACACTAAGTATGTAAGTGGCACACTAACTCTTATTTCTGCATTAATATAACAATATTAAAGCCATAGCTATAGATTCAGCAAGCTACTTCATTCAAGACAAATAGTGTCTTATGGTTCAAATGAAATAATTTTTGTATTGGTTTTCTTTTATTAGGTAGACTCTAAATAGAAAAAAATGCCTGTAAAACAACTTTTCAAATATGTGTACCAATTTTATTATTGTGCCTGCTTTCCGTCTTGGAAATGTTGAGATAGTAAAATTAACCCAAATACCAATAACCATCTATTGAGCACTTATTACGTTTTAACAAATATGTGACACATAATTTACACTGAGTGCATGTTTTTGAATGAATGAATGAACAGATGAATAAGTAGTGATGCTGGCAATTTGGATATGCCAAAGAGAAGCCATGAAGTGTTTCCTTTAAGTAAGAGGTGAGTACAATACAATAAGGTATTTTGAGAAAGAGGGACCACATTCACATAACTTTTATATTATAGTACATTTTTATAATTGTTCTATTCTTTATTAGTTATTGTTGCTAATTTCTTACTGTGCTAAATTTATAAATTTAACTTTATCACACGTATGTATGTATAGGAAAAATATAGTATATATAGGGTTCAGTATTATTTGTGATTTCAGGCATTCACTGGGGGTCTTGGAAGGTATCCCTTGCAGATAAGGAGCCACTACTGTAAAGAATACAAAGAATCTCAGATTAGTGTAGGTTAGATTTTACTACCAAATAAGGTCAGGTCATTTAATGAATTTTGAAAATTTTTCTATTTTCATAGCTTTGGGGATTTGAGAATTGCATGAAAGAGATGGTCAGCTTATCTGTGTTTGTACCATAAAAATTCATCAAAACTTCTAGAGAAAGAAGAATGTGATTATTCTGAAGGGATCAAAAGTAATCTTATTGAAGAAGGTACCATTTGAACCCTGTCTAAGATAAAAGATAGATAGGATCTGAACGGAACTGAACATGAGGAAGGACATACACATTAGAAATCATAGCATGAGGGAAAACCCCTGGATGGAAAAACAAGGAAACCTGAAGAATAGCTTAGGTCAAGTTTCAGGGTCTATGAAGAGAAGGAGCAGGATATAGCCTTGAAAGGTACAACAAATCATAGAAAGCCAGATTAAGTGATTAATTTAATTCTTCGGCCAATGGGGAGCCATTTTTTGAGTATGGAATTATAAGATCAGACCTATGCTTTTGGAAGTTTAATCTGGCTGTATTGTATCAATTTCAAATAATCTATACAAATAAATATCTGATGTCACAGGAGGTACTTAATTTATGCAATTGAAATCCATTTTCTCTTGTCCTTGTCTCAGTAAAGATAAGCAGCTGCTCAACACCACTAGGTCAATATTCCTATACTTGTGAGATATTCTTAGTCAATTGCCTACTAAGTATTGAACAATATTCAGGAGACTTGTTAGGAACGAGGTTATTAGTGTAAGATAAACCACAAATACACATGTAATGCAGAATACTGGACTTCAAATGTTAATGTTTAACCACTTCTTTAGTTGTTGCTTATTTTGTTTAATGATCTGATATCAGTATGACAGGTGCTGATCAGAATGAGTTAATTACAAATATGCTATGTGAGAAAAATAGTTGAAGAGAAGATTAACTCCAACAAACATTTATAAAGCATTTAGTGGGAGCCAGACATTATTCTAGACAATTTCTGTACATGATACTCAGGTCAGGAGTGAACTATTTCTTGGCCATGCACCAGGAAACCAATCTCTTTCCCTTCCCTATTTACCCCAAATTCCACCTTCCTTTCTTGGATACAAAACAAAACTTCCATCTTTGGCACTATTTTGTCCTTAGCAATAGAAACTGGCAGTTTTCTTCATTTCAAAGTATCTCTACTCACAGCTACCACAGAAATCAGAGTGGCTATATATCAAAGACCATTGGCTGCCCCAGCTGATTAGCAGCCAAAAGCACAAATAAATGCATTATCAGCATTTTTTATTATATTAGCCCCTTGCATTCCACTAAGTGTGGCCTATAAAAGCATCTTCACTACCTCTGCCCTCACTACTACATTTGGCTCGGTCGTACTGTCCTCCCTACAAGCTATTACCTGCAAACTCTCTGCCATGACACATATTGGCCAACTATGGTTGAAATTAAACTGAAGAATATTTTTGTTCTGTAGTCTAGAACATTTCTAGGAATTAAGGGATTTAAGAATAAATTGCTTTAAAATGGTTTGCTTTTTATGCATTTAAACAATAACATTAAAATATTACACGGTCCATCCCTTTAAATCCCATAATCCTTCCCACCACCAACTCATTCTCCAGTTATTCTTCTTTAACTTAGAAAAACATTTGTCTCTATTCTTGAAATTTTCTGGGTGTAGTTTAAAAGAGACCAAAAAAAGACTTCATATTTATCTATCTACTGTAACTGGAAAGATAGCTTGATGCAATGCAGCAATTTTCAACATGGAATGGAAAGCATGACTATGCTTACCCCCCCTCCTCTGAGAAAGTCCAGTGCACTGGTCATAACGGCATCCCTTTTCCCCTCATTCAAGCATGCAAATCAGAATGTAAGGAACTGAGAGTGACCACATAATCTCCTGGTTTTCCTTCCATCCTTATAAGTGTTTGTCGTACGGGAGACCCTGCTCGCTGCGCCATTTGTCGTGCGCGGAGGCCTTCTCGCCGCGCCATCTTTCAGGCGGGGCAGCCTGCGGGGTCTCTGCTCCTGCTCCCCACACAAGAACGCAGGATATGGTGAGGCCGAAAAGGAACACCCGCGGAGCCATAGGTAGGGGAGTCATACCACTATGGTCTCACATGGAGGGGTGCTGGCTCGGGTGGTGGATGGCCGTCGGCTGTGGCCGGTTAGCCGATTGGCCGCTGGTATAACTGCTGCGGCTATGAAGGATTGCCGAGGACTGCCGAGGAGCCGAGCAGAGCCAAGGAAAGCGGAAGAGGAGAGCCGAGGAGAGCAGAAGAGAGAGTGGAACAGAGTCGAGAGGGTGGAGGAGAGTCGTCAGTCGGTCGGTTGGCGGAAAGGCAGACAGCAGGTCGCGTGTCCGGTGAACCCAGCCTCCAGTGAGACCATAGTGGTATGACTCCCCTACCTATGGCTCCGCGGGTGTTCCTTTTCGGCCTCACCATATCCTGCGTTCTTGTGTGGGGAGCGGGAGCAGAGACCCCGCAGGCCACCCTGCCTGAAAGATGGCGCGGCGAGAAGGCCGCCCCGCCCGACAAATGGCGGAGCGAGCAGGGTCTCCCGCACGACAGTGTTCTTTGTTAGCCCTTCCTCCACAACCTGACTTAGAAATAATGGAGCACTTTGGGATTTAGTCATAGGGACATCTCTTCTCATTCTGTACTCTTTTGTAAGGGACTTCCCTTGATACCCAAATATCCATTTTATTATTTGTATACTGATGACTTCAAAATCTTTTATTTCCAAGGCAAATCTTTCCTCTGACCTTCAAACCGTTCAGTACCTTTATCTACTTGATACTCAATTTTTCAAAGGCATTTCAAACTCAAGTTTTCATTCTAATCTTCCCCCACCAGCCAGATCCTCTTCTAAAATTCCATGCCTCAGTGAACAGTTCCACTTTCCATTTAGTTTGGTAAGTCAGAAACCTGGGAGTCAGTTATAACATCTACTTCTTCCTCAACATCTGTATCTATCCCCAAGTCCTGTCAATATCACCAGCTAAATATTTCTCAAATCTGTCTGTATTTCTCTCTTTCTATAGTTTTCCCCTTAGTCTAAGCCATCATCCTATTTCACCTGGACTATTATAATTTACTTTCCACACAGCAGACGTAGATTACAATGTTAATGGTGCCCTAAGGAGTTACTCAACTCAGCAGTTCTCAATTCACTGAAGGAGTAAAATCAGGGAATCATGGCCAGAAGTCACTTACTAGAATTGTACAAGAGATGCTCATCTTTAAGCAGATTATTGTGAGAGACACACATCTCTCCTCAGAACAGTCTAAGGTCACAGTTGATAGTAAAATATTAATACAGACTATAGGAAGTAGGATTCAGGAGCTGAGAAAACTGGATTCATTTTCTGGGAAAATGCTTGCACCCATCGACTCTTATAACAATCCTGAACATGTTGAGGATGCGACTTGGCCATCTAAAAAGATCATACTCAGAACTGGCATTTGTTTACCACAAAGGTCTGCTCAAGCTCCTGAATTTATTGAGCTATATCTGTTAAATTCAGTTCTCTAGGAAAAGAAGAAGAAAAAGGATGAACAGACAGATATGGATGAAGACAGGGATAAAGGGAACAGAGGTTCAGTACTGGAAAAGAAAGGGACACATAAGATGATCTAAACACTGAGAAAAAATTTTAACCATAGCTACCTCTGTTCTCATGCAAAATCACACAACTTCATCATACATTTCTAATTAGACATGAGTCTATGGTAATAGTAGTGTTTCTCATCTCTTACCACTCTCCCCCTCCCTTATTCCCTTCCAGCCACATTTTCTCTTTGTTTTCCTGCAATATACTAGGCTTGTCCCAACCTTAGGGATTTATACTTTGTGTTATCTCTGTCTGGACCCGTCTTCTCCCAGGTATCCTCATTACTTTCTCTCTCACTTCCGTCATGTATCTGCTAAGACAGTGTTTTATTAGAGAAGACTTCCCTAACCTCTCCCACCTGCACTTACTATCCCCTTTGTTGTCTATATACCCGTAATGAGGGGGTTAACTTCAGAAAAGTATCTCTCTCTCTCTCTTTCTTTCCCTCTCTACCCCCCCACCCCATGGTAGCTGTAACATTTTTTTAAGTGAGGTATAATTGACATATATTAGTTTCACGTGTACATAATTATTTTATATTTGTATACATTGGGAAATGATCACCACAATAACACTAGTTAACATTCGTCACTATACATAATTAAAGATTTTTTTCTTGTGATGAAAACTTTTAAGATCTACTCTCTCAGCAACTTTCAAATATGCAATATAGTAATGTTAACTATAGTCACCATGCTATACATTACATACCCATGACTTATTTATTTTGTAACTGGAAGTTTATAACTTTTGGTATCCTTCACCCATTTTGCCCACCTCCACCCCCTGCCTCTGGCAACCACTAATCTGTTCTCTGCTTCTATGATTTCGGGTCTTTTTTTTTTTTTTGATTCCACATATAAGCAAGACCATATAATATTTGTATTTCTTACTATAGCATTTGAGAACAATGCCAGACTTATAGTAGGTACTCAATAAAGAAAAAATATGAATAAATAATCTAATGCGACCTAGTTATGAAATAGCCTAGTAAAAATGCTTCCTATTAATTACTGATAAGTGCTAACAAAATAGACTTACATACTTAAGCAGCATCAATCTGGATGGGTAGAATCCAGGAACTATGATAGCTTCTGCCAACACCCACTCAGAACCCCTTTGCCCCATCCATCTGCTAAATGTTTCTATTCATGTATTTGCCTTGTGGCTTTGTTTTCAGTCCCATCTAAACTTTTTCTTGTTCAAAGGAAGAAGCATAATCTCAGTGTCTGATACATATTTAGCCTTTTCATGTTCAAGATTTCATGTTATCTCTTTTCCCAGGCATTCAGAACCTTATTTCCTCAGAGGTTATTCTAGAGCCAGTTCATCTGCCCTGCTTACCATATTGCTTATCTGAAACAGGTTCACATCTTGTACAGACTGGGAATGTATGGATAAGATGAGTTGTGTGTGGGCAGTACAACTGCGGGAACTAGTTTTCAAGCTGCTTTTGGGAACTGATGAGTAGTTATGCTTATGACAGTAAGCAGCATAAGATTGTATTCATGCTCTTTAAACTCTAAAAAAATTACTAACAACTGAGTTTTTCAGAATTTGAAAATAGGAATCTACACATATTTATACAGAAGCAAAATAAGTACCAATGATTCTACTGAGATTATAGTCGCCTTTTTCCTGTGAAAGTTTTGCATGGAGCATTTTATAAACATGACTAAATCAGTCTAGTAGAGAGAATAACAGGAAATGCAACTCTCATGGCTGCAGAAGATCCATGAAATTTATACTAGAACCATATTCAGAACCCCCACCTCTTAACTTCTTCAGGGTGATTTTTTCCAACATATGATAGTAATTTAGGACACAAAAAAGGAAAATGTCTCCTAGTTTATTTTAAATTTTATTTATAGTGGGAATATTTTCATAACCAATCTCAGATAGAGCATGGTACAGTTAAAAGAGAACTGAAATGATAACTGAGTTTAGTCACAGTTCTGTTTTTTAAAAATGGTGTTCAGCCTTATGCAAGTTATCTATCCTCTCCGAATTTCAGTTTCTTCATCTGGATAATGATTTAATAACAATAGTTCTTAACAAAGGGCTGTACAATACCCCCCAGTTGGGACTTTGGAAATGTATGCTAGCATTTTTGGAATTTAGCAAGAGGATGCCAGTGATATTAAAAGTCCTACAATGTGCATGATAATCCCACACAATCAAGAATAGTCTCCCTCAAGAGGCAGCCAAAACAAGGGACAAAGAAACATATCCCAAGTGAAAGAACAGAACAAAGCTCCAGAAAAAGAACTGAACATAATGGAGACAATCTACCAGATACACAGTTCAAAACACTGGTTATAAGAAGGCTCAACAATCTCAATGAGAATGTCAACAAAGAGATAGGAAACATAAAAATGGAGCTAGAAAACATAAAAAAGAACCAGTCAGAAATAAAGACTACAATAACTGAAAGGAAGAATAAATTAGACGAAATCAGAAGAGCACTTAATCAGCAATTTAGAAGTGAAGGTAGCAGAAAACACCCAATCATAACAGCAAAAATAATCAAAAAAATGATGATAATTTAAGGGGCATGTGGGATAACATCAAGTGTACCAACATTCACATCATAGGGGTACCAGAAAGAGAAGTGAGAAAGCAAGGAAGTGAAAACCTATTTGAAGAAATAATGACAGAAAACTTCCCTAACTTGGCAAAGGAAATAGACATACAACTCCAGGAAGTGCAGAGAGTCCCAAACAAGATGAACCTAAAGAGGTGCACACAAAGATACATCATAATGAAAATGTCAAAGGTTAAAGACAAAGAGAGAATCCTAAAAGAAGCAAGAGAAAGACGAGTTACTTACAAGGGAGGTCTCATAAGATTGTCAGCTGATTTCGCAAAGGAAACTTTGCAGGCCAGAAGGGAGGAGCAGGAAATATTAAAAGTGATGAAAAAACAAGGGCCTACAACCAAGACTACAAAGACTACACTACCCAGCAAGGCTATCATTTAAAATTGAAGGAGAGATAAAGAGCTTCCCAGACCAAAAAAAAAAAAAAAAGCTAAAGGAATTCATTGCCACCAAGACAGTATTACAAGAAACGTTAAAAGGAAGTCTTTAAGAAGAAGGGAGAAAACAAACAAACAAACAAAAGAAGACAAACGTATGAATAATAAAATGACAATAACTATATACCTATCAATAATCACTTTAAATGTAAATGGCTTAAATGCTCCAATCAAAAGACATAGGGTAGCTGAATGGATAAGAAAACAAGACCCACTGTCAACATGAGACCCATCTTAGATCAAAAGACACACACAGACTGAAAGTAAAGGGATGAGAGGGTAAACGGGGTTAAACATATGGTGACGGAAGGATAACTGACTCTGGATGGTGAGCACACAATGTGATATATAGATAATGTATTACAGAATTGTATACTTGAAACCTATGTAAATTTACTAACCATTGTCACCCCAGTACATTTTAATCAATAAAAAAGAAAGTAAAGGGATAGAAAAAGATATTTCACACAAATGGAAACGAGAAAAAAGCTGGAGTAGTAATACTTACATTGGACAAAATAGACTTTAAAACAAAGACTATAATAAGAGACAAAGAAGGACGACATAATAATAAAAGGATCAATCTAACAAGAGGCCATAACCCTAGTAAACATCCATGTACCCAAAATTGGAGCACTTAAATATACAAAACAAATATTGACTGCCATAAAAGCAGATATCTTCAGTAACACAATCATAGTAGGGGACTTTAACACCCCACTGACACCAGTGGATATATCTTCCAGACAGACACACTAGACCAGATGAATTTAATTGATATTTTTAGAGCATTTCACCCCAAAGCAACATTCTTTTCCAGTGCACATGGAACATTTTCAAAGATAGACCACACATTAGGCCACAAAAAAAGTCTCAATAAATTTAAGAAAATTGAAATTATATCCAGCACCTTCTCTGACCACAATGGTATAAAACTAAAAGTCAATTACAAGAAAAAAGATGAAAAACACACAAACACATGTAGGCCAAGTAACATGCTACTAAATAATGAATGGGTCAACAATGAGATCAAGGAAGAAATCAAAAGATACCTCGAGACAAACAAAAATAAAAACACAATGACCTAAAATCTATGTGACACAGCAAAAGCAGTCCTAAGAGGGAGATTCATAGCAATGGAGGCCTATCTCACAAAACAAGAAAAATATCAAATAAATAGTCTAACTTTACACCTAAGGGAACTGGAAAAAGAACAGCAAACAAAACCCAAAGTAAGTACAAAAAAAAAGTAATAAAAATCAGAGCAGAAATAAACGAAATAGAGACTAAAAAACATTACAAAAGGTCAATGAAACCAAGAGCTGGTCTTTTTGAAAGGATAAACAAAATTTACAAACGGTGAACCAGACTCATCAAGAAGAAAACAAAGGGGACCCAAAAAGATAATATCAGAAATAAAAGAGAAGTGACAACGGACACCACAGAAATACAAAAAAAAAAATTAAGAAAATACTATGAGCAATTATACACCAACAAATTAGACAATCTGGAAGAAATGGATAAATTCTTTGAAGCATAAAATCTTCCAAGGCTGAATCAAGAAGAAACAGAAAATCTGAACCAACCAATTCATACTAATGAAATCGAATCAGTAATCAACAAGCTCTCAAGGAAAAAAAGTCCTGGACCAGATAGCTTCACAGGTGAATTTTACCAAATACTCAAAAAAAGAATTAACACTTATTCTTCTCAAATTATTTCCAAACATTCAAGAAGAGGGAAGGCTCCCAAGCTCATTTTATGAGGCCACTATTACCCTGACTCCAAAACCAGACACAGACATTATGAAAAAAGAAAACTATAGGCCAATATCCCCAACGAACACAGATGCAAAAATCCTCAACAAAATATTAGCAAATTGAATTCAGCAATACATGAAAAAGGTCATACAACATGATCAAGTGGGATTCATTCCTGGTATTCAAAGTTGGTACAATATTTGCAAATCAATTAATACGATACTCCACATAAACAAAATAAAAAATAAAAATCATATGGCCATACCAATAGATGCAGAAAAAGCATTTGACAAAATCCAGCACCCGTTTATGATAAAAACTCTCAGCAAAGAGACTAGAGGGAACATACCTCAACATAATAAAGGCCATATGACAAACCCACAGCTAACATCATACTCAATGTGGAAAAGCTAAAAATATTCTCTTTCAGATCAGAAAAAGATGAGGATGTCCACTTTCTGCACTTCTATTCAACATAGTGCTGGAAGTTCCAGCCACAGCAATCAGACAAGGAAAAAAAATAAAAGGCATCCAAATCGGTAAGTAGGAAGTAAAACTGTCATTTTCAGATGACATGATTCTATACAGACAGAACCCTAAAGATTCCACCAAAAAACTATTAGAACTGATAAATAAATTTAGTAAAGTAGCAGGACACAAAATTAATATTCAGAAATCAGTTGTGTTTTTATACACCAATAACAAACTATAAAAAAGAAAAATTAAGAAAACAGTCCTATGTACAATTGCACCAAAAAATAAAATCAAATAAATAGGAATAAATTTAATCAAGGAAGTAAAAGACCTGTACTCAGAAAATTATAAGACACTGAAGAGATAAATTAAAGAGGATACAAATAAATGGAAACACATACCATGTCCATGGATAGGAAGAATTAATATAGTTAAAATGTCCCTACTACCCAAAGCAACATACTCATATAGATTCAACGCAACCGCTATCAAAATACCAATGGCATATCTTAAGAAAGAAGAACAAAATTGAAGGTGTCATTCTACCTGAAATCAAACTATGCTGTAAGGCCATAGTAATCAAAACAGCATGATACTGGCATAAAAACAGACCCATAGATCAATGGAACAGAATAGAGAGTCCAGAAATAAATCCATGCCTATATGGTCATTTAATCTGTGACAAAGGAAGCAAGAATATAAATTGGGATAAAGATAGTCTATTCAATAAATGGTATTGGGAAAACTGGACAGATACATGAAAAAAAAGAAACTGGGCCAACTTCTTACTCCATATACAACAATAAACTCAAAATGGATTAAAGACTTAAATGTAAGAACTGAAACCATAAAATTCCTAGAAGAAAATATAGAAACTAAATTCTCAGACGTTACCCATAGTAATATTTTTATTGATATATCTCCTCAGGCAAGGGAAACACAAGAATAAATAAATCATATTTGCCAATAATATATCTGATAAGAAGTTAATATCCAAAATTTATAAAAAACTCATACAACTAACACCAGAAAAACAAACAATCCAATTAAAAAATGGGCAGAGGACCTAAATAAACATTTCTCCAAAGAGGACATACACATGGCCAATAGACATAGGAAAAGATGCTCAATATCACTAATCATCAGAGAAATGAAAATAAAAACCACAATGAGATATCACCTCACACCTGTCAGAATGGTCATCATCAATAAATCCACAAACAACTAGTATTGGCAAGGATGTGGAGAAAATGGACCCCTTGTAGCACTGTTGGTGGGATTGCAAATTGGTGCAGCCACTATGGAAAATAGTATGGAGGTTCCTCAAAAAATTAAAAACAGAACTACCTTATGACCTAGCAAATCCACTCCTGGGTATTTATCCAAAGAAATCCACAACACTAATTTGAAAAGATGTATGCACCCTTATGTTTACTGTAGTGCTATTCACAATAGCCAAGATATGGAAACAACTGAAATGCCCATCAATAGACAATTGGATAAAGAAACTGTGATACATTTATACAATGCAGTATTACTCTGCCACAAAAAAGAATGAAATCTTACCATTTACAATAACATGGATGGACCTAGAGGGTATTATGCTAAGTGAAATAAGTCAGACAGAGAAAGACAAATACCATATGATCTCATTTATATGTGGAATTTAAAGAACAGAATAAATGAACAAACAAAACAGAAATAGACTCATAGACTCAGATAACAAATTGATGGTTGCTAGATGGAAGGGAGGTGGGGGAGCTGGGTGAGAAAGGTGAAGGGAGTACAAATTAGTAGTTACAAAATAGTCATGGGGATGTGAAGTACAGTATGGGGGATATAGTCAATAATATAAAAACTATGTATCATGTCAGATGGATACTAGACTCATTGGGGGATCAATTCATAAATTATATAAATACCTAACCACTACATTGTACACCTGAAACTAATATAAAATAATATTGAATGTCAACTGTAATTTTTAAAAAATATTAAAAATACTAAAAATATTAAAAATACGGGATGCGAAGTACAGCATTGGGAATATACTCAATGGTATTGTAATACCTATGTATGGTGTTAGATGGGTAATAGAATTGTTGGGGTTATCACTTTTTGAGGTGTATAACTGTCTGATCACTGTGTTGTTTTGTACACCTGAAACTAATAATAAAAAAAGGTACAAACTTCTAGTAAAAATAAGTAAGTCCTGGGGATGTAATCTATAGCATGGTGACTACAGTTAATAATACTGCATTGTATATTTGACAAAGGAAGCAAGCATTTGAAAGTTAAGCAACTAGATCTTAAAAGTTCTCTTCACAATAATATAATTTGTAATTATGTGTGGTGATGGATGTTAACTAAACTTATTGTGATAATTTCGCTATATATATGTATATACATATATATATACATATATATCACATCATTATATTGTACACATAAAACTAATAACAATGTTGTATGTCAATTTATCTCAATTTTAAAAATAAATGTAAAAATTAAAAATTAATTAATCAATTAATTTTAAAAAGTTATTTACAGGAAAACCTAGAGTCAATACCACATTTAATGGTAAAATATTGAATGTGGAGACTTCCGGAAAAATGGCGGCGTGAGGTAAGCCTCTGTAAAGCTCCCCTGGAATTTACAAAGAATCGAACAACAAAAACTCCACAAAGGACTCCCTGCACAGCAGACAGGCAAGATGAAGAGGCCCACTACCGACTGAAATCACCTACAGGTGGGAGATTCGCGCAAGTGGAGGGAGGAGGAAACGGAGAAGTGCGCGGAGACAGAGCCGCGCGGGCGCAGGACTCAGACCTCGCTCAGTGCACCGAGCTCGCTGCTTCTCAGAACTACTGCAGATGCGGGAGATCGGACTGCTAGGGCTCCTCCAGAGCTCCACAGGGCTGAGGGGACAGCACATAACACGGCTGAACCCAACGCTCACGGCAGAGACCTCGGAGAAAAGACTGAGGGAAAAAGGCTGAAAACGGTGGTTTAAGCCCTCACTGCCGAGCAGAGAACGGAGCCTTAGGCACTGAGACTAGCCGCCCCCTCCCTACCCTCCCAGAGCTCGCCCCGCCCCCACCTGCCCGGTGCTAGAAGCGAAACAGTAGCAGTGTCAGATCAAAACAACAGAAAATTTGCTGTTTTGACAACTGTGGACCGCAGACACAAATTCACAGCCCAACTAGTTCTGGCAAAGTGGAGGGAGCTGTGGAAGCAGGACCGGCTGTGGTGGTGGTCGCCGCCATTGCTCTGGGCCACCTCTCACAACTGACCCCGCCCCTGACCCCACCTATCTGGGCGGATCCCTGCAGGAGTAAAATATACGGGCTCTGAATCAGGAGCTGGAAGAGCTTTGGAACATCAAAAGCTCTCCGCATACCCACCGGGGCACTGCGCCCTGTGACCTAGATGAACTATTAACAGAGGAGAAGCCCGTCTCCCAGGGAATCCCCGCATTGTGTGAGAAGTTGGAATAGTGCAGAGAAAACATAGCACTACCGTGTGGGAGAAGAAAAATAAGTTGCAGTTGGAGAAATAATAAAACATTCTACCAACAAGTACTGGCAAACAAAAGAAAGACCGCTTTCTATCAACCTGTTGCAGAAGTAACTCCTGTAGATGTCTAGGAAGAGAAATAGTAAACCAGTAATCGCCATGAATAACCAAGGCAACAAGATAGCTCAGAAAGAAAGTGAAAAATCTCCAGAGAAGGCACTTAAAGATACAGAAATACGTGACTTAAATGACAGAGAATCCAAGATTGCAGTTCTGAAAAAACTCAACGAGATACAAGAAAACACAGATAGGCAGTTAAATGAACTCAGAAACTCAATCAAAGAACAGCATGAGCATTTTACGAAAGAGATTGAAATCTTAAAAAAGAACCAAATAGAATTTATAGAGATTAAGAACTCAATAGAAGAAATTAAGAATGAAATAACCAGCTTAGGTAGTAGAGTTGACCAGATGGAGCAAAGAATCAGTGACATCGAAGATAGAAACCTGGAAATGACACAAATAGAAGAAGAAAGAGACTTGAGACTTAAAAGAAATGAAAGAACTCTACAAGAACTTTGTGACTCCATCAGAAAGAGCAATATAAGAATAATGGGCATACCAGAAGGAGAAGAAAGAGAGAAGGGAACAGAGAATATATTCAAACAAATTGTCGATGAGAACTTCAACCAAAACTCAAAAAGGGGGAGAGTAAAGGCCTGAACCGGAACATGGGAATGGAGAAAGTAAGCGTGCTGAAGAAAATGGAATACTCTAATTATCAAACTTTCTTTTACATAAACTTAAGGGTAACCACTCAAAAAAAATCCAGAACTGAAATATATACTGAAATAAAAGAAGAAACAGAGGGAAACATCATAGAATACCACCACACAGAAATAATAGACCACAAAAAGGCAAAGAAACAATGGAGACACAGCCTTACCAGAAAAGTAAAGATACAATGGCAGGAAATCCTCACATATCAAAAATCTCCCTAAATGTAAATGGACTGAACTCACCAATAAAAAGGCACAGAGTAGCAGATTGTATCAAAAAACTAAACCCAAGCATATGCTGTCTCCAAGAGACACATCTCAGCTACAAGGACAAGCATAGACTCAAAGTGAAAGGGTGGAAATTGACACTCCAAGCAAATGGTACCCAGAGAAAATCAGGTGTAGCCATAATGATATCAGATGAAACAGACTTCAAGGTGAAAAACATAACAAGAGACAAAGATGGACATTTCATAATGGTGAAGGGGACTATACAACAAGAAGACATAACAGTCATCAATATTTATGCACCCAATCAGGGAGCACCGAAATACACCAAGCAACTACTAACAGAACTAAAGGGAGAAATTGATCAAAACACAATTATACTAGGGGACTTAAATACATCATTGACAGCTATGGATAGATCATCCAAACAGAAAATAAATAAGGAAATAGTAGCCCTAAATGACACATTAGATGAAATGGACATAATTGACATTTATAGAGCACTTCATCCTAAAACATCAGACTATACATTCTTCTCTAGTGTACATGGAACATTCTCAAGGATAGACCATATATTGGGACATAAAATCAGTCTCAACAAATTTAAGAAGATTGAAATCATACCATGCATATTCTCTGATCACAAGGCTTTGAAATTAGATATCAACTGTAAAAAGAAAGCGGGGGAAAACACAAATACATGGAGATTAAATAACATACTTTTAAAGAAGGACTGGGTCAAAGAAGAAATTAGAGGAGAGATCAAAAGATACATAGAAACAAATGACAATGAAAATACATCCTACCAAAATTTTTGGGATGCAGCGAAAGCAGTTTTAAGAGGGAAATTTATCTCATTACAGGCCTATCTCAAGAAACAAGAAAACTCCCAAATAAATAACCTCATGTTACACCTTAAAGAACTAGAAAAAGAACAACAAGTAAAACCCAAGGTCAGCAGAAGAAAAGAACTAACAAAAATTAGAGCAGAGCTAAATGAAATAGAGAACAAAAAGACAATAGAAAAAATTAATATGACAAAGAGCTGGTTCTTTGAAAAGATTAACAAAATTGACAAACCCTTGGCTAGACTTACTAAGATAAAAAGAGAGAAGACACTGATTAACAAAATCAGAAACGTAAAAGGGGAAGTTATCACGGACACCACAGAAATACAAAGGATCATCCAAGAATACTATGAAGGACTATATGCCACCAAATTCAACAACCTAGAAGAAATGGACAAGTTCTTAGAAACATATAGCCTTCCAAGGCTGAACCATGAAGAACTGGAAAATCTAAACAGACCGATCACCAGTAACGAAATTGAATCAGTCATCCAAAACCTTCCCAAAAGCAAAAGTCCGGGACCAGATGGCTTCACTAGTGAATTCTACCAAACCTTCAAAGAGGATCTAATACCAATTCTGCACAAACTCTTCCAAAAAATTGAAGAAGAGACAGTACTCCCTAACTCATTTTATGAGGCCAACATTACCCTGATACCAAAACCTGGTAAGGACAGCACAAAAAAAGAAAACTACAGACCAATATCTCTAATGAATACCGATGCAAAAATCCTAAATAAAATTCTAGCAAATCGAATA
This sequence comes from Rhinolophus sinicus, assembly GCF_057876585.1. Lineage (NCBI taxonomy): Eukaryota > Metazoa > Chordata > Mammalia > Chiroptera > Rhinolophidae > Rhinolophus > Rhinolophus sinicus. The sequence goes on from NC_142518.1 coordinate 99,888,967, forward strand.
CAACAATGCATTAAAAAGATTATTCATCACGACCAAGTGGGGTTCATCCCCAGGGCACAAGGATGGTTCAACATATGCAAATCCATCAATGTGATACATCACATAAACAAAATAAAGGACAAAAATCATATGATTATATCAATTGATGCGGAAAAAGCATTTGACAAGATACAACATCCATTTATGATTAAAACACTTAATAAAATCGGTATAGAAGGAAAATACCTTAACATAATAAAGGCCATATATGACAAGCCCTCTGCTAATCTCATAATTAATGGAGAAAAACTGAAGCCCTTTGCTCTATGTTCAGGAACACGACAGGGATGTCCCCTATCACCTCTGCTTTTCAACATAGTGTTGGAAGTCCTTGCCAGAGCAATCAGGCAAGAGAAAGAAATAAAAGGCATCCAAATTGGGAATGAAGAAGTTAAATTGTCACTCTTTGCAGATGACATGATGCTATATATAGAAAACCCTAAAGACTCCACCAAAAAGCTATTAGAAACAATCAACGAATACAGTAAAGTTGCCGGCTACAAAATCAACGCACAAAAGTCCGTTGCCTTCCTATATACTAACAATGAAATCTCAGAAAAAGAAATACAAAAAACAATTCCTTTTGCAATTGCAGCAAAAAGAATAAAATACCTAGGAATAAACTTAACCAAGGATGTGAAAGACCTATATGCTGAAAACTACAAGACATTTTTGAAAGAAATTGAAGAAGACACAAAGAAATGGAAAGACATTCCGTGCTCATGGATTGGAAGAATCAACATAGTTAAAATGGCCATATTACCCAAAGCAATATACAGATTCAATGCAATCCCCATCAAAATCCCAATGGCATATTTTAAAGAAATAGAACAAAAAATCATCAGATTTGTTTGGAACCACAAAAGACCCCGAATAGCCAAAGCAATCTTAAGAAAAAAGAACAATACTGGAGGTATCACACTCCCTGACTTTAGCTTGTACTACAGGGCTACAATAATCAAAACAGCATGGTATTGGCAGAAAAACAGACACATAGACCAATGGAATAGAATTGAGAACCCAGAAATAAAACCACATAAATATGGACAGATAATTTTTGACAAAGAAGCTAAAAACATACAATGGAGCAAAGACAGCCTCTTCAATAAATGGTGCTGGGAGAATTGGATAGCCACGTGCAAAAGAATGAAACTGGACTGCTATTTGTCACCATGTACCAAAGTTAATTCAAAATGGATCAAAGACTTAAGCATAAGACCTGACACAATAAACTGCATAGAAGAAAACATAGGTACTAAACTTATGGACCTTGGGTTCAAAGAGCATTTTATGAACTTGACTCCAAAGGCAATGGAAGTAAAAGCTAAATAAATGAATGGGACTATATGAAACTTAAAAGCTTCTGCACAGCAAAAGAAACCATTGACAAAATAAAGAGGCCACCAACTGAATGGGAGAAGATTTTTGCAAACAGTGCCTCCGATAAGGGCCTAATATCCAGAATATACAAGGAACTCATGCAACTCAACAACAAAAAAACAAACAACCCAATTGAAAAATGGGCAGAGGACCTGGAGAGACATTTCTCCAAAGAGGACATACAAATGGCAAATAGACATATGAAAAAATGCTCAACATCACTAATCATCAGAGAAATGCAAATCAAAACCACAATGAGATATCACCTCACCCCAGTCAGAATGGCTATCATCAACAAGACAAATAGTAACAAGTGTTGGAGAGGCTGTGGAGAAAAAGGAACCCTCATACACTGTTGGTGGGAATGCAGGCTGGTGCAGCCGTTATGGAAGGCAGTGTGGAGGTTCCTCAAAGAATTACGAATAGAATTGCCATATGACCCAGCAATCCCTCTCCTGGGTATCTACCCAAAAAATCTGAAAACATTTAGAGATAAAGACACGTGTGCTCCAATGTTCATTGCAGCTTTGTTTACAGTGGCCAAGACATGGAAACAACCAAAATGTCCTTCGATAGATGAATGGATAAAGAAGTTGTGGTATATATACACAATGGAATACTATTCGGCAGTAAGAAAAGATGATATGGGAACATTTGTGACAACATGGATGGATCTTGAGAGAGTAATGCTGAACGAAACAAGTCAGGCAGAAAAAGCAGAGAACCATGTGATTTCACTGATATGTGGTATATAAACCAAAAACAACAAAAGAACAAGACAAACAAATGAGAAACAGAAACTCATAGACACAGACAATAGTTTAGTGGTTGCCAGAGGGTAAGGGGGGTGGGGGGGTGGGGGGTGGGAGATGAGGGTAAGGGTATCGGATATATGGTGATGGAAGGAGAACTGACTCTGGGTGATGAACACACAATGGGATTTATAGATGATGTAATACAGAATTGTACACCTGAAATCTATGTAATTTTACTAACAATTGTCACCACAATAAATTTAATTAAAAAAAAATATATTGAATGCCTTTTGCCTCAGAACAAGGAAAGAATGGCCAGTTTCACCATATCTATTCAGCACTTTACTGGAGGTATTAGCCATTGCAATAAGGCAAAAAAAAGGGGTGGAGGGCAAAGAAGAAACAAAAATATTTTTTGTGTTTAGATCTCTGAGGTATATGTAGAATATCACAAGAAATCTACAAGTAAAATTATTACAACTAATTTATATCATTTTAGCAAGGTTGTAGGATACAAGCTTAACATATTAAATCCATTATGTTTTTGTATAAACAACTCTAATTGAAATTAAAATTAAAGGAATGCAATTTACAACAGCAACAGAAAACATCATAGTCCTAGGAATAAATAACAGAAGTACAAGACCTCTATACTGAAAACTACAACCAATGCCTGATAGAAATTAATACCCAAATAAACGGAGACATTTGTTATGTTCATTAATTAGAAGATTTAATATTTTTAAGATGTCAGTTACCCAAAATTGATCAACAGATTCAGTGCAGTATCAGACATAATCCTACCACGCTGACAACCTAATTCCTTAAATGTATATGGGATTAAAATGCTCCAGAACAGTGAAACCAATTAGGAAAAAGCATAACAAATCTGGAGAAATACACTACCTTATTTCAAGAATTCATGTAAAGTTATATTACTCAAGACAGTATAGTATTAGGTTGGTGCAAAAGTAATTGCGTTTTTTGCAATTATTTTTAACCTTTTTTTAAAAGTGTTTTTTTTTTTTTTTAATTGGTGAAGGGGAACAGGACTTTATTGGGGAACAGTGTGTGTACTTCCAGGACTTTTTCCAAGTCAAGTTGTTGTCCTTTCAATCTTAGTTGTGGAGGGCGCAGCTCAGCTCCAGGTCCAGTTGCCATTGTTAGTTGCAGGGGGCGCAGCCCACCATCCCTTCCAGGAGTCGAACAGGCAACATTGTGGTTGAAAGGATGTGCTCCAACCTTTTAATACTAGCCTAAAGATTAATGGAACAGAGTTCAAAAAAATACCGATCTATATAACAATTATTTAGTTTTTTAAAAAGTCAGTAAAGCAATCCAATGTTGAAAAGAACAAATGACTGGATAAACTGGCTATTCACTTGGAAACTAATGAAACTCAACCCCTGCCTCACATCAAAAACAAAGATTAAGTAAGTTGAGAAGTATGACTGACATAATTGTAAAATACATACTATATATTTATACAATGGAAAATGACTTAGTAATAAAAAGGAAAACAACTATTGATACATACAATATGAGTGAATCTCAAAAATATTATGCTAAATGAAAGGGGCCTTACACAAGAAAGTACATACTATATAATTCCATTTACTTGAAGTTCTAGAACAGGTAAAACTAATCTGTGAAAAAAAATCAGAACATTGGGTCCGGTGAGGGTGTGGGTGGGTTATGACAGGGAATGAGGTATTAGGGAAATTTCTGGAGTGATGGTAATGTTCTATATTTTGATAAAGTTTTGGGTTACATGGTGTACGCCTTTATCAACACTCATTTAATGTTACACTTAAGATTTCTGCATTTCATTTTATATAAGTGTCTCCTTAAGAAAAGAATTGTAAACACGTTTAACTCTGGACTGATATGTATTCTGTAGTATTTCCTGATGAAATGAACTGAAGTCTGCCCCTTAGTTTGAAGTGCATTAAATAAAATAAGATGAATTGGTCGGTGGACAGATATGTGATAAAATAGGTATTGTAAACTGTTAATTCTAAAATATGCACAATGTGTATTCACTGTATTATTCTTTCCATTTTTTGTATCTGTGTGTCTCAAAGATTTAATTGTAAAATGTTGGTAAAAATCAACCAAACAGGGATAGACATGTATGTTTATAATGGTAAGGAATTGTCTCCAAGGTATATCAAGTGAGAAAAATCAAGGTACATGTAGGGAAAATACAGTCAGTCAGGCTCCCTCCCCAGCCATCTGGTGGCCCTGACCCAGTGACCAACCAGGCACATGAGATAGAATGTTGTGCAAGCGCCGTCCATCCTGAAGATGTTGTTGTTTGTATACGCTTATTGAAGCACCTTGGCTGTGCGCCACTTTTGTCTCTGTATGGTACAAAGGGGTCCAGCCATTTTACGAGGCTGGCTATGTGGGCTGTGCCCAAAGTGTGTGAGGGCTGCTGGGAAATGGGGCTGTGGGGGCCATGCCCAAGGGCTGCTGCTGTGGGCTGCTGAGACATGAGGCTGCTGCTGGCTGTGGGTTGTAACCCTAGAATGTCTAGCTGAGACCAGCAGTGAGAAACCCTGGCTGTGCCCAGGAAGCCTGTGAATAAAGCATGTCTGCTCTGCCTTCGGCTCCATGCATCTTCTTCCAGCTCCCAGAGTTGCAGACACCTTAACCCCAGGACACCACCCACTTGGACATCGACATGACGGTACAGATGCTTCCATTTGTGTAATATATATGTGTGTATATTTTATGTGTGTGAGTGTAGTTTCTTGTATTCCACACATAAAATATTTTGGAAGGATAGACAAGAGACCATTCATGGTGGTTGCATTGTAGCTGCCTCAGAAGAGGACGGACTGGGGTTAGAGAAAGACTTACATTTCATTGTATACCATTCCATACCGTATGAAATTTTGCCATAATGTATACTGTCTTTTTTCTCAAAAAAGACCTATGTAAAATTCTAAAAATAAGGAAGATAATACAAATAAAAATTAATCTACACATCTTCTCATCTCTATCTAATGAGCTAGCAATAGGCAAATCCAATTAGGGGACTACGACTTAAAATCCAATAAGATCTTGCCTATGCTACTCAGCTGGGCAGGCAAGTGATCAGTTTCAGAAAGATCAGTATACACATACAAACCTGTGTGGACTTTAGGCAAGTTATTTAAGTTCTCTGGGCCTTTGTAGCTCATCTGTAAAAGAGAGATAATAACATAAGGCTGCAATTTTGTAAATGGCATATGCAAATATATGGGTGGAGCAAGGTCCACTCACAGGTCTTAGCCTCCAAAATAGAATGGTAAAAGAAATTGATTGAAGATCATTTGAATCACTGGATTTAATGAAACAAGGTACATTTCTTCAAAAGAGCCACCATAGGAACCCAAGTGCTCAGGAAACCATTGATAAACTGCCAGAATAAATTTATTTACTCAAGTGACTGCTGCATCTTACACATGCTGATAATGGGGCTTCAGCTCATCCTTAATGAACCTTTGGTGCTGAATGCCTGGGAATCTTTGCTCAGGTGAACCCAAGTCATATGCTGTGTTTCCTGCCCTTACTACATTTATTCAGGCCAAGAAGTTCTCTTTTGGTGTTCTGAGCATCCATTTCCAATGTATGTGTGTGTGGGGGGGGATATTCTCCCCTCCCAACAAACAAACAATTCTCTGACACCAGCAGTTCTGACACTATGTATCCAGAGATAGCATCAGATTCCATAGGTTAAAGGCTCAGTCCTGCAAGACCACGCCACTGCCCCACAGTTGTTACCTGTACTTCTGATTGACTGGCTATAGATTAGAAGTTCCCAAGACCCCCTCCTCAGGTTTCATTAATTTGCTAGAGTGCCTCACAGAACTCCAGAAACATTTTCCTTACTGGATCACCCATTTATTATAAAAGGATATAATTCACAATCAGCCAGATGGAAGAGATGTTTACTGTGAGGTATGGGGGAAGGTCACAGAGCTTCCATGCTCTGAGAGTTCCACTCTTACCAAATCTCTATGTGTTCACTAACTTGGAAGCTCTCCAAATCTAGTCCTTATGGGTTTTTGTGGCTTCATTACATGGGCATCATTGATGAAACCATTAGAGATTGAGCCCAATCTCCAGCCCCTCCCTGGAGGTCTGGGGGCATCCTTAGGTGCTTTCCAACAGTTACCTGATTAACATAACAAAATACAACTTTAAGCTATTATCACTTAGGAAATTCCAAGGGTTTGGGAGCTGTGAACCAGGACCTGGAGGAAGACCAAATATACAGAGGGTGCCAAAAAAATGTATACAAATTTTAAGGAAAAAACTGTATTAAAATTGTAACACAATGAATGACGCTAGCATTCATTTGATTAACGCAATCTTTTGAGCAAATGTCATACTGCACATTGTGTCATGCGGGAGACCCTGCTCGCTGCACCATTTTTCAGGCGGGGCGGCCTGCGGGGTCTCTGCTCCCGCTCCCCACACAAGAACGCAGGATATGGTGAGGCCAAAAAGGAACACCCACGGAGCCATAGGTAGGGGAGTCATACCACTATGGTCTCACTGGAGGCTGGGCCCACTGGACGCGCGACCTGCCGTCCGCCTTTCCACCAACCGACTGACCGATGACTCTCTTCCACTCTCCTCGACTCTGTTCATTCCTCTCCTCTCTTCTGCTCTCCTCGGCTCCTCGGCAATCCTCGGCTCTCCTCCGTAGCCGCAGCAGTTATACCAGCGGCCAATCTGCTAACCGGCCACAGCCAACGGCCAATCAGCCACAGCCGACGGCCATCCACCACCCGAGCCAGCACCTTTCCACGTGAGGCCGAGAGCCTGTAAACTACTTTCTGGGGCTCTGTCCCCACACGTTGTTACTGTAATCCAATTCAACTTATATAGACAACTAATATATAAACAACATCTCTTAAAATGTATACATTTTTTGTCCCGCCCACCCCCGGTATATGAGAAATATATTTTGGTCATCTGATATAAATCATAATATTGCAAGTACTTTAAAAAATATAGAAAGAATTCCATTAAACTATTAAGACTTTTCTGGCACTTAAGTGTTAATCTTCATTTATTTAAAAAAATGATTTATCCAAACAACCACTTCTCCAAAGATTTCAGTTTTATACAGCTTATTCAATTGCTGGAAGGTTGTAGGTATATGATACAACCATAGTGACATATTCAAAATGCACATACATATTTGGTTCAAATTTAATTTTACGTATTTCCACATTTGGCTTTATACAAAGGAAAAAGGAAGGTCATTAATAGGTAGGAGAAGGCCAATAGTTTTTCTCTGTTCTCATTGGCCTAATGTACAATGGTGTTCCTAGAAATCTAGGTGTTGTCATTAAATCAGTGTTAGATTAATTCAGTGTATTTGTTGAGAATGTACCCATTATGTGTCAGGCACAGTGAAGAAAGTGCTATGAAGGAAAGATCCGGTTCTTCCTTTTATGAAGTTTGCATTCTCACTGGGGAAGAGAGACAATACACAAGTCAACATATACACAAAGTGGGGTCAGGGTGTCTTTCTCTAGAGTGACCTGGGAAAGCCTTGATGAGGGGGTGACATATGAGCTAAGACCTGAATGATGAGAGAAAATAAGCTATATGTAGACTTGGGGGAAGACATTTCCAATGGAAGGAACAACAAGCAACAAGGACTGGTTCTTAAACACACATACATGTACATTAAAATTTTCTGGAGTACTGATTTAAATGATGACTTCTGGGTTCCAACACCACCATTCTGGTTCAGTAGATCTGAGTTAAGCCCCCAGATCTTCATTTTAGCAACCTTCAGGCCCACTCCAGGGCATTTCTGATCCTGGTGGTCTATGAACCACATTTTCAGGAACACAAATCTAGGGCCTGTTTCTTGGTGTGTGGGATGGATTTTCATACTGAAGCTTTAGATGGGTTGGGGAATCCAGGGCTGTGGGCCCTGGAGAAAAGAAGGATCCATAGAACCTTGTAACCCTAGAGGCATGAGTGAACAGGTGGGCTAGGGGCACTCATGTAGGTTTGCTAATCAATGCTTGAGAGAAGATGCAGGTAGGGAGATTATCATGTTTCCCCAAAAATAAGACCTAGCTGGACAATCAGCTCTAATGCATCTTTTGGAGCAAAAATTAATGTAAGACCTGGTCTTATTTTACTATAATATAAGACCAGATCTTTAATATAATATGATATGATGATATGATATGATATGATATGATATATGGTATAATAAAATATAATATAATATATACCAGGTCTTTTATTAATTTTTGCTCCAAAAGACGCATTAGGGCTGATTTTCCGGCTAGGTTTTATTTTCAGGGAAACACAGTAGCTAAGGTAGGGTGGTGTAGGCCACCAGTCTAGTCAGGCAATGTTCCAATTAGCACAAATCAGTATACATCACTGAGATCTCCAAGAGTAGAAGACTATTCCTAAGGCACACTGCTCTTTGCCTTGCTTCATACTTCCTGCTATATGGGGGTGGCCCTTAGCTCATAGGTGTTGATTGAAGACAGGAGAACTGAGGAATGAGTTGCAGGAGACCAAAATTGGTCTATTAGAATTTATTTGGCGTGTTTGAGCTGCAGGAGGTCAGGCTAGAAAAGACCATAACCTCCCTGAGCAAAAAGGGGTATGGAGTTTTATAGGAGGGGGTAAACGAGGCTGTCATGCAGGAGACCCTGCTCGCTCTGCCGTTTGTCGTGCGGAGCTGCCTGTGGGGTTTCTAGTTCCGCTCCCCACATAAGAACGCAGGATATGGTGAGGCCAAAAAGGAACACCCATGGAGCCATAGGTAGGGGAGTCATACCACTATCGTCTCACTGGAGGCTCTATAGTCGCACTGGAGGCTGGAGTCACACAACCTGCTACCTTCTGTCCGCTTTTCTACCTGCCAACCCACCGACTCATTCGACTCGACTCGACACCACCAGCACAGCCACGGGAGTTATATCAGTGGCTAATTGGCTAACTGGCTACAGCTGATGGTCAATTAGCCACAGCTGACGGCCATCTACTACCCAAGCCAGCACCTTTCCACGTGAGGCCAAGGGCCTGGAAACCGCTTTCTGGGATTCTGTCCCCAAAGAGGCTCTTCCCCTTCAATGCTTCAGAGGGTTTTCATTGCATTGTTTCTCACAACAAAGGATTTTGGGGCATGAGCAAGCCCTTTGTTTCATATCCTGTACCCCAGGCCACCATCTGAACCACCTGAGCCCGCTGGTCATAAGCCCCTAGGAGACAAACACAAGCCAGCAGGTACAAAGTACAAAGCAAGACAGGATAAGATGGCTTCTTTGTACATTCCAGGCAGCTTCTCCAGGCCTAAGGCAAATACAAGCTGGCAGGTACAAGGTACAAAGCAAGACAAGATGACTTTTAAGATAAGAAGATTTCTGCTCCTGGCCTAATTATGGCCTAACAAGATGTACTGTCTCTAAGGGAGAAAAGTGTTGAGATGCTATATTTTGCCCCTCGCATTGCTTTATCTCACCAGTAGAACTATCTAAATGTTGTTGACTGAGAGAAACTTAAATAGGGATGTGGGAACAGAGCCCCAGAGAGCAGTTTCCAGGCTCTCGGCCTCATGTGGAGGGGTGCTGGCTCGGGTAGTAGATGCCCGTCAGCTGTGGCTAGTTGGCCGTCAGCTGTAACCATTGAGTCATTGGCCACTAATACAACTGCCACGGCTACGTTGGGGAGTCGAGGAGAGTCAAGGGAAGTCAGAGAGTCGGTTGGTTGGCAGAAAAGCGGACAGCATGTCGCATGTCGTGTGAATCCAGCCTCCAGTGAGACCATAGTGGTGTGACTCCCCTACTTATGGCTCCGTGGGTGTTCCTTTTTGGCCTCACCATGTCCTGCGTTCTTATGTGGGGAGCGGGAGCTGAGACCACGCAGGCCGCCCCGCGTGACAAGGGAGGCGATGCAATCTACTTTTTATTTCCAATCCAGATGATGATAATGAGCTTCACCACATTCTAATTACTGATTTCTGCCTGGAGGAACATCTTGGCTTTTCCAATTAACAATAATTTAATATGTTATTGCTTATCCTTTGTTCTTTTTCTTTGAGCTCATCCAATTACTGCATACTGCTTTTGTTTTCTAGCCCTAAACACTAGTTGTATTATTTTTTCTTATGAGATTTTTCCTAATTATAAAGTATTTCCAGTTGTATTTAAAATCATCGTTAAATGTTTCATATTTTTGGCATGTACTAAAAGATTGTATAAAGTATTAATCTCTTTGTTACTTGGGGAATAATGCAAGTTACAAAATATTGTTTTGAAAAATTTTAAACAAACCATATCTGTTTGAACTACTATCAGTTCAACGTATAGGTGATTTAAAGTAAACTGCATCTTCTTTGCAAATCAATGGCTTTGGAAGCAAGCTACTTGGTTGATTGAATAATCAGTCCAGGAGACATTCTGCAATTTCCTGCCTTTCACAGTGTGGGACTCAAACCATACAAGAAACACATGGATTCACCATATTCCTAAAATATTTTAGAAAGAAACCAACCACTGGCACAAAATGTTCTAAGATAGGCTTTCCTTATTTTTATTGATTAATGTTCTGCTAGGCATTGTAATTAGTGTCTTCCAAACAGTGCTGGTAGTAGTCCACACCTCATTATTTACTGTTGCAATGTTTTATAGTTCCCAAATGTAACTGTAAATTTCTTGAAAGCAGAAAATGTATATCAAACCTTTGTTTGCTTCCATAATATCAAGCAAAAAGTTAAGGTCAGAATAGGTTTCCAAAGGTAAACTGATATGTTTTTCCTTCAATGAACTGGCTACATTTGTGCCGAATGATTCTCTGAGTATAAAATCAATCTATTTAACCCAATTGGTCATCTATAATACAATTGCACTGAAATCACGCTTTGTCTCCTCTGTGGGATCTTGGGTAGGCTTACTGATTTGCTGATGGCAGAAAAAAAGAAGAATAGATCAGACACATTTCTAACAGTTTTTTCAGTTGCCGTAAAAAATTCTATAGTTTAGAGGCCAAAGGACAATTTTCGTGGCCACTCTATTAACAGCACTCATCAGCTTTATTTCATTGATTTCATTTCTAGAATTTCTGGTCTAATAGAAGAAATGTAACCTCTGAACAATTTATTATTAGAAGATTACACTTTTAATCAGGTTGTGTACTTTGAAAAAGGTCATACACACTGGAATATCCCAATTACTTACCAACCCACCCTTCCCAAGGGAATGGGCAGTTCACCCCACTGCAATAAATGGGGTGTTCACCCCACTGCCTTACACAAATAAATTATTAGCAATGTGTCTGTGAGCACTCTCATTCCATTTAAATTTCCTAAAAAGCTCTTCAATTGATTTGTGCCTATGTAATAGAATGTGTTCTAAATGTTGATCTAACTTTACCTGTGAAAATGTGTAATAGGCTAGTATGGGGACAGAGTCCCAGAGAGCAGTTTCCAGGCTCTCGGCCTTACGTGGATAGGTGCTGGCTCAGGTAGTAGATGGCCGTCAGCTGTGTCTAGTTGGCCATCAGCTGTAACCAGTTAGCCAGTTAGCCCGATATAACTGCCACGGCTGCGCTGGTTGGTCAGTCGGTTGGTTGGCAGGCAGAGAAGAGGACAGCAGGTTGCGGGTCGTGTGGTTCTAGCCTCCAGTGAGACTATAGTGCCACCAGTGAAACGATAGGGATATGACTCCCCTACCTATGGCTCCGTGGGTGTTCCTTTCTGGCCTAACCACATCCTGCGTTCTTATGTGGGGAGCGGGACCAGAGACCCCACAGGCCACCTCGCATGACACATGGCACAGCGAGCAGGGTCTCCCACACGACAGCTAGTAAATGTTGAACTTACAATTGGAAGAACTGGTTCTAGAACTGATGCCATCACTTATTAGTCAGGTAACCTTGGTCAACTCATTGTACCTCTCTAAGGCCTTGACTTGTCCCCTGTAAAATGGTGGTAGTGCTGCCTGCCCTCCCACCTCTCAGGCCTATGAGGATTTACAAGCTTTGTAAGCAATAGAGCATAATATACAGTGAAGGGATGCTAGCCATACCATAACCAAATTCCTTTACCTTGAGCTGTTCTTTGGGGATTGAGCATAAATTTTGTTGGGGGAGATTCTAGTTTCTAAATGAATAAGACTTAAGCCCTACTGAGTAAAAGTTGTTTCTTTCATGGAAACATTGTCCAGTTCTCTTTAGAAATATGCCTCTGCCCTTTCTCTCTGACTTAGCTACCTTAATTCCAACTACTGCTCTTTCCATGTAATTCCTCCGCATTCTTTCAGGTCCATTGAAAGTCTAGCTCCTCACTAATGTATCCACACGGATTTCTTCCTACACTGAACTCCCAGAGACTTTATGATGGTGTAAGCATTTGATTAATGCTAGCTCCTCTAGTAATCCTTCCCTGACCACCCCCACCACACGTCTACATTATGGGACCTTCCTTTGTGCTCTCAGAGGCCCTTGGGCATACCTCTTTTCTAGCAACTGCTACTCTTCATGTTTTAAAGAGCATTATGAGATATATCTGACATAAAATTGAATAAAATATTTTGATCACTTATTTATTTACCACCAAATTAAGAAATAATGATATCATCAATATACTGAAGCCTCCTGGGCACCAAGCCTTCCCTGATGCTCAGAGGTAGCTACTATTCTGAATTGATGCCCATTATTCCATGTAATTCTATATCATTTAACTACACCTACATGTAGAACTATACACATAATAGTATTATTTGGTATGTTTTAAAAATCTTATATGGAATTATACTGGAAGTATCCTTCCATGATGTGTACTTTTACTCAGTGTTGTTTGTGAGAGTCCTCCATGTTGTATCCTTGAACATACTACAATACTCAGCCTCTAGTATACTACAATGCAGTCATCAATCCTTCTAATTGATGGATTATTTTTTCAAAAAATTTTTAAAGATAATTATGCTATAAACTTTGTTTTCTTACTAGTTTCAGGTATATAAAACAACATAGTGATTAGACATTTATATTCCTCACAAAGTGATAACCCCAATACGTCTATTACCTATCTGACACTTTACATAGTTATTACATCATGATTGACTATATTCCTTATGTTGTACTATATATCCCCACGACTATTTTTTAAAATTATAGTTGACATTCAATACTATTTTATGTTAGTTTCAGCTGCACAGCACAGTGGTTAGACATTTATATAATTTATGAAGTGATAAACACAGTAAGTCTATTACCCATCTGACCCTATACATAGTTGTTATTATATTATTGACTATATTCCTTATGCTGTGTATCCTCATGTATCCTATGTATCCTCATGACTATTGTTTTTAATTATAGTCGACATTCAGTATTGGTTTATATTGTCTTTTGCTATACATGTATTTATACTTCTGTAGAGCATATACATAGAAGTGGAATGGTTGGGTCATAAAGTATGCACAAGCTAAGCTTTAATAAATATTGCCAAATTACTGTCCAAAGCTGTTGTAGGAATTTATACTCCCCTCATAATTGTGCGGGATTAGCCCTTGGTCTACATACTCCTCAATACACACCGTGTTTCCCTGAAAATAAGACTGGGTCTTATATAAGAGTAAAATAAAACCGTGTCTTATATTAATTTTTGCTCCAAACGACACATTAGAGCTGATTATCCAGCTAGGTCTTATTTTTGGGAAAACACAGTAGTATGGTAAGACTTTGAAACTCTTACGGGTCTGGAGTCACTCCAGATTCACACTTCATTCTTTTCTATCCTGCTATATGGTCCAGGAGGTTGAAATGTATGCAGGGCAGCAAAGGGTTACCTTGCCTTTGATTTCTATTTGGTTTCACATGGGGAGTATCAGAAGGAAATTGAATGAAGAGCAGAATTTTCATTCCTTCACTCCCTTCTATATGGAGTCACCACATCATGAGTTAGAATCATAACTTCATAATTTCTATTGGGGTGACCTTTTCCTTGCCAATTTGTAGGAGTTCTTTACATATTGTGGACACTAATCTTTTTTTCAGTTATGTGCATTGCACATATTTTCTCCCAATGTGTGGTGTGTCTTTTTATGTAAAAGTATTTTTGTATGAATTTCTTTAATTACAGTGGTTCTATTTATCAAGTTGTTCCTTTTACAATGTATGTTTTCTTTGTCTTCTTAACAAACTATTATTCTACTTCAAAGTCATAAAGATGTTTTTCTGAATTTTCTTCTAGAAGATTAATAAAGTTTTGTTTTTCACATTAGACTTTTAAGCCACCTACAACTGATTTTTATATATTGTATGAAATAGAAATCCACATTTACTTGATTGTCACTTGGGTAACCAATTTTTCTAGAACAAATTATTGAACTGTTATCCTTTCCCTACTATGAAACATTTCATAGTTCTGTTTCATGTTACTCTTTATCGTTCCAAGTTTAGTGTAGGTGCTGACAAAGTGAACACTCAGACTTCACTTTATCATCTAGTTATGTGAGTATCTCCCTGTAATAATTTCCTATTGCTGCTATAACAAATTACCACAAATTTGAAGGCTTAAAATAACGCAGGTCCAGTCTCTGAACTGTAAATTCTGGAGGCCAGAAGTTGAAAATCAGTCTCACTGGGCTGAAACCAAGCTGCCTCTGGAGGCTCTAGGTGAGAATCCATTTTCTTTCCTTTTCCAGCTTCTAGAAGCCTTCTAAATTTCTTGTATTCATTGGCTCATGACCCCTTCCTTCATGTTCAAAGCCTTGGCAAGTTCAAATCTCTTTTTGTTGAGGTTTCAACCTAATCTTCTCTCTTCTGTAGTAGATTCTGCCTCTGCCTCCCACTTATAAAGGCACTGGTAATTACACTTAGGGCCCATCTAGATAATCCAGGATAACCTCCCCATCTCAAAACCCTTAATTTAATCACAACAACAAAGTTCCTGTTACTATATAAGGTAACATTCACAGGTTCCAGGGATTAGGAACTGGATATCTCTGGGGACTATTATTCAGACTATCACACTCTTCGTTAGTCCTGTGAACTTCTTGAGGGCCTATGGTCTTACTAGCTTTTAAATTCTTAGTGCATCCAAAGTAGCAAATGTTCAGAAAACATTCTCTGAACAAATACAATTTTATTTCATCTTCATGCTACGATTGTTAAGTCGTTCAAGGAAGACATTGTATCTTTAACTTCTTTTATGCCTTCCAATGAATCTACAACAGCACAGATCCTTAGTAAATTCAATACTCTTGAGCCAATATGGTAGAGCAGAAAGAGATCTAGATTCCAGTCTTGGTTGTATCAATTTTTAGCAATGAATTTTAGGTCAAATTCATTTTTACTTCTCTGGAACTCTTTCTTCATTGATAAAATGGAGAGGAGGAGAGAGTAAGCCTAGCTAGTGAGAACCCAAGCCCCACATTTCTGATTCATACAGAGCATTTCTGCTTTTACTTGTTTTATACAACTACTGAGCTTTTTTTATACAAAATTTTGTTTGAAAAAATAAAAAGTTCCGCTCTTTAAAGGGGATCAAATATATGGTGATGGAAGGAGAACTGACTCTGGGTGGTGAACACACAATGTGATATATAGATGATGTAATACAGAATTGTACACCTGAAATCTATGTAAGTTTACTAACAATTGTCACCCCAATAAACTTTAATTAAAAAATTTTTTTAAAAATATTTTATTGGGGAAGGGGAACAGGACTTTATTGGGGAACAGTGTGTACTTCCAGGACTTTTTTCCAAGTCAAGTTGTTGTCCTTTCAGTCTTAGTTGTGGAGGGCGCAGCTCAGCTCCAGGTCCAGTTGCCGTTGCTAGTTGCAGGGGGCACAACCCACCATCCCTTGCAGGAGTCGAAACCGGCAACCTTGTGGTTGAGAGGACACGCTCCAACCAACTGAGCCATCCGGGAGCTCAGTGGCACCTCAGCTCAAGGTGCCGTGTTCAATTTTAGTTGCAGGGGGCACTGCCCACCATCCCTTGTGGGACTCGAGGAATTGAACTGGCAACCTTGTGGTTGAGAGCCCACTGGCCCATATAGGAATCAAACCAGCAGCCTTCGGAGTTAGGGGCATGGAGCTCTAACCGCCTGAGCCACCGGGCCGGCCAAAAAAACATTTTTTTGAACATTACTGTTCTCCTCACAGTCTATCATGGGAATTCTGAAACTCAGAGAGTTGTACTGCTTTGATTTCTTAATTTACTTTCTGAAATCACTACTTTGAAACCATTCTGTTGAAATCACTTCCTTGAAACCATTTGGTTGAAAAGGCCACTAATATCACTTGTATCCTTATCCTAGGGGTTGTTAACATTCTCTCTTGTCTTAACACACAAAGGACAACTGAAGAAGCTCTAAGGTACCATCTGAATATGTGATCAGTAGCATATTTCCTATAGGCAGACCAAGATCCAAATCTGCAGTACACTCCCATCAAATTGCAAACTACAGCAATCATTTGGGGAGAAGGGTTAGAGGCACACCAAATCAGTCAAATCAGCCAGGAAACTTACTGTATTCAGTGTGGTGGGGGTACAAAATGCTCCTTGAAAGCAAAAACAGTGTGTTATTCCTATTCATATGTACACATTTACATTGGATAACACAGTATCTGCCCCAAATGGTCTTGTTTGTATATTACATCATATGCACAACTTTATCTGCATCTGTAAGACAGCCAAGTTGAGTAGACTCACTGTAGCCAATATTTTCAGTTACTCAGATATGACTTACATTCACTGTCTCTAAACTTCACCATAGAGCTCCTAGATCTCACTGTCATATATTCCAGAGATGGTCAACAAAATTAGTGATAAGGAAAACCTTAGTTTTTTTTCATTTACTTAGCTTTTCTGAAAAATAAAAGAAAATCTAACCTCATTTTGTTTTATGAGAATCATGTTTATATATTCTGATCTCTTACTGTCTGTGTGACCTGAAAGAGTCCCTTTCTACCCTTGTGCATAATTTTCCCCATTTTTAAAGTGAGAAAATTCAGACTAAATGATCTCTAAATCCCTCAACAGATTCAAGGCTTTATAATACATTATTCCATGAGTAAATGTATTACTTTAAACCACTGAATTGGTTTTCTTAGCTGCCTGTACCATTTGATAATAATTTATTTAATGCTTACTAGGTGCAAGAATTTCACTCAGAAAGAAAAAAGAAGCAACAGGAAAGTGTTGATTCTGATAGTGAAGGATAATATTACTCGTTGGCACAAATTGTGATTTCTTGATATTTTTTTCAAGTCGACCAAAAGTAATGATGGCAACATAGGTTAAGTTGACTATTGCCCTATTGTAAAGTGTCACAGTCTTAAATTCCTCCTCTGCAGCAATGATAGGGAAGTAAGAAACATGCCACTCATTTCTGAAGCTCAAGTAGTTAAAATTAATGCACTAAGCTGGGAATTTCAATGGACTTTTCAGAAATTCTGTGACAGATCATTTCAGGGTAGAACAGCAATCTAACTACTACCAACAAAATCAGATTAATATTTTAATGCCCCATTCCATCCAGATAACTTAAATCAACAGCTGGGTTCTTGAGGAATGTGGTAATCAAGAAGAGATTAATATTGCAAGCTTTTGTTATGAAAGTGAAGTCTGGTCAATTTTTTAAATGATTAAAATCAGGAAAGAATTTATTTTTTTACCTGCATCATAAATAGTATAAGAAATGTGAATGGAAAAATCACGTGATGTGTGGGGTAAAAAAAATGAAAAATAAACCAGGCATCATGACAAAGAATTTTTCAAAAGATAGAACAATTTAGAAATATCACTCAAAAAAATCACTTGAGGTATAAATGAAATTAATTACAGTACAATTAAATCCATGTTATTTTATGTTAATTTCATTGTTATGTTAAAGTGACTAACTATAGTGTTTATAGTTAACAAACAGGCAGTATTTGTTAACAATTGAAACTGCTTCTCAGATAAAGATATCTGAATATTTCATGTCAATTCCTTAGTATGACATGTTAGGAGAGATGCCCCTGTGCATGCCTTTCATGCAAAGACTCTTCTAAATATTACCCACCCATGTCAAGCCCCGAATCCTTCCTTAGCTCCTCTTACTCTCATCTCAAATTTTATTAGGTTGGTGCAAAAGTAATTGTGGTTTAAAAGGTTAAAAATAATTGCAAAAACCACAATTACCTTTGCACCAACCTAATACAAAGACCCAAGAAGATCAAAGCCATCTCTCGTGAGTTCCTTTGAGGTCCTTCGTTCCATTTCTGAAATCCTCTCTTTGTTCACTCATTCCCTCATTTTCTTTTTGTAGTTTAGAGAAAGAAATATATCCTGCCACTTCTTTGATTTTATTATTCTCCTCTGGCTCTTTCCCCCAAGCATATTCATCTCCCCTTTTCTGTATTTACTTCCTATACTTCCATCTCCACCATTCATCTTTCATCTAGGCTCCAGATCAAACCTTACCAAGGTCTGGGTGGATATTTTGGGGTAAATATTCCTTAGCCTCCTTAAACCCAATGTTTTTGTGTTTTGTTTTGTTTTGTTTTGTTTTTTAAGATTTTATTGTGGAAGGGAAACAGGACTTTATTGGGGAACAGTGTGTACTTCCAGGACTTTTTTCCAAGTCAATTTGTTGTCCTTTCAATCTTAGTTGTGAAGGGTGCAGTTCAACTCCAGGCCCAGTTGCCATTGTTAGTTGCAGGAGGCGCAACCCACCATCCCTTGTGGGAGTTGAACTGGCAACCTTGTGGTTGAGAGCCCACTGGCCCATGTGCGAAACGAACCAGCAGACTTCGGCGTTAGGGGCACCGAGCTCCAACTGCCTGAGCCACCAGGCTGGTCCCAAACTCAGTGTTTTTAAATGAAACTCACCATTGCCTTATAAACTCCTATGCAACATGCTGTCTCTCCTGATTTCCTCATTTTGTTTAATGGTACTATGCCAGTTACTCTCTGTCATCTTGAACTACATCTTGAACCATTCCCGCCTTTCACCATCCCCTACATCCAGGTAGTCACCAATTCCTATTGATTATATGACTATAATATTGATGGCATCTGACATGTGCTTTGTGGTCAAGTTAATGTAATTCAAACCCTCATTCTTTCCTAATATTACTACAAATGCCTCCTAAGTCATCTCTCTGTTTCTAGTCTCATTTCCCTCCATTCCATCCTTCAGACTATCACCAGCGTACTTTCTTAATCTCCAATCATGTCATGCACCTGTTCAAACACTTTGCTGGATCCAAAGAATAAAACCTAAACTAGTTACCATGTTAGTCCATATCCTCAGAAACATGACCTGATCTTCCTATCAATCTTGCTTCTTAGACCTACTTAACAGCTTCTGTTCTAGACGTGATCCCAATGCATTTCTGTCTTTGCAGATCTTATCCCCTCCATCTGCAGTCTTGTTCTCATGTTTCTTTATCAAAACTCAAGGTCAGTTCAACTCTCAGCACCTCCATGAAGACTTTTTTTATCCCTCTGTTTGAAATTTCTTTCCTGCTTTGTGTTACCTTCATTCTCTACTTGTTCTTATGAGGTTTTCCTTATAGTTGCTATGTTCCTACAAATCCTGGTACAATATATGTGCCTGTAAGTTTGAAGTGAATTGAATCAGTACATAATTGATGCAATACACTGAACTACGTTGTGGCAATATCATGTTGTACCATGTGAAATCACTGTTTCTCTTGGTTAAAAAAATGATTATCAATTGGTTATTTCATATGGTTTAACCTAATGCTTAGCTCTATAACTGGATTTTGTATTATTATTTCTTTTTTCTGGAAATGAATTTTCACAGTATATCTGGGTTGTGATATAGTTAGTTTGAGCGCCACGGTTCTCATAGAATAGAGAATGTCTATTAGACATTCTTAGTTGTATTTCTACCTTTTCAGCATTCTCATCTTATTCCCTAGATCAGGTCACCTAAATCATTGCACTAAGGTCATATATGCTCAAAGATAACCAAATACAGTGTATCACTAAAAAAAAAAAAAAAAAAAAAAAAGTGCATGCACTTAATAGAAAACAGTCATTTGGGGCCCAAAACATGGCCAAACATCCTGATTCAATGGAAAAGTTTGATTTTGGTTCAGTTGATCTGGTTCCACTGAGAAGACACTACCAAATTCTTGCTGCACTTTACAAATGAACTGAATTCTAACTCCCTGCTGTAAATTCATGATGGTCTATTTATAGGAATTACTGAGGAGTTTTTATACATGCAAATTGAATACACTTGTAACCTCTCTTTAATGCATTGCACTCTGCTGAACCCACAGAAGTAAATGGTTTCCTGAAAGTGGATGTCCTACAGGATGCCAGTCAGTATATTTGAGTTACACTTTGAATTTCTCCAATTACCAAATATGTTCTTCGGAAGTCAAAAATCACTGGAAAGTATATGGTTTTATTATTCTATATTTAAAATGCTCCTTTTTATTATCCTGGCCAATTAATCTCCTTAATGGTCACAATCCATTTTCAACTGTGTCTGAAATATTATATTGTTCTGGTAATTTTGCATGATAGCATATTATGGGAAGGGTACAATGATTCTTTAAACTTGACTGGCTAATGTGCAATTAATTCTATACAAATGTTCAATAAATTATTATTTTGGAATATATCGTGTGTGGTGTTTTTTTTTTTTAAGTTTATATCCTTAAATAAAATCAGGCATGCATTCATTCCCCTTTTGGATTCTAAAAGAAAAAAAATAGGTGTCTTGGCAGCTTACATTCTGAAATAATTTCTATCCTCAGCCTATGTATCTGAGCCAGCATGACACCCTTAAAAACTCTTGGCCCACTCCTTGTCAAGGCTGCAGCTGCACTAAAAAGAAGCTCAGTAAATTTCTCTAAGCTCCACCTTCAACTCTCCATCATCCATTTTGTTCTGGCGCTGTATTGCAGGTCTCTATCCCACCTTATCGTTCCTAGATTCTGCTCACCTGCCTCACTCTCTTGTTTGCAGTCCTTGGTTGGATTATATGTTTATCTAGCTTCAGGTTTGGTTTCCCCCTGGATACTGTCACTCAACACTCTGTAGAACAAAGGCCAGATCCCTACACCCTTTGGATTACAGCCCAGGCACAACACCTGAGGCTTCAGTTTGTCCAAAAACAGAGTTCAGATACTCTGCCTGATCTAATTATTGACCATTCTGTAACCACAAAACCAAACCCACATACCAAATGCTTTTGAAAGTTTTCAGAACCCAGGAATCAGAGCAAATGCATTCTAATAACTAGATTAAAGATGTTTAAAAAGGAGGGGGAGAGCTGCAGTTTAGCAAAATGATTTGGAGTCAGTAAGCGTAAGTTTGAGTCCCTGCTTATCCACATAGTAGCTGATGACACTAGACAAGTTCTTACCCTGTTTACCCAAAAATAAGACCTAGCCAGACAATCAGCTCTAATGCATCTTTTGGAGCAAAAATTAATATAAGACCCAGTCTTATATTATATATTACATTATATTATATTACATTATATTACATTACATTGTATTTCATTGTATTACATTATATTACATTATATTACATTACATTACATTACATTACATTACATTACATTACATTACATTACATTACATTATATTATATTATATTATATTATATTATATTATAAAGACCCAGTTTTATATAATAGTAAAATAAGACCGGGTCTTATATTAATTTTTGCTCCAAAAGACGCATTAGAGCTGATTGTCCGGCTATGTCTTATTTTCAGGGAAACATGGTAGTTTCTAGGGGCTTCTATTCCTAATGCCTTTCCTGCCAATTTCTTAGGTCTGTTGTGAGAACTAAACAAGATAACAAAAGCAAAAGCACTTTTCAAGAAAAGGAAAATAATCCTTATCGAAACAATAAGGACAAATAAGTAACATTTTGAAAGCAATGAATCCTTTGACACTTTACAAAGTGGCTAAGAGAATAATTATCTGAAACATAAAGGTAACCCAGGAAATCCTAGTTTTCCTGTGGTTCCTGGAGCCTCCTAGCAAAAGTAAGTATTTCTCCTGACTGGCTATTGCCATTTTTTACTTACTGTTTCTCCCATTACACCATCACTCTGATTTCTTACATGCAGAAATGGCTGCCTTTAGATTTCATGTCTTCTTTCCAATATAGAGACTAATACAGCACAGTGACATGAATAATAGCCGGTCTGCCACAGCACAAACTACACCTCATAACATGATTCATCGATGTAGTTTTGGTGGTGCAATGTTCCTTGATTTGAAGTTCTGGAGGTCTATGGATTCCCTCTATATTAACTTTGAGCATATCTTGTCAGTATTCTAAAGTATAATGGCTTTGGACTGAAGAGAGACTCTCATGTTTAGTATAGAATTATGTTTTATAGACTAAATCAATCCTTTTCTAAATTTTCATCCCCTTGTTTGCATAAGAAATAATTGTTACACCGCAATTTACATAATTATTAGTTTCACAAAGTATTCCATTGCTTTTTCTTAATTTTCTTTTTGTAAAGAACATGGCTAAGTTAGTAGAGCTACCACCAAAAGCCTTTTAATTGAATGACTAGTCTCTAAACTAATCAATGGTCATGCTGAGGGCCATCCCATTTACGGCCTGTCTGCTTACTTGTAGCTTTAAAAAAAAAAAATTCCCCCAGCACTTTCTGGGAGATTCTTTTTTCAAGTCTGAGATATTCTCTTTGTTCTAGGACATCAACCATTTTCAGATATTTATACTTCCAAAGTCATGTGCCTGTAGAAGAGTCAATTCTCTATTTTTAGCCGTGTTAATGGCCAATTTTCACACAATGGAGCAACCTGACCAAACAGTGACCTGAAACAGCATGTTAAGACAGAGGACATGTAGACTTGCCGTTACAATCCAAAAGACTGGCCATTAAAAGCTGTATGTGGTAACGGTTAAATCCGGGGCTGTTTAAAGATGGCACTCACAGCACAACTTTGGGAGAGTTATTTTCAGCTCAGTTTCAGATAAATGTTGAATTCATGCTCTAGAATGATAGAGCGAGCCCTTTCATGGGCTGAGGTTGATATTTCAACTGATTGATACATATTTCTTGAGCCCTTGCCATGTGTCCAAGGCTGTCAAAGTGAATAAATTATTTGATTGAGTCAGAAGACAAAAGCCTAGTTTTAAAGCACAGGTCAAATTTATGAAGTAAAAAAAGTGAAGTGAAAATGGTCGGGCAAAGGAGCCTGAGATACCTTAAAAATTCCCCCAAACAGTGTGTTCAAAGCAGGCTGGGGGATAGGACACAACAAGGAGCAGCAAGAGACGTGGTGCATATGGGCCTCAGAAAGGGATGGGACAATAATGGCAGATCACCTGTCATCCTGTTTCCTCTCATAGCCACTGGCTTCCTTAGGAGGGAACACCGGATGCCTCTATTCTTTTTGGCAGGTAGGCAAATTAGTCAGTTGGTAAATATGAAGTGCCTACTATGTACACTCTTCTCTACGTATTGAAAGAGGAAGATACAAAGAAATAGGTAATATGGGCTCCGGACTCAAGTTGCTTATAGTCTAGGTAGGGAGTGAAGATATCTATGCCTAACAGTCCTACACTAAAAGTTTCTGCCATGTGCCAAATGAGAGGTATAGCTAATAAAGGTTATAGAAGTTCACAATTCCCCATCTGTTTGGACCAATTTTCACCTTCCTTCCCTGACTTCACGAACTACCCCGAAAATAAGATCTAGCCAGACAAGCAGCTCTAATGCGTCTTTTGGAGCAAAAATTATTAGACCTGGTCTTATTTTACTTTAATATGAGACCGGGTCTTATATTAATTTTTGCTCCAAAAGATGCATTAGAGCTGATTGTCCAGCTAGGCCTTATTTTCGGGGAAACACGGTAAGGTAAGTTCTTTCAGTATAGATGCTCCTAGGATCTCCACTTTGCTTCCTAGTCCTTCTTTGGAATCTGTAATTCTCTGTGATTATTTTATTTCTAGCCACCTCCCCTGTATAAATCTGTAATCAACATGAAAGACCAGACAGTTACAAATCGCTAGTATATCTTCAGCACCTAACACGTGCTTATTTTCCTTCTCATGTACTTAATTTAGTATATTTTCTAATATTTACTTTTAGTTAACTTTAATTTAATATAATTTACATACAATAAACTGAATTCATTTAAAATGTACAAGTTTTGATCGATGCATAAAGCCATGGATCCACAACCAAGATACAGACCATTTCTATTGCCCCAAAAGTTCTTTTGAACCCCTTTAGAATTCATCCCTACCTCTGACTCTGGTCCCAGGCAACCACTGGTGTTTTTGTCTGAATTTTCTAAAATTTTACATACCTGGAATTATACCATGTGTACCCTTGTATCTAGCTTCTTTCATTCAGCATAAGGATTTTGAGAGTCCTCTGTGAATCCTCTGTGTTGTTGTAGAATGTTGTGCATTCTACAACAGTATTTTCTGACAAAGAGTGCATTTCTGTTTTATTCTCATATTTTCCATATATTATTTCAGTCATTTTATCAGAACAAATGAACAAGTGTATTCTGAGTGGGGTGTGAAATTTTGTAGTTCGTTAATAGCTGAGAATCCTCAGCAGAGGCTTCAAAATTTTCATCATTATTAAGTGAACTTGGGCCAAGTATTGAAATGAGTATCACATGATTTTATACACTTGAAACTCTGGAGTTAACTTTCTTCTTCTTTTTCCTTTTTAACAACTCTTTGTCAGATCTATTAGACAGTCACTGTTTTTACAGTGTAATATAGCTGACTAAGAGCTTGTACCGGGATTGGGAAATGTGCCAGGTCTTCCATTAATTTGTGCTTATGTTGTTTGTATTAGCCTGAAAGCTGAGTTTCCTTGAAGGAATATTGTAAAGTTACTTGCCAATTTTTAAAGATTTCTTTATTTCATCCCACACCTATCTGGTCAATTAATCTATGACAAAAGAGACAAGAATATACAGTGGGGTAATGACAGTCTATTCAATAAACGGTGTTGGGAAAACTAGACAGATAACATGCAAAAAATTGAAACTGGACCACCTTCTTACACCATATACAAGAAAGCTCAAAATGAATTAAAGACTTAAATGTAAGACCCAAAACCATAAAACTCCTAGAAGAAAACATAGTCACTAAACTCCCTGACACTGTTCTTAGTAATATTTTTTTCTGATATATTTTCTTAGGCAAAGGAAACAAAATAAAAAATAAACAAATGGGACTATATCAAACTAAAAAGATTTTGCACAGCAAAGGAAACAATGAAAAGACAACCTATTAAATGGGAGAAGATATTCACCAATGATACATCCAATATGGGTTAATATCCAATGTTTATAAAAAATTTATACAACTCAACACAAAAAACAAACAAACAACAATCCAATTAAAAATGGGCAGAGTGCATGAATACACATTTCTCCAAAGAAGAGATACAGATGGCCAGTAGACATATGAAAAGATGCTCAATGTCACTAATCATCAGAGAAATGCAAATTAAAACCACAATGAGATATCACCTCACACCTATCAGAATGGCTATCATCAATAAGTCAACAAACAACAAACATTGGTGACAATGCAGAGAAAAGGGAACTCTTTTGCAATGTTGGTGGGGTCTCAAATTGGTGCAGCCACTGTGGAAAATGGTTTGGAGTTTCCTTGGGAAATTAAAAATAGAGCTATCTTATGACCCAGCAATTCCACTCCTGGGTATTTAGCCAAAGAAATCCAAAATACTAATTCGAAAAGATATATGCACCCCTATGTTTACTGCAGCATTATTTACAATAGCCAAGATATGGAAGCAACCCAAGTGCTAGTCAATAGACAATTGGATAAAAAAGAGGTGGTACATATATGCAACAGAATATTACTCAGCCATAAAAAGAATGAAATCTTGCCATTTGTGAAAACATGGATAGATCTGGAGGGCATTATGCTAAGTGAAATAAGTCAGACAGAGAAAGACAAATACCATATGATCTCACTCATATGTGGAATCTAAAGAACGAAATAAATGATCAAACAGAACAGAAATCGAGTCATAGATACAGGGACCAAGCTGGTGGTTGCTAGATGGGAGGGGGTTGGGAGGCTATGTGATTAAGAAGTACAGAATTGTTAGTTACAAAATAGTCAAGAGGATGTAAAATACAACAGAGGGAATATAGTCGATAATATTATATAATTGTGTATAGTGCCAGGTGGGTACTAGATTAATTGGGGGGATCACATTGTAAATTATATGAATGTCTAACCACTATGCTATACACCCAAAACTGATATAAAATAATACTGAATGTCCACTGTAACTGAAAATAAAAAATTAAAATAAAATTCAGAAAATAATTTTAAGTAGAAAAATAAGGTCGTGAAAAAGATAGCTACATTGAATTAAAAGAAGACAATAAAAGGGAAAGACAGTGAAAGAGAAGTTTCTTTATTTCAAGATAGATTTTTGAAAATTCGCAAGTCAACTTAACTGGGCTTACAGAAAATGGAATTATTAAGTTGGTGCAAAAGTAATTGCGGTTTATGCAATCTTTTTAACCTTTTCAACTGCAATAGTTGTAATCAGGAGAAAGCTAAAAGAATGAGCCAGGACACCACCATAAACTCCTCTGCATGGCGGAACTCCTGCTCTTTCGTTAGGACACTTTATCTCCCTTATGTAACAGGCAGTCACATTAACACCAAGTGAGGGTATCAGTGTATATCCATGTATTCAATATTAGTAGAGTTTTTCTTTCTTACTTACTATTTGACCTAAAATATAAAAATAGAACATACTTCACTTTGAAGACCATTGCTATGCAGTGGAGAGTTATTGAGACTTGGTGAGCAGAGGAGTGACATAATAACAAAGGGTGTTATAATTCTATTAACGCGGTGGTACTATACAGAATGTGTTGCAAGTAGTGACTGGAGGCAGGTGCAATAGTTACAAGTTGTGTTTGTCTTCATTTCCATTTATTTTTAAATTAGCATTATTTAAGTAATTTACACTCCAAGTCACAAAATTAAAAGGAATAAAGTATATAAAGTCCTCTTTCTCCCATCAACTTATAGCCCAACTCCTTAGCTAATTACTGTTAATAGCTTCTTGTGCATCCTTCAGGGTAGTTGCTATATGTATACAACACATACATGTATGTCTACACTTGTCTATTTGCATAAATGTGGTTAACTATTCACACTGTTCTGAACATTGCTTTTTCACTCAACAGTATACCTTAGACATCTTTCTACATATATAAATAGAGAACTGGCTGATTCCTTTTAAATGTTACTGAGTATTCCATTTGTCATGCGGGGCGGCCTGCGGGGTCTCAGCTCCCGCTCCCCACATAAGAACGCAGGATATGGTGAGGCCAAAAAGGAACACCCACGGAGCCATAAGTAGGGGAGTCATACCACTATAGTCTCACTGGAGGCTGGAATCACACGACACACGACCTGCTGTCCACTTTTCTGCCTGCCAACCGACTCTCTCCTCAACTCCACTCCCCAACGCAGCCGCCGCACTTATATCAGTGGCCAGTGGGCTAACTGGCTACAGCTGACGGCCAACTACTACCCAAGCCAGCACCTTTCCACATGAGGCCGAGAGCCTGGAAATTGCTCTCTGGGGCTCTGTCCCCACACCATTACATGGATATGCTATAATTTTTTTTCTTTTCTTTTTTTCCCTTTTTTCTCCTCCCATAAATTAATTTATTAGAGTTGATGAAATTGCAGTCTAAACTGTAATTTCTTCCAATGAGAAGACACGAGACAGGAGACAGAAAGATAAGCCATAATTTTTTAACCAGTCCTCAATATTTTGCATTTTGATCCTTATTAGAAACACTGTAGTGATATATATATATATGAACACATATGTCTTGGATAGGGCATAGGGTTATTTCTAGAAGCAAAATTTGCTAGATAAAAGCACATATTGATTTGAGTTGCTGAATAACAAACTGTCCTGTAAAACATTGGCCATTTATTTGTTCATGATTTTGTGGGTTGGCAGTTTGGGTAGGTCTCAGGTGCCATGGCTCATCTCTGTGTTATATGATGCCAGTTGGACCCACTTATGCATTTTTGGTCTGTTGGTGGGTTGGCTGAGATGTTGGCTGGTTCTGGATGCCCGTCAGGGGCTCCAGCTCTAAGAGCTGCTACAACTGGAATTGCTGGGCTTCTTTTTATCACCACGTGATCTCTCTCTCCACGTGGTGTCTCATCCTCAAGGAGGTTAGCCCAGGCTTATTCACAAGGTTGTAGTGATACCAGCTTGTGAGAACAGAAGCTGAAAATCTTAAGGCCTAGATTTGGAAGGCACACAATGTTAATTCTGCTACATTCTATTGGTCAACGAAAACCCATAGGATCCCAGATTAAAGGAGTAAGAAGATGTGGGAACAGAGCCAGGAGTGCAGTTTCCAGGCTCTCAGTCTCACATGGAAAGGTGCTGGCTCAGGTAGTAAATGGCCATCAACTGTGATTGGATGTCCATCAGCTGTGGCTAGTTGGAGACACAGGAAGCAGGAGCCACACTATCCGCAACCTGCCATCCACTTCTCTCTGCTAACCAACCTCACTTGCCAGCTGCAATCCGCCGTGCTAACTGCAATCCGCTCTTGCTAGCTCAGCCACCATCTTCTTGCTAGCCCCCATTTGTTTCTAGCATAGCCATGGCAGTTATATTAGTGGCCAATGGCTCACTGGTTACAGCTGACTGCCAACAAGCCACAGCTGATGGCCATCCAATCACAGTTGATAGCCATTTACTACCCGAGTGAGCACCTTTCCACATGAGGGTGAGAGCCTGGAAACTGCACTCCTGGCTCTGTCCCCACAGAAGACAAGCCACGTCTTGATGGAAGTTGCACAGATGTGTGTACAGAGGTGGAAGAAAATGTTTAACCATGTTTGTAAACAATCTTCCACAAAGAATATGCAGATTTTTATTTTGACAAATCTTTTCAACTAAGATACTATTATAATATTCAGGTCACTAAAATAATAATACAAGAAAGATGTATAAAGAAAGAACCAAGTGGACTTGTTAAATGATTATATATGGGGTGATAGGCAAGAATAGAAAATTATTTTAATGTTCAAAACTAGGCCTCTATGTCATTGTCCAAGTTTAGAATGTTAAGGCTGGAAGAGACCATAGAACTAATCTTCTCCAACCCCATCTAATGTTCAGATTTCCTCTTCAAACACATTCCTAAGGTGCTTGAGCACCTTCAGTAATAAGGACATCACTGTCTTCAATGACAGCCCATTCCATTTTGGGAGGGCTCTTCTACATGGGTCTCTCCTGAATCAAGCCATACTTTGTCTCCCTGAAGCTTCAACTCCTCAGCTGTAGTTTTTGATCTGGGGAGTCCAGAGAATGATTCCATCCCTCCTTTGCCATTAAGACCTTCAACAACCAAAGCTCATGACCATGTCCTTTTTTAGTCTTTCCTTCTCTTGATTCAACATCCACAGGTTCTTCATTTGTTCCTCATATTACCTATCCTCCAGAATTTTCATCCTCTCTATGGATAGCAGTGTTTGGATATGCTTCTGTTTGTCAGTCTCTCTCAAAATATAGTGTCCTGAACAGAACACAGTACACAAGGATGGTCTGACTAGTATATAGCGAGGCAGAGCTATTACCTCTTTTCCTTGGACACTCCATGTTGGTCAATAAAACCAAGGCTACCCTAGCTTTTTTGGAAGCTTAATTTCATGCTTTACTCATTTCTATTTTCAGTAAATGAAAAATCCATGTAGTTGTTGTTGTTTTTCTTTTTTGCAAGTATGGTTCTTTTAGTACTGTGCCAGAAGACCCTTAAAAAAATCCTGTCCTTCCAAGCCAGGAGCTTTTTGCCATTTTTCGTGTGACAATCCTTTATTTTAAAAAATAGGCTTAACAAAGTCTCATTCGTATTCTTAGTGTTATTACCAGTACTGGGCCATTCTATTCCTAAATTATAATTTACGCATTGCATGCTTTATGAAGGAAGGGAATGAAACGAAACATGAGATAGTCTGCAAAAACGTTATTTCTCGCTTTCTGTCCTGAGATGATATGTAAGTTGGTTACTTTGTAATTTTTTAAGTACAGAGAAGCCCACTTCTCCGTGTCCCAAATGAGAAAGGAAAATTTGTAATTAGACATTAAAACTATCAGTCATCTTAGTTATAGGAGTGAGGTGTACTCTCCCCTAAGACACAACAAACAAGTGATGCTCAAAGAGCTTGGTTCTCCTGAAAAGGTGGAGAGGGATGAGGTTTACACTTTTCGAATTTTTATTAATTAAAATTTATTGGGGTGACAATGGTCAACAAAACTACATAGGTTTCAAGTGTACAATTCTGTAATACATCATTTATATTTTGCATTATGTGTTCACCACCCAGAGTCAGTTCTCCTTCCATCACCACATATTTGACCCCCTGTACCCTCTAGTAACCACTAAACTGTTGTCTGTGTCTATGAATTTTTGTTTCTTTATTTGCTTATGTTGTTCCTTTGTTGCCTTCAGTTTTATATCCCACATATGACTGAATTCATATGGCTTTTGACTTTTTCTGACTTATTTCACTTAGCATGATAATCTCAAGATCCATCCATGTTGTTGCAAATTTCATCTTTTCTTATAGCAGAGTAGACTTTTTTTGTTTTTAAAGAAAGAAATATTACCAAGAAAGGATTGAAAACCAATACAGGTAAAAACTAATTGTTCTTTAATATTTCTTTATGTTTTGTTGAAAAACTCTTTTAACTTGTGTTTGAGTTCAAAATATTTCTCTTGCTGTCTTAAGAAAATAATCAATCAATTTAGGGCCTGGAAAGGAGAAGGGTCCCCTGATCTCTGACTAAAAATTCCCCTAAAATAAGAACTGGTTGTTTTCAACATAAATCTCAAACTTTATATTTATTTATATTAGTGAAGATTCATCTTTTAGATTCAGACAAAGAATCTAGCTTGGAGAGCTCTTTAAGCCTCCTGATTATGTCGCAACAATACATTCCCTACCAAATTCTTGTGATGGCTAGATTTTATACATATGTTACAAATGTCCTCCTCTGAGTCATTAAAAAATTGTTGAACAGGACAAGTCCAAATTTCCAGCTGTGCAGTATGACACTAGAAAATTCCTTCCAGGATTGCAGTGAGCCATAATCAGCAACTTTTGGCTACAGTAAATCAACCAGGGCTGAATCCACCAAGCTCCCCTGGGCATCCAGCCCATGCTTCTCTACCTCATCCAACAGGACATGATGAAAAACACTACTATCTGCTTTCCTAATGCCCTCTTTTTATTTCCTCCTTGAATTCCTAGTTTTAAACACAACAATTTTAAAGTTGTTTCACAGATTGGTGTTTGTTTAAATCTTCATAAGGAAAGATTTTTCTAATGCACAGATATTTTTAAATGTCCATAAAGTTGTTTAATTAAAAATGCCAAATTCATCTGTACACCAAATAAAGTGAAATAGCCCAGTGCGCACTATTCTTAGCTCAGTCTGCCAGAGCACATTTGCATAATATCACAATGTACTGATTTCAGCTGTTTGTAATGTGAGGACCAGACGGAGCTAGGCCAAGAAACAGAGTGGAAGTGGCGATAGATGCTACAGTACTGCTTTTCATTAATGAGAAACTTAAAGAATGGCCTCTAAAAAATAACACTTGTCAGAAGCTTAAATGGGTACTGTCTAAGGAGTATTGATTGATCTTGACTAGCCAGGAAATTAGAAAGAGGAGAGTCAGAGTGGAACAATTCATCTTTGTCAATAAAAGGAATCTGTTTCTATTGGAAACTATCTCTCTCCTGATTCATAGGATGCAGTCTTTAAGAACGATATATGCTGTAGCAATTTTCATGTGTTATCTTGAAAAGTCCTCCAATCACAATAATTATGTGTGCTTATACTACTCATCTTAAGCCATTTTTAATCACGTTCACCTACCAACACAAAATGCCATAAAAGTGAAATGTTGACCCAATGCACATAGGAGTTGCTTAGTATTCTAACAGTGAAAATGGGGGCAAGTTGTCATTTGCATCAATGAAAACTAAAAATTATATTCTATTAAGTTGACTAAATATTTTTTTCATTAGAAGGTAAAGATCGTGGGAGCTGGGATGTTACTCTGCTTAATGCCATTTCTCTGGCACCTAGAAGAGTGCATAGCACTTAGCTGACACTCAATAATATTAATGGGATGAATAAATGGATTAATAGATAACTACTTCAATATATATCTACTGAATTTCTACTACGGACAAGGCACCAGGTAACATGCTAATGGGAATAGTCATTCATTTAGTCAACAAATGCTGAGTGCCTTTTTTGTCTCAGGCACTGAACTAGGTTCTAAGGGTATAACTATGGGGAAGACAGAGTATGCCCTCTTAGAACTTATGGCCCAATGACAAATAGCCAGAAGTAAAAGATAGATTCTCTGCTCTTTTCAACTAGCTATTTAAAAATTGAGTTGAAGAGGCAAAACATAAACACAAGAAAGTTAAATAAAGAGACTTTAACATATATGATGCACAGGCTATCATCCCTTTTTTATATATAGTTCTAAGGCTTACAGACTTCACCTGCAATTAAGTTTATGTCCACTTTTTTGTTTTGTTTTATGAGGGTTTAGATGTCCATACTTCAAACACTTAATCTTTTCCTTTCTGTTCTCCTTCACTCTATTTTATTTTCATTTATCTTTTTTTTTCTTTCTTGTATACTATAAACCCCCAACCAAATCGGAAACAAAATAAAGTGTGATACATCTTGTTTACTTTAAAACATCCCAAACTTTCTGTCTACACCACCATAAGCAATCATACTTCAATATCTGTTGGCTGTATCATCTCAGCACTTTTAATTTAGATGTAGTGACATTTGCATAACAGTTTAGCTGTGAATTTGGCAGGGAATTTCTGAAGAGTTATTTTGGTTCTACAGATAGCGTGCCCAATGTCTAATAAGCAGATCTCCTGTGCAGTATTGCATTTTTATCTTTACAAAAAAAAGCACCCTGGAGGCTCATACCTTGGCAAAGCTTTTTCGCTAACAAATAATACGATTAGCAGCATTACTTTTCCTAAGAGTGGTAATGTGGTGAAGCCTGTTGAATTTTTGAAACCATAGTAACTATTCCGGAAGAAACTCAATGAAGATTATGTTTTAAAATTTTGTATGGTTTACCTTTCTGATTATAAAAAAGAATGCATATTCATAATTATACATTTGGAAGATGTAGAAAAATATACAGCGGTTTAAAAAAACCACTCATAATCCTACCACCTAAAGGTCGGCACTTCAACATATTGGAGTAAGTTGTTCCAGTTATCTCTCTCTCTCTCTCTCTCTCTCTCTCTCACACACACACACACACACACACACACACACACACACACATTCAGGAGTATGTGCTACAGACCCACAATGGAAAATAGGTGTTATCTCACATGCCCTTCTGACTATTAGAAACTACTAATGGACTGAAGAGGATTCTTAGACAAGGATACTGTGATGGATTAATGATGGCTGCCTTCTTTCTTTCATTCTTTCATCCTTTGTTTCTTTCCTTTTTTACTTTGTATTAAAGAACATTTCAAACGTAAAATAACATAAGCAAAATATTGTAATGAAACCCCATGTACCTATCACCTACTTCAACAGCTATCAACATTCTGCCATTCTTGTTTCATCTATATTTCTCCCTTGTTACCGTACAAAATGTCCAGCTGCTCACCGCGTGAAAGCCAAAACTCCAGAGGCGAGGTTGGGTGAAAGAAAAGCAGGTTTATTCCAAAATGCCAGTATTAAGGAATGACAGTGGACTCCCTGTCACAAAGACTGCCTTCCTCTCTCAATATCGCCAGAAGGTTTTATAGACGCGCAAGGAGGGGCAGAGCAAAGGAAGGAGAAGTTGGCCAGGCAACTTCAGGATGAGGTGCTTCCTAGTGGCTGGTCTGTCCCCGGGTCAGGAGTGAATCCCATACAGATGCAAAAAGCCCCTCCCAAGTTACCAGGCCAGGCATGGGCTTGAAGTAAACAGAACCATTGAAACTGGTATGTATAGCAAACAGAATTAATCTTAAGGTTTGGTAGGAAAGAAGGAAGGCAAAGAAAAAAATTTTCAAAAATCCCAAGTCAAACCTCAGTCAAATCGAATTACATTAGAGGTTTAAATGGCAAAAATAGGAGATATTGGGTCACATTATATCCCTTCCCAAGTGACTTGATTATTACATTTGTACTCTTATAGGTAAAAATGGCATGTGTTAAAATGTACACATTTCAACTGCATAATTTTGAAAGATGGATATATTCATGTAATCCACACCCATATCCAGAAAGTTCCCCTCACAATCAATCCTGCCCCTCCTCCACCTTGGAGGCAACGAGAATTCTGACTCTTCTAGAACTTCATACACATACACACATGAGATCCGTCCATGTTATTGTGTGATCAGTAGTTTGTTTTGTTTATTGCTACGTGTATGAATAAACCATAATTTGTTTATCCATTTTTCTGTTGATGAACATCTGAGCTATTTCTAGTTTTTGGTTATTATGAATACAAGTAATATAAACATTCTGGTGTGCATTGTGTGTTTAAATACACTTTCATTTTTATTGAATAAATACTCTGAAAAGAATGGGTCATAGAGAAGTATATGCTTAGTTTGATAAGAAACTGTCAGATTTTTTCCAAAGTGGTTGTAACCTTTTTCCACTCCACCAACAATGTATGGGAGTTCTAGTTGCTCTATACCTCATCCACATTAGGTGTCACCAGCCATTGTAAGGGGTATATTGGTGTCACGTTCTGGTCCAGTCATTAGGATGACCAAGTTCCAAGCACACACATTTCTAGCCTGAGGCCTGGTCAGGGCCTAGTGAACACAAGTGACATCCCAATGTCTATGGTGTCACAGAGGCTTCTCCCTGACCAATGAGTGGCTGGAATATGAGGACAGAGTGGGTGGGAATGAGCACTCTCTGGTGTCTTGAGAGGTACAGGTCAGCAAGACAATCAAGCCAGGCCAATTAGAGTAAAACATCATGTCCGGAAGAAGAAGCTGCCTGAACTCAAAAGCTTAAGAAGCAGACATTCTCTTACAGCACAAAAACCAAGCTGCAGTTCCCCGGGAGCGATGTGGACTGCCTCCTGCAGGGAAACCGCTCTGCCCAGCACCTGACCTTGTCCACACAGATTTTCCTCTCTGTCATTCTCAAATATGTGACCACCAACACTGTGGAACTGGTGGGCAACGAGGCACACAACTACTGCGTTCAGAGGGCAGTGGACAACCACCCCACAGCCCAGCCACCTCTCTAAGGGTGACACCAATTCTCAGCCTCATCCATTGCCAAAACCTCTCACAGAGGAGCCTCGTGCTGTTAACAGCTGCACGTGCCATTCAAGAATTTAAATACATGGGAGTGCTTTGGGATCCTCTCAATTTTTGTCACATTGAAGTTGTATGTGAGACATCCAAGAGAAGAAATTCCATAGACAGTTGAAGGAATTAGAGGGTGTGGTCAGTGTGGGGTGCTTGAATCAGTGATTTCAGAGCAGCACAGGTAACAGTGTGGGGAGTGGCCCTAGTGGGAGTACCTGGTTGAGGACAAAAGACTTCCTCATTGGCTCTGAAGATGTAAGGCCTTGTGAGGCCAGAAAGTTGGCTGAGGGCCTCCCAGGTATGTTGAATTGCTGGATTGATGGTGGTAGCTGAGGTGGAGCTGGAGACAATGAGTGGGGTACAGAGGCTTCATTTGTAACAGGGAATGCCTAAAGGTCAGAAGGTGACAGCAATGGGACTGGAGAGGGTTACATCATGACTGGCATGAATTTACCAGGGCAGAAGCTTTTACATGAAGATTGAGGAGTGATGGAGGAAAACAAAGAATACAAAAGAGAAATTATGGTTATATCAATTTCATTTATTACTTATTTAGGCCCTGCCCCTTTCCAAAAAAGGACTTGAAGTAGGGATTATTAGCTAGATAGTACTGTGATTCTTCCTGTGGAATATGCCCTATGTCCTCTTGTGGACACATAAATAGGAATGTTATATATAAGCTGCTTTCTGGCCTAAGGAATGCAATTTAAGCAGTTCTAAATGGTTATTAAATATTAACTAACAGACTTATTTGTTAATGTGTTCAATTATAAGTATAATTATCAATCTCATTCTCAGATGAAACACCAATGAGTCTAATGATCATATATTTGATAGAGCACCATAGAGTTATAAGTGGTTGAATAAGAATTTTAAAAGGTATAAGTATATTCTATGTAAATTCTGTCCCAAGTGATGAACTCAAAAGAAAATACAACTCTTATAAACATTTCCATGCACTGTATTAAGTTAAAAATAGGTGTCACACTACATGCTGTAAAAATCTGAGATTAATTTCTATGAACAGTAACGATTCACCCTCCCCTGTGAGTGTCCACATTTGAGGTTTTCACTTGCTCATCAGATACTCAAAGACCACCCTCCACTGCCTCCTGGTTTTTCCATAGAGGGCTGCTAAGAGGCTGTCCAGACAACCCGAGCAACAGAATTACATGGACTGTATCCAAGCTAGCAATTCACCACTTACTGCCATGTGATCTTGGACGTTCATTTATCCCCTCTAAGCATCAGTTTCCTCATCGTAAAATGGGAGTATTAAGAGCTCCTCCGTCTACAGGTTTTCACAAGGATTAAGTTAAGGTATGCCTGTAAACTGCAGCTTAGCACGGCGCCTAACACAGAGTACTCTTCACGAGTAGCTGCATATATCTTCTTCCATATATGCCAGGTGTTTAGGAGTGTTTCCCCAAAGGGCAGCTGGACCTGAATATTGTGTGATTGCTGGATGCTTGGGCCACTGGCTCTGAATACTATACCTTCCTAACCTCATGGGGAGACAAAAGACTGCTATGAAGATAAGAAGTCAGAGTCAGAACAGAGAGTTAGACAGTCCATACACTGCTTTTCTCTTGACTTCCCACTGCCTGATGGTAACCTATTCTCTCCCCCACCCCCGCCCTCTGCCTGCTTTCCATCATTTGTCAAAGCAGAAGGACCCAGCTAGGCCTTGGCCTGCTACACAGGAGTACTCCGAGAATGAAAGTAATAATATTGGGATTGGGCTTACTGCTCTTTGGAATATGTGCTTGTGTAAATCCAAGAAAGCTTTTTGTGCTATTATTTACTCAAGATCTAATATGTATCCTCTTCTATGGTGCTGTCCTTGTGACAACTCTATCCTGTGCTCTCTGTTTTATAAAGCTTTCCCACTTTGGCTAGTGAGAATACAAAATATTCTCAGCCCTATGGGACCTTCGGAAATTGTTCAGCCTCGTACTTTACAGTGATTCGATTTCCTGTGTCTGATATTTTCCTCTCATGCATGCACAGTAGTAATAAGCCGAAGACTCAAGGGAACACCTCTGCAGATCTCTAGAGTTTTCTCCTTGCCACTCTCTCTTCCAGGTACTCTGCCCCATGATTTACCAGCGGCATTGTCCTCCCTGAATTTTAATCTTTGACTCCTCAATTCAGCGACACCACCAGACCGTGCTTGGCGCCCCTTCCCTCTGCACCGCTGCTTGGAAACACCTCCCTGTAATACATGGGGGAAATTGGAGGGATCACTGCATTTATTTCTTTTCCCATTGTGATAGTAGTCCTGTGCTCCCTGTTGTCCAGCTTGAGAACAATTGATTCATGTATTTTAATGCAGTTTTCTAGTTGTTTAAGCCAGGCGAGTAAATGTGATCCTTATTACTCTATCGGGGATGACTGCAGAAGTCTTGCAAATTTCATGGTTTCTTGTTTCCTGCTGATCTTTTAAAGCTTTCCTGTTTTTCTTCAAGCACAGTAATCATAGCTATTTTATAGTTGATTACAGATTGTTCCAATTTCTCAAGTCTTTGTTCATTATTATTTTTCTATTGTTGCATAACAAATTACTACAAATTTAGTCACTTAAATCAACAGTCAATTATTAGCTCACAGTTCTGGCAGAATTCTGTGCTTGGGGTTTTCACAAGGTTAAAATCAAGGTTTTAGGTATTATGTCTCAAAAGAATTAAAAATAAGCATTCCTGGTTGAATGGAGTACTTGGTGTGCTGGGTGTTTGGGCAGCAAGTGGGGACTGGCTACAGGAGCTGGGGGTGTGGGATGCTGGAGGCATGAGCTCTGAGGCCGGTGTGGGGCTCCAGGGACCTGAGGTGAGGGTCTCGGGCAGGGTGCCAGCACTGGGACTCTCAGTGGGCTTTGAACCACGTTAACCTTGTTGAGAGTGCCTGTGGGGAGTCCAAGCACTCCATGGCCAAGGCCTTGCGCTTGGAGTGTGCAAAGCCAAAGGTCCCACTGACTGTTAACCATCATGCTGGCGCTGTACCTGGATTATCACATTTAACCTTCACAAAGTGGGTGCCACTAGTAGTACCCTGGTCCTTAAAGAAGACGTCAATGCTACTTGCAAAAATAACATATATATATATATATATATATATATATATATATATATATATACACACACATATACATATATATATATATATATATATATATATATATATATATATATATACCGGGGGTGCCAAAATAATGTATACAAGTGGAGACTTTGGTCAACGTTGCTCAAGCAGTAGTTCTCTGTAATCAGAAGTGTCTAGATGCTGATGGTAACCACTTTGAGCACCTCTTGTAATTACAGAAGTCAAACTTGACTTGCATTCATCTTTTGTTATTGGTATATATTGAATACTACAATTTTAATACAGTTTTCCTTTTTTAAAATGTGTATACATTTTTTGGCACCCTCTGTGTGTGTATGTATTTAATTATAGTTGACATTCACAAGCATTTCTTTTGACCCAGCAATTCCACTTCTAAAAAGTTTATCACAAGAAAATAAACATGAATTTATATTAAAATTTACAATAAAGAAAAACAGTAAACAACCCTAATGCCCAACAATTGGAAACTAGTTAAAAATATGTATGGTACATGCATACAATTGAATAATGGGATATAATATATTATTATATATAATAATGAAATATATATTCACTATGTAATAATGAGATATATATTCACTTATTCACATTCATGTTCTAAACATATTTTATGGCATAAATTGTGTCATTTTAAATTTAAAAACAAGTTACAAAATCATATATATATAACATGCTCTTATTTTTGTAAAAAATAAGATAATGGATAAAAATGAATTGAGATATATATATATATATTCTCAAGTTAATACCGTGTTTCCCCAAAAATACGACACAGCTGGACAATCAGTTCTAATGTGTCTTTTGGAGCAAAAATTAATATAAGACCAGGTCTTACGTAATATAATATGATATGATATGATATGCTATGATATGATATTATATAATACCAAGTCTTATATTAATTTTTGCTTCAAAAGACATATTAGAGCTGATTGTCTGGCTGGGTCGTATTTTCGGGGAAACACAGTAGTAGTTATCCCTGAGCAATGGGGTTGGGAATAACTTTATTCTTTTTCTTTGTATTTTTCTAAATTTTCAAAATTCCACAGTGAACATATATCATTTTTGTAAATATAAAAAAACAGATATTATTTAATTTATTTAAAAGATCTGGTATTGTGGACCAATATAGTGGTTGCTTCAGAGCATAGGACTCTCACAATGGATGGCTGCTGGCCCAATTTTTGAATCTTTACAGACCCTGGGATATCTATGCCAAAGGGCAGGTAATAAATGATAGATATTGTACTTTCTTGTCTTCTTGTAGGCAGACCAGTCTTCTCTGTTTCGTAAGGGGGAGGCTTAATGGGGTACTGATAATTTTGTTTGGAGCTCAATTAGTCTTATAATAAAGATAAAGTCCTTCCAGAGTCTGCTAGTAGGTTGTCTCTCAGTCTTACTTTTCACTGCTGCTGAGCTTTCATCTTTTTATTTGCCTTTGTTAGTGTTTTAGGGGGATGCTATATGAGACTGTAATAGAGATTCTTGCCTGAAGTCTTTTTAAAACTGAACATAGAGGAAAAATTATATCTGTTGATCTACAATTTCATTGTCATATATATGATGGCATCTTGAATAGGTATTTTTTCTTTTATAATAATACGAAATGGATATATATATATATATATATATATATATATATATTCCTCCTACTTCATGGTCATTTTTGGAAGCTGGGCATGGATTCCTGACATATTGGGGAAAACTGTTTTGTTTTTTGTATTTATCCCAGATCTCTGAAACAGAGGACATGTAACCCACCCCTAGATGTAAAAGGAAGGAATGCGACAGGGACTAGGTTTTGGGAGCAACAAGTTTTGTCATTTCCAAAAAAATCACCTCTAGAGGCAGAGACCACTTTGGCTCCGGTTTTCTGAATTGGGACTCAGAGGTATTTTCTGAAAATGGAACATTATTAGGAGCTCAAATAGAAGACCCTGGAATCAGTTCTAGCCTTTTAGTCTGCGGGAACTTGGGACACCTTGCAGCTGTTAATGTGCGTGGGGTAAAACCCCCCTGAAAATTTGATTACACCTGTGTAGAAGTTAAGGTCACTGAAAGAAAAAAATAACTGTACATAGATCCCACTTTTAACATATTATGTGTTGATAAAAGCACTCTTTAAATTTTGCTGCTAAAGTGGTATCAATATAGAGGGACAGGTACATCTACTTACATGCAGCTTTTCTAGAGATTGGGAAGTGAGGCTCTTTTAGAAGGACACTGCAATTTTCTCCTAATATAATTTCCTTGACACTTCTTTTGAATTGCATATTTGCTTTGAATTCCAATATCTTACACATGTTACTCTGTACATGCACCATTGAGTTATACAGTTTTATGTTTAAAATGGAGCAAATTAAAAAATGTGAAAATTATCATTCAAAAATAATGATGTAGCTCTAGACAGGGATTGTGGTTGAGTTTTTGTGTGTCTTTGAATTAGTCACACCCAAATTAACAAACCTGAAAAATCCTGAAAGCCAGTATGAGATTTTTTTTTTCAGCTTGAAGAAGGCTTGGAGATCATCTAAACCTAATTCCTTATTTGATAGAAGAAAAAAGTAAGGCTTATTAAGATTAAATATGTAACCTAGGATCATATAGCAGAGTCTTAAAATCACTCTCTCCAGTGTTTTTATGAAATAATTAAATGTACAATATGTAACCTGCAGAGGACACCATTGCAGTTGTCCTATAATAAAATCCTGTACTCATTTGTAGAGCATCTATTTTCTTTCTGTGAAGAAAGAATCAGAGCATCAACTGCTTCTGCTGTCCCTTAGCTAAAAATTTAGCTCAGATTTTTCTAAAAAGCCTATTTGGTAATGGCATAAAATCACAACCATTAGGGATGAGTCACTCTACACTCCAGCAAATTTTTATTGAGATTCATTTGTGCCAATCAAGGGTAATGGGCTGACCATGAGCAATGATATCGGCTAATGTGATCAAGTTATAAGAGTGGTGGTGCTTTTACTAACAAGCCAATTTGTTATAAAATAGACCCCCTCAACTCCCGTGCTACCCTCTATAGACCTGTCAATCCTTCCAAATCCCTAAGGCCTATGCTTCCTAAGCTTTGACCGTAGCCAGAAGAAACTAAAAACGATTTTGTAATTCTTTCACGAAAATCCTTCTGGCATTCAGTGTCTTGTTAGGCATCTAAGCAGCAGATAAATCTCAGCTCCATGAAATCTGTTTGGCTCTGCCTCTAATGGAGATGAAACTAAAGAAAAAGACCATCGATTTCTGATACCATCATAATTTCCTACAAAATTATGTGAATATATTATTGTCATTCTGATATGTACCCCTCTGGCTATTTCTTTTTGGAATTTTAGAGAATAGTTACTAATAGACTTCCTTGGGAATGACCTGGTTGTCTGATGATGACTCACTTTTCCATACAATCTCTGCTTTTCAGAATTCATTTATTGCCCCCAATTCTACAAGCACTGCCACCCCCATGTCCTCCCCCACTTTTCAACCTAAAAGTGCAACAGTGACATCAAACCAATATACAGTTCATTTGATTTAGTCTTGAATACATGTGTGCATACTAGAAATAGTTAAGAGGCCAGTTTGGATTAAAGACAGTTTGATATTTCTGAATGCTTTGGATGAAAAGTAGCAAAACATTTTGTGTGTGGAGTGCCTTTATGCT
This sequence comes from Rhinolophus sinicus, assembly GCF_057876585.1. Lineage (NCBI taxonomy): Eukaryota > Metazoa > Chordata > Mammalia > Chiroptera > Rhinolophidae > Rhinolophus > Rhinolophus sinicus. The sequence continues at coordinate 99,931,338 of NC_142518.1, forward strand.
TCCAGAAGAATTTCAAATCCATTGTTTCATTCAATACTCAAAACAGCACTGTGAAGTTCACAGCACAGGTATTAGCACCCTCATTTTACATGCGAGGAAACTGAAACTCAGAAGGGTTGAATGATTTTCCCCAGCTTACTCGTGGAGCAAGTCTTGTAGTAGAGACTAGTACCTACATATCTTGACTCCTACCTAAATGACTTTTCTTCTACATGCAGCTGAAATGGTTCACTGTTTAGGCAAATTGTCATCATTATAATGGGAATTAGGCAATTTGCACTAATGAATATAACAACATTATTTAAATGAACTTTACCATGACTTATAACTAAATGATCATCCCTAAAGTGTTTGAAAACAGTTAATGAAAATCCTGTTATTATAAAATTATTGCTGAGATATTTCGAAGTGTGAACAGAAAAGTGAAGGAGTCAGAGGATTCAAGGTAATATATAAAATGGTAGAAAACAGTCCATTATTCTCTGATCAAAAGTTGACCTTTTAAAAATGAGAGCATGAGGTTAACACAGTTACCATTTAGCATAGTCAAGCTGGTGTTTCTAGTGGTGAGTACAAGTTCATGAAAATTGAAGAACAAAGCATTTTCACTCTTTCATAAGACATGTGTGCCCTCTCTGCTTCTACCTCACTTAATTGTAAGTCGTGTATCTAGCAAGATGGCTCTATTTGGAAGCTTTTATTTTCTGATACTTTTAACTCCAGGGAAATATATCTCACCCACTGCTGCCGGTATTGAGCTTGTAACCTCCTCCTCTTCTCTTATGTATTAGTCATATCTCTCACTCCTCACACTTAGCATGCTACCTTTCAATATGGGGGGGCAATAGAATGTACTTGTCAAAAACATGGATTTAGGAGGCAGATTTTGTGAGGTTTGACCTTATCAATTACTGCCCTCACCACTTTCTAGCCAGGTGATCTTGAACTCTTTACTCAGGGTCATTGATTCCTCATCTGTACAAAGGTGGTCATGTACTAATCAATAGGTGGCTGAAGGTTGCACATAGCAGATGTATGGCTGAGACAGTGCAGGGATTAACACTGAAAGTAGCTCAGTTGATTATTAAACCAGATTGTTTATATTGAAGAAGGATGGGTTGTTTAAATTGTTGCTGTCGTCTTAAAGGTGGCACCCAGAGAAGAATGAAGTCCTCTAGAGTGGTCTGACAAATGTGGAGTAGAGAGGCACTCATCTCTCCCATTCAAGATACTAAATATCCATTAAGGCAATCCAAGTGGGTATTACTTTTGTAATATTTGAACTGCGGACTTATACTGAGATAGGTTTTGAGTATACCTAAGTCTTGTACCATAAACAGATCCTCTTTTTGGTCTATTAAAATGGAAACTTACATTGACAGATTTTTCTGGCACTAAACTATTCTTTTATAAGCTAGAGCTGGGGTTGACCTTGTTTGGTCATGATGGATTATTTTCTCTTGTACGTTTAAGTTCAGCTAGCTAATATTGTGTTAAGAATTTTTATATCAATAGTTTTTTAAGTTAAAAATGTGTGTCTTAATAGTTTAGTGGTTACCAGAGGGTAAGAGGGGGAGGGGAGTGGTAGATGAGGGTAAGTGGGATCAAATATATGGTGATGGAAGGAGAATTGACTCTGGGTGGTGAACACACAACGGGATTTGTAGATGATGTAATACAGAATTGTACACCTGAAATCTATGTAATTTTACTAACCATTGTCACCCCAATGAATTTAATTTAAAAAAATGTGTGTCTTTTAAAATACTTAACTGGTTTTGGTATCAGGCTATGAGAGCTTCATAACATGAGATTGTCTGCAAAAATTTGTGTAAGATAGGGGTTACCTAGGCATTGAAAGTTCGTATTGTTTTTTGTATTTCTTTTTCTGAGATTTCATTGTTAGTATATAGGAAGGCAATGGACTTTTGTGCGTTGATTTTGTAGCCAGCAACTTTACTGTATTCGTTGATTGTTTCTAATAGCTTTTTGGTGGAGTCTTTAGGGTTTTCTATATATAGCATCATGTCATCTGCAAAGAGTGATAATTTAACTTCTTCATTCCCAATTTGGATGCCTTTTATTTCTTTCTCTTGCCTGATTGCTCTGGCGAGGACTTCCAACACTATGTACTAACAATTGTCACCCCAATAAATTTAATAAAATAAAATTAAAAAGAAAAAAAAAAAGAAAGTTCATATAACACGGCTATCAAACCATTTGGAACTGATGCTCATTTGAAGGGAAGTTTTTTGGTGACCATTTCACTTCTTTAATGTGATTAACTTAAGTTTTTTATATTTTTGTGCCAGTTTTGGCATTTTATGTTTTTCTAGAAATTGATTCAACTTGTGTCGGTTTTAAAGTGTTATTTATTAGTGAATATTTCTCTTACTACGTATCCAATGGATAGATCTAATTTTCTTCTTTCATTTTTTCCACTGGTGGTTTCAAGGTTTTACATTTTATTTTCTCATTTTTTTATTTTTTTTAAGGATTTTTTTCCAAGTCAAGTTGTTGTCCTTTCAATCTTAGTTGTGGAGGGTGCTGTTCAGCTTCAAGTTGTTGTCCTTTCAATCATAGTTGTGGAGGGCGCAGCTCAGCTCCAGGTCCAGTTGCCGTTGCTAGTTGCGGGCGGCGCACCCCACCATTCCTTGCAGGAGTTGAACCGGCAACCTTGAAAAGGAGGCTGTGTTTGCCACTGCCATTTTTTGAAACCATTTTTACCCTCCAGCATTAAGCTAGTGACCTGCTAGCATCTGCCTGAAGATTTGCTAGTGTTAGACCCATATGCTTCTAGATTTTATTGGGGAAGGGGAACAGGACTTTATTGGGGAACAGTGTGTACTTCCAGGACTTTTTTCCAAATCAAGTTGTTGTCCTTTCAATCTTACTTGTGGAGGGTGCAGCTTAGTTCCAGGTCCAGTTGTCACTGCTAGTTGCAGTGGGCACAGACCACCATCCCTTGCGGGAGTCCAACCGGCAGCCTTGTGGTTGAGAGGATGCGCTCCAACCAACTGAGCCATCCGGGAGCTCAGTGGCAGCTCAGCTCAAGGTGCCGTGTTCAATCTTAGTCGCAGGGGGCAGAGCACACCATCCCTTGCGGGACTCAAGGAGTTAAACCAGCAACCTTGTGGTTGAGAGCCCACTGGCCCATGTGGGAATCGAACCGGCAGCCTTCGGAGTTAGGAGCGTGGAACTCTAACTGCCTGAGCCACCAGGCCAGCCCACATTTTACTTTTATTGGTTTCAGATATCTCTAAATTTACATAGATATAAGCCTAGACTGATAAGGGGAAGTATTTAAGAGCTGAATTTCCCAATGCTGGATAGAAAGTTCCTGGACCCTGTGACTGTTGGGACTATGCAAGATTCTCACATACAAAGTTAGGAATTGGCAGGCTTTTTCACAGTGGTACTTGCACAGATGCAAGTGACTGACCCCTAAGCATCACAGCTATCCAAGGGGTATCCTGGTGGCCAAGTTTATCCCAGAAGGAGTGTACACTGTGAGAACTGACTGTATTTGTATGTATCGTGTGGTTTAAGTATTTCCATAATGACTACATTGGGTTAAAAGCCAGGCAGCTTTCCCCAAATTTTTGGATTATGTGAGCTTCAACAATTTTATGGAAAAAAATGATTGTGTGGAACCTCACAATAATGCCTGAGATTTAATTTCTCACTAAATTTGGCGGTAAGGGCTCAGCTAAGTTTAATTTGGATTTTTGAAAAAATAAAGAAATGCTCTGTTATTTTCACCTGAGGACCATGGAGCAAGTTTATATGATGTGTATATGTAGGATAGATGATAGATAGATAGATAGATAGATAGATAGATAGATAGATAGATAGATAGATAGATAGATGATAGATAGATAGATAGATAGATAGATAGATAGATAGATAGATAGATAGATAGATAGATCTAGCCTTCCTTCTATGGGCTTCCATTGCATTAATAGCCTGTTTCAGTTTGTTCATTATTTATGTTCTTATATTCTTCTCTTACCTGCCCAACTAAGTCTTAAGTACCTCAGTCATTAACATTTTCTTCTTTTCCTGCCACTGATTATAGCCTTCAGCCTTTCCTTCTCTAATCATGTGTTATCTGTATAATGGTTATTCTCATGGTCATGTACATAATGAGGGAAGAGTGTAGCAGCTCCCTGTAGTATCTTCCAAATCTAATGTCCTAGAATTTTGTGGTTATACTGATGAAGAGCAGGTATTCAAAAAACCATGTTGATTTAGTTATTGCTTATTGGCAGGGTAAGCTGGATGTGAAATATCATTAGCAACCTCTTCATGCAAATATCATGTTCCTCATAGTAAGCTGGGAGAGAAATATGTGGGCTTCCACAATGACAGCAATCCACATTACTGAGCAGAGAGACTCCTCAGAGAATGAAACTAGGCCTCAGATCTGAAAGTCCCTTAATGATTGAACATCATCTGTGAGGTACTGTGTTCAGTGCTTGGGGCTGAAGAAATATATTAGTCTGAATAAGCTCAGTTAGGCTGCAGAAGCTACCTCAAAATATGAGAGGATTAAAACAATAACAATGTATTTTCCATTCATGCTAAATAGCCATCATATGTTGGCTGGGGGAAATTTCCTGCAGGCCCATGTTGAGGGAAGTTTCACCTCCGCGCTTCCATAATTGCTGAGCCAGAAAAAGAGAATGTGGTGGATCATATCTTAGTTCAAAAATTTTCACGTGGAAGTGACAACTATTCTTTCCACCCACATTTAATTAACCGACAAGTGATGAGGCTGGACTTCACTTCGAAGGGACAAGGAAGTGTCACTCACTTCCTACCATTTCTGGAAGGAGAATCAGAAATATCCTGTGAATAGCTCTAATGACTGCCATATTTGATGATGAATCTGAGATAATGTATACCTTCAAGGAGCTCTAAATTTATAATTCATACCCACAAATAACTACAGAACAGGCGGAACATAATAAATGCTGAAAGAGAGATGAAATAAAGTATTGTGGGGCTTTAGAGGAGGAAGATATCTATTTGGCCATGGTGGTCTGAGACTATACCATTTCTTTCTATCACGGTACCACTTTTACTTCCAGTTTGTGGGATCAAATTAATCTTTATGGAGATCATGTCCATTATCTAGATATGGACTTCAGATACTTCATGCTATATATAAGCACAAAAATTTCTAGGTGCACTGCATAGAAAAGGTAAAAATAAATGTGAGATAGAGTTAGAAGATCCATCAGTCATCGGGCTTGATCTATGATTTAGCTTAGGAAAGAGAATAAATTTTTGATTCATACAAGTATACAAGTCATTCCAACTGCTGTTATTGTGATTATTCTGGAGTCTCCATCTATTTCACACTTTCTTCCGAATACCTGGACTCGTATCTGAAATGAGTCCCATCAACACTGGCAAAATGAAAGTGAATTTCATAGTAAACTTTTCAGGGGTGGTAGGTAGACCTTGGACATCATAACTGATTACAATTTGAAGCTATCTATTTGCAGTACAAGTTCTCTGAATTACTGCTCAATTTCTTTTAATCATGCTCTGAGAAATGCTCAGTGGATTTGAATTAAGACATATTTTATTTATTCATTTATCAATGATGGGGCTATTAGAATGTCAATTCCAAGCTTCGTTATATGTGTAGCTTCTTAGACGGTTTTCCATTTGTATTTGTGGATTTCTAATTGTTTCATTATTTTGTAACCCTTGATAATCCTTAGCTGAGCACCCAGACAATTCCTGTTCTTCAGTTCTGATTGAGGCCATTTTACTTAGTTCAAATTACCTTGACAACACATGAGTGGACCCAGCTTCATAGCTCATGGAATTCCAATTTGAGATTCAGCGTTTGCCTCTCTAGAGTTAACTTGAAATACCCAAGTTCCTCTATGCCACCCTCAGATGCATATTCTTGGTACTATGTGTTTGTGTATATATGATCCTCAGATAGATGCAAAAAAAAAGAAAACTTCCCAGGAATTTCTATAGCCATTCTATTTGGCTGTGCTAAAGTTTATATTTATTAGATCTTTATGTAATTTAAGGAGAAGGATGGGAGATCTAAAAGCTTAAAGGAGCATTTTGATGACAGCTGAGAGAAATCCTTGTTACTTTGTACCTGATACAGTTTTATTGTTCTCAAATTGTATGAGCTATCTTTATACCGTAGGTTAATTTTTATAAAAAACTACATATCACTAATTTAGTTTCATTGCCTCTCGTGATTCTTAGGGGTGACCTCCCTTCTTTTATTGAGAAAATAGAAGCAATCCGAAGAGAATTTACACATCCTCCCACTGCCATATCTACTAACCTAACTTGATTGTACACAAACACACTGCCTCATTCTTTTTTTCCTAACAGCAACCCTTCCACCTTGTATAGGATCCCTACGCAATGATTACAATCAGCATCCCTCTTCACCACATCATTTATGCTGATGAGAATTATTTGGGGGCAAACAGGAAAAACAAACATGCTATAAAATCTGCCCATTAAAAAAAAAAAGAAACCCTTCCTAGACTTTACAACCAGCCTTCCCACTCCTCCACCCACTTATTAGTTATCTATTGGTGTGTAACAAGTTCCCCCAAACATAGCAGCTGAAAACAATAGGGATTCTCTCACAGTTCAAGTGTATCAGGAAGTTGAGAGCAACTTAGTTGGTGGCTCTAGCTCAGGTTCTCTCATGAGGTTGTGATCAAGCTGTCAGCTGGGGCTGCAGTCCCAGCTCTCCCAACGCTGAAGAATTCACTTCCATGTTCACTCACCAAGTTATTGGCAGGCCTTGGTTTCTCGTAGGCTATTAGAGTGAGGTCCTTAGTTGCTTGCCTCATCACTTGGTCCTCTCCATAGAGATGTGGAATTGCAGGTTGCTTCAACCAGTGCCAGTGTTCTGAGAGACAGACCAAGAGAAAGAGAGAAGGCAAGAAAGCTACAGTCTTTATGTAAATTAATCTTCCAGAAATGACACCCTATCACTTCTGCTGCATTCTATTCTTAGGAGTGAGTCATTAAATCCAGCCGGAACTAAAGGGGAGAAGATTACACAGGGGTGTGAATATCGGGAGTCAGGGAACCATGGGGGAGTAGTTTAAAGACTGACTGCTCTACTCCCCTACATACTGCCATAGTCCTCTGCTTTCCTTCCTAGTTAAACTCCTCAAAACAGTAGTCCATACTCGCTATCTTCATTTTCTCATCTCCCACACGTATAAGGTTTTACCCTCTCTGCTCCATTGAAACAACTTTCACCTTGCCAAATCTAATGATTCATTCTCAGTCCTTATATTAAGGATTTATCAACAACATTGGACACAGTTAATCATAGTCTCCTTCTTGAGACACTTTCTTCGTTTGGCTTTTAGGATTCCATAATCCTTTGGTCCTGTTGATACTCCACTGGCTTTTCCTTATCAACCTTCTTTGTTGGTTTTCCCTCCAATTTCATCCAATTTCTAAATGTGCACGTCTACAAGAATTTACTCTGAGGCCTTCTAATCTAGATTGTATCATCCAGACTCACATCAAATAAGCACCTAAATTTTAAAATGACCCAAATAAGACCCTTGATTTCTACTCACAAAATTGGTTTCCCCAGTGTTCCCCCATCTCATTGAACATCACCATCATAAACCAGATTGCTTAGGTAAAGATCCTAAGTGTCTTTGTGGCTTATCTCTTTCTCTTCATACCCAGATTCAGTGTTTCAGCAAATTCAGTGTACTCAAATTTCAAATATATCCCAAACTCAACCCCTACTCAGCATTTTAGTGCAACATACCAAAACTTATGAGATGAACCTAGAGCAATGCTTAGAGGGAAATTTACAGCTGTAAATGCCTAATTTCTATCTCTTTATTGATATTCTCTTCTTGGTGATACATGGGTCTCCTGGTTTTCTTTGGTTCTTTGTCCCCACTTTCCTTCAGATCTTGAGCAAATTTAAAATAGTTGATTTAAAGTCTACTAAAGTGCAATATCTGTGCTTCTTCAGGGACAGTTTCTACTGACTACTTTTCTTCTTGTTTGTGGGCCATACCTTTTTGTTTCTTTGCATGTGTCATAATTTTTTGTTGAAAACTGGGCATTTTATATCATATAATGTGTCAATGCTGAAATCAGATTCCTCCTCCTCCCTGAGATGTGTTATTTTTGCTGTTTGTTGTTGTGTGCTCGTTTCGTCACTTTCCTGAACTATTTCTCTAAAGTCTGTGTTTATTATGAGTCAATTCTTTGTTGTGTGCAGCCACTGCATGAAGTCTCTTCTCCATTAGATTATTGGTCAACTGATGTGTGGACAAAGATTTCCTCAATGCTTGGAACTAAAAGTCTTCCACTGTTAACCAAGGGTCTCTGCTTTCACATTGATGCATGCTATCCACACTCAAGCAGTTAGTTTACAGCTCTACTTTAGTCTTTACTTCCTGCTTGTGAAGAGCCTTAACTTCAACCCAAGGTGAGATCTTGAGCCCCTCGAAGTCTGTAGCTACCCCATCCTGACAACCAAAACAAAGCTCATATTCTTTTTTAAAAAAATTATTTTTAAGTGTGTTACTCCAGGACCCATCAGCTCCAAGTCAAGTAGTTGTCTTCAACCTAGTTGTGGAGGGTGCAGCTCGAAGTGGCCCATGTGGGGATTGAACTGGCAACCTTGTTGTTAAGAGCACTATGCTCTATCCACTGAGCAAACCGGCCACCCAAAGCTCACATTCTTATCTTGCAAAAGTTCAGTCAGTATATACTCTCACTGATGCTTCACCCAATGCAGTTCCTTTCCTTTCTAAAATTTTATCACTATCATTGTTCTATTTTTTTCTGCCTCATTCCTCTCCCTTTTTTCATTAACTGTCACTTATTTCAAGTTTTCCCTCATTTTTCCTCTGTCACTTCTATAACAGGTCCACTTTTATTTTTCTTAACTATTTATTAGTTTATCCTCTTTTATTTCCTTGTTTATTATAATGTCACTTGAAAATAATGATTCACTCATTCCTTCATTCAACACATATTTATTCAGTACCTACTTTGTGCCAGATATTATTCTTCACACTGAGGATATGTCCCCAGCTAAAGAACAAGAAAGACAATAACTATACCTTCACAGCAGAAAAAAAGATAATGATCGAACAAAACCTTCTACAATATATCAGGTGGTGATAAGTGTTATGAGAAAAAAAATCAAGCTGAGAAGAGGATATTGAGTGATAGTGGCAGAGATAGGTTGCAATTTTAGTAGGGTGGTTCAGGAAGGATGCTCTGATAAAAATGATATTTGAGAAGAGACTAGGAAGAAGTTGGGAATAAGGCATGCGCAGATCTTGATCTGGGTAAACAATGTTCCACATAGAAAGAACAGCAGATGAAAAGTGCTGCCCTAAATGAGAAATGAGTCTGATATTTTCAAGGAACAGTAAGGAGGCCAGTGTACCTTGTGTGGCGTGAACAAGAAGGAGAGAATTAGGAGATGAGGTCAGAGAAGTAGTGAGGGTGGCAGTATGTGTATAACCTTGTAGAATTTTGACTTCTACTCTGAGTATTAAATAATTTCAATGAAAAAGGTGACATGACCTGACTTAAGTTTTATAATATTTACTGTGGCTACTAGGTAAAGAATAGACTGATGGGGAAGGATGGAATCTTGGAAACTAGTAGAGAAAAGGTTATAGTCTAGACAAGAGGTGATAATGTTGGCTATGACTAGGGTAGTTGTGGCAGAGATGCTAGGAAATGTTCAGATTGGGGTATATTTTTAAGGTAGAACTGATAATAGTTACTCACAGGCTGGATGTAAATTATGAGAAAAACAAGATCAAGAGTAGAGTGAAGTAAAATTTCTCTGTTTGGGGCCTGAATGATTGGGTTAATGGCCTAGCCATTAAGCAGATGGGGAGTCTGGGGAAGGATCAGGTTTGGGGGTGGGAAAGGAACCAAGGGTTCTGCCTTGTACACATTAAGTTTGACTTTCCAAGTAAACATTCTAGTGGAAATGTCATGCAGGCAGTTCAAAAATACAAATAATGAGTTCAGGGACAAATCTGAGTTAGATATATAAGTTTGGAATTCATCTATTTGCAGATGTAATTTAAAGCCATTGGGTTGGATAAGATCATTGTACAATTTTGTGTATGAAGGCAAGACCTTAAAGTCTGAGCCCTGGGATACTCCAATGTGTATAGGTCATGAAAATGAGAAAGACCCAGCAATGGAGACTAAAAGGAGTGACCCATGGGTAGAAAGACAATCAAGAGCAACTGGTGTCACAGGAGGCAACAAAAGAGAGAATCTCAAGAAGGAAAGATTAGCTCGTATTTTCTAAGATTCATATCACTTATTTGTTTTGTATTGTCTAGAAATGCCAATAGTGATAATATATTAACAGTTAAAATCCATTAAGTACTTAGTATGTATTTGGCATATATTAAGCACTTTACATGCATTATATAATTTAGTTTTCATATTAATCTTCAGTCTAAGTAGAAATTATCCCCATTTTTCAGATGCAAATCTGAGGGTCAGATAAATTACATTACTTGGTTAAGATTTCACAGCTTGTAAACCTTGGATCAGGATTTCAACCCAGGAGGTCAGAAGTCAAAACTGGTGTTCTTAAACAGTACGCCATTTTGCCAAAGTAGTGTTAATTATTAGTGATGTTAGCAGTTGTCATTATTGGCTTTGAAATACCTCTTACATTTATACATTGAGTATGATACTGGCTATTGGCACATAAATATAAATATATTCGATGATTGAGAGATAGAGAGATAGACAGAAAAATAGATACAATCATGCTATGGAAATATTAAAAAATGACCTACATGTAATTTAGTAAGAATTTTTATTAGGAATAAATGCCAAAATTGTTTTTAGAAGCCAATTTGGGGCTTTTCAAGGTAAATATTGACAAGATTATTTTAAAATGTATATGTAAAGTACCGTATAGGGAATATAGTCAGTGGTATCGTAATATCATGTTTCCCTGAAAATAAAACCTAGCCAGACAATCAGCTCTAATGCATCTTTTGGAGCAAAAATTAATATAAGACCCAGTATTATATTATATTATATTATATTATATTATGTTATGTTATGTTATGTTATGTTGTTATATTATATTATATGACCTGGTCTATTATAGTAAAATAAGACCAGATCTTATATTAATTTTTGCTCCAAAAGACACATTAGAGCTGATTGTCCAGCTAGGTTTTATTTTCGGGGAAACACAGTAGCTATGTACAGTGTTAGATGGGTAGTAGACTAGAGGTTATCACTTTGTGAGGTGTATAAATGTCTAATTGCTATGTTGTTTTGTACACCTGAAACTAATTTAAAAAAATGAGGTGTGAATATTTAAATTAAAAAATTTATTACAGTAAAAGACACATTGTCATTAATCCCTCTCAGAATACTCTCCCTCGCTTTGAAGCGAGGGGGAGTATTTTGATGGGAATTAATGGCAATGTGTCTTTTACTGTAATAATTTTTTTATATAAACATTCACCGTAATTTTTGATCATTCCTCATAAATCAAATGTATGCGGAAATTCAAAAAATCTAGAACAGCTAAAGCAATTTTCAATAAGAACAAAGTTAGAGAACTTACTTCATCTAATTTTACAACTTAATAGAAAGTTACAGTAATCAAAACAGTGTGGTATTGGTGTAAAGATATAGACATATAGATCAATGAAACAAACTAGAGAGTCTAAAAATAGACCTATACATATAAGGTCAATTGATGTTTGACAAAGGTGGAAAGACAATTCAGAGGAGAAAGGATAGCCTTTTAGACAGATTGTACTGAAACAACTGGATGCAAAACCAATATGATGCTTTTCTTATACTATATAAAAATTAACTTAAACAGCATTATAGACCTAAATCTGAGATCTAAAATTATAAAATTTTCAGAAGAAGATATGGGAGAAAATCACTGTGACCTTGCGGGCTAGGCAAAAATTTCTTAAATAGGACACAAAAGTGCATGAATCATAAAAAAAATTTGGAAACTTTGTCTTTATCAAAATTAAAAAGTATTGTTCTTCAAAACACATGGTTAAGAAACTGAAGAGGAAAGCCTCACATTTGGAGAAATAGTTGTAAAACGTACTGTTAAAACTCTTGTATACATAATGTATAAAGAACTCTTACAACTCTACAATAAGATAACCAAATGAAAATGGGCAAAAGATTTGATCAGATACTTCACAAAAGAAGATATATGGATGGTCATTAAACACATGAAAAGATGCTCAGCAGCATTAGTCATCAAGAAAATGCCAATTACCAGAGGGTAAGGGAGGGTTGGTATAAAAGGGTCAAATATATGGTGATGGAAGGAGAACTGAATCTGGATGGTAAACACACAATGCAATAGATAGATAATGTATTATAGAATTGTACACTCGTAACCTACATAATTTTACTAACCAATGTCACCTCAACAAATTTAATAAAAATTTTAAAAAAGAAAGAAAATGCCAATTAAAACCATAAAGAAATTCTACCACACTCCATTAGAATGGCTCAGATTTACAAAAAGATGGTAAATGACAACTGCAGCAGTCACACATTGATGGTCAGAATATAAAATAGTATAACCACTTCGGAAAACAATTTAGAAATTTCTTAGTAAGTTAAACATACACTAACCATGACTCAGCAATCCCACACCTACATTTTTATCCAAGAGAAAATCATACATCTGCACATAGACTTATACAAGAATGTCCATAGCAACGTTGTTGGTAATTGCCAAAAAACGATATAAACAATCCAAATATTCATTAACATATCAGGACATGGAATAAAAAGCAATGAAAAGGAATGACTTACTAATACAAGATACATCATAAATAAACATAAAAAATATTAGGCTGAACAAAAGAAGCCAGACACAAAGAGTACATACTGTATTATTCCATTTATATGGAACTATAGAAAAGACAACATAATCTATGGTGACAGAGAACAGGGCAGCAGTTGCCTGGAGTTTGTGCTGGGTGTATTGACGGTGGGAGAAATTGACAGTGATGGGACCATGATGGGACTTTGATGGCACAAAGACACTTTTGGGGATAATAGAATATATCTTAGTTGTGGTGGTTATTATATGAATGTATACATTTGTTAAAACTCAACAAATTATACACTTAAAGTTGTATTTCATTGCAGATGAATAATTCTTCAATAAACTTTACTTTTTAGAAAGACAACATATTTTGGTATTCATGGAGTTAATCATATGATTTTTCCTGTAAATTATTAATTCAAGAAATCTAGTAATAAATTTTCTAGTATTTAACTTTTTTGAATTTCTGAAGTAAAGCACACTTTGTTATGGCATTCATTTACTATGACATTCATGACATTACATTTTGTAGACTTCAGGTTTTAGGGTTTCATTCAAGTCTTTGGCATCTATTTTCATAAAATGAGTCAATGATTTTGTGTTCCTGTTATCTTTGTCAGATTTTAATGTCATGGTCATTGTAAATAAATTCAAAAGCATTTTTGGAACAACTTTATATCAGAGATATGCATGTATTTGTTTATATAACTTGAAAGTCCAATGATACTAGTTTTAGACAAGACTGCAGTCAGAGAAACATATGATGTCATCCATCTTCTGTTGCTCTCTCTTAGTTCTACTTTCCTTTTGGTTGGCTTCACCTCAGACTGATTCTTTTCATTTGGTGACTAAGATTGCCCCCAGAACTTCTAGACTTACATCATCCTCATAGTTATTGAACCCAGAGGATGAGAGCACCTATTTCTATACAACTTCAGGAGAAGTCCCATGGAATATAGTCATTGGCTTTGCTTGGGACATGTGCCCATCTCTTAATTAATTATATTGGGCCAGAAAATCATGTACTGAGGCCAGGCCTGGGCCATGTGCTCCTTCATGTTGTGGTCCAAGGATAGCTCAACAGTATTAGAAGCACATCAAATGGGTTTCCAAAAGGAACAACTGGTTCTGTTACCAGAAAAAGGGGATGGGAAATATGCTGGGAATTCAAACACTGTATAAATTATGCACTACTACAATTACACTTGCACATCTAACCCATCTCTCCCTTTTATTCCCTGGTGTTTTTCCATAGTCTAGTATTTAAATCAAGTTGGTTACTAGAGAGTTAGATTTTTTTCTTGTGCATCTTTTCTGAGAATTATTTACAACTTTTAAATTGTTTTGTAACTCTATGTAACCTGTTTATTGAATGACCTGGGTTCAGAAGGAACTGGAGGAAGAAGCTCTTTGACCATTTAACACCACTTTCTATTAAATTTGCTCTCAGTTTACTCCTCATGTCTCCTTAGAGAAAATATTGGACATGTTCTATACCTCTTCTGGTCATTCCCAGGCAAGAGAAAGTCCTCCAGTGACTTTCAGGTAACGAAGAGTCCAGTTCAGTGTAATATCAATGTCCCAAACCTCATTCAACTTAAATGTTTCCACTCCCCCAATTTCAGGGTACCACAGCCAGGGAAGTTTCCTGTGGAGAATGGAAAGTTGGGACTTTCTATAATTTTTTTCCTTCTTCTGTCCCAACTTACTATTGTCATGTGCCCCTTCCATGATCAGTCACAAAGATGAGAGAGGAGAGGTAAAGAAGGTAGAAAAGATTTCTTGACAAGTACACATGTGGCATGGTATTGCTCTAGATGTGGCAGATTTCAAGTGCCATTTTCACTCAAGGGATAATTTTGGTGAGTTCTGAGAAACTCACTATTCAACATATCTCAAGTGTACTTCTTTTTACCTGGGTGATGTCTCCTTGAGCTGGTCACTTATGACTTCCCCTGTAGCCCCTGGTTTCAGTGGTTCACCCATCTTAGTGCCCCTCCAGATAGTATTCTCGAGCAGAATCTCTCTCATACCTACTCCACCCAGTATCCTTCCAGAAACTGCATCTAGCCAATAGGAAACTTGTCTTTTGCCCCCCTGAACTTTAAAGTGCAGCCACATTGCCCCACACTTGAAACAGAGCAGCTAACCAGTCATAGCCTTTCATCTTTAGATTTTTCAGCAGGTAGTTAAATAACAGTCTTTGTTTTCCATAATCCCCAGGATACACATGTCAAATTCTCCAAACAGTTCTCTTAAAGTGGCCCTCACTGGGTTTCAGGTGGAGAGAAATAGTTTCCTCTCTACTCTAATGAGTGGTTGGGAGGGACTATATACATCACACTAAAACACTAAGTTTTTCACACTCTTTAACCACTCAAAAAATTCTTAGCCTTTGCTTATATTATTTAGAGATGGATGATGGACACGTAGTGGTAGATCTGGTTTGGGGACTCACCCTTTTCAAGTCCGAATAGATGGCTGAGGTTGTCATTTTAGAATAAAGAAGTTTCATGACACCTACTTATCTCAGCCTTTGGAGTTTTTGCAAACACCTTGATACAGCAAGAGATGTCTCATTAAACAATCAAAAGGAGAGATCCAAGATGGTAGAGTAGATAAACACTGCCTGCTTCCTTCCATGAATATTAAATTTACAGTTAAATTATAGAACAATCAACTTGGAGAATCATCTGAAGTCTAGCTGAACAAAAGTTTTATAACTAAGGATATAAAGAAGAAGCCACATCAAGACTGGTAACAGAGGCAGAGACCCAAAACGGGCTGGCCCCAAACCTCTGTGTGGTGGCTAAGAATCAGGAGGGATATCTCGGCCATGGAGGTTCCCAGCAGAAGAGCGAGGGACCCCAGCCAGAGGCCAAGCTCCCTAGCCTGGAGTACTGGTGTCAGGAAGAGGAGCCCCCACAACATCTGGCTGTGAAAAACAGTGGGGATTCTGATCATCCAGGTGGGATGGAAGGCTGCAGGAAACACAGATGTTCCCTAAAGGGGCCCGCACAGAGACCCACTCACTTGCAGGCACTCACCCTGGGTTCTGGTGGAGGGAACGGTGACTCAGGGGGCATCAGAGGCATTTGGGGTGGGGTGGGGGGTAGACTGAGATGTGTGGCTTCAAGTAGAAGGCTGGAGAACAGTCACCATTTTCCCTGTGTGAGGTCCTTCTCCTGTGCACCCAGCAGGCAGCTGTCATCTTTCATGTGTTGAGCCCACCCCTACAGGCCAAACATGAATCTGATTGGCTTGGTGAGCTCTGCTCATTCCACTTTGCTGACTCACTGGGGCTGCACCCCAATGCAAGAGGTACTTGCTCCCCAAGTAGCCATCCCCGTCTGCATTACACTCTTTCTTGGAAAACTCTCTGAGTCCACATGCCCCAGGCAGGTAGCCACTGGCCTTGGTGTGCTCTGAGACTTTTGATTAGTTGCTCCAGGCTCAGCACTGGCACCAAACCAGAATCTACATTAACCTGGTGACCACAACTCTTCCCACTCTAGTGACTCCCTGAGACCCTGCCTTACCCAGCTCATGTACTGCACAAGGCTTTATCAGTGGCTGAGCCTGAAGGTAGCCAGCAGGTGGCAGCAGGCCTTGGGGTGTCCTGGAGTTTTGCAGAGATACCCCAGGCCCAGTACTAGTGGCAGATGTCCTCAGTTTGCAGGATGGCTTTTTCCACGTGCCTCCATGGTTAGCACAGGCAGTAAACAAATGTGGATCACTTTGTACCTCCTACGAGGTAGTCCCCGGCCAGTCACAGGCAGTGGGTGACCTGGACCTGCACTGGAGCCCCTCCCAAGAGGCCCCAGAACGGACATACTTGGAGATTGACTTCAGACCACAGCAGAGCACTGCCCAATTAGCCCTACAAGTGGTACACACAAAGGGTGGTCTCAACAGGCACCAGAGCGCACTGGGGCAAACCTCACTCAGTAGGGTAAGTGCCCCACACAGCAGCCCCTAAGCTGTGGATCTGGCCAAACCCCACAGCCAGTCAACCTGAGGGCCAATCCCACACATTGACATGCCAATAGCAATCAAGGCTCAACTATAACAGGAGGGTACACACAACAAACACAAAGGACACTCCTGGAACACCCAGAGCAGGTGACATTGGAGACTGTGCCAGGGCCCCACAGGGCACCTACTACATAAGGCCACCCAGCCAAGAGTGGGAGACATAGCACCTCTACCTAACAGAGACAAACACAGAGAAGCAGCTGAAAAGAGGAAACAAAGAAATACAAGGTTTTACAATTAAGTTTGTGAACTTGTTACACCGATGTTGCTAACCTTTTTTTTGATACCAGAGGGATTATTCATTATGAATTTGTACCAACTGGACAAACAGTTAACCAAGTTTACGATTTGGAAGTGCTGAAAAGGCTGCGTGAAAACTTAGACAATCTGAACTTTTCGCCAACAATTCATGGCTCTTGCACAACAACAATGTACCAGCTCACACGGCACTGTCTGTGAGGGAGTTTTTAGCCAGTCAACAAATAACTGTATTTGAACACCCTCCTTACTCACCTGATCTGACCCCCCAATGACTTCTTTCTCTACCTGAAGATAAAGGAAATATTGAAAGGGAGACTTTTTGATGAATTCAGGACATCAAGGGTAATACAACAACAGCTCTGATGGCCATTCTAGAAAAAGAGTTCCAAAATTGCTTTGAAAAGTGGACTAGGCACTGGCATCAATGCATAGCTTCGCAAGTCGAGTACTTCAAAGGTGACTGTAGTGAGATTCAGCAATGAGGTATGTAGCATTTTTTCTAAGATGAGTTTTTGAACTTCATTGTCACATTTCATATGTCCCAAATGAAAAAACAGGAGAAAGCTCCAGAAAAAGAATTTAAAAAATGGAGGCAGAAAAATGGCGGCGTGAGGTGAGCCTCTGTAAAACTCCCCTGGAATTTACAACAAATCGAACAACAAAAACTCCACAAAGGACTCCCTGCACAGCAGACAGGCAAGACGAAGAGGCCTACTACCGACTGAAATCACCTACAGGTGGGAGATTCGCGCGAGTGGAGGGAGGAGGAAAGAGAGAAGTGCGCGGAGAAGGAGCCGCGGGGGCGCAGGACGCAGACCTCGCTCAGTGCGCCGAGCTCGCTGCTTCCCGGAACTACCGCAGCTGCGGGAGATCGGACTGCTAGGGCTCCGCCAGGGCTCCACAGGGCTGAGGGGACAGCATATAACACGGCTGAACCCAACGCTCACGGCAGAGACCTCGGAGAAAAGACTGAGGGAAAAAGGCTGAAAACAGTGGTTTAAGCCCTCACTGCCGAGCAGAGAACGGAGCCTTAGGCACTGAGACTAGCCGCCCCCTCCCACCCCTCCCAGAGCTCGCCCCGCCCCCACCTGCCCGGTGCTAGAGGCGAGGCAGTGGCAGTGTCAGATCGAAGCAACAGAGGAACTGCTGTTTTGAGAACTGTGGGCCGCGGACGCAAATTCACAGCCCAACTGGTTCTGGCAGCGGGAGGGAGCCCTGGAAGCAGGACCGGCTGTGGTGGTGGTCGCTGCCATTGCTCTGGGCCACCTCTCACAACTCACCCCGCCCCTGACCCCACCTATCTGGGCGGATCCCTGCAGGAGTAAACAGAACTGCTGAAACATACAGGCTCTGAATCAGGAGCTGGAAGAGCTTTGGAACATCAAAAGCTCTCCGCATACCCACCGGGACACTGCGCCCTGTGACCTAGATGAACTATTAACAGAGGAGAAGCCCGTCTCCCAGGGAATCCCCCCATTGTGTGAGAAGCAGGAATAGTGCAGAGAAAACAGCACTACCATGTGGGAGAAGAAAAATAAATTGCAGTTGGAGAAATAATAAGACATTCTACCAACAAGTACTGGAAAACAAAAGAAAGACCTCTTCCTATCAACCTGTTGCAGAAGTCACTCCTGTAGATGTCTAGGAAGAGAAATAGTAAACCAGTAATCGCCATGAATAACCAAGGCAACAAGATAGCTCAGAAAGAAAGTGAAAAGTCTCCAGAGAAGCCACTTAAAGATACAGAAATATGTGACTTAAGTGACAGAGACTTCAAGATTGCAGTTCTGAAAAAACTCAACGAGATACAAGAAAACACAGATAGGCAGTTAAATGAACTCAGAAACTCAATCAAAGAACAGCATGAGCATTTTACGAAAGAGATTGAAATTTTAAAAAAGAACCAAAGAGAATTTCTGGAGATTAAGAACTCAATCGAAGAAATTAAGAATGAAATAACCAGTTTAGGTAGTAGAGTAGACCAGATGGAGGAAAGAATCAGTGACATCGAAGATAGAAACCTGGAAATGACACAGATAGAAGAAGAAAGAGACTTGAGACTTAAAAGAAATGAAAGAACTCTACAAGAACTTTCTGACTCCATCAGAAAGAGCAATATAAGAATAATGGGCATACCAGAAGGAGAAGAAAGAGAGAAGGGAACAGAGAATATATTCAAACAAATTGTCGATGAGAACTTCCCAAATTTGTGGACAGAACTGGACCCTCGAATCCAAGAAGCAAATAGAACACCTAGTTACCTCAATCCCAACAGGCCTTCTCCAAGGCACATTGTATTGAAGCTGTCTAAAATCAACGACAAAGAAAGAATCCTCAACGCAGCCAGGGAAAAGAAGACGGTAACTTACAAAGGAAAGCCCATTAGATTATCATCAGATTTTTCAGCAGAAACTCTACAAGCCAGGAGGGAGTGGAACCAAATATTCAAACTATTGAAAGAGAGAAATCATGAGCCAAGAATAATATATCCAGCAAAGATATCCTTTAAATATGAAGGAGGAATAAAGACCTTTCCAGACATACAGAAGCTGAGGGAATTTTCTAATACACGACCTGCACTACAAGAAATACTAAAGGAGGCTATTCAACCACCATCAACAGGGACAATTTGTGGCAACCACAACTCAAAAAGGGGGAGAGTAAAGGCCTGAACCGGAATATGGGAATGGAGAAAGTAAGTGTGCTGAAGAAAATGGAATACTCTAAATATCAAACTTTCTTTTACATAAACTTAAGGGTAACCACTCAAAATAAATCCAGAATTGAAATATATACTGAAATAAAAGAAGAAACAGAGGGAAACATCATAGAATACCACCACACAGAAATAATAGACAACAACAAAAAGGCAAAGAAACAATGGAGACACAGCCTTACCAGAAAACTAAAGATAGAATGACAGGAAATCCTCACATATCAATAATCACGCTAAATGTAAATGGACTGAACTCACCAATAAAAAGGCACAGAGTAGCAGATTGGATCAAAAAACTAAACCCAACCATATGCTGTCTCCAAGAGACACATCTCAGCTACAAGGACAAGCATAGACTCAAAGTGAAAGGGTGGAAATTGACACTCCAAGCAAATGGTACCCAGAGAAAATCAGGTGTAGCCATAATGATATCAGATGAAACAGACTTCAAGGTGAAAAAGATAACAAGAGATAAAGATGGACATTTCATAATGGTGAAGGGGACTGTACAACAAGAAGACATAACAGTCATCAATATTTATGCCCCCAATCAGGGAGCACCGAAATACACCAAGCAACTACTAACAGAACTAAAGGGAGAAATTGACCAAAACACAATTATGCTAGGGGACTTAAATACATCATTGACAGCTATGGATAGATCATCCAAACAGAAAATAAATAACGAAATAGTAGCCCTAAATGACACATTAGATGAAATGGACATAATTGACATTTATAGAGCACTTCATCCTAAAGCATCAGACTATACATTCTTTTCTAGTGTACACGGAACATTCTCAAGGATAGACCATATATTGGGACATAAAATCAGTCTCAACAAATTTAAGAAGATTGAAATCATACCATGCATATTCTCTGATCACAAGGCTTTGAAATTGGATATCAACTGTAAAAAGAAAGCCGGAAAAACCACAAATACATGGAGATTAAACAACATACTTTTAAAGAAGGACTGGGTCAAAGAAGAAATTAGAGGAGAGATCAAAAGATACATAGAAACAAATGACAATGAAAATACATCCTACCAAAATTTTTGGGATGCAGCGAAAGCCATTACAGGCCTATCTCAAGAAACAAGAAAACTCCCAAATAAATAACCTCATGTTACACCTTAAAGAACTAGAAGAAGAAGAACAAGTAAAACCCAAGGTCAGCAGAAGAAAGGAAATAATAAAAATTAGAGCAGAACTAAATGAAATAGAGAACAAAAAGACAATAGAAAAAATTAATGTGACAAAGAGCTAGTTCTTTGAAAAGATTAACAAAATTGACAAACCCTTGGCTAGACTTACTAAGATCAAAAGAGAGAAGACACTGATTAACAAAATCAGAAACGTAAAAGGGGAAGTTATCACAGACACCACAGAAATACAAAGGATCATCCAAGAATACTATGAAGGACTATATGCCACCAAATTCAACAACCTAGAAGAAATGGACAAGTTCTTAGAAACGTATAGCCTTCCAAGGCTGAACCATGAAGAACTGGAAAATCTAAACAGACCGATCACCAGTAACGAAATTGAATCAGTCATCCAAAACCTTCCCAAAAGCAAAAGTCCGGGACCAGATGGCTTCACCAGTGAATTGTACCAAACCTTCAAAGAGGATCTAATACCAATTCTGCACAAACTCTTCCAAAAAATTGAAGAGACAGTACTCCCTAACTCATTTTATGAGGCCAACATTACCCTGATACCAAAACCTGGTAAGGACAGCACAAAAAAAGAAAACTACAGACCAATATCTCTAATGAATACCGATGCAAAAATCCTAAATAAAATTCTAGCCAATCGAATACAACAATGCATTAAAAAGATTATTCATCACGACCAAGTGGGGTTCATCCCCGGGGCACAAGGATGGTTCAACATACGCAAATCCATCAATGTGATACATCACATAAACAAAATAAAGGACAAAAATCATATGATTATATCAATTGATGCAGAAAAAGCATTTGACAAGATACAACATCCATTTAAGATTAAAACACTTAATAAAATGGGTATAGAAGGAAAATACCTTAACATAATAAAGGCCATATATGACAAACCCTCTGCTAATCTCATAATTAATGGAGAAAAACTGAAGCCCTTTGCTCTACATTCAGGAACACGACAGGGATGTCCCCTATCACCTCTGCTTTTCAACATCGTGTTGGAAGTCCTTGCCAGAGCAATCAGGCAAGAGAAAGAAATAAAAGGCATCCAAATTGGGAATGAAGAAGTTAAATTATCACTCTTTGCAGATGACATGATGCTATATATAGAAAACCCTAAAGACTCCACCAAAAAGCTATTAGAAACAATCAATGAATACAGTAAAGTTGCCGGCTACAAAATCAACGCACAAAAGTCCATTGCCTTCCTATATACTAACAATGAAATCTCAGAAAAAGAAATACAAAAAACAATTCCTTTTGCAATTGCAGCAAAAAGAATAAAATACCTAGGAATAAACTTAACCAAGGATGTGAAAGACCTATATGCTGAAAACTATAAGACATTTTTGAAAGAAATTGAAGAAGACACAAAGAAATGGAAAGACATTCCGTGCTCATGGATTGGAAGAATCAACATAGTTAAAATGGCCATATTACCCAAAGCAATATACAGATTCAATGCAATCCCCATCAAAATCCCAATGGCATATTTTAAAGAAATAGAACAAAAAATCATCAGATTTGTTTGGAACCACAAAAGACCCTGAATAGCCAAAGCAATCTTAAGAAAAAAGAACAATACTGGAGGTATCACACTCCCTGACTTTAGCTTGTACTACAGGGCTACAATAATCAAAACAGCATGGTATTGGCAGAAAAACAGACACATAGACCAATGGAATAGAATTGAGAACCCAGAAATAAAACCACATAAATATGGACAGATAACTTTTGACAAAGAAGCTAAAAACATACAATGGAGCAAAGACAGCCTCTTCAATAAATGGTGCTGGGAGAATTGGATAGCCACGTGCAAAAGAATGAAACTGGACTGCTATCTGTCACCATGTACCAAAGTTAACTCAAAATGGATCAAAGACTTAAGCATAAGACCTGACACAATAAACTGCATAGAAGAAAACATAGGTACTAAACTTATGGACCTTGGGTTCAAAGAGCATTTTATGAACTTGACTCCAAAGGCAATGGAAGTAAAAGCTAAAATAAACGAATGGGACTATATGAAACTTAAAAGCTTCTGCACAGCAAAAGAAACCATTGACAAAATAAAGAGGCCACCAACTGAATGGGAGAAGATTTTTGCAAACAGTGCCTCCGATAAGGGGCTAGTATCCAGAATATACAAGGAACTCATGCAACTCAACAACAAAAAAACAAACAACCCAATTGAAAAATGGGCAGAGGACTTGAAGAGACATTTCTCCAAAGAGGACATACAAATGGCAAATAGACATATGAAAAAATGCTCAACATCACTAATCATCAGAGAAATGCAAATCAAAACCACAATGAGATATCACCTCACCCCAGTCAGAATGGCTGTCATCAACAAGACAAATAGTAACAAGTGTTGGAGAGGCTGTGGAGAAAAAGGAACCCTCATACCCTGTTGGTGGGAATGCAGACTGGTGCAGCCGTTATGGAAGGCAGTGTGGAGGTTCCTCAAAGAATTACGAATAGAATTGCCATATGACCCAGCAATCCCTCTCCTAGGTATCTACCCAAAAAATCTGAAAACATTTAGAGATAAAGACACGTGTGCTCCAATGTTCATTGCAGCTTTGTTTACAGTGGCCAAGACATGGAAACAACCAAAATGTCCTTCGATAGATGAATGGATAAAGAAGTTGTGGTATATATACACAATGGAATACTATTCGGCAGTAAGAAAAGATGATATAGGAACATTTGTGACAACATGGATGGATCTTGAGAGAGTAATGCTGAGCGAAACAAGTCAGACAGAAAAAGCAGAGAACCATGTGATTTCACTGATATGTGGTATATAAACCAAAAACAACAAAAGAACAAGACAAACAAATGAGAATCAGAAACTCATAGACACAGACAATAGTTTAGTGGTTGCCAGAGGGTAAGGGGGGCGGGGGGTGGGGGGTGGGAGATGAGGGTAAGGGGGATCGAATATATGGTGATGGAAGGAGAACTGACTCTGGGTGATGAACACACAATGGGATTTATAGATGATGTAATACAGAATTGTACACCTGAAATCTATGTAATTTTACTAACAGTTGTCACCCCAATAAATTTAATAAAATAAAATTTAAAAAAAAAAAATGGAGGCAAGCAACCTACCAGAGACAGAGTTCAAAATACTGGTATAAGAATGCTCAAGGAACTTAGTGAGAACTTCAACAAAGAGGTAGGAAGCATAAAAAAGGACAGAGAAACCATTAAAAAAAACAACACAGTCAAAACTGAAGAATACAATAACTGAAATGAAGAATGCACTAGAAAAAATCACCAACAGACTAGATGAAGCAGGGGATTGAATCATCAGTTTGGAAGATGAAGTGCCAAAATACACCCAATGAGATCAGCAAAAAGAAAACAGAACTCAAAAAAATTAGGATAGTTGAAGAGACCTCTGGGATAACATCAAGTGTAACAACATTTGTATCATAGGAGTACCAGATGGAGAAGAGAGAAAGCAAGGGATTGAGAACCTATTTGAAGAAACAATGACCGAAAATTTTCCTAACCTGGTGAAGGAAATCGACATACAAGTTCAGGAAGCTCAGAGATCCCAACCAAGATGAACCCAAACAGACCGACATCAAGACATGTTATAATTAGAATGGCAAAGGTTAAAGACAAAGAGAGAATCCTAAAAGCAGCAAGAGAAAGGCAACTAGTAACTTATAAGGGAGCTCCCATAACATTGTCAGTTATTTTCTTAACAGCAACTTTGCAGGCCAGAAGGGATTGGCACAAAATATTCAATGTGATGAAAAGCAAGGACCTACAATCAACGGTACTCTATCCAGCAAGGCTATCATTTAAAATCAAAGGACAGATAACAAACTTCCCAGACAAGAAAATGTTAAAGAAGTTCATCACCACCAAACCAGTATTACAAGGAATGTTAGAGGAACTTTTTAAAGATGGAAATAAAAAGATCAAAATTATGAATAATAAAATGGCAATAACTACATATTCTATCAATTACTTTAAATATATATATAAATATATATAGATAAGAAAACAAAACCTTTACAATATGCTTCTTACAAGAGAATCCCTTCAGATCAAAAGACACATGCAGACGGAAAGTTAAGGGAAAAAGGTATTTCATGAAAAACGGAAACAAAAAAAGCTGAAGTAGCAATACTTACACCAGACAAAATACACTTTAAAACAAAGGCTATACCAAGATACAAAGAGGGATCCAGTAATCCCACTTCTGGGTATTTATCCAAAGAAGCCCAAAACATTACTTCGAGGGGACATGTGCATACATATGTTCATTACAGCATTGTTTACAATGGCCAAGATGTGGAGGCAGCCTTGGTGTCTGTCAATGGAAGAAGGGATAGGAGGAGGTGGTATATTTATACAATGGAACATTGCTTGGCCCTGGAAGGGGTTGGTTTCCTGCCCTCTGTGGCAGCATGGATGGACCTGGAGGGTACTGTGCTGAGTGGAGTGTCAGACAAAGACAGATGCAATGAGATTTCACTTATATATGAAATCTAAAGAACAAAATAAACAAACAGAAGAAAAACAAACTCATAGATACAGAAAACATTTTGATTGTTGCCAGATTGGATGGGGGTTGGGGTGTAGGTAAGAAAAGGGGAAGGGATTAAGAAGTACAAATCTGTTGTTACAAAGTAGTCATGGGGATGTAGGGTATAGCATAAGGAATATAGTAAATAATATTGTAATAACTATGTATGGTGTCAGATGGGTACTGGATTTATCAGGGTGATAGATAAGAGAGCAATCAGGGGCCAGGGTGGAAAAGGTGAAGAAATTAAGAAGTACAAATTGGTAGTTACAAAATAGTCATGGGGGATGTAAAGTAAAGCATAAAGAATATAGTCAATGATATGGTAATAACAATGCATAGTGCCAGCTAGGTACTAGACTAGTCAGGGGGATCATATCTTAAATTATATAAATGTCTAACCACTATGCTGCACACCTGAAATTAATATAACATAATAGTGAATGTCAACAATAATTGAAAATTGTAAAAAGGGGAGAAAAGGTGAAGGGGAATAAGCGTTTCAAATTTCCAGGTATAAAACAAAGTCATAAGGATGTAACGTATAGCATGGAGAATATAGTCAATAATATTGTGATAGCATTGTGTGGTATCAGATGGTTGCTGGACTTATCATGGTGATCACTTCTTTAGGTATATAAATGTTGAATAACTATGGTACACCCCTGAAACTAATGTAATATTGTATATTAGCTATATTTTTAATAAAAATCTTCAGAAAACTATCAAGAGAACCCTAAAGATCCTACCAAAAAACTATTAGCACTGATAAATTAATTCAGTAAAGTAGCAGGATACAAAATTAATATTCAGAAATCAGTTGCTTTTTTGTACATCGAGAATGAGCTACAAAAAAGAGAAATTAAGAAAATAATCTCAGGCGGCCAGATGGCTCAGTTGGTTAGAGCGCAAGCTCTGAACAACTGGGTTGCCAGTTCGATTCCCACATGGGCCAGTGAGCTGTGCCCTCCACAACTAGATTGAAGACAATGAGCTGCTGCTGAGCTACTGGAGGGGCGGCCGGATGGCTCAGTTGGTTAGAGCGCGAGCTCTTAACAACAGGGTTGCCTGTTCAATTCCCGCATGGGATGGTGGGCTGCAACTAAAGACTGAAAACAGTGACTGGACTTGGAGCTGAGCTGTGCCCTCTACAACTGATTGAAGGACAACGACTTGGAGCTGATGGGCCCTGAAGAAACACACTGTTCCCCAGTATCCCCCAATAAAATTTTTTAAAAATCCCATTTACAATTGCATTTTAAAAATACCTAAGAATAAATTAAACCAAGGTGGTAAAAGACTTGTGCTTGGAAAACTACAAGACACTGAAGAAAGAAAGTAAAGAAAATACAAATAAATCAAAGCATATACTGTTCTCATGGATAGGAAGAATTAACATCATTAAAATGTCCATACTACTCAAACTAATCTATAGATTCAATACAATCCCTATCAAAATACCAATGGCATCTTTCACAGAACTAGAACAAATAATCTTAAATTTTATATAGAACCACAAAAGACCATGAATAGCCACAGCAATCTCGAAAAAGAAAAACAAAATTGAAGGTATCACACTACCTGATATCAAACTTTACTACAAGCCCATAGTAATCAAAACAGCATGGTATTGGCATAAAAACAGACACGTAAATCAATGGAACAGAATGGAGAGAAATCTATGTAATTTTACTAACAATTGTCACCCCAATAAATTTAAAAAAAAAAGAATAGAGAGCCCAAAAATAAACCCAGGCCTATATGGTCATTTACTATATGTAAGGAGGCAAGAATATACAGTGGGGTAAAGACAGTCTACTCAATAAGTGGTGTTGGAAAACTGGACAGATACATGCAAAAAAAAACCCAAAACAACAAAAACAAAAAAATAAAAGAAAATCAACCACCTTCTTACATCATATACAAGAATAAGCTCAAAATGAATTAAAGACTTAAATATAAGACCCAAAACCATAAATCTAGAAAAAAACATAGGCAGTAAGCTGTCTGACATTGCTCTTAGTAATATTTTTTCTGATATGTCTCCTCAGGCAAATGAAATAAAAGAAAAAAATAAACAAATAGGACTACATCAAACTAAAAAGATTTTGCACAACAAAAGAAACAATTAAAAAAACACATGAAAAGACAATCAACTGAATGGGAGGAGATATTCACCAATGATATATCTAATACGGGGTTAATATCTAAAATGTATTATAAAGAAATCACAACTCAACACCAAAAAAACAAACAATCCAATTAAAAATGGGCAGAGGACATGAATACACATTTCTCCAAAGGATATACAGATGGCCAGTAGACATATGAAAAGAAGCTCAACATCACTAATCATCAGAGTAAAACCACAGTGAGATATCACCGTACACCTGTCAGAATGGCTATCATTAATAAGTCAACAAACAACAAGTGCTGGTGACAATGCAGAGAAAAGGGAACCCTTGTGCATTGTTGGTGGAGTTGCAAATTGGTGCAGCCACTATGGAAAACAGTATGGAGGTTCCTCGAAAAATTAAAAATAGAACTACCTTATGACCCAGCAATTTCACTTTTGGGTATTTATCCAAAGAAATCCAAAACTCTAATTTGAAAAGATGTATTCACTCCTGTGTTCACTGCAGCGTTATTTACAATAGCCAAGACATGGAAGCAACCCAAGGGCCCATCAGTAGTTGATTGGATAAAGAAGAGGTGGTACATTTATACAATGGGGTATTACTCAGCCATAAAAATGAAATCTTATCATTTGTGATAACATAGATGGACTTAGATGGTATTATGCTAAGTTAAATAAGTCAGAGTGAGAAAGACAAATACCGTACAATCTCACTTATATGTGGAATCTAAGGAACAAAATAAATCAACAAACAAAACAGACAAAAGAAACAATCAGCTACATGCAATTCGAATTATTTAAATCTGTATTTAACTGGCGTCTGAAGTCACACCTTCCACTTTAGAGTTATTCATTTTGATGGATATTACTTTGGTGGAAGAATGTCATTAAATAAATACATATATCAGAATGGATATAAGGATATTTTGATCATTTTTAAGTTATGCAAAGACTCAGAAAATACATCTATAATAACTTATCTGCATCGATGATATTTGGCTTAAAACATTTCCCTCAATACTATATCCAACATTTCCCAAACCCAGTCTGTGAATGTAGAATAC
Organism: Rhinolophus sinicus; assembly: GCF_057876585.1. Lineage (NCBI taxonomy): Eukaryota > Metazoa > Chordata > Mammalia > Chiroptera > Rhinolophidae > Rhinolophus > Rhinolophus sinicus. The sequence goes on from NC_142518.1 coordinate 99,960,163, forward strand.
CAATCATTATTACATGAAAAAAAAAGGGGTTCTAGGTAAAATACATTTGGGGAGCTACGGATTTAAAAATCAAATTTGTGTGGTGCCTTTACCACACAAATTCTCATAATTTTTAAATATATTGAATGTGCTTTACCAAACCACCAAAAAAAGGGACAAGCCTGCAGCATTTCATAAACTTTTTTGATTAAACAAAAACCACAAACATTTTTCTGATGGAGAATTTCTTGGAACTTGTTAAAGCAAAAAACAGTTTGGAAAGTTTTATTGCAACCACGCTCCATTATCTTCTATGAGCCTCAGAAATCTGAGGTGAATATGACTTTTCTTCCCCTTCAAATTCCCTTTATTTTTCTGCATGCTTGCTTTCTTGATCATAAAAATAGAAAGTTTTGCCCTGAAATATTCCCATATTTTTATTAATTTTTCTTCCCTTCTTCAGCAATATTTTCCTTATTGGATCTTGCATGTTTTGGTTTTTCTATTTGCTCTGCTTCCTTGTACAAGAGCCTGAATTGTCTGCATTTGCCTGATCCCTTGCATTTACCATCCCTTCCCCTACTATAATCATCTTTTTAACTTCTTCCTACACATCCTGGGAGAACCTCAACAGTGTTGATTCTGATCTTTGTTGCTTCTTCTAAAGATTCTAATTCTCTCATTAAATTATGATTTTCCTTATAAGTTTTCATTATTTCATCCAGCTCCTTTTGATTCTTCCATTCTCTTAGCCAAAGAGAATGTACTCTCATATTTAATGTCTTATTTTATACTGTCCATTTTTAATAGTACCCACTAAAACATGTTACCTGAACTGGCATAAAAACAGACACATAGATCAATGGAACAGAATAGAGAGCCCAGGAACAAATCTATGCCTATATGGTCATTTAATCTATGACAATGGAAGCAAGAATTTACGGTGGGGTAACGACAGTCTATTCAATAAATAGTGCTGGGAGACCTGGACAGACACATGCAAAAAAATGAAGCTTACACCATATACAAAAATAAATTCAAAATGGCTTAAAGATTTAAACGTAAGATCTGAAACCATAAAATTCCTAGAAGAAAATATAGGAAGAAACTTTACAGACATTACCCGGAGTAAGATTTTTACTGATATATCCCTCCGTGCGAGGGAAGTAAGAGAAAAAATAAACATGTGAGATTACATCAAACTAAAAAGTTTTTTCACAGCAAAAGAAACCATCAATAAAACAAAAAGGGATCCTACTGGATGGTAAAAGATATTTGCCAATGATATATCCGATAAGGTGTTAATATCTCAAATTTGTAAAAAACTCACTCAACTCAACTCCAAAAAAACAAACAACCCAATTAAAAAATGGGCAGAGGACATGAAGAGACACTTTTCTAAACAGGACATACAGATGGCAAACAGACATGAAAAAAAATGCTCAACCTCACTAACCATCAGAGAAATGCAAATAAAAACCACAATGAGATACCACCTCACCCCAGTCAAAATGGATATCATCAATAAATCAACAAATAACAAGTGCTGGCACGGATGTGGAGAAAAGGGAACGCTTGTGCACTGTTGGTGGGAATGCTGATTGGTGCAGCCACTATGGAAAACATTATGGAGGTATCTCAAAAATCTGAAAATGGAACTACCTTATGATCCAGCAATTCCACTCCTAGGTATCTTTCCGGAGAAATCCAAAACTCCAATTCAAAAAAAATTTATGCATCACTATGTTTTTTGCAGCACTATGCACAATAGCCAAGACATGGAAACAACCGAAATGCCCATCGGTAGATGACTGGATTAAGAAACTGTGGTACATTTATACAATGGAGTATTACGCAGCCATAAAGAAGAAAGAAATCTTACCATTTGCAACAACATGGATGGACCTAGAGAACATTATGTTAAGTGAAATAAGTCAGACAGAGAAAAACAAATACCACATGATCTCACTTTTATGTGGAATCTAAAGAAAAGAATAAGTGAATGAACTAATCAGAAACAGTTTTGGAGACATAGAGGAAAAACTGAGGGTTGCTAGATGGGAGGGGGGTGGGGATAAGGGGGAAGGTGAGGGGATTAGAAAACAGTCAGTAACCACAAGATGGCCACGGGGATACGAAAGTTAATTTCGGGAATGTAATCAATAATGTTGTAAAGATTTTGTAGGGTATCCGATGGACACTTGTCTCGTTAGGGAGACCACTTCAGGGAAGATGTAGGTGCCTGATCACTGCACTGTACACCTGAAGCTGAAGCTGAATAATAATGAATGTCAACTACAAGTTTATATATGTATATGTACATATATATGTATACATATGTATTTATATATATACATATATATATTATATATATTTACAAGAAGTGGAGTACAGCATTAGAAACAGAGACAGTGGAAATGTAATGGCTGTGTGCGATGTCAGAGGGGTAGTGGAAGGGGGTTGACACAGTGTGAGGGATATAAATGATAAATGTCTAACTATTACATTGTTTTGTGCACCTGAAACTAAAAACAAAACAAAACAAAAAAAAACCCATGTTACCTGAAATTTATCTTTCTTCCCTTTTGTAAATCATTTTTAAAAGTATGCCCTTTCTCTTGAAAGAAAAGAGATCATCCAGGATTATTATTTCCATATTTGCAGTGTGTGGTAGACATAGTGAATCTGACACCCCAAAGACATTGATAATACCTTTTAGCTTGCCTTCCTTCATTGTAAAGGCAGGATATCTAAAATACCTTCCCAGACTTCCTTGCAATCGACACATTCCCTGGTTAATGAAATACAAGCCAATGTTGCAAGGTAGGGCTTACTGGAAACTTTATTTTTATTTTATTTTATTTTTTCAATTACAGTTTACATTCAATATTATATTAGTTTCAGGTGTACAGCACAGTGTTTAGACATTTATATAAATTACAAAGTAATCTCCCTGGTAAGTCTGGTACCCACCTGGCACTACACATAATTATTACAATATTATGAGTATATTCCCTGTGCTGTACTTCACATCCCCATGACTATTTTGTAACTGCCAATTTGTACTGCTTAATCCCTTCCCCTTTTTCACCCTGCCCCCCAACCCCCTTCCATCTGGGAAACATCAGTTTGTTCTCTGTATCTATGAGTCTTTTTCGTTTGTTCCTTTATTTATTTATTTATTTTAGATTCCACATATAAGTGAGATCGTATTACCATTTGTTTTTCTCTGGAAACTTTTCATAAGTTGGTATGTCCCATTGACACTGTGTATTACTGCCTGAAATTCAGGTGTGAAGCTTGGAGATAAATTAGCCACCTCGCAACCATGAGGAAAAAAGCCACATACTAAGGTTAGCAGAACAAGAAGATAGAAAAAGCTTAGATTTTTTTATGACATCCCTGAGTAGCTGCTGTACTAGCCTTGAATTGCCTACCTTTGGTTTTTCCATCACTGAAATAAATAGACATATCTTTTTAGACACTGTTAGTCAGTGTTTTTCGTACACACAGATGCATGTAAGTGGATTTTCCTTTAATACCGTGCTTCCCCAAAAATAAGCCCTAGCATGATTTTTCAGGATGACCTTCCCTGAACATAAGCCCTAATGTGTCTTTTGGAGCAAAAATTAATATAAGACCCAGTCTTATTTTCGGGGAAACACGGTATATTTACTATTTACCAGTTTGCTATTCAACAAAATGGGCTGATATACATTCAAAACAACAGTTAGTGATAGAGCAGAGAATGGAGCTTTGGGAAGTCCCAAAAAGAGATTTTCATCTCTCTGTGATACCTTCCTTCTGTTTGGTAAAGCCATTGAGCGATGGGACAACTACATATTCTGATGTCTTTTAGCTTAGCCGCCATTTCAGTTCTTTAATGGCTCTGTCTGGCCTTCTTCCCAGGGCTGCTGTCAGAAATATAGGCATCTGTACAGCTGGCTGCCTGCTTCTGGTAGCTCTGTGCATCCTGGAGCCTTCCAGAATAGCTGCTTGTTGCTATTATGGCTCTTTAGTGGCAAAGGTGACTCGAGGGGGTTTGTTTCACATCTGCCCTAAGGTTCGTCCTTGTCTGCAGCCCTTGCCCTTCCAAAGGAGGTGGTAATGGTTGCCTGTTTCCATGATGGTATCTACATATGGCCATAATTCTGTAATGCCTTTTCAAAAGAGAAGCAAGACTGGGATTTACACCCTTCTTCAGTATGCTGATGACCATATTATTTAGAAAAAATTCCATGGAAGGAGAACTGACTCTGGGTGGTGAACACACAATGGGATTTATAGATGATGTAATACAGAATTGTACACCTGAAATCTATGTAATTTTACTAACAAACAATTGTCACCCCAATAAATTTTCAAAAAAAGAAGTACACTGTAACATACAGGGTTGACAAGCCACATACCTTTTCATATTACTGTTCACTACTTTTCTATACAATAAAAATTAAATGCCAAAAAAAGAAGAAATTCCTTGAAATTTCTAGTACAGCAGGCCCTTGAAAATATTGTTTTATTCAACGTCATTTTGTTATAACATTGATGAGATGCTCTAAGAACTTAACTCTTGTTTATATCATTTAGCCTGTGGTAAGATAGCAGAACCTATCAATGCCGTTAAGTGAGAACTTACTGTATGTGAATAGCACTCTTACCTGCTTTCCAGAGATGAAACACGTCTCCTGCCATCATTTTAATTTCTATGTCTATTCCATAGGTGTATATTTGGGAAGAGGTAGACACTTTTAGTCAAGTCCCATCTTATGCAGAGTTCCTGAAGTTCACTTTAAACTTATGAAGACGCATAAACATGCAGAAGGAAAATTAAATATCTCCATTCCAAATGCAAATGTCCTGCTACATCACTCTTGACATTGAATCTAATGCACCTCAGTCCAATCAGTGAGGTACAGTTTGAAGTGCACTGGTCTGGGACTTAGAGGCTCACTTAGAAAGTTTGCAATCAGGGCAAGGGATCTAACATTTTCAATTTCTCCATTTCCTCATCTATAAAAAAAAATGTTTGGATTAAAGTATAGTTCTTAACCAATACTCTACAGGAGAATAGAAAACTATCCAATATCTGTACTGTGAATCTCAGAAATAAACAAATAGAAGAGACAAACAGAAGAGGGCATGTTTTCAAGGCATGAAATACCAGACAATAAATTACAATTCCTTCTAGCTCTGATATTCTACTATACCATGTGCTTTCATTTGTGACAAGACATTTCTTGAAATTCCCACACTCTCATTAAAAATGGGCTTCCACATTCCCAAGAAATGTATCTTTACATACACACATACATAGTGGCTATATGTTTTTAATTATATGATTTTTAAAATTTTCTAAAGTTTATGCCTTTCTACATTTTTCAAATTTTCAACAGAACCTTATATGAAATACTTCATAATAAAAAGAAAAATGATTATTCTTTCCCCATAATGACATATGTACTAATTTGAACAGGGGGTTCCTAACAAAGACCAATGGGCTACATCATATGCCCTTGTCAGTTTCCAAAAGGGATGATACAGAAGCAGCAATAATAATGATAAAAACATTAAGCTCTCATATGAGCCCCATATTTTGTTTTCTACGTATATTATATACCTGTGTTATATAATATAATGAACGTGTCTTATTTACTATGTGCCTGGCCCCATTCTAAGCTCTATAACTTAATCTTCATAAGAAACCTATAAGAAAGGTCCAATAATTATCCCTATTTAATATATAAAGAAACCTAAGGATATGGAGTTCTATATCTGATGAAATAGCAGCACATGAAATAGCTGAGGGGGCCCACATTAGCCCAAAGAACTCTGCAAAGGTGAAGTCCATTTCCCTGGCAACAGAGCATTTAGGAAGTGCTTTTCCTCTTTGTTCCGTAGAGCTGTGGGTCTCAATTGGGTTGACCTGACACATAAGTTTTGAAGATGTCAGACATATTTTGTTACTAATCCTAGTTGAAAGACCATAGTTTTAAAGTTTGTATTTTTAAAGTTTTAAAATTTTTTAAAGTGTACAATTTAGTGGTTTTTATTATAGTATTCACAAAGCTGTATAAACAACACTGATGAAACATGTAATGAGTTAACAGGAGCGGGCTTGTGAGCTGGCAGGATGGGACAGGCAGAGTTAACAGGAGCGAGCTTGTGAGTTAGCAGGAATGAGCTTAAAAATTAACCGCTTGGCTCTGACTCCCCTGGCTAGCACTGCACCTGCAAGCTGACAAGCACCTTACCTCCATCATAGATAGGAACAGAACAGTTCCCAATCGCAACGGCAACCCCCTGCACACTAACAAACACCCATCATGGATGGGAACAGAACAGTTGCCAATCACAACAGCAACCCCCTGCAAGCTAACATCCATCATAGATGGGAACAGGACAGTTCCCAGGAGAAGACAATTGTAACGCAGCCCCCCTACAAGCTGACAAGCTCCCTACATCCTGCATGGAAAAATATAAAAACCCAGTACTCCTTCTCATCCGTGCAGCTGTCCCCCATTGGACTCTGCCCTGGCACAACTCCATTTGCCAGTATCTCTCTCTTACCCCTCTGTCGCTGCAGCTCTCCCTCTCAGACTGCCCTTACAAAACTTCTGCCAGTTCCAAACAGAGCTCTCTTTTTGACTTTCAATAAATCTTTTCTTACTATTGTATAGGCACGTAAATTCTTTTTCCATTCTGTGAATGACCAGGGGTTAATCCTATGCCAAGACAAGCACCATTAATTTCAGAATATTTCATCATCCCAAAAGGAAACCCTATAACCAATCTCCCTTCTCCCTAGCCCATGGTAACTATTACTCTACTGTCTGTCTCCATTAATATGCCTATTCTGGACATTTCATATAAATAGAATCATACAATATGTGGCCTTTTGTGTGTGGCTTCTTTCACTTAGCATAATGTTTTCAAGGTTTATGAGTGTTGTAGATGTGTCAGTACTTCACTCCTTTTTATTACGGTTGAATAATATTCCATTGTATAGATATATTACATTTTATTTATCATTTCATCAGTTGGTGGTTGTTTGGGTTGTTTCTATACTTTAGTTATTGTGAATAATGCTGTTGTGACCATTCATGTACAAGTTTTTGTGAGAACATATGTTTTCATTTCTCTTCAGTATATACCCAAAAGTGGAATTGCTGTGTCACGTGGTAACTTTATATTTCAGTTTTGGAGTATTTTCTGCATGATTTTACATTTTTACCACCATAGTATGAGGGTTCCAATTTCTTCACATCCTCACCAATATGTGTTATTATCTTTTTAAAAAATTAGTGATTTTAGTGGGTGTGTTTATTGCAATTTCATTGTGGTTGTGATTTGCATTACCCAGATGACTAGCAATGTTGAATATCTTTTCATGAACTTATTGGCCATTTTTATGTAGTCTCTAATGAAATGTCTATTCAAATCATGTGACCATTTTTAAGTGGGTTATTGTTGTTTTATTAAATTGTAAGGGTTATTCATGTATTCTGGTTAATTTTCAGAGTTTCCAAAAAGTTTATTTAGAATTTTTCCCAGTATTCTCATTGCTTTAATGGAGGAAAATATTTTCATAGGTCAACCTTAATTATATTTTTTTAATAATCATCATTGGAAGAAAATTTGCAAACTATACATTGCCAAAGAAATCATACCTAGAATATATAAGAAACTCTTAAAACTTAATGGTAAAATTTTAAAAATCCAATAGAAAATAGACAAAGTTCATGAACAGACAGTTCACAACAGGATACATTAATGGAAAATTAAAACATGAAAAAAATGTTTAGTATCATTAGCCTCTACATAAATGCAGTTAAAACCACAATGATATTTCACATGAACCTATTAATATGGCTAAAATAAAATAAAATAAAATAGCGACAACACCTAATGCTGGTGAAGATGCAAAAAAATTGGATCAGTATACATTGATGGCGGAACCTAAAATAATACAGCCACGTGGAAAGCAGTTTGTCAGTCTCTTATAAAACTAAATATGTAATTATCATATGACCCAGCAATGACATTCTTATGAATTTATCCCAGAGAAATGAAAACTAATGTCCACATAAAATCTTGTATGTGAATGTTCATAGAAACTTATTTGTAATAGCCAAAATCTAGAAGCAACACAAATGTTGTTCAACAGGTGGATAATTAAATTATGGCATATCCATATAAGGAATACTATGCAGCAATAAAAAAAGAATGCACTCCTGATACATGTAACAACTTAGATGCATCTCAAGGTAATTTGGTTGAGTGAGAAAAGCCAATCTCAGTGTTACCAACTGTATGATGGCTTTTATGGCAGTCCCCCTTATCTGCGGTTTCACTTTCTACAGTTTCAGTCAACTGTGGTCCGAAAATATTAAACGGAAAATTTCAGCAATAAACAATTCATAAGTTTTAAACTGCATGCCATTCTGGATAGCGTGATGAACTATTGCACCATCCTGCTTTGTCCCACCTGGGACGTGACTCATCCCTTCATCCAGTGTAGCCACCCTGTAGACACTCCCCACCTATTAGTCACTTAGTAGCCATCTGGGTTTTCAGATCGACTGTTGCAGGATCGCAGTACTGTGTCCAAGTAACCCTTATTTTACTTAATAATGGCCCAAAAGTATGAGAGCAGTGATGCCATAAAGTGTTTCTTTTATGCGAAAAGGTGGTAGGTCTTGACTTAATAAGGAAAGAAAAAAAATCACATGCTGAAGCTGCTAAGAGCTACAGTAAGAATGAAACTTCTATCTATGAAATTGCCTAATTTGGGGTGGCTGGGTGGCTCAGGTGGTTGGTACGCTGTGCTCATAACACCGAAGTCATCCGTTCAATTCCCACATGGGCCAGCGAGCTGTGCCCTCTACAGCTAGACTGAGAACAACGGCTCGACCTGGAGCTGGGCTGCCGTGAGCTGCCGTGAGCGACTGTTGGACAGCGTGAGCAGCTGGCAGTCATTGTGAGTGGCCGACAGCCTGCAAGAGATGCCTGTGAGCTGCTGTGAGCGGCTGGCCAGTGGCCGGCAACTGACTGGCTCAGCTGGGTAGAGCGCACGGCTCATGATACTAACCTGGGCCAGTGAGCTGTGTCCTCCACAACTAGACTGAGAACAACAGCTTGACTTGGAGTGGGAAGGGGAGGGGGGAAAAGGAAGGAGGGAGAGGGAAGAAAAAGAAAAAAAAAGAAATTGCCTAATTTACAAATTAAACTTTACCATAGGTATGAATTTATAGGAAAAAGCATAGTATATATAAGTTTGGTACTATGCAAGTTTTCAGGCATCCACTGGATGTCTTGAAACATATCCCCCACAGATAAAGGGGAACTACTGTATATTACATTCTTGAAATAAAATTATAGAGATGGAGAACAGATTTATAGTTAGCTTTTATGGATGAGGATGAAAGGGAAACGGTTGTGACTATAAAGGAACAGTACAGGGGATCTTAGTGGTGATGAAACTGTTTCATATCATGATCATTGGTAATTACACGAATCTATACATGTGATAACATTGCATGGACTCGCACACACGAGTGCACTGTAAAACTGATAGAATTTAAATAAGGTCTGTGGGTTGTACCAATGTCAGTTTCCTTGTTTTGATATTATACAATAGTTATGCCGGTTGTAACCATTAGGGGAACTAGGTAAAGAGCACATGAACTTCTCTGTACTCTTTGCATCTTCCATGAATCTACAATTATTCCAAGATAAAAACATAAATTAATCAATCAGAGTAGACTCATGCTTATTCCCATATTTGTAACATTGCCCTCAACTACATTCTCATATCTTTCCTCTTGCTGGGAAGGGGTCAGAGCTAGTAACCAGGAATTGAAAGGAACCACGGTAGATCGATTTGAGTGAATACCATGGTGGGAAGAAAGGTTCAGAAATACTATTTTCTGGTACCAGAGAGTAAAGAACAAGGATAATGCTATAAAGAGGGAGAGTTGTGGGAGTATAGGTTTGCTTATTTGTGTGTGAGTGTGTGTGTGTGTGTGTATGTTGAAATTTTACTCTTTAATTGTTTAACAGTGGATTTCAGAATGATAGTCTCTCAACCTCACTAAAGGGTAGTGTTAGATCTAGTGCATTTTCCCACTATGCTTCTATTTTATTCTGTGGGAACAATTCCAGTTCTGAGAAAATGTAAAATCTTTGATGTGTTCTCACACTAGCCATGCCAGGATCAAAGAGGCAGATGAGTTTTCCTTAAAAAAAACAAAAACCCTTCAGCCCAAGCGACTGAACTGACTCAAGTTCCATAATTGGTGGCATAAACCTTACTATTTGCTATGATGTTGTCAATTTTTCAAAACATGGTCCTGTAACACTTTACATTCCAGTCCATCAGGTAATTTATCTGTAAACAACCTGTCTTCCTCATTTGACTATATCCTTTTCCAGGACAAGGACCATATTTATTTTATTCTTATATTCTGAGTGCCTCCGTAACACCTGGACCTTAGTATAAACCCCAAAAAATGTTTGATAAATGAATGATTGACTGTGGCAGATGAGGTCATCATTCTTGGAAGATGTTTAATTTTTGGTCCCCAGACTTGATAACAAAGGTAGCATATTTCATCCTCTTTACCATTTCTATGAGAAGTTTTACTTTCAGCATTTGAGGTCCAAATATGGTCCAATCATAGAATAGTTTTAGATCCAGGGCCAAATTAATAAATGAATAGACTGGGAATTGCCTAAGTACTACGTTTTGAGGGAAGGATATCTTTCTGCCATCAGATACCTAAAAGGCCCTTGTCTCATTCTGGCTGCTATAACAAAGTACCACAGACTGGGTGGCTTATAAACAGAAGAAATTTATTTCTCACAGTATTGGAGCCTGGAAGTCTGACATTAGGGAACCAGCACCATCAGGTGAGGGCCCTCTTCCAGGTTACAGCCTTCTTGTGTCCCCCATGGAGGAAAAAGTGATGGATCTCTGCGGGGTCTTTTTTTATAAAACACTAATCCTATTCCTGAAGGCATCAACCTCATGACCTAAGGCTCCCAAAGACCCCACTTCCTAATGCCATCATATTGGGCACTAGGATTTCAGCATATGAATTTTGGAGGACACAAACATTCAGATAATAGCAACCCTGAATATAATCCTAGACTATGATAACTGGGCTATCCTTAAATAATATCATCGATTCCAAACCACTCATTTTATAAATGAAAAAAAAAGAAAAAGAAAAGAAAAAACAGAGAAAGGAGAGGTGACTTATCCTAGGTCATCAAGTAAGTGAGTGAGATGGCTAGAACTAAAGTGCATATTTTCTAAATTTTAATAAAATTAAAATTAAACTAAACTTCTTTGGACAGTGATATAAATTTCTTCAGGAAAAAATAAGCTGAAATTATCTGGAGCCTGAACTGAAGGAATGTAGTGGGAGATTAGTCAAAAGGAAACTTGTCAGTATTTACTATTGCACATTTCAAAAATAACTTTCTTGCTGAAATCAAAGCAACAGAACAAAAGAACACCTAAAATATGCTGCTTATAGAAGTACCTAGGAATAAAACCAAGAGAAAATCCCTGATCAGCATCATTGGGCAGGTCACAGAGGACATGAAGTTCTGATGAACTACTTGATCAATGCTGAATAGCAAGTGATGGAACAATGAAGGGAACCAAGGTGGCTCTGGGAGCTTTATCAATCAACTGATCCAAGAACATTTGAAAAGATAGGATTTACTGGTTAAATAATCTAACTCTGAGCTAAAATGGTTATTGAAGGGTAATATAATGTGGCTATTAAATAACAGGAATGTTTTTCTCTTCTGAGCTAAAGAAAATTTTTAGGGGTGGCTGGTTGGCTCAGCTGGTTAGAGCACAGTGCTCATAACACCCAGGTCGCTGGTTCGATTCCCACACGGGCCAGTGAGCTGCACCCTCCAAAACTAGATTGAAAAAAGCAACGAATTGACTTGGAGCTGATGGGTCTTGGAAAGACACATTGTTCCCCAATAAAATTTTTTTTATGGTTACATTTTGAGTAATCGCAAAAGTCTGAATTTCATGTAGTTAGAATGACAAATTTGTTGAAAGGCTCAAATAGCTACCAGATAACACAGTTATTTATAGAGACTACTAGGAGATGAGGTGAGAGAGTTGGAAAGAGACCACATGTGGAAGTGCCTCCAAGGCCAAATCCAGATGTTTCATTTGATCATACATTATCAAACAAGGGAATAATATGGACTAAAGGATTTTTAGGAACACTATCTAGTCAGGATATGTAAGGGAGATAGTGGGAGACTGTAGCATTAATCCAGGTGGAATAGTTCAGAGAATGTGGCAGCAAGAATGGTAAAAAAATAGAAAAAAAAAAAGCAAATGAATACTTGGCAACCTTCATTAATTAACTGAATATGGGAGACAAAGACCCTATTTTTCTGAGCTTGAAGCTAGTAAGAATGATATTACTCTTATTTGGTCAGCTTGAAGGAAAGTTGAATGAGTTCAATAAATAAATACATTTTCATTCTAAAGCTGTATCTTTTTCTGGATCATGACTAAGTCTTTTCTTACAGCGAATAGAAGGATGATATCAGCATTTTTTTTTTTTACATTCAACATTATTTTATCTTAGTTTCAGGTGTACAGCATGGTGGTTAGACATTTATTTAAATTACTAAGTGATCTCCCCGATAAGTCTAGTACCCACCTGGCACCATACATATAAATATACAATATTACTAACTATATTTCCTATGCTCTACTTTATATCCCCATGACTATTTTGTAATTACCAATTGAATGCATTCAAATTTTTATTGATGTGGAGAAATGTCTGAGCTTTAAGGGAATGTATACGTGGGCTCAGGGTATAAAGTGGACATAGCTAGAGATTACAATTTGGAGACTTATTAGTCAACAATCATTATTGAAAACATGAGATCAGATGAGCACTTTGAGGGGATGGGAAAGTAGAAAGGAAGAAGAATAAAGAGTGAGCCTTGAGGGGTACCTCCAGCTACCAGCAAAAGACCTAGAATTTTCAAAAGCAATCTAGGAAAGAAGAACAAAGCTGAGGGAATCATTACCTGACTTTGAGACCTACTACAAAGTTACAGTAATTTAGACAGTGTAGTATTGGCGTAAGACTCAATAAACATACCAGTAGGGCAGAACACGGAGTTTAGAAATAGACGCACACATACATAGTTATTTGACTTCTGACAAAGACACCAAAGCAATCTAATGTGGAAAGAAAAGTCATTTCAACCAGTGGGGATGGAAAACCTGAATATATACATATTAAAAAACAAACAAACAAAACCTCAATTAGTACCTTATAACATCTACAAAAAAAACCAATTTGAGCTGGATTGTAGATGCAAACATAAGGAGGGGGCAAAAAATAAACAAAGTAAAATAATTTATAAATTAGATTATAAAAGTTAAAATTTCTGGTCACTAAAAGACACCATTGAAAAACTGAGGATGGAAAAATTTTCGACGTCATCAAAATGGCGGCATGAGATGAGCCTCTGGAAATCTCCTCTGGAATTTACAACAAATTGAACAACTATAACTCCACAAAGGACTCCTTGCACAGCAGAGGCTCACTACTGAATTCACCTAAAGGTGGGCAAATTGCATGAGCAAGGGAGGAGAGAAGGGAGAAGTGCGGAGACGGGGCCACACAGGCGGAGAACACAGACCGAGCTCAGTGCTCTGAGCTCGCTGCATCCTGGAACTACCGCAGCTGCAGGACAGGAAAGAACTTAGACTGCTAGGGCTCCATTTATGGACCACAGGGCTGAGGGGACAGCATACAACAAGACTGAACCCAACACTCACGGCAGAGACCTCAGAGCAAAGACTGAGGGAAGAAGGCTCAAAACGGTGGTTTAAGTCCTCACTGCCACAGAGAACGGAAGCCTTAGGCACTGAGACTAGCCACCCCTCCCTACCCTCCCAGAGCTCACCCTGCCCTCCCCCTGCCCAGTTCTAGAAGCGGAACAGTAGTAGTGTCAGATCAAAAAAACAGAATATTTGCTGTTCTGAGAACTGCAGACCGCAGACACAGATTCACAGCCCAACTAGTTCCGGCAAAGTGGAGGGAGCTGTGGAAGCAGGACTGGTTGTGGTGATGGTTGCCAACATTGCTCTGGGCCACCTCTCACAACCGACCCCGACCCTGTCCCCACCTGTCTGGGAGGATCACTGCAGGAGTAAACAAAACTGCTGAAACACACGGGCTCTGAATCTGGTGCAGGAAGAGCTTTGGAACTTCAAAAGCTCTCCGCATCCCCACACGGACGCGATGCCCTATGACACAGGTGAACTGTTAACAGAGGAGAAGCCTGCCTTCCAAGGAATCCCCCCATTGTGTGAGAAGCTAGAATAGTGCAGAGAAAACATAACATGACAGTGTGAGAGAGAAAAAAGGCTGCAGTCAGAGAGAAAATAAACCATTCTACCAACACGTACTGGAAAACAAAAGAAAGACCTCTTCCTGTCAACCTGTTGCAGAACCCACTTCTGTAGATGTCTAGGAAGAGAAATAATAAATCATTAATTGCCATGAATAACCAAGGCAACAAGACCGCTCAGCAAGAAAGTGAAAAGTCCACAAAAAATGAACTTAAACATATGGAAATATGTGACTTAAATGACAGAGAATTCAAGATTGCAGTTCTGAAAAAACTCAACGAGATGCAAGAAAACACAGACAGGCAATTTAATGAACTCAGAAACACAATCAAAGAACAACATGAACATTTTACCAAAGAGATTGAAATTTTAAAAAAGAACCAAATAGAATTTCTGGAGATTAAGAATTCAATAGAAGAAATGAAGAATGAAATAGCCAGCTTAGGTAGTAGAGTTGACCAGATGGAGGAAAGAATCAGTGACATCGAAGATAGAAACCTGGAAATGACACAGATGGAAGAAGACAGAGATTTGAGACTTAAAAGAAATGAAAGAACTCTACAAGAACTTTCTGACTTCATCAAAAAGAGCAATATAAGACTAATGGGCTTACCAGAAGGTGAAGAAAGAGAGAAGGGAACAAAGAGTATATTCAAACAAATAGTCAATGAGAACTTCACAAACTTGTGAACAGAACTAGATCCTCGAATCCAAGAAACAAATAGAACACCTAATTACCTCAACCCCAACAGGCCTTCTCCAAGGCACATTGTATTGAAGCTGTCAAAAACCAATGAGAAAGAAGGCAGCCAGGGAAAAGAAGACGGTACCTTACAAAGGAAAGTCCATTAGAATATCATCAGATTTTTCAGCAGAAGCTCTACAAACCAGGAGGGAGTGGAACCAAATATTCAAACTATTGAAAGACAGAAATTATAAGCCAAGAATAATATACCCAGCAAAGATATCCTTTAGATATGAAGGAGGAATAAAGATTTTTCCAGACACACAGAAGCTGAGGGAATTTCCTAACACACGACCTGCACTACAAGAAACACTAAAGGAGGCTATTCAACCACCATCAACAGGGACAATTTGTGGCAACCAAAACATAAAAAGGGGGAGAGTAAAGGCCTGAACTGGAATAAGGGAATGGAAAAAGTAGGCATGCTGAAGAAAATGGAATACTCTAAATATCAAACTTTCTTTTACATAAACTTAAGGGTAACTGCTCAAAAAAAATCCACAACTGAAATATAGACTGTAATAAAAGAAGAAACAGAGGGAAACATCATAGAATACCACCACACAGAAATAATAGACAACAATAAAAAGGCAAAGAAACAATGGAGACACAGCCTTACCAGAAAACTAAAGATAGAATGACAGGAAATCCTCACATATCAATAATCACCCTAAATGTAAATGGACTGAACTCACCAATAAAAAGGCACACAGTAGCAGATTGGATCAAAAAATTAAACCCAACCATATCTTGTCTCCAAGAGACACATCTCAGCTACAAGGACAAGCATAGACTCAAAGTGAATGGGTGGAAATTGACACTCCAAGCAAATGGTATCCAGAGAAAATCAGGTGTAACCATACTGATATCAGATAAAAGAGACTTCAGGGTGAAAAAGGTAACAAGAGACAAAGATGGACATTTCATAATGGTGAAGCAGACTGTACAACAAGAACACATAACAGTCATCAATATTTATACCCCCAATCAGGGAGCACCGAAATATACCAAGCAACTACTAACAGAACTAAAGGGAGAAATTGACCAAAACACAATTATACTAGGGGACCTAAATACATCATTGACAGCTTTGGATAGATCATTCAAACAGAAAATAAATAATGAAATAGCAGCCCTAAGTGACACATTAGATGAAATGGACATAATTGACATTTATAGAGCACTTCATCCTAAAACATCAGACTATACATTCTTTTCTAGTGTACATGGAACATTCTCAAAGATAGACCATATATTGGCACATAAAACCAGGCTCAGCAAATTTAAGAAGATTGATATCATACCAAGCATATTCTCTGATCAAAAGGTTCTGAAATTGGATATCAACTGCATAAAGAAAGCAGGAAAAACCACAAATAGTTGGAGATTAAACAACGTATTTTTAAAGAATGAACAGGTCAAAGAAGAAATTAGGGGAGAGATCAAAAGATACATAGAAACAAATGAGAATGAAAACACATCCCACCAAAACTTTGGGGATGCAGCGAAAGTAGTTTTTTTTTATTATTATTAAATTTATTGGGGTGACAATTGTTAGTAAAATTACATAGATTTCAGGTGTACAATTCTGTATTACATCATCTATAAATCCCATTGTGTGTTCACCACCCAGAGTCAGTTCTTCTTCCATCACCATATATTTGATCCCCTTTACCCTCATCTACCACCCTCCTCCCCTCTTAACCTCTGGTAACCACTAAACTACTGTCTGTGTCTATGAGTTTTTGTTTCTCATTTGTTTGTCTTGTTCTTTTGTTGTTTTTGGTTTATATACCACATATCAGTGAAATCATATGGTTCTCTGCCTTTTCTGTCTGACTTATTTTGCTTAGCATTATATTCTCAAGATCCATCCATGTTGTCACAAATGGTCCTATTTCATCTTTTCTTACCACCAAATAGTATTCCATTGTGTATATATACCACAACTTCTTTATCCATTCATCTATCGAAGGACATTTTGGTTGTTTCCATGTCTTGGCCACCGTAAATAAAGCTGCAATGAACATTGGAGCACACGTGTCTTTATGGATAAATGTTTTCAGCGAAAGCAGTTTTAAGAGGGAAATTTATCTCACTACAGGCCTATCTCAAGAAACAAGAAAACTCCCAAATAAATAACCTCATATCACACCTTAAAGAACTAGAAAAATAAGAACAAGTGAAACCCAAGGTCAGCAGAAGAAAGGAAATAACAAAAATCGGAGCAGAACTAAAGGAAATAGAGAAAAAAAGACAATAGAAAAAATTAATGTGACAAAGAGCTGGTTTTTGAAAAGATTAACAAAATTGACAAACCCTTGGCTAGACGCACTAAGATAAAAAGAGAGAAGACACTAATTAACAAAATCAGAAACGAAAAAGGGGAAGTTATCACGGACACCACAGAAATACAAAGGATCATCCAAGAATACTATGAAGGACTATATGCCACCAAATTCAATAACCTGGAAGAAATGGATAAGTTCTTAGAAACATATAGCCTTTCTAGGCGGAAATATGAAGGATTGGAAAATCTAAACAGACCGATCACCAGTAATAAAATTGAATCAGTCATCCAAAACCTTCCCAAAAGCAAATGTCTGGGACCAGATGGCTTCACTAAGTGAATTGTACCAAACCTTCAACGAGGATCTAATACCAGTCCTACTCAAACTCTTCCAAAAAATTGAAGAAGAAACAGTACTCCCTAACTCATTTTATGAGGCCAGCGTTACCCTGATGCCAAACCTGGTAAGGACAACACAAAAAAAGAAAATAACAGACCAATATCTCTGATGAATACAGATGCAAAAATCCTAAACAAAGTTTTAGCAAATCGAACGCAACAATACATTAAAAAGATTATTCATCACAACCAAGTGGGGTTTATCCCAGGGGAGGAAGGATGGTTCAACATACGCAAATCCATCAATGTGATGCATCACATAAACAAAATAAGGGACAAAAATCATATGATTTTATCAATTGATGCAGAAAAAGCATTTGACAAGATACAGCATCCATTTATGATTAAAACACTTAATTAGATAGGTATAGAATGCAAATACCTTAACATAATAAAGCCCATATATGACAAACCCTCAGCTAATCTCATAAACAATGGTGCAAAACGGAAGCCCTTTGCTCTATGTTCAGGAACACGACAGGGCTGTCTCCTATCACCTCTGCTTTTCAACATAGTGTTGGAAGTCCTTGCCAGAGCAATCAGGCAAGAAAAAGAAATAAAAGGCATCCAAATTGGGAATGAAGAAGTTAAATTGCCGCTCTTTTCAGATGACATGATGCTATATATAGAAAACCCTAAAGTCTCCACCAAAAAGCGATTAGAAACAATCAATGAGTACAGTCAAGTTGCCAGCTACAACATCAACGCACAAAAGTCCATTGCTTTCCTATATACTAACAATGAAATCTCAGAAAAAGAAACAAAAAAACAAAAACAATTCCTTTTGCAATTGCAGCAAAAAGAATAAAATACCTAAGAATAAACTTAACCAAGGATGTGAAAGACCTATATGCTGAAAACTATATGACATTTTAAAAAGAAATTGAAGAAGACACAAAGAAATGGAAAGACATTCTGTGCTCATGGATTGGAAGAATCAACATAGTTAAAATAGCCATATTACCCAAAGCAATATACAAATTTAATGCAGAGACATTTCTCCAAAGAGGACATACAAATGACAAATAGACTAATGAAAAAAATTCTCAACAGTAATAATCACCAGAGAATTGCAAATAAAAACCACAGTGAGATATCACCTCATCCCTATTACAATGGCTATCATCAACCAGACAAATAGTAACAAGTGTTGGAGAGGCTACAGAGAAAAAGGAACTCTCATACACTGTTGCTGGGAATGCAGACTGGTGCAGCCGTTATGGAAGGCAGTGTGGAGGTATCTCAAAAAATTACGAATAAAATGACCATATGATCCAGCAATCCCTCTCCTGGGTATCTACACAAAAAGTCTGAAAACATTTATCCATAAAGATACGTGTGCTCCAATGTTCATTGCAGCTTTATTTACGGTGGCCAAGACATGGAAACAACCAAAATGTCCTCCGATAGATGAATGGATAAAGAAGTTGTGGTATATATACACAATGGAATACTATTTGGTGGTAAGAAAAGATGAAATAGGACCATTTGTGACAACATGGATGGATCTTGAGAATATAATGCTAAGCAAAATAAGTCAGACAGAAAAGGCAGAGAACCATATGATTTCACTGAAATGTGATATATAAACCAAAAACAACAAAAGAACAAGACAAACAAATGAGAAACGAAAACTCATAGACACAGACAATAGTTTAGTGGTTACCAGAGGGTAAGGGGGGGTGGGGGTGGGAGATGAGGGTAAGGGGGATCAAATATATGATGATGGAAGGAGAACTGACTCTGGGTGGTGAACACACAATGGGATTTATAGATGATGTAATACAGAATTGTACACCTGAAATCTATGTAACTTTACTAACAACTGTCACCCCAATAAATAAACAACAAAAAAATACAAATAATAAAATGGCAAAAAAAAAAAAAAAAAAAAAAAAGAATCAAAGGACAGATGAAGAGCTTCCTAGACAAGGAAAAGCTAAAGGAGTTCATCAGCACCAAACCTGTATTATAAGGAATGTTAAAGGGACTTCTTTAAGATTAAAAAATAAAAGGATAAAAAATATGAATAATAAAATGGCAATAATTACACTGTTATCAATTACTTTCAATGTAAATGGATTAAATGCTCCAATCAAATGATAGTGTGGCTGAATTGATAAGAAAACAAGACCCTTACATATGCTGCCTACAAGGGATTCACTTCAGATCAAAAGCAACACACAGACAGTAAAGGGATGGAAAAAGATATTTCATAAAAATTGAAACAAACAGAAAGCTAGAGTCACAATGCTTATATCAGACAAAATAAACTTTAAAACAAAGGCTATAACAAGTGCCAAATAAGGACCCAGTAATCTCATATCTGGATATTTTCCAAAGAAACCCAAAACACTAATTATCCAAAGAAACCCAAAACACTAATTTGAAGGGATACATATATACGTTCATTGCAATATTATTTACAGTAGCCAAGATATGGAGGCAACCTGGGTGTCCATCAATGAATGAATGGATAAAGAAGAGGTGGTACATATATACAATGGAATATTACTCAGCCATAAGAAGAATGAAATCTTACCATCCGCAACAGCATTGATGGACATTGTGCTGAGATTAAGTCAGACAGAGAAAGACAAATGCTGTATGATTTCACTTATGTGTGGAATCTAAAGAACTAAATAAACAAAACAGAAACAAACTCATAGATACAGAGAACATTGTGATGGTTGCCAGCTGAGAGGGGTGTTGGGAGGGTGGGTGAAAAAAGGGAAGGGATAAGAAGTACAAATTGGTAGTTACAAAATAGTCATGGCGATGTAAAGTAAAACGTAAGGAATATAGTCAATAATATTGTAATAACTATGTATGGAGAAAGATGGGTACTAGATTTATTGAAGTGATCACTTCATATGTTATATAAATATCTAATCACTATGTTGCATTCCTGAAACTAATATAATATTGTATGTCAACTGTAATCGAAAAATTAAAACAAAATTGATTGAAAGTCCACAAATTGGGAGGAAATATTCATAAATCATATATTTGACAAAGGACTGGTATCTAGGTTATATAAAGAATTTCTAAAATCAATAATCAAAAGAGAATACAATGTAAGTGGGCAAATCAGGAGAGCAGACACTTCACAAAGGAAGATACATGAATGGTTAGTAAGCACATGAAAATGTGCTTGACATCATTAATCATCAGGGAAACGCAGATAAAAACCAAATGTGATACCACTGCAAACATACCAGGAGGGCTGAAATTAAAAAGACTGGCTACATCAAACGTGGGCAAGGATTTGGAGCAATTGATACTTTTATACACTGCTGGTAGAAGTGTAAAAACAGTATCCCCACTTTGGGAAAAGTTGTAATAGTCTGTTATAAAATGAACCATACACCTGATCTAGGACACAGAAAATCCACTCCCCGATATATACCTAAGAGAAATGAGAGTATATTTACACAAAAACTTTGCATAAGACTGTTTAGAACAACTGATCACAACAGCTTAAATCTGGGAACAGCCCAGGTATTGTCAACTAGAAAATGGGTAAACAAACTGTGACATATTCATATTATGCAACACTACGCAGCAATAAAAAAGAATGGAATATGTGAAAACATGGGTGGATCTCAAAAACATTTTCAGTGCGAAAGAAGCTTTACTCAAAAAACACACATAGTATGATAATATTTGTAAGAAGTTTAAAATGTTAAAATGGAAACAAGTAATACAAGATTAAAAAAAACACCTGTATATGGGTGGGTATTGACTGGGAAGGGGCATAAGAAAACTTTTTTTTTTTTTTTTTTTAATTAAATTTATTGGGGTGACAATTGTTAGTAAAATTACATAGATTTCAGGTGTACAATTCTGTATTACATCATCTATAAATCCCATTGTGTGTTCATCACCCAGAGTCAGTTCTCCTTCCATCACCATATATTCGATCCCCCTTACCCTCATCTCCCACCCCCCACCCCCCGCCCCCGTTACCCTCTGGCAACCACTAAACTATTGTCTGTGTCTATGAGTTTCTGTTTCTCATTTGTTTGTCTTGTTCTTTTGTTGTTTTTGGTTTATATACCACATATCAGTGAAATCACATGGTTCTCTGCTTTTTCTGTCTGACTTGTTTCGCTCAGCTACCAAAGTTAATTCAAAATGGATCAAAGACTTAAGCATAAGACCTGACACAATAAACTGCAAAGAAAACTTTTTGTAGTGATGGAAATATTCTACATCTTGATAGAAGTTTGGGTTCCATGGTGTGTGCATTTTAAATTACTTGATACACTTAAGAGGTTTGTATATTACATTATATAAAAATTTTAGCTCCCCCTTCCAAAGAAGAACACAAATATAGTGTGTCTGTGCGTGTGTGAGAGAGACAGAGACAGAGACGGAGAGAGACAGAAACATGGAGGGAAGGAGGGAGAGAGAGAGCTACTTTAAATAATTTTGGACACCTGAACATTCCAAATAAACTGTATTTTAAAAAATCATTAAAATGTACATTTTGGATGGAAAGAATTTGTTTGAAGAAAGTTTTCCTTTCATCATCTTGCTGCTTGTTTCCTTTTTCTGTATGATTGTCCTGGTCCAACAACCTATACTGCTTGACAAATTCTTTTTAGAGCAGGCAAAGAACAGATTGTTCAGTAGAAGAGAAGGAAGAATCAGTAAGGCCAATCTACTCCAGTCTAATAAGCAAGGCTATGAATCATACTTTGCTCATAGACCATTTCCTTTGGTTTTCGTCTCCTGAAGAGACTAATTTTCTCAATGGGTTTCTACAAATCAGATGGAACCACTCGGTTTCAGAGACATTCCAATATCCAGACCTAGGTGGCTCACAGTCTCTTTCAGGCAATGAGACATAACGGAATGAAGCATTGGTGGGGAGATCATTCCTTCCCCAAGCATCTCTTACGTTACAGGAGCTCTGCCTCTTATTGTCCAGCTAATTAATGTTTTCTGGACACTCAGTGCTACTTCGTGACTCTGTGCCTTTGTTCATAATGTTTTCTGGCTTAGAGTTGTCTGCACACCTTTCTAGCTGTTGAATTCTTACTCATCTTTTAAGACTCAACTAAGAAACTAACTCCTCTTTGAAACTTTTCAAACTTCCCTAATCATTTTTTTTCCTCCTGGCACCTTCATTGTATTATAACATTTATCATAATTTGACTAAATTTGATAGTTGCATGTGTATCTACTACTCTAGACTGAGAGTTCTAGAAAGTAGACTTGTATATTTGGTTTCTAGCAGTTTAGTCACATGATATAATATTATACTTAATTCGTGGAGCTCCAAGTAAATTTGAAGACATCTTTATGGAAACACACACACACACACACAAACACACACACACACACACACACACAGCTTTGTTTTCTGTGTATTTGACATTCAACCTGTTGGTGAATGTAATGATGTATTTTGAAATGTCCTTAAGACCCATGAAACACCAACATTTTTCAAGCTGTTTTACATTAAAGGGAAAAACTGTAGTATAGCCATCCTTTTAGAACTAATTCATTTGGTTTTTCAATTTTCAAAGAAAGAAACACTTGGGTTCTCATTACCCAGTTTGTACAAGGGTATTAGTGATGGAGAGGTTTACATATGTGAAGAATGTAAAACTGAGTATTTACTTCCATTGGAGTTCCACTTTGTTAATCCCAGGGAGGAAAGAATATGTCCCTGTTGGTAAACCCCAGAGTATCTCTTTTTCTGCAAGATTGACTCAGTCTCAACCCATTTGTCCTTGCGTGAATGTTTTATCCAGGCCTCAGTTCCATGCTGTGCAGCATTGGCAGCTTATAAGGTAATAAATACCCACAGAGCCAACAAGCAGAGCAGTTGACTCAAAGGAGTTGAGCTTTTACTCAATCACCACCCATGTACATTTCTCTCTAATTGTAAACTCTACAGAATTGGAAACAAATTATTTGGAGTGCGCACAATTATTTAGAGTCCAAAATGTGCAGACATGCTAACATGGGGGATAAACCTGGGCAATACTACTTAGTGTACACAAGTGTCACAGCTGACAGGACAGCTTCAGAAGCTAGAGAGCCCTGGCTTTTTCACTTGGCTTGTCCCAGTCTCCCTACTGAACAGACATGTTCATCCTCCTGGAGAAGTCTTTAGGAGGCACATCTATGTGTGTGTGCACATGTAAAGTGACTGTGTGAGAGACGGTGTTTGAAACAAAAATTACTACAGAAGGAGAAATTGGATTGATTATTTTGCTAACTGGTTTAGAATTCTAATACTGAAAGCCTTCTATGTTGTGTGTTCTGGAAAGATTTCCTGCAAGATGACAAAATTGCAGCTGTTACAAACCTCTTCAAGAATGCCCACATAGAAATTGGAACATTCTCGAAGTGATACCATGTACTTTTTGTTGTTGTTGTTAGAGTGAATGTGATGAAATGAATACGACACTTGTACTCATGGGATATTAGCAAAAGGCTGCCTGATTTGGCATAGACTATTATTCTCTGTGCAAAGAATTCAAACTAACCTCTAAAAAGCAGCATGTTTTGAGATAAAAAATGTCTGGGGTAATAATCTCAAGATCCATCCATGTTGTCGCAGACGGCACTATTTCATCTTATGGCAGAATAGTATTCCATTGTGTATATATAACACATCTTCTTTATCCAGTCATCTATTGAAGGACACTTTGGTTGTTATTATGCTAAGCAAAATAAGTCAGACAGAAAAAGTCGAGAACCATATGATTTCACTGATATGTGGGATATAAAACTGAGAGCAACAAAGGAACAAGGCAAACAAAGAAACAAAAACTCATAGACACAGACAATAGTTTAGTGGTTACCAGAGGGTAAGAGGGGAGGGGGTGGTAGATGAGGGTAAAGGGGATGAAATATATGGTGATGGACGAACTGACTCTGGGTGGTGAACACACAACATGATATATAGATGATGTATTACAGAAATGTACACTTGAAATTTGAAATCTATGTAACTTCTTTACTAACCATTGTCACCCCAATAAACTTAAAAAAAAAAAGGTCTGGGGTGTGATGGTCCATGAAAGAGTAACACCCAAATGCTGTTTCTCTAAGGATTTTTCTCTCTCTTTTATTCATTTAGAGATAAAAAGCAGCCCAGAATTCCAGACATATCCTGTTGGGTGTACTATAACTTTCTCAGTCCTTAGGGGGAAAAAGCACCCTGAGGTGACAGAGTAAGCTGGCATGGCGACCGGGTGTTTTCATCCCAGGATAGCATCACGCCAAACCATGGGACATCTTTGCATACTGAGCAAGGAAAAGTATGAAAAGTTGTCATTGTAAATACGGTTAATAACTTGGGATACCACTTGTTTTTGTGATTGGAAACGGTCATCCACTGTGCCACTGCCATATCCCTGTACAGATTTTGATACCGGCAAGTGGGTGCTGCTGTAACCAATACCTATAATGTGGAAATGGCTTTGAGTAGAGGTTGGAAGAATTTGGGGGAGCATGATAGGAAAAGCCTACATTGCCTTGGAAAGACTCTTGGTAGAAATATGGATGTGCTAGTGAGGGCACATTTCAATTTAACCCATGGAGGACACGCTGACTAAAGGAGGCCTCTAAGGCATATTTGGATGATGTACACATAAAATATTTATCAGTTCTGATTCGGTCACCACTTATCCACAGAATGACTATAATCAGCTGGCACAGATGGAGAGAGAGCCATTAGATATTCATTTTCCCCCAAGTGTTCACTTGGACGATGGATGCTTGGAAAATTTGGGACTATGTAGCTGGGGTCTTTGAAACATTCTTCAATGAACTTGATCGGCTTAGGACTGGGGCAATGCACTGCTGAGGGAGGTGAGAAGGGCTACAGATCACTTCTCTCAATCCTTTAAGGAATCCGTGGCAACGAGTATGTTTCTCTCCAGGTACAAACACAACTCTTAGAGGAAAAAGCTGGCATTTGTTTTGCTTTTAAATAATTCCAAGTAGCTTGAAGAAAGTGGTGGTTCACCACCCCCCCTCCCCATTATCCCCAGGCTCAGTACAAATGCAAGAACTGGATATACACTCACAGATAGTGGTGACAACATGAGATCAAGTGCTATAACCTAGGGCAGTGGTACTCAAGCTATGGTGGGCATCAGATTCGGCAGATTCCCAAGCTTAGCCGAAAACCATGGAAGCAGACTAACTACCACAGGTGATTCAGTTGCCCACCAAAGGCTCGAGGGATCATCCCTCTACTGCACTGCTTCTATGTGCTCTGTGAAACTATGGCTTTGTGGCCAATGCTTATCGCAGCATTTCTCAAAGCTAAGGCTTCCTTAACACAGGGCTTTGTAGAACTCAGTGACTAATACGCATTTTTGAATCCCAGTAGTTTTCAAAGTGTGGTTCCCCAGGACCAGCAGCCTCAGGATCACCTGGGAACTTGTCAGAAATCCAGTCTCAAGCCCACCCTGGACCTGCTCAACCAGAAACTCTGGAGGAGGGGTCCAACAATCTGGGTCTTTCAAGCTTTCTAGGTATTTCTGATGTTTACAAAAGGTCTGAGAGCCAATAGTGTTTGCAGTGTTTTCCCACATGATTCTTTCATCACGAGACCGGGCTAATATATTCTGCCGTAAGAACTATTACTGAAGCGTGCGTGTGTCTGCGTGTAATGGAGATGAGTGCAAGTATCACCCCTTGTTACGGAGGTCTGCTTGAGGACTATTTAATTCTTGATTTATTTAACACCACCTTCTGTTATAAACAACTTGAGGCAGCTCAAAGAGAATGCCGGAGTAAAACATTCTTCCCAGGTATTTTGACCACTTCTTATTTATGCCAGGCTTCCCTGAGACACCAATGTACGGTACTGATTTGTTTATTACCAGCAGACCTCTGTTCTTCCTGAACAGGAACAAAGCAAAAGCAGCAACCAAAATAGTCAACAAGCCAAAACCTTAAGGTCCTTGGAGCAAGAGAGAGACAATGTACTTCTTTTCTCTACTGATGGAAAATTAGTAAGACTTAATAGGGGGTGGGGATTGAGCGAGTCTACTCCTGGCGCATGGTACAAATGCTCCTTAGCCCAAGCTAGGCAGGCAGCCTTACTTCATGCAGGTAGACTTTAGAGCTCAGGCAGGATGAGGGCTTAACTCTTTCGCTACGTTAATTGATTTCAAGTTTTGTTTTGTTTTTTCAAAATGTGTGAGAAATTCACAAAAACCAAAAGGTTGATATTTTGACAATTTTATGCATTTAATAACAATTTGAGCTGCTTTGTATATAAATGACATTATTTTCATGTACAAAAAATTCCTATTGTTATTCATTCTTGAAAAACACAAAAATATAGAAAAATGTCCATCTGCTTTCTTAAACTTCCTTTCCGGAAGTTTCCATCTGCAGTCAGTGGGTGGAAGTATTCATTCGGATATGACGGTTGTGGCAAAAGGGTTAAGAGCGCACTAGGTGACTGAACTGGGTTGGGCTGGGCTGGGCTGGGAGCTCCTGCTTGAATGTGGCCCAGACATCTTAGGAATGGGCAGCCTCCCCTCCATGCAACGGCATGTTGATCAGATCCCTGGTAACTTTATTTGATGGATGCCCTTAAAAGAACCAGTCAACTATGTTTTACCTGTTCCTCCACTCTTACCTTCCTATCTTGACTATTCTTGAAGCATGCTGTCATGCAGGGGACCCTGCTCGCTGCGCCATGTGTCGTGCAGGGTGCCAGGCGGGGTCTCAGCTCCCGCTCCCCACATAAGAACGCAGGACACGGTGAGGCCAAAAAGGAACACCCACGGAGCCATAGGTAGGGGAGTCATACCACTATATTCTCGCTGGCGGCATCTGCCTCTCTGCAATCCGCGCTTGCTAGCTTAGCCACCATCTTCTTGCTAGCCCCCATTTGCTGCTAGCGTAGCCACAAGCAGTTATATTAGTTGCCAATGGCTCACTGGTTACAGCTGACGGCCAACTAGCCACAGCTGATGGCCATCCAATCACAGTTGATGGCCATTTACTACCTGAGCCAGCACCTGTCTATGTGAGGCCGAGAGCCTGGAAACTGCTTTCTGGGGCTCTGTCCCCACACATGCATTAACAGGCAATGGCAGCTTTGGCAAGCTGGTGAAAGGTCAATGACATTAAAAATGTTTCTATTTTGCTTCAGCTCTCAGAGGTGGAAAGAACCTTAGATATTTAGTCCTGTGTCTTCCCTCTACCTAGAAAACGAGCAACAGAGAGGGGAAGTGACAGTGTACATGGCAGAGAGAATATTAGAACATAGGTCTCCTTTGTACAATTCCATCACTGAATGGGAACAAGAATGCTTTGTCCAAGTACCATAACTAGTACAATAAACAGACTTTATATACATAATTCAGTGTTTAACTCCAGTTTCTACAATGGTTCACGGCAAGTAATGGACACTCAATAAATACATGTTGAAGGATTTTTCTTTGAATGAATATAAAGAGTTTATTCGGTGCGTATTTGGGTATACAACAACAAATATTAAACAACTTTTTTTAAACTTTTTTGTGCACAGGGCAGAAAGCTGCCTGTACATGCTATGCCCACTTTTGGAACACAGATTTTAACAATTATTAATGCACAAAATCTTACATATCATGCAACTCTATGCCAAGATTCCAACTTTCTTCCATGCAACAGATATGAAGATCTAAATGGAAACCTAGCTAAGTCTTAAACACTTTTCCAGAAGCAAGTATAAGTATATGTTGTTTAGGGGTAACCAGTCTTGATATTTCCTTGTACACAATATTCACGTGCCAAATACAATGACAAGAGGACTCATACATATACAGATAAGACATTTCTTAGTTTAACAACACAAAAGACAATATCACAGTTCTACAGTTCCTGTCTTTACACAAGAAGCCACAACAATAGTTTAACATGATAACACAAATGGAATTAAGAGAAATCTACACTTGAGAATAATCTTTTTTTCTTTTTTAAGTCATCTTTACTGACTGGGGTTGACAATACAACTCAATTTCTACGCACAAAGTACAGCACAAGAACTTGACCGGAACACTACAAATCTAAAAAAAAAAAATACAACAAAAACAATGGTAAAATCACAAGAACACTGTTACCTTGAGCCTGAGATGCCAATTCAGATTCAACCCCGAATTTGGTTGATTTTGATTAAGTGACAGGGAGTCAATAAAACCACTGAATTTCAGAGATCGTAAAGTTGCACTATACCAAAGTAAAGAATACATTTGAGTCAAGCGTAGATAGAAAACATTAAGCCAAGAAAACAACACAGTTCACATAATTTTGTTTGCCCCTACAAAACATTTAAGCGGTTAATTTTGTTTTGATTTTGAAGAGCAATTGTGGTCTTTTCAATTTCCTTGGTTGGAGGGCAAATTTTTATCAGCATTAGTGCTGTGAAACTATCTTGGTTTTGTCATTCCCAAAGTATAAGTGAGATCATGAGAAAATTGGGCAGTCCTTCTCCCGGATTTAGTTCACTGATAAATGCTTGGCATTCTTTTGCACAAGCTCAGTCGACATTATGGGGCTGTAAGTATGGATCTAAGGTTTGATGGCAGAGAGAAGAGCGAACCCTGCCTGTTTGTTTGGTAAACGTTACTGACAAATTTGAACTTTGGGATGAAGGACTGCTAGAAGAATTCAACAGCACCTGGAGGTAAGGTTCTGTTACAGAGCCCTTGTTTTGCCCTCACTGGCTACGTTGATTCATTGTGGCTCATGGATTTGCCTCCGTTCAGCACGCCGGAGACACTTCTGCTCTTGGTTGGGGTCCCGCTTCCAGATCGGGAGAACTCCGTGAGATCGTGCAGCGATGGCTCCTTGTACATGGCCACTGAAAAGCACAGAAAGATGGTGTCAAAGGCTTTCAAGTGGGCACACCACACCACACTGGCTCTCAACTTTTCTTCTGGTTACTAGGCTTCCATGCTTGAGGCCACACATGACAAATATTGCTTTCAAAGCCTCGGCAGGGAGTGAACTGGATCAGATTAAGCAAAACGTAGTCTTCGTGAAGTAGTGTGTAAAGAATTCTAATACCTAATTTCCATCACTTATGGTTATGTGTATGAGAGGATTAATGAAAACTGCATTTAATAAACCTCTTAGAGGTTTAAATATGATCTAGAGCATGCTGTGCAAGTCAAATATTAAAATTTAAAACATTTTCAAACACTGATTTCTACCATGCTTTAAAATGAAACTCTCCAAGAGTCTAAATATTAGCACAGTTCTTAATGCAATAAATGGTAAATATTATTGTCATGCTGTAAACAACAGCATTAGCTTATGCTTACGAAGCACTTATAACGTGCTAGATACTATTCTAAGTGCTTTGCATTCATTATCTCATTTAATCCACGTAAGAATCCCCTGATGTACCTACTCTTATCCATATTTTACACACAAGGAGCTTGAGGCACACACAGGTCAATAATCTGCCCAAGACCATCCGCTTAGTAAAGGGTGAAGAAGCTGGGATTTGAATCCAAGTAGTCTGGTTCCAGAAAATGTGCTGTGAAGCAGTGCTCTGCTGATTTGACTGGGCAGTCTGCCCTACTCGAAAACTCTAGTCTAACCCCAGGGCCAGTAACCTCTTGGAGGTCTCGCTCTTCTATGCCTATATTTTCTATCCCTTCTCCACCATGTCTCACTACCAACATCCCATCCCTATCTTCTGCAACCCATCCCTACCCTTCGCCCTTTCTAATTTGCTACTAATCTGCCACTAACGACTGGAAAAGAAAACTATGAATGAAAATTGTTGGAGCAATGCTGTTGAGCCCTTAAGAGAGGGCCCAAGGAGCTTTCTGATTAGTACAAAGTGTGCACACATTTAAGCATCAAGCACCAGGGACCATTTTGGCATAATTTGGAGTTCTTGGCTATCCTTAGCAATTGAGCTACTTCCATATAAGTAAGGTGCTACTATATGTAGATATACTAGGGGGAAAATTAAAATCAGGAGATCAGATGCTGTCGTCAATGCATTAATGTTTTAAGTGTTGTAAAATGTTACTAAATTTTTGTATAAATGCCTTAATGTAGAAAAATTATGTTCCATTTCCCAAAGTGAGATAAAGGACTGATTTAAATACATACTTATTTAATCCACAGCTCCTATAATATCAAGCTTACCTTTCAGTGGTTTGGGCAGAAAGTGGGCTGCAGGCTTGTTCTTCTTCACATGGTTTCCTTTCATGATCTCTCCTTCTTTGTTCAGACCCAGATACCACCCTCGGCCTGACTGCTGCTGACGGTACATCATCGATGAATATGTCACGTAATAATTTTCAAACACGGATTCTTTGAATTTGCACTCAGGTGTGAAATGTTCCTACAAGAAAAGTAAATAAACTAAAGCTCAATATTTATAGCTACGGATTTCATGGAGAACTATGTGGCACTGCCCTTCAGAAGTTAAGGATATACTTGGTTAAGTTTGTATGACCAGTATTCTATTTTCATAGCATAAAATATTAATGGCATAAAGTATTATGATTGGAAAACAAGGCTATATATAACATTTTGCATGATGCTTTCGAAAAAGCCCCAAATGCAAGTGATACTGATCAATGATTAGCTCTCTTTGTAATAAGGTAATGGAAAAATTAGAACCAGCCACATAAGTGTAATACATTGGACAAATCCAAGAGCCAGAGACTGAAAAGACAAGCATAAAGCTGTCACATGGAGCTGTGTTTCCTTTGCAAATATGAGAAAACAAATATTCAGTCCTTGTACTTAATTTTCATAGATTCTCCAGTTACTAAAAAGTATAATTGTCAATTGCGCAAGGCTGAAATCTGTGTTACAATGCTGGCTGCCTGTATTTCTAAAGTGATGCTACAAAGAAAGACTTTACTTTTAGGCAAACCAAACTGATTTTTTTTTTTTTTTAGATCATTGGACCTTGACTTAAAAAACTTCCCTCCTCACCCCATCCTTGCATTACAGTAACATTTACAAGCAAATCAATATAGAAGCAAGAAATTTACAGTAATTCTACAAGCAGACATGAGAGCAACCCAGGGTACTCTGAACACTGGAATGTGATTTTCTGCCATGCTTTCTTTGGAATTGCCCATACAAATGATGGGTTCCTGACCCAACTGGCTGTTTCAGAAAAACAGAAACAGAAAACCTTCTTTCAAGTTTTATGTATGTGTGTATACAATAAACAGCCATTAAAAAAATCGCCATTTGTCTATCATCAATAAATCAACAAATAACAAGTGCTGGCACGGATGTGGAGAAAAAGGAACGCTTGTGCACTGTTGGTGGGATTGCAGATTGGTGCAGCCACTATGGAAAACAGTATGGAGGTATCTCAAAAATCTGAAAATGGAACTACCTTATGATCCAGCAATTCCACTCCTAGGTATCTATCTGGAGAAATCCAAAACTCCAATTCAAAAATCTTTATGCACTCCTATGTTTATTGCAGCACTATGCACAATAGCCAAGACATGGAAACAACCGAAATGCCCATTGGTAGATGACTGGATGAAGAAACTGTGGTACATTTATACAATGGAGTATTACGCAGCCATAAAGAAGAAAGAAATCTTACCATTTGCTACAACATGGATGGACCTAGAGAACATTATGTTAAGTGAAATAAGTCAGACAGAGAAAGACAAATACCATATGATCTCACTTATATGTGGAATCTAGAAAAGAATAAGTGAATGAACTAATCAGAAACAGTTTTGGAGACATAGAGGAAAAACTGAGGGTTGCTAGATGGGAGGGGGGTGGGGATAAGGGGGAATGTGAGGGGATTAGAAAACAGTCAGTAACCACAAGATGGCCACGGGGTTTTGAAAAATTAATTTGGGGAATGTAATCAATAATGTTGTAAAGATTTTGTAGGGTATCCGATGGACATGTGTCTCATTAGGGAGACCACCTCAGGGATGATGTAGATGCCTGATCACTGCATTGTACACCTGAAACTGAAGCTGAACAATAATGAATGCCAACTATAATTTTATATATATATGTATATGTATATGTATATACTTACAAGAAGTGGAGTACAGCATTAGGAATAGAGACAGTGGAAATGTAATGGCTCTGTGCGATGGCAGAGGGATAGTGGGTGGGGGGAGGGGGGTTCACACAGTGTGAGGGATATAAATGATAAACGTCTAAGTATTACTTTGTCTTGTGCACCTGAAACTAATAATAATAATAAAAAGAAAAACCCTAGAAACTGCACTGTCCTGTAGAGGAGAAACTAGTCACATGTGGCTATTGAGCACTTGAAATGTGGCCAGCCTGACTGGGATGTCTTGCAAGTACAAAATACAACACCAGATGACAATGACCTCGTACAAAAAAAGGAATGTAAAATATTTTTTCTATTGATTATATGTTCAAATGATAATTTTGAATATATTAGGTTAAACAAAATACATTATTATAACTAATTTTTTAAAAGGCCATTTGGAAGCAAAATGAAATGAACAGCAAATTTTAATCCCTAAGCAATCCACAGAGTAGCAGAGGGTCCATTTGGAGTGAAAGATAATGAAGAAAACGCTAACTGAGAGACATGACAGTGGCACTAGGGAAGCCATTAGAGTTTAGCTCGTTTGCTGGGATGTTATCAGGAATAACTTTTGATAAAGCCCTAAATTAAACACCTTGTGAAACTACTGCAAGCTTTCTGGACACCAGTCTTTTCGAAACAATGCCTCCGTGGTCCTGCCTTCCTTCCTTTTCTTGTGAGGTACCATTCTAAGCAATGCACTACCTTAACAACAGGATGTAAGGCATTCTCAGAGAGTCTCGTCAGCAAAGACGGACACATTCCTCAAATGAGGCTGCTTTTCTCTGAAAGTGAAACAATTGAACATTATTTTCTTTTTTTCTGGGAATCCACAAAATCTGTCTCCCTCAGTAATCTCACTGGCACAGGCAAGAATCGTCTTTTGGGGTTATTTCAGCCTGGGGGCATACTGGATAGATCCTCAGAAGAGTCACAGAGATTCTACCTACCCAAGAAAAAATGTACTTCTAAGGCAACTATCACATGGTTGGAACCAAAGTGTTCCTATTGATAGGCTGTGAAAACTCCTCTTTGTAGGATTCTCAACATAGGGAAAGCCAAGGTACCCCTACAAAGAACTTGAACTAAAAGTCTCAGTATTCCCTCCGATGATGAGGACAATTGCATAGAACGTTGCTGAAATTCACTGGGAATTAAATCACCATTTGGGAAAAAACCTCATCGTGGAAGAATGGATTTTAGTTTCACAATGAGTCATAAAGCATTTGAAAACAAATATGGTGAATAATGTATAGGATTAAGGTGAGTGATACAGTGTAGCCACATGAACATACTGTATTATTGACCACAAAATGATGAGATGGGAACATTGTGTGCTCTAAGGCAGGTCCCCCCAAAGGGCTGTGTTTACGTCTTGTGTGATGGCAGCAATCATTCATTCACTTCTACACATTTTCTGAGAATCCATTATATACTTGGGTGGTAATGAAAATCCATAGGTAAATAGGATATGGCCTCAGAAAGTTTACCATATATTTTCAGGTGTCAGGCACATACCCAAATAACCAGGTGTGCTGCCATTAAGTACAGAAAGGGAGGCATAAAGGAGGTGTTTATTGTAGGAGAACAGAGGGAGCCTGACTTAATTCTGACTGTGGGACTACGGAGGGGTGGGCTTCACAGAGAGGGTGTTATTTCAGCTGAGCCTTGAAGGATGGGTAGGAATTCAAAACAGAAAAAGGGGAAGAAGAATATTTGAAGCACAGAGCCCAACAGTCCTGTAACCTCCGCTTCTGCATCCCTGTCTCAGTAATTAGAGTCCACCGTCTTGGCAACTGCTCACACTTAAACCCGCAGGGGACCTTGACATTCTTTCACATGCTCTCCAGTCCATGATCTTCACCTTCCATTCCCATAGCCTCTGCTCTAGGTGACGCCCCTATTAACTCCGCACTAGCCTGCTCCAATAACCTCTCCCCTTCTGCTACAAGATTTCCCTCCTAACACAAAGTTCCCTTCCCCAGGAACTTTTGTTGGTTTCACTGTGCCTCTAGTAAAAAGGACAGCTTGATGTGTCATTTAAAATTCTCCACAATTCAGTCACTACCATGCCTTCAGTCTCATCCTCTACCAAAGAATTATGCATGCTTTTACAGGTGCCATTTGTTTCCTTTGTTCAGAATGTCATTCGTCTCTCTCTACCTACTGGCTTTCCCGTCATCCCTCAAGACCTAGCTTAAATATGACTGCCTCTGGAATCATATTTGATCTCTCCAAATTAGCACTGATTATACTCATATTTGTACTCCCACAAACTATCTCCAGCTTTGCCCTGTGACTCACACACGTGCCTGACTGGCTCCAACTGGCAGTGAGCTTGTCTTAGCTCTGAATCCTCCTTCCACCTTCATAAACGACTGGTCACATTGCCTGGCACAGAGTAGACCACTCCATTATTGTTTACGGGATTTGAATTTCAGAGATTCAGATTTAAGCATTGGAAATTCCAGGGTTCAGAAGTATCAACCAGGAAAACGTCTGCAGGGAATTTCCTTAATACCATATAATGAAATCAGCTGTACGTGGAAAGAAGCTGTCGTGGCACAGACAAATCCTGCATGTGTGACTTCGTCTCTGTTAAGAATAACAGATACTACACAGATACTGGCACCTACCACATTAGGAAGAAAAACTTGACAATTGTTACAACTATTGGGAAATGGCAAGGAAGGACTCAATGAACTGAATGCTCTGTCACATCTGGTAATTTCTTAGTCATCACCACTAAATTTGGACTCAAGCCTCAGTAGAGAGGGAGGAAAATGAGGCCAAAAAAAAAAAAAAAGAATGTCAAAGGAACCAAAGGAGTGTTCTGTTCTGTGTGGGATGCTGCCATTTTACCCAGTGTTAGAATGAGTAGACACAAGAGGTTTGATTTTTATGAAATATGGAAAAATGTGAACAACTCACCCAACACTGGAAGGGTCATCAAAGAAAAAGGGGTGCAGTTGCATTGCTCTATGTCTTAGCAGTGATTCATATAAATAATAGAAACTGGATTGGACCCTAACCAGGGAAGCCTTATTCAGAGGATACCAGGTAGACATACGACAAGGAATCAACCTCCTCTGACCGATTAAAGATGATTATTAGTGCTCTTGAAAAAGGTATACCACAGTGGCTTTGACATTTAGTAGGCACTAATCAGAGGCAGCAATCACTGTGCTCTGTATTTAATATGTATTAAATAAGTATCTGCTATCATACTAAATGAATGAATGAATAGCCACTAAGACATTAGTTGGCATGGGTACTAAAGAAAGGGTGCGTTAGAACTTAGAACCTTTTATGCATTGATTTCTCTTAAGTTGTTTCCCTCTTATATAGCTATATTTTTTTCAGAGAAATAACATGTTTTTAGTTTATGAAATAATCAATCTGTCTCTCTTCTGTATCATCATTTTTGTTCCCCTTAAAGTTCAAGGTTAGTTTTTTCTCAGTGAGTATTGAAGCTTTTTATCTAAGGGATCCATACCAGTTAGTTATAATGATCATATTTTGGGTAAGGAATCAAGAATCTACATTTCCAGAATGAGCAGATCCAGGAGCAAAATCTAACATTTCTTTTTACCAATTTACTCCCTATTAAGGGGGAGAGAGTTATTTTGAGTTTGAAATATCAGTGGCGAGAAGAAAACATTTGAAACCCTCAAATGTTGGAGAATACTTACAGCCACAAACGGTAATGGTCAGCTGCCCTTTTCAGAGCATCGTAGACCTCCACACAGACTTTGAGAGGCAAATGAAGAAGGTATAAACACAATCAGTAATGGTGGTTGTCTGCAAATAACCCCCAGATCCAATGATGTGCCAGAAGAACCTTTGTCTCAGAACAAGGCTTTGGGCCTGTGTAAATTGCTATTCTCTGTTAGGGTCAGAAAAAGCAGCAGTGCCCTGGGTTGCCCTTGGCGCAGAGGGCAAAGTATGGAGAGGGTACAGTACTTCTCTGGCCTCCTGGAGCTGGAGCCAGGTCAGAAGAAGCAAGGGCTGTGATGGTGACTTCCCAGAAGGGAGCCAAGTAAGGGCCATGTCACTTGGCAAGTGATACGTAGCTATGTCCTCAGTGCCATAACCATAAATAGATGAGGGCTAAAAAAAATACCTATATATCATTTGTCACCTCAGTGCCCTAAACACATCTACTATACCAAAAGACACACCATGACGAAATGCCTTCCTGATTAAGAGAAGTAATTTGGCAAACATAGGCCTCCATAGCAGATTTGTCATTTTTCCCCCCTCCTTTTGTATTTTCAGCAATGGTCCCATTGATAGGGTGGCAGTGTTTCATTTGAGTCTGTATCTCAGTAGGATGGCAAGCTTTGAGGATTTCCACGTAGATTATAAATGTTTCCTTTTAACACATTTCTCTCAAAAGAAATTATTTTTTTTTAACTGAGCTGCACTGACTGCCTTGGATCTTGAGAGAGCAACAGAGTCTACTGAGGTTTTCCATACATAAAATGGCAACACTGGGCCCCTGGATGTTGAACAAAGCCAAGCTTTCATGTATGCATATGCTATGCCAAGTGCACACGTCCTGGTATAGATGAATGTTTCTCAATGCATTTTGCTTTATTCACATATAAGATTTTGTAAAGCAGGCATCATAGAACAAGAAACAAAAACAGTTTATAATATGGGTGGGCATTTACAGAAACTTTTAAAAATGAACCTAATAAAACACAATTTCCTCTGTTCAGCAGATTCTATAATCATAACTAATCTATCTCTCCCTTTAAGCCTCTCACCTCTTTCTCTTCTCTTCCTCACTTCCAGACATATTTTCAGTAGCCTGACAATCCAATTAATTTAACAATTACTGCCAATAGCATGGGTCACTCTTCTGTTAGGTTGGTGCAAAAGTACTTGCGGTTTTTGCAATTATTAACCTTTTAAACCGCAATTACTTTTGCACCAACCTAATAATTCTGAGCCATGTTCTGATGACAATTAATTTTCTAGATTTAAAGTTAGCGGGTTATTTAAGTAGGTCTGACTTGTGTGCATCAATTATTTCCCAGCCTAATGAAAATGATATGCAGATTAAAATTAGATTTTCAATTCTGTTAAAAAATAAAAAGAACAGAACCTTAAAATATAAATCATACCCATGGGGGTGACACTGTTAACTACCTATATTCTCTATGTAGGCTTCCCCTCTAACAGTGATTTCAAAATCCAGGATTAATTATTATATTCAGGACTTTGATGTTCTTTCCCAGAATATATTTGACGTACATGAACTTTATTATTACAAGTTCAAAACATGGGAAAGGGGAGGTTGGGGAGGAGGGAATCAACTTTCACCCAGTATACTGTAGCTGAGCAAAATTATTAATTCATGATACACAGAGGATGGTTTGTTCACTCAGATATCCTCTGGACTGTCAGATACTTGAGGGCAGCTCCCAGTGTAAGGCCTGGCTTTAGTCAATGATCGATACACATCTGATGAAATAAATAAATAAAAGAATGGAATATCTAAAGAGAACTTGGAAGCTCCCTTGTACAGATCCAAAAAGGGGTTAAATGTGGCACTATATGAATAGAGGGCTGTTTTACAGTAGAGACTGACAAGTTAGAACTTGCCTGAGAGGGTAGACAGAGTAGGTGATAAAAGGAGGAAAGCTGCCTACAGATAAATCCAATTTAAAAAACTGGAGAGGGAGGGAGAGAAGAGGGAATAATAAAGACAAAACAGTGCTTAAGCTGCAAGAATAAAGAGATTTCCTGTTAACCGAGTATAAGGCATTAAGCTTATAGTCTTGGTCTTTGGGTCTGCAAATAGCTAACTAAACATTTCAATTAAACTAATTAGATTGTTCTCTGTAAAATGGGGGGGGGGAATCCTACCAGTTCTGCGGACCTTACTGGATTGTTGTATGAGGATCCAATGAAAGAAGCTCTGAAAATGATAAAGCTCCAGAAACATGAAATGTGGGATTCCTTCTGATAATACATGCCCAGAAAACCAGGGCAAAAAAATAAATTCTCTTCTTTTCAAGGTTCTTTTTCACTATAAAATCAATTTACAAGGAAAGGGTCTGTTTTATGTGTGTTTTAGTAACACGGAAGAATATAAATTCTGACCCACATTAGGACTGCATGTGAATTTATACCGTGTGTTTAGTGTTCTCCTCCAAGCTTGGCTCCCAGAAAACTGTTTTGCCTCCTTTCATTTTTCATGTCTGCCTGCAGTGGGCTAAGAAGGCTTCAAGCCACAGCACTAAAGAAATGAAATGCTTTACAATGGGCTTCACGAGATACCATGCAATAAAATGCCTTAAAAGTATACCTGTTAATTAGCAAGCATTTGTAAAGAAATGCAAATTAAATTGAGAATATGCACATGGGACTATTTTTCCTCAGACGGTTACGATGAAATTTCTTGGTAGCATTTTCATATTCCAAGATAATTCATAGACATTTGAATTTACCTTCTGTTGACCCCATAAAATATGTCAGCACAGTATTGCTTTTTCTCTTCAATTCTTCACAAAGATGAAAACAATATTAAGGAGTTTGTCAACCAATGGTCGGTTTAAGCCAAAATTGGGATGTAGATATGACCATATTTCAGACCTTTGTATTGGCTTGTTTTGGATTTTCATATATTTCTTTAAAGCAGTCTCATGCAATGGATTATTCAGGCTGTCAAATTTTACAAAACAATTTGTTTTAAAAAACACACTGAAATAAGGTAGGAAAAAGCAGAAGAAAACAAAAATAATGCAACCCCCACAGAGCCCAAGAGAGGTTATTTTTGTCGTGATATAAAAATTATATGATCCAAAGGCTTCACTCAGCTCCAAACCTGGTGAGCAAACGCATTTCAAAATGGATGTTACTTGCTGAGATTTGTGACAAAGGAGAGGGATGGGCACATGTCTGCAAGGCTGTGTAATTGGCCAAGACAGTGTTAGTTTAACCCAAACCTTGCAGAATTCAGATTGTTTAGGCCCTCCCATTAGGTAGCTGAAGATGTACTTCAGTTTATATAAGACATGCTGCGGAGGGATTGTATGTATGACCCTCATGTTATTTTATTTTTAAAATCTTACTAGGAAATTTCACTGTTGAACAAAAATCTGTAGTAAAGTCTCCCCCTGCCCCCCAGTGAAGAACACTTCCCCAAAGTGAATAACTCCCTAAAACGTTTTTGGTCTGTTACATGCATTAACTCTGGATGTTGGCTCTTCTTATGACAGGGCTGACCTGTGTTCTGAAATGGGAACCAAATATCAGAAATGAATTCTAGAAATAAACTTTCCTGTCTTTTGGCTAGTTACTGCCATCTGTGCCCATTGGAAAATATTCTGTTACTATGATGCTTTCTAACTTGTGGCAGTACTCTTCTGTGTAATAACTTCCTGAGTGGGATCTAAATCCATCTGCAAGAGAATGTTTTTGGAAGTATCTATAGTCAGCAAGAGAATAAGCTCAGTAGGTTGTATCTTTTTAAATACCCGTTGCAAGCTCCTATCTGAAAATTCAAAGCCTAGGAACTCTGAAAATTTTCCCCAGACATTCAACAAACTGTCATGCAAAGGAGAAAAGTTCTTTCCTCGTAGATCAACTGAAAGAATCCTGGCAAGGTAGGTGCACTATTAAAAATAAAATCACAGCGGGGTGGCCAGTTAGCTCAGTGGGTTAGAGCGTGGTGCTCTTAACAAGGTTACCGGTTCGATCCCTACATGGGCCACTGTGAGCTGCGCCCTCCACATGTACATTGAAACAACTACTTGACTTGGAGCTGATGGGTCCCGGAAAAACACACTTAAAACAAGTAAAAGTTTAAAATTAAGTAAATAAACAAAATAAAATTATAGCAAGGTGGGTGCATAGCATGTTCTAATACTTCAGGCAATTTTGAGGACCTGAATTTTGACCTGTGTTGGATTGTGGTAGTGTTAAATTTGATAGGGTGTGTCTCTGTAGAAGAGAGTAACTTACAATAACCAGGAGTCCGCTTTTCAAAGACTTTCAAAGGAGACTTCTTTTCTCTTGCACAAGTAGGAAACCAACACTAGACAACAGCGACTGCTCAAATGGGAGCCACTGACACATGCTTTCCATTGCAAACCATAAAACCCGGAGTCTCATAGGATAAGATGCAAAAGCCTCATGTATAAACGAAGGATGAAAGAGGTGTTGCAGAGGGTTATTAGACTGCCACATCACATTGCACCTGCAAATTACTCTGAGGACAGGAAGTCGCAAGGAGAGTAATCTCTCTATGAAGAGAGTACATTCTACCTTCATTTGCTCCTTGAAAGGAGCTAATGAGAAGACGCTAGCGACAGTCACTTACCATGAGTCTGACTGGGGGAAGTCAATACATTAAGACTCAAATGGAAGCATTCTTTCTAAGCCACAATTGACTGAGAGCCTACTGTGTGCCAAACACTGTGGGAGGGAGGCCCCTTTGTTCACCGGGCCCTTTGTAGTGATCTGATTTAATCTTGACAGTAGCTCTCTGTAATAACTTGAATGGATCCATATCCCTCTGGCCTGAAAGAGGAGTCCTCCCTCCTCACAAGTGAAGAAACCAGAGGAAAGAAGCCCTGAACAAGTCATTTCTTGATAAACTCAATTGCAAGTGTGCCTTTTCACCCAAATCGTCACTGTAGGCAATAGCTGCGATGTCAATTCTCTTCTAAACATACAGTTCCAACATTTGCTGAAGGTCCAGTCCTCCCTCCTTATTCGTGTGCCCTGCCTCCTTGAACACAGACGAGCTCTGTTCAAACCTGCCTCCTTCCACTGTCCTGATTTCTGACTGTGGGCAATTCATCTGTGCTCTGACCCTGCACCTGGAGGAGGTGAATGGCATCATGTGCCTCAGGGAGGGTCGCGGAGGCCATGGAGAGCAGCTAGGTTATGTTTGAGGGCTCACTGCCTGCAGGAGCCCTGACCTTGCCTTCATTTTCAGGTTGTGTGATATATAAGAAAATGCAGCATCCTCCCTACCCTACTCTGCACTTGAAACTGGTGTGAAAACTAGTGGTTGTCAATGAAAACAAACGGAGTAGAGAGCACCTTTCCATTTCTGAGAGGGGTTCAGGATACATGATAACTGTATTTGTGACAACTGCTTTCAGTAGTGATTCCTTGTCAAGGGTAACAATACATGAGCTTTAAATTAGGGGCTTAAAATATCCTAAGAATCTAAAATCTGA
Source organism: Rhinolophus sinicus (assembly GCF_057876585.1). Taxonomy (NCBI): domain Eukaryota; kingdom Metazoa; phylum Chordata; class Mammalia; order Chiroptera; family Rhinolophidae; genus Rhinolophus; species Rhinolophus sinicus. The sequence continues at coordinate 100,002,256 of NC_142518.1, forward strand.
ATTACTATCACATGTCTTCGTGAACCCACATGATACTAAAGAGATTTGTGAAATAATCCAGCATTAATGGGCCAAATGACATTTACATGTCTCATTTTAATTACTATGCCACCAAAAGTACAACATTATTATCTCACTTCTTTTGTTCTAAACCACTGTTTCACTAGTTCTACTTTCACAATGTAGGTTACTAATAACAACAATAATGAAAAAATCTAATAGTACCTTATGTTTAAGCAGAGCCTACTTTTAAAGTTTTCTGCAACTGCTTAAACAGTTATGGCATTCAAGTGACAGATAAGGGACAGTTTAATAATGAGAATGATAACAAAGGAAACAATTATAATGGATTTTGGTAGACTTTTTTTTTCCTCTCTCTAAAGAGCTCTCTTTACAGTTGAAGAAATGGAACCAGAGATGCTAATTACACTGAAATCTGGCTTTCACACTTTCTTCTAGAGTAGGGGTGTCAAAACTGCAGCCCGTGGGCCAATTGTGGCCTGCAATCCATTGTTAATTGGCCCACAGCAAATTCCAAAAATATATTTAGTTTACTTAAATAAACCAGGTGAGGCAATACGTACTTCACCTCGAGTGAGTGGCCCGGCTGTTTGTGTATTTTACCGCATGTGGCCCTTGGTAAAAAACATTGAAAAAAGTTTGGACACCCCTGTTCTAGAGAATGAATCCAGGCAGGGAAGCAGCTCCAAGAGAAAGCTGGAATCTGTATATGGTAGCTGGTGAGAGGCCTTCGTTTTCAGGCAACCTGATCTCTAAGATGTTTCCAGGGCTGCAAAACACTGAGGACCAAACAGCCCTAAGTGGTCCTGGGTTGCAGAGGGAAGGACGAGCTTTAACACACAGCACCAGCCAAGCCAGCAGCCTGCCTCCCAGCCCACTGCTTTCTCCACCATGCAGCTTTCCCTTTCTCTGACGTAAATGTCCATTTAACATTCTCCTAGATCAGGCCATGAAAAGTCCATTCTCCTACTGCAAAATGTTCATGACTACATTTTGGCACATTTCATTTTTTTATCCTTTCCGTTGACCTCTTTACCTAGGAGTTTTTATGGGGTAACCCCAGAGCATGTTTACTGAAAGTAGGCTTCTGCCCCTTTTGGTGCAGATGTATGTAACAGGTAAGGAGAAATATTAATCAATATTGTCAAACTTGTGTGTATGTGCGAGTTTGTGCTTGCAAGAGAGAAAGAAGGGAAGGCAGAAACAGAGAGATGGGGGTGGTGAGGCAGAGAGACAGAGGAAGACAACAAGAAGTAAAAACAGAGGACGTAAATGTGATGGTTTGTTTTTCCCCATTCCATAATTCTGTGGCCGTTGAGAAATGCCTGTCATACCTATGGCCCCCAAGTTCACCCCAAAGGTTTAATGGGGAAGGTGGGAATGTCAGTTGTGTATCTTCTGCTGGAGAAAATCTCTGTTTCCTGTCCAAACTCCCAGTTGTGCTCTGAGCTCAGGGTAAAATCTGAGAGCCCACCCAGGGCAGGTTACGTTCTTCTGTAGAGTTAGTATCTATAGAGGAGCCAGATAGAGGAGTAAACCTATTTCTTCCTGGAGATTTCCCCATGTGTAATGTACATCCATCTCTGGGGGGAAAAAAAAAAGGCAAAGAAAATTCAGGTGTCGAGAAACTCAGAATTAGTGTAAAGAAGTCCTGTGCAAGTTCATCAAAACAAGACACTTTGAAAATATGAATGTCGCTATCATAAAGTGAATTATATTTTCCTAAGAGAAATGTAATGCTTAGATGTGGAGCTATGTCGCAGTAAACAAAACAACGGTTCCCTCATTAGAACCAAGCTCACTGTCACCTTTTATTATTCCCATCACCTTGTATCACGGTTATGTAGCAATCACTGTAGTAAAGCCTGACTTCTACAAACTGCGGAGTTTTACAGAAATGTTCAGATCAAGTATCCAGATACAATTCATAAATGTGCTTGCAGTATCTTCGTTTAAATTACATTTGGTTTGTTCTGTAATTCCTGAAATACTGCAACATTTTTATATTCATTTGTTTAAAAGGGTTTCGATGACATTAAATTTTGAAGTAGGCAAATTACAGTTCCTTATCAAAATATACAATCTCAAATTTCAAATATTTATTATCTATGTATTACCGCAGTTGAAAACATAATGCAATAATATAATACAAACTATAAGAATTTATAAAAATGATTAATACTTCATAAGCTTTGCCCAACCATGACCTAGTTGGAATAATTTTCAGCTTTCATTTTCCAACCGTGTAGACTGTTACAGCATTTGCATGAGAATGCAAAATGCATAAATTATCCCCACAGGGAACACTTAAAACTTAAGGTAATTATATAGCATAGAAGTGGTTTCAAAGAACTCAAACAAAATAGCAAATAATTCTACAGTCACCCTTTAAAATGATTATTATTCTGTATTACCAGTGATCTTGATCACTAAACTCCCTCTCTTTACAATTACATTCACATGATCAAGTCTTACTTTGTTCTTTAACCATCAAGCTCTTGCAGCTGGCCCTGAAAATCTGCATGCTGTAAAAGCTGAACTAGACAGCTAGTAGAGATGAATTCTCCAGTTATATTCATGCTGTGAACAGAACCATAACACTCCCTTAATATATCTTATCATTGCACTTTTATACTAAACATGCATCCAAATCAAGTCCTATTTTTTACATTCCTCCTGTTCGAAATCTTTTAATGGCACCCTGCTGCCTACAGAATAAAATCCAAACTCCTTGGCCTGGTGTTCCGGGCCCTCCAAAATCTTGCACGTGTTCTCCTACAACTCCAGCACAAGCTTCTTCAACTCAAGACAGATGGAAGAAATAAGGCCAGGACCAAAAGGAGCAGAGATTTTTCTTATGAATGGAAAAATATCTCCTCCGAACCAATTACGGCGCTTCCGAGGCTGGCATATTCACTGTGATTAGAGAGCAGTACTGGGTCATAAGGAATACGTAACTAATCTCTTCTAAATTTCTTCCTTATGCTCTTCATTATTATTATTTTTTAATTCAGAAAAATGACTTGCACTTTTTCAACATCCGAGCTGCCTCGTGTCATGGTTCCGCACACTGATTTAGCAGGCAGTGTGTTTGTACAGGAGACGCCACCAGCTCTGCAATTCTCTGAGGCCACTTGCTAATAATCAGCACCTCTTCTCTTCACAGCACAGAGGAAAAAGAATCAAAACGTCAGCATGTCAGAAACCTCCAGGCTCAGCTTCGGCTGGAATGCAAACGCACTTGACAATTGATTCTTTCTGAAGACTTTCACAGCATCAAGGAAGAGGGTAATGACATTGTGTCTGAACAGAAGGAAACTAAATTATTTATCTCATACTAATTTTTAGCAGATGGCTGGTGATGAAAAATCTATACTGGCAAATGTGCTGTATCTATTACTTTAAGGATAAGTCAGGGGGCTAAAACTTTAAATGTTCACAATATATTTGTATTTAGTCTTATGGTACATATTGATTCCATACAAAGGTTCTTCTAAGTGCATCATCTATTCACGAATCGCATCAGCAGTTGGGTTGCTTTTCTTTTTTTAACCTCGCAGAAAGAATACATTGGGGACGCTGCCACTTGGTGGTGTCTACTATATCCCTCAGCATCAGGAGAGTGCAAACACTATTTCCGAGAGAGAGAGAGAGAGAGAGAGAGAGAGAGAGAGAGAGAGAGAGAGAGAGAGAGAGAGAGAGGATATGGTTCTTAAGGGAGAGCACGGTGCTCAGAACTAAAGTCCCTCCCTTAGCTTCCTGCAGAAATGGTTAAATGCTGATTTCCAACTAAATAAACAGTCAGTTGACAGAAAGGTGACGATAGGGTGGGGACCAGATGTACATCCTTTTCCCTTTTTGCCCAAGCTATGTCTCCAGGGAGAGGGCTGTGTGGCCTCAATATACAATTCGTCATTCTCCAGCTCTCTCCAGGACCTGTCTTCTCTTTGCTCTGTAGCCCACCTTCGGAGAGAGAAGACATGGCCTTTTTCTCTGGTTGACTCTCAAATGCCAAATTGTTCAGGAAAGGAGAGAAGACATTCAATTACATGTGCTGGTTCATATCAAGCAAAACATCTTCAGATGAGCCTAACGAGTCTGTGCTCTTCCCTAGGTAAAGCAGGTACATGTTCTGGCCCCAGAAAGGAATTGGTTTGTGTACAGAATCACGATGCATGATTTGCCTAGTGAGTCAGAGCTTCTCTGAACAACATCTTTATATAATGTTTATTGTTTTTGCAGAATGTGCAGTATCATTTCTGGCTGACTTAAGAAGGCTGATTATTTTATAGCCCATTTTATGGGGATCATTCTCATTCAAGTCGGCATAGATTTCTTGAGTGCCTATCACGTGCACTGTTTTTCCTAAACCGGATGCTGACACTCATGGCACTCAGCACTTTGGGAATAGCACTCGTCTCCCCCAGACAGTTGTCCAGAGAACACTTACTGAGCGGCAACCAGAACCCATGTGTTGCCCCAAGGTGCGTTCTTACAGCGAGAGACAACAGGCCAGATCTGACTTCTATAGACTACAGTGGCCTACCAAAATAACAGACCTACTGTGGGTGAATATCTTCCTACTAGGATAACCTGATTGAGCATTTATTCTATTTGAAAAGGATGCATTTGGTAATAGCCTCTCATACAGTTCTGTGTTCAATTGTCATAATCAGCAGCAGCTAAGCATTTACTAATAATCTCTGAAAAAGTGAGACTATCCTAGGTCAAGGTTTAGCTTAGAATGGACATAGCTTATATTGAAACCTAAAAATAGATCCTTCAGAATTACACCAGAACGACCAAGTTGCCACTGCGATAGTACCTAAAAAAACCCTAATTCGTATATTCTAGGACTAGCCAAACATGAGTCAATTTAATCAGCATGAACTAGATAAAGGATACCGTATACTATATACCAATATTAGACAATAAGACTCCATTTTTAAATCATCTTTCTCCATGGAGAGGTTACTACGTAGTACTCCAGTCACCAGAAACAATATGCTTTAAATACACTTTGGTGTTTTGGTGTCACGAAGTTACATTTTCTGCAATTCTGATCTCTTGAAAGAATATTTAGAGAAGCCGGAATCTGGCTGAAAATCATAGGGAACAGGAATGAACCGGGGGACTGTAAGCTAGGTGACCAGAATAAAGGATAGTACGAACACTTTGAGTAAACACGAACACAGTATCAAACCTCATAGCTTTGGGGGCAGCTCCATAGGCCATGCCCAGTTGTTAGGGACTTTATAATTTTCTAGCATTAGCAAGAAACAGGAGGAGACAAATTAAACAGGTGTGAAGCCATTAGAACTATGGTGTTTAACTTTGTGCAAACACATCAAATCACGTGTGCAACTCCAATGAAAAAGCCAAGGGATGGGTGTGCAAACAGCCACCAGTCACTGGAGGACAAACACACAAAGCTGGTGTGAGAACTGCTGCAGTTTATATATTTGTCTTCTCAGCAACATTAACTTTCTGTCCGTCTAAATAATCTCAATGTTTACCCACAGTTGCTCACTGTATTTTGAGTAAGCAATAATAGGTTCGATTTTCCCTAAGCCTGAGTCACAGCCGGGTAGTAAATTAGGAGCTTAGGAAGGTGCGTTACTTCCTTGAGGCTACTGAGCCATCATTTAAGGCATAATATGCTTGCTTTCATTTATGAAGATGCTACTGACTCACTTCAGTGGGAGTTTTTCCTGCACTGCTGATGGCTGAGTTAAATGAATGTACTTGGTCCTTTTCTCTTTGCAGTGTGGATGGGACGGCTTGAGCTAATTATACATTCTTGCCAACTCCACTGTGACCCACAGAGCAAATGCCCATGATCTCTGCTTCAAGTTTGAGGTTCATTCTGTAGCTGTGGAACAAAGTGAAGTCAATGAGGGATGAGGGAGCTCGTGAACTCCTTGATAGCATTCTCTAATTGACTGTGTTTGCTGGCCACTAGTGCCACAAAAGCCATATTTGTAGTAAAACATTAATTTACAACATAAGGCAAATCATGTCACTCCTCTACTCAACACCCTCCAACGGCTTCCCATCTCAGAGTGAAAACCAAAGTTCTTGGCTTGGACGATAAGATTATATGTTATCTGATCCTGACTGCTTCTCTGCTCTCATCTATCACATGCCTTCTTTTTCATTTTATGTCACACTGGCTTCCTAGCTTATTCCTTGAACACGCCAAGCATATTCTCACCTGAAGGCCTCTGAATTTGCTGATGCCTTTGCCTGCAATGTTTTCCCTCCAGATATCCACTGGAACCCTTCCCTCTTGTCCATCAAATGCCCCCTGAACAGAGAAGCTTTCCCTGACCACCTTATAAGAAAGTTGCCCCTACCTCTCAGCACGCCCTATGCCCCTAACCCTGCTTGTTTATTTTCTGAACCGAATTTTAAATTAATTTGTTTATCTACTGTCTGTCTGCCACATCTAGAAGATAAGCTCTGTGAGGACAGGGATTGTGTTTTGCTCATTGTTGTATGCCAGCATTTGTAACAGGGCTTCAAGCTCTGTATTCACGCCATAATAATTGGCTGAATAGATGGATGAATCCTGCTAGCCTGACAGATTGGAGGGACAAATTATTCCAGATTATCAAGGTCTTTGCATAAGTATTAAAGAATTGATTTGTCATAAAATGATATTTAGGCTCCTATTGAGGTAATTATTGGGGCTTTCATTTTCATTGTGGTTATGAACTGCATTATAATTATAAGCCAGCATCTCTACCCAAAGAAACAAAATAAACCTTTACTAATACACTTTTGAGCTCTACATAAAAGGCTATTCAGAATAAAGGGTAGGTCGACATGAAAGGAAATAGCTAAAGAGAATATTTTTGAAAAGTGTGCCAACAGGTAATTAATCATTGAAAGCAGCAAATCCTGATGGCTAGTGAATTTCAAGGGCTAATCGCAATAACATATGAAAGTACAATCTTCTCCTTAATATATCAGAAATGTCAGTTGATTCTATTGAACAAAAGAATAAGTGAAGAATACGTCTTTCCAAAGAAGATGCTATTATTTTTGATGATTTCATGAAAATACATCAAATAAGACACTAAAATATCAAGAAGAGTTTAGGCAGGGACCTAGTGCTTAACTGCAATGGGTCTTTCATACAGGCTTAAAACCTGCTATGACTTGTGCTTACATTGCCCTGTGTAGAACACAGAGATCTCAGGCTGAACACACGCTGTCTGAAAATTAAGTTCGCGAACTCATCCTAGAAAAAGTGCTACATACCTCATTGCTGAATATCACTATGGTCACCTTCGAAGTACTCCCCTTGGGAAGCTATGCACCCGACACCAGTGCCTAGTCCACCCTTCAAAGCAATTTTGGAACTCTTTTTCTCGAATGGCCATCAGAGCTGTTGCTGTATTACCCTTGATGTCCTGAATGTCATCCAAATGTCTTCCTTTCAATATTTCCTTTATCTTTGGGTAAAGAAAGAAGTCACTGGGGGCCAGATCAGGTGAGTAGGGAGGATGTTCCAATACAGTTATTTGTTTTCTGGCTAAAAGCTCCCTCACAGACAGTGCCGTGGGAGCTGGTGCATTGTCGTGATGCAAGAGCCATGAATTGTTGGTGAAAAGTTCAGGTCATCTAACTTTTTCATGCAGCCTTTTCAGCACTTCCAAATAGTAAACATGGTGAACTGTTTGTCCAGTTGGTACAAATTCATAATGAATAATCCCGCTGATATCAACAAAGGTTAGCAACATCGTTGCAACAAGTTCGTGAACTTAATTGTCAGACCGTGTACACATTGTAGACGGGTTCATCTCATTTCTTTGCTCTGGACCACTTTTTGTCTTCAATTTATCAAGGGAAAGATAAGGAGCTTTTAGAAAGAGGGATGTTGAATAAGAAATAAATGCCACAGCTTACTAATTAAGCACAATGGGGTAAAACAAACTCACTTCAGTGACATACTTCAGATGTTCTTTAGCGAAAGGAATCATTTGAAAGGAGGCATTGTGAGAAGGAGAAACCAAAAAGGATGGTTTCAATTGTAAATTACACTTCACATAAATAAACTTATTTAACTTCGTCAACTGCAATAAATGCCAACTGTACCACTCTTCCCCTCGCCGGACAACCATGACCACGAGAGACAAGCAAGTATATCAGGACTTCACTGCAATGTGCCTTGCTAGTAAATGGACTCAGAATGAACTGTATCTAACCAAATGCCTGGTATGGTTTAGCCAGTAGCAGAGGTTCAAGATCTAGGAGTAATAGAGGTTGGTCTGTATCCCTTCCCTTGCAGGATAGTCTCTTTTGGATAGAAAATAATGGCCCAGATACTGGACCCTTATAAAACAGAGTAAGGCAACAAGCATATTGGGCCTCGAGTTGTTCTTTTCACGGGAACTGGTTTTTAAGATATGCTCACTTCAATCAAACGTCTTGGCTTGTTGATTTTGGCACACTGGGAAAAGGAAAAGTGGATAGACAATCCTAACTAGTGGCAAATAGTTGCCTAGAACTGTTGTACTGTACACTCTTTATTGTACGTTCTGTTGTAAGGCAACTTTGCATACCGGTTGAGAGAACACATTTTCAAGTCACAAAGCGGCAGGGCAATAATTAGAACCCAGGTCTGTCTCACTGGGTAACTTTGGGCAAGTACTATAACCTCATTTTTAAAATGAGGAAAATAATAGTACTTTCTGCATAGCGTTGTCAGGAGGATTAAATAGGTTAAGGTTTGTAAACGGCCGCTTAGCCCATTAGAAGGAATACAATTTTCTAAAGCATATGTTTTAAATTCGGGAACGAATGTAGGACATTGACATTCACACAAAGCACAATTACTTTATGCCTGAATAAAAGATCGGTATAGTGATGGCTGCTGACAAAGTCCTAGCACTCCCATGTGTAAACCAGGGCAGGACTGACAATCGGCACTTACCATCAGCATCAAATTTGCTTCAGGGTGGGTGATTTAGGAGTTTGGCTCTTAGAATGGGCTAGTGATAGGTACTGAATTTCTGTGAGCTCATTTTTTGGGGGGTAAAATAGGTTTTTCTTTCCATCCTTATTCAGTTGTTCTTGGAGCATAGGCTAGGATCGCCCACTTTCCCACTTTTGAGAATTAAAACAATGGTTTATAAACATCTGGCTAAGAAATCCCTGGGGGCGTTCTCTGAAGCTGCTCTTCCACTCCTCTGCTCTTTCTCAGCTTTTGAGGAGTGAAGCCACCTCTCCTGTTGCCAGGCAATGAATCCCAAGAGCTTAACTTTGGATAGTGACTCTGAAAAACGCGTCTCATTCTAGTGCACTTCCTTCTGGTCCGCACCCCAGTTCCTAGGCCTTTCCTATTGTTCTGTTAATACCCACATCTAAAAATACTGTTACAGTGCGGCTCTCTTCATGGTCGCCTCCATCTGGCAGTGGTCAGATGTTAGTAAAAAGGGGATCTTGAGGAGGCACTTAATTGTAATTAGCAGTTCAAAGTCTGTTTCTTCCATTTGACTACAAGCTCAGAGAAGGCAGGAGCTGTGCTTGCCAAGTATCAGACAATCAGTGGATTATGGCTTGGATGGATGGATGGATGGATGGATGGATGGATGGATGGATGGCAGTATAGATACCAGAGGAATCTATTGTGAAAGAAGTAAAAGGAGTGAAGATAAAAAAAAGGAGTAAGAAACATTTATTCTGGATCTTACTGTGTTTCCCCCCAAATAAGACCTAATTGGAAAATAAGCCCTAGCATGATTTTTCAGGATGACATCCCCTGAACATAAACCCTAATGCGTCTTTTGGAGCAAAACTTACTATAAGACTCGATCTTATTTTCGGGGAAGCATGGTACTAACTAGTTAAAGGAAAACAAGAGAAGCTGAGATTAGGTGTATAATTTGGTGAGACTATCAATAGCAGGTGGAAAAAAATGAAAAGTGAGAGAGTGTTAAGATATGCTGAGGAGGGGCTACCAGGGTGGATGTGTGGGGATGACAGATACTTGAGAGGGACAGTGCCTTTTAGGGGTTGCTACCCTAAGCACATTGTAGCTAATCAGCAATGACATTGCCGAATGAGGGTGAAAGGATAATTATCTACTACCCTATCATCAAAGGATTTGTAATTAATATCTAAGTATGATTATTCTGTTGCATCCAACCTGAGGCTAATATTTGGGGCATAAGTGTCAATATTAATGCTTTGCATTTATTGATAGCACACAAATGAATTATGCTAACCCTGTGTTTTGGGGATGTAACTGAAGAATGCACACCTTTTGGGGGAATCACTCTCACTCTGTGGGCGTCATTCAGTACCTGTCATACTGCAAACATTTACTGAATACCTACTATAATGCATGAAACATTCAGTTCAGACTCTGTGCTAAGTACTAAGAATACAGCAGCGGACGAGGCACAGCTATCTTCTCCTTCTGAGTTTACATTCTGGTTAAAGAAACAGGAGAGATAAATGTGCAAGTACTGCTTGGCACGATGGGCACGGAGGTAGGAGTAATTATAGCGCACTATGGGCTATCTAGTCAGGCAAGAAGCTGTTGCTTGGTGAGAGAATCCTAGACGCGGCTTTTCCACCTATTTTACCCTGAAGGCCACCAGAGAGCCTCAGCCATAATAATGGATATTTGATAATAGAAATGGCTGACATTTATTGAGCACTGGCAGGATGTCAGTCATGTGCACTGGGCTTGATATAACTTGTCCTACAGAATAGGATAAAATACAGAGGGTGCCAAAAAATGTATACACATCTTAAGAAAGGAAAAAACTGTACTAAAATTACACTGATGGTAACCACTTTGAGCACTGCTTGTAATTGCAGAAGTCAAATATGACTTGTATTCATCTTTTGTTATCAGTATATATTGAGCATTACAATTTTAATACAGTTTTTTCCTCTCTTAAAATATGTATACTTTTTTTTTTTGGCACCCTCTGTGTATGTAAATCCCATAGGTGTTGGGAGGGAAAATTGCAGAGTTGCTCTGGGAAGTTTTCTAAGAAGACTTTCTCTAGGAAGTGGTGGCTTGTGAGAGCTCACAGGAACAGAGAACAAGAACCATCCTGTGTGGGCCGGCCCGGTGGCTCAGGCGGTTAGAGCTCCATGCTCCTAACTCCGAAGACTAACGGTTCGATTCCCACATGGGCCAGTGGGCTATCAACCACAAGGTTGCTGGTTCAACCCCTTGAGTCCCGCAAGTGATGGTGGGCTGTGCCCACTGCAACTAACGACAACTGGACCTGAAACTGAGCTGCACCCTCCACAAGTAAGATTGAAAGGACAACAACTTGACTTGGAAAAAACATTGTTCCCCAATAAAGTCCTGTTCCCCTTCCCCAATAAAATCTAGAAGTATATGGGTCTAACACTAGCAAATCTTCAGGCAGATGCTAGCAGGTCACTAGCTTAATGCTGGAGGGTAAAAATGGTTTCAAAAAATGGCAGTGGCAAACAGCCTCCTTTTCAATCCTCTATGTACACAGCACTAAAGTATAAAACAAATGACAGGCGGAGACGCCTCTGAACCTTGGGAAATAGACACAGTGTCCAGGAGAACAGAGAAACCTGGCTGGGAAATCCTAATTGGAGAACATTGTGAGGCATCTTAACCATGGAAATGCCACATACGGAAGGGAGTAAAGTACCAGCTACAGACACTGTTAAGGCCTACCTTTCTCAACCTGACTGACAGTGTTTCGTGGAATAATCCCTTGTGTTTAACGACCCCTTACTGAAGCCTTTAAGAAATGATGGCATTTCACAGATCACCCCGTACACTCTGAGCTCAACTCCCAATTATTGGTAAAATGACAGCTTTGTATTGTTCTCTTTGAATGAAGCCTTGTCCTGTAGGAATTATAGGAAATCAATCTTAGCAAAACCAAAGCTAATTAATTGGCATATGCTAAGTGCTTGCCTATGGGGAGGGTACTGTACTAGATTCTTGGAAACAAATGAAAAGATTTAGTTGAATCTTCAGTTTTAATTTTGATCCCATAGGGTCTCATTTATCACGAATAAACACAACCCATTAAAGCCATTAACTCATGGATTAGGTGTCTACTATTAAAATAACATTAATCTCTCCATGTTCTTCAATGATCTTATTAGAATCAAACACAGCTATATCTCCAGCAATCACTGACTTTACCCCTAAAAAGCCAATATTAGGAGATTTTGCCTCAAGCAACATGGATGTATATAATCTATTTCAAATATTTAAAAAATCTGATACCATGTTATACAATGATATTACATGCGATGCTGGAATGGCATTGCCTACTTTTTATTATCCCAATTTTTCACCTTATGGCTGTGGCTACACGTTTAAAGAAACCAATCTGATGACTGGGCTTTACAAAGGTTTATTCTAGTAATCCACAACGGAAATTCAGTTTATTTACCAGTATTTTGCCTGCTAGCGGAAGCAAGCAACCTCCAAAGACACCACAAATCACCACTTGAAATATTTGATTAATATAGGACTTTGATGATTCTGTTCCTCTTCGACTACTATAAAAGACAGCAGAAGATTCTAATGAAGATCTTGCCTCATTGATTTGCTTCAGATTTTTAAAGTGACAATGTCCAAATCAATAGTAAAATGTTTACTATGCCCAACTGGTTGTTTTCTTTTTCTTTTTGTTAATTAAAATTTATTGAGGTGACAGTGGTTAGTAAAATTACATAGGTTTCAAGTGTACAATTCTGTAATACATCATCTATATATCACAATGTGTGTTCACCACCCAGAGTCAGTGTTTTCTTTTCGTGAGGATCCATGGTGACAGTGGAGACTGAAATAAGCCCCCATTTGTAATTGCTCAAAGCCTCACTGAGACAAAGCCAAGTAGTGAAGTTGAGCAGTTAGATTTCACCAGGACTATAATATTTGTGTTCAGGAGAGAGGGATGCTTTTCCTAAGAGAGAAGGAAAAAAAATTTTTCTGCACTCAAGTAATTTTCCCAAGTAATTTTCAGAATGAGCAGAAAATGTGAGCCTGTCAAAACATACAAGTTTCCTTTAAAGAAAGGTGTGAGTAAATACTACCAGCAATTACTAGGAGAAATTGCCATGAGTACCACAGCTATCAGTGAGGCTGCTCAGCACATGCAAGAAACAAATGCTTAAAACCTTGTTTCTTTTTGTATGGATACCTAAATGAAAGCAACCAGCTAATCAAATGATTCTAATTGTACTTCTGAAATTATTTTTTTGTATTCATTTTGGCTACGTAGATAATTTGAAAGTTATAATTATGACAAATTTGAATTCCATTTACCAGTATAGAAAAATAACCATTGCTAGGAAATTACAGGAAAGAACTTCTTAGTTTGCCTGAAAAACAACTGAGCATTCAAGTGTCTGGAGTAGCTTATGTAAGTCCAGTTACATTCTTTTAGATCAAGGAGTTCTACTGGGGAGGGACCTTTGGCTCTGTCACTGATTTAATAAGACCCTTTATTAAAGTCTGGCAAATGCTTTGAAACTTGGGTTTGATAATTTATATAATGGAAAGAATGATAGTGACCTTTCTCGTTTACAAGTTATGGGATGATGAATAGTATTTCTGTAAGGCCACATACGTACAGCTTAATTTTTTCCTCAAAATTGTATTTAAAGAGGAAGTTATTTTTTAAAGTGAGTAAACCCTCATCTCCTGCATATTCTGACAAACACCTCAAGTTCAAAGAAACTGGTTCACATTACACCTCAATGATGAAAGTCAAAATATAGGCTCTTAACACAAGCTGATGGTGAAATATCAGCTTGCTTTTTCTATCAACCTTATACAATCCTGGAAGTTGGTCTTCTTATCTCTCCAACCTTTCTGAAATGTGAAGGACATGAGTGACGGCTTTAAAAAAAAAAAAAGAATGACAGATCCTCACCATCACATTACCACCTTTTAAATCCATGGGCCAAAATGTTTCATAAAGTGATTTTTAAAAATGAGTGTAAAATGGACATTGTAAACTTAAGCATTCTTCTTGTTTTCATAAGCCATGCACTTTTACAAAGTTGATGCATGGTTGGAGTATTCTTGTCTAAACAAAGGTATCACATATGTTATTAATGCAACACTAGTCAAGGGAAATAAAATTTAACTGGTTCTCCACTTTAATTTGTAAAAGGAAACTGTTGTTAAAAGCCACTCCTTTAAAAGTGAAATGCTATAGCCTTCCCTGAAAATCTTGTGGGTTGCAAATAAGTGACTACAGGCTCATAATCTTTTTTAAACTCACCTATATATTTTGTTTAAACAATTTACACCTTGTCTAACAAGGCAAACCCTTCCTAAGTACTCTGTGGCATACTTTATTTGAATGCTGTTCTATCTACATACAGTATTTTTCACTTTTAAAATAAAATGATTTGAAATTTATTATATTTTGGGGTGTTACATAGGGAATACACACCCACTTTAGCATTCACCTGAGAAAAATATAAGTAGAAAGAATAATTTATGCCCCAAATACCATCTTGTACAGTCCAAAAGTCCGACAGAAACACATTTGAGGAGTTTTGCTCCTTTAGATACTATATACTGTGTCATCTTTCCAGAAGTCTCTTCCTCCTCATGTGCTGGAGGAGTTAGGGCTAGTAAATGGATAACAAGTGACCCAAACCACATGGATATGTTGGCTCCACGTCATTTTCCCACCCCACCCCAATCCCTATCATGGCAGTCTTACTTGACCTTCTCCTTTTTTTACAAAAAATTATTATTTATTAATTTAATTTTATTTTTTATATTAGCTTTAGGTTTCAAAACAACATAATGATTAGACATTTACACCCTTCACAAAGTGATAACGTCCCCCAGTCTACTACCCCTCTGACATCGTATATAGCTGTTACAATACCATTGACTATCTTCTCTATGCTGTACACCATACCCTGTAAATATATATATATATATATATATATATATATATATATATATATATATATATATTTAATTATAGTTGACATTCAACATTATTCTGCTTCAGCTTCAGGTGTACAGTGCAGTGATCAGGCATCTATACCGTCTATGAAGTGATCCCGTGATAAGTCCCCCATCTGATATTGTACATAACCTGTACATTATTGATTATATTCCCCATACTGTATTTCACACCCCCAGGTCGGCCTTCTCCTTTTGTTGCACACTGAGCAAGAGCTTGGAAACGTTCATTAGAAGCAGTATAACCCTCAAATCTCACCCTCTTAGATGCTTGGTGCTGCTCTCCAAGTGGCAACTATGGACACAGAGTAACGGTTTGCTTTGTGCCTCTGACATAAATCTAAACTCTGATTCTCTTTCTTTACAGAGAGACCTACAACTAAGGAAGATTCTCGTTTTCTAAGCTCTGACGCTGACTCTACTTGGTGCTTTGGAGCTCCAGTGGGGATGAATGAAAATATTTCACTATGAACTCTGCTGCTGCATTCCTTAATCGTATTAGATGCTTTCCATACTCGGGAGTCCGGGAGGCACCAGGATTAGGGTTCAAGGTCTCTCTTGTCTCACAGTCTTCTGTTTTCACCCATAACATCAGACAATAATTTAACTTATCTGATTTAGATTGCTTTAGTGAAAAAAATGAGAGAAAGAATTGCTAGATTAAGTGAGAAATCAAGGTATAGGAATAGTTGAAGATCAATATTTCTTTGTTCATTTTCATAGGTAGTTTGCCATTTTCATATTTCACTCTCTAGGAATGGTTTCATTTTATCGGATTTGATAATTGGGATGTAACGAGAAATAGAATCAAGCTGTAAAAATGTTCATGACAAAATCTCACTCCCTAAGCACTATTTCTTTAAATGTGATGCAAATTTCACCAGGCGGTCCTAACCTTCTTTGTTACCTTAGTCTTTGGGAAAAATAAAACATAATCCTCAATAAAAATTATAACTTGCATATTATCCAAGTTTTGCTTGTTTTGGGAGGAGGTAGAATAAAAATGCAAAGAAACAAAGCTTCACTATTGGAAATGAGAGAATCTGCATTTACATAATGCAGCATCCAAGTCTATGTGAAAAATAGAAAAAAAATTGCACATTAGTAAAGTGGAAATTCATGAGGTCCTAATGACGTTCCCCTGATTTCTAAAGGCTTGGCTTTGAATGATTCCCTTCCTGAACATTTACAACATCAGATCCATTGTTCCTTTAATTTTATTATTTTTCCCTATAAAATAGTTTCCTTTTACATAAGAATACAGTAATAGGTAAGGACAAGTACAATAGAATAAAAAATGTTTCCAATTGATAGTGAATGATTAAACTGACTCAGTAGCAGTCAATACGGTTCCATATTCTTGCAGTGGGAGTTAAAAGGTGCCTTTGGAACATGCTTTAACCATCTTTTTAATATATACATTAATGGTTCAGCATGAGAAAATTAGCTTACTAAATAATGCTTTCTGAAAAGCATCTGAAAATAGATGAGGCAATCAGCAGTACATACACTGAACCCATGTCCAGAAAATTTCCATTTGTAGATGGAATAGAGCATGTATCCATAACAGAGAAATAAAATGTAATTCAGGTAAAATGGCACATCTGACTCTGAAAAGAGCATTTGATTTCGTTCAAAAGTTGCTTCTAAACACTAAAAATAGCAAGGGCCTTTTCAGTTTTCCATTTGCTAATTGTTTCTAACCTACTCTGCAATAAAAGAAAAAAGCAACAACAGAAAAAAACATGTGGTACTAATGGATACTCATTAAGAAGGAGGGAATGGCTTTCAGCTAGCTCCCATTCTCCCGAGGTCCAGAAAACGCATCAGCTGTGTTTTGCAGGCTCTGATGCCTACTGAGTAGCTGCTGGGTGCTGTCACCAGCCGGCTAACAGACATGATAGTTGGAGTGTCCTTTTGCTGCAGAAGGCTCTCAACTTTCACATTTCCTTTTTTGTCATCTGGTCCAAAGCCTTATTCAGGATTTCTAAACTACCTGTGCTTTCTAAGGAGCTACAGCTTGAACAAGACTGGCTCTTCTCCTGCTCCCAAAAGCTAGATTCTGGACTAATGAAAAGGGGCAAAAATGAGCATAAGTTATTCAAGTGAACAGATTACCTCAAATGTGTTTCTCTTGGAGCTCTGGGTTGTGCAACATGGTATTTAGGGTAGAAGTTGATTTTCCTAATTATATTTTGCTTAGGTGAATATTAAAACGACTGTATATTTTCTGAGCCCCCTTAGATAGGAAGAATTGGGAAGAGAGTTAAGGCTGAGATGGACCGGAATTTAAAATTTGTTACATACACAAATCACAATTTTCCATGTCCTAATTGCTTCTAATCAATTCTGAGCCAAATTGTTCAACAAAATCCATAAAGTAGTTAACATTACCTTGATTATTTATTCACAGATAGTTGAAAATTGAATAATGAGTCTTAAGGAACAAAATCTACAAAGCAACTGATGCCATTCATGAAAGAATGGCACACGAAATCCACACCAGAAACCAAGATAGTCATTTCTAGTTTGTGTACAGACATCCACTAAAACCTTGAGAATGGCAATATTTGGGATACATCTGCATTCTGTATCTAGTCCCAAATGAGTCATCTTCAACCCTCTCTCTCCCTCTCGCTCCAATATGTAAGCATATAGTAAATGAATGGACATATGGTTGTGGATAACCTTAGCCACAGACATTTACATAGGCACACGTTTCATTTATTAAAAAGCAAACTGGTCAACTATCTAAAATCCATATTTAGATCAGAAATAAGATAGAACTGGTATGGGAGTGTGTGCGTGCACACGGGGGTGGGGGGAGAGGCACACACACTCTGGTCTATATTTTCTTTCTTTTCTTAAAAATTAAATTTATTTGATCCCTTTTACCCTCATTAAATAAATTTAACTTTTTTTAAAAAGAAAGAAAATATAGACCACAGTGTGTGTGCCTCATCCCCAACCCCCATGTCACCCCAATAAACTTTAATTTTAAATAAATAAATAATAATTAAAAAGAAAAAAATTAAATTTATTGGGGTGACAGTGGTTAGTGAAATTACATAGGTTTCAAGTGTACAATTCTGTAATACATCATCTATATATCACATTGTGTGTTCACCACCCAGAGTTCTCCCTCCATCACATGTATTTGACCCCCATTACCTTCTACTGTCTATATTTTCAATGTTTTATACTTCACTCAAAACGTTACAGTTGAAACTTGAGTTATTTCCAAGTCACAGCAGGGAAACCCTACAGAGTCCCACAGCATCTTCTGCTGCACTTCACCTGTCTCTTTTGTATTGTCATCTGATTGTCTCCTGGTTTCACTTAGGTCTCTTTTAGCACACCCCCAAGCTTTCACAAACAGGCAGCTGCTGCAAGAGCATCTTCTGAAATGGCTCCGTAAATGAATAAGTAAAGAGCATGGCTGTCCCAGTGGCCTGTGTTGGCTCAATGGTACAAACTCCCAGCTGTACCATTCCCCCGGAAGTAACCACTACAAGAACAATCTGTTTGATTGATGCAGTGAAGTCTGAAAATTGCTATGGCACAAAGTTCCCTATCCAGATTGGGAGGAAACTTTGGTTAACACAATCTCTTGAGGACAATAATGTGAAAGCCCACCTTACTTTTTTTTTGGGGGGTAGAAAGGTGGGGGCAGCGCCCTCATGAAGCTCAGTTATTCCGAATTATTAGTCAGTTCTGAAATGTTATATTCAATCTGTTCAGGATCCAGAAAGACACATCATTCCTTTGTTTCAGTGAAATCACCTCATTTAAGATATTTTAAGAGAAAATATTCAGAAAAGCAAGCAATAATGTTCAGCTGAAAAAAAGGAAGTTGTTACAAGAGAGATCAGTCATTAATTAATCCTTAAACACTAGCCTAAAGTTGTGTGTGTTTGTGTGTGTGAGAGAAAGAGAGAAAGTAAATTAATAAAAATTAATTTAAGAAAAAAGATTCCATCCACAGATGGCTGGTTATAGAACACTTGGCAGTTTGAAAATGCCAAGAGGGTTTCCCACATAGGGCCAAGAGAACTTATTTTACCTCTTTTTAAAAGCAGTGGCATCTCACAGTGGGATACCACCTCACCCCAGTCAAAATGGCTATAATCAATAAATCAACAAACAACAAGTGCTGCCGCGGATGTGGAGAAAAGGCAACACTTGTGCACTGCTGGTGGGATTGCAGATTGGTGCAGCCACTATGGAAAACAGTATGGAGGTATCTCAAAAAACTGAAAATGAAACTCCCTTATGACCCAGCAATTCTATTCCTAGGTAGAAACCCAAAACTCTAATTCGAAAAAAATATATGCACCCCTATGTTTATTGCAGCACTATGCACAATAGCCAAGACATGGAAACAACCGAAATGCCCATAGATAGATGACTGGATTAAGAAACTGTGGTACATTTATACAATGGAGTATTACACAGCCATAAAGAAGAAAGAAATCTTACCATTTGCAACAATATGGACGGACCTAGAGATTATGCTAAGTGAAATGTCAGACAAAGACAAATACCATACGATCTCACTTATAGGTGGAATCTAAAGAAAAGAAGAAATGGATTAACTACTAATCAGAAACAGTCTCAGAGACATAGAGGAAAAACTGAGGGTTGCTAGATGGGAGGGGGGTGGGGATAAGGGGGAAGGTGAGGGGATTAGAAAGCACAATCGGTAACCACAAGATGGCCACGGGGATACAAAAGTCAATTTGGGGAATGTAATCAATAATGTTGTAAAGATTTTGTAGGGTATCCGATGGACACTTGTCTCATTAGGGAGACCACCTCAGGGATGATGTAGATGCCTGATCTACACTGTACACCTGAAGCTGAACAATAATGAATGTCAACTATAATTTTATATATATATATATATATATATATATATATATATATATATGCACATATATATGTATATATATAAAATTAAAATATATGTACATATATTATATATGTACATATATATATATATATATATATACACACACACACACACATACAAGAAGTGGAGTTCAGCATTAGGAATAGAGGCAGTGGAAATGTAATGGCAGTGTGCGAGATCAGAGGGGTAGTAGATGGGGGGAGGGGAGTTATCACTGTGTGAGAGACATAAATGATAAATGTCTAACTATTACATTGTTTGTACAACCTGAAACTAATAAATAAATAAATAAATAAAAGCAGTGGCAGAAGGACCGAGAAACAGGGAAAGAGAAAGAGGTAAGGAAACTGAACCTCTGTCTCTACAAATATCCAACAATGAACTGGCTCCAAGAAGTCAGGCAACAAATAGTAATGAGTTTGGCTCTGAGAAGTCCAAAGAGACAAAAGTAAGAAAGAAGTTCTCTTCTCACACTTTTCTACCATCCTCACCACTGCCGCACTCCATTTTATTACTGTGTCGTTTTTTAAATCAGCTGTGCATTGACCTCAACACTCAAGGACAGACTGAGTCCTAAGGGCTCCCTGGAAGTGAGGGAACACAGCCACTGTCTGCTTGTGTGACAAGGGCTCTCAGTGCCCTGAGGTTTGCTCCTTTAGTCCCATCAGTCTTCTAGCCCTGGAGAGTATTATCTAGCTCAGTTTCCAGAGATCTCCCCAAGGCAAGACCCAGGCCTTACTAAAGCCTAAAATTCCTTCATTCATAACGAATTTGAAGGGGCAAAGGTAGGCTGTCTGCCTCTCCTTGGTCCTGTGACACCTGGGAACCTATGTCAATTGTCCTTTAATATCATTTTGACTCTGGGCTTTGGTTCAAGCCAAGGCTCTTATGGTTTCAAGCTATTCTTGATCTGACTACGTACTTAAGAAACTTTCACCTGTGCACTGAACAGCAATTCTAATTATTGCAATTTTACCTGCTTGGTTTCAGGGGCTATGAGGTGAGCCAATACCTGTGGCTTTTAAGAAGTCACAGGGAAAATCATTTTGGAAGATTTCATAAACCCGTAGAATCTGTGTATCTACAATGTGCCCTTCTGGCTGGGCCTCTGGAGATGTATCTTAAGCACCTAGTACACTGTAGTTAATGCCCAAACATTAATTCTGAGCAAAGGGATGCTATTAAAAGCATTTCATTCTTGTTTATGAAGAATATGCAGATTATTTTGCGGTGGACCATTTCAGTATTCTGTAAGTGCTCACTAAACGCAGGCATTTAGCTGAGATGTAATGGCACTTCATCCGTGAAAGAAAAATAAAGTCTTCACCCTCACATAAAACAGGTGGTAAACATGTATGCCTGATGACTTTTTAAATAGACACCAGGATAACACAGAACATCAAAAGGTGCTATTTTTGAATTTTAAAAAAAAAAGAACAGCAATCTGCTGTGAAGAAAATAAAAAAGCAAGAAGCAATGATACTATCACCTAAATTAGGGTTGATACAGGACTGGGAGGGACCCCATTCCCGGTGTAGGCACATTTAGTCTTTTTCTCATTCTCTGTGTCTGTCTCTGTCTCTGAGTCACACACACACCCTCAGTCCTGCTCCACTATAGCCTGGGTATCTAATGGAAAAGACTGGATGCCATACAAGAAATTAAAGGCTGGCTATAGGGTAGGCTATTCTCATTGGCACTCGCTAGCCAGTGTCTTTTTATTTTAACATGTATCCTATCTCTAAGAAGTTCTGATAAGGAATTTTTGTCCTAAGGTTTAATTCCTTGGTATTTACGCTAAATTTCTTAACCTGGCTATCCACATTTTGGAACGAAGATGTTCAAACTCTGAATAACTGCAGTCCAGCCTCCCTAAACTGCTAGAGAAAAGGAATGGATTTTCCTGTATCTGAGAAAAGCCTGAATGGCTCTGTAAGGTACTACATAAATATCAATAAGGACCCACATCTGAGAGTTTTTTCCAGGTATAACACACAGCACATTTGCATTTCTGAAAGGAAAAACTTGATGTGTTTTATTGCTAGAATCTAGCATTATTCGGTTTTTTGCAGATGAAGAAATCGGTGAGAAAACTAATTCTCTTAAGATATGATCAAAAAATATGTAAGAAGAGAATATTTGAGTAAGAAATGTTAGTAAGAAGCACTTAAAGTGGAGAGGTTGGGACACGGCATAATACTGGAAAGAGGACTGGTTTGGAATCAGGAGACTTGAGTTCAAATTCTAATTCTGCCTCTTATGTACTAACTGTGTGTCCTTTAGCAAATCACTTCATCTCTCTGAACGTGTTTCCTCATGTATGAAGACATAATAATAACCCTGCCCTGTCTATCTCACAAGGTGGTTGCAAGGATCAAAGAAATGAATGTGAAAACACTACATATTTTAAAGTATTAGACATATATTAATTACTATTATATATGAGCAGGATGCAGAATAATACGTAGTTTGTAAGTAAAAGATCATTATTAACTCTTTCATTTCCTACCACTTTTTGAAGAATTCAAGGGCCCTGACCTAGACATGGAGGTTGCACACATTTAGGTGTTCACAAAAACAAAACCAAAGAAACAGAAAACAACTTAGACTATTACTATTCAGCCATTAAAATGATGGTGTGTAAGAATGTTTTAATATATGAGGAAATATTAATGATAATAAGATTGCAAACATCGTATGTATAGAGTGATTCTAAATATATACATATTAGAGAGAGAGAGAGAGAGAGAGAGAGAGAGAGAGAGAGAGAGAGAGAGAGAATGCCAGTATAAGGAATGTTAACACAATGTTAACATTGGTTGCCTCTGGTTAGGGGACATTTT
The DNA here is from genome assembly GCF_057876585.1 of Rhinolophus sinicus. NCBI lineage: Eukaryota > Metazoa > Chordata > Mammalia > Chiroptera > Rhinolophidae > Rhinolophus > Rhinolophus sinicus. The sequence continues at coordinate 100,024,997 of NC_142518.1, forward strand.
TATGTACAGTTTTTTACATTTTCCAGTTTTTCTACAAAAGACGTACATTACATTCATAAATGGAAAATCAACATGCACAAAATCAGTATTCCTTTAAATATGGGGATGGGGGAGGGGAAAGAGGGAGAAAGAGGTGCTTAATTAGAAAGTTAAAATACTTCTTCAACCTAAGACTCTAAGGCAGTTACATTGAACCAATGTTACCTCAATTAAAAAACAAAAACAAAACACCTACTATGGAGACTTATCAGGATTGAGCTTCTTATGGGCAGACCAGTTGAAATTTCATGAAGCACTGGACTGGTGGGGTAGATTCCAGGTGAAATGGCTTTGAAATCAAGTTCCGATCAACCTTTGCCATGCGGTGGTAGCCTGTGCCCTCTGTATGGGAAACCCTGCCCTGCACTCCCTTTAGTAAGCATACAGATAGAGTGCAGACCAGGGTCTCCCAACAGCAGCTGATTCAACATTCCACTTCAGATTTCCTCTCTTCAGTTGTGATGTTATGTGGGGAATGGATGGCTCGTTGAGTTAACTTTTCCTTTTGAATTATCGCGCTGTAGTGATGACTACTGTGGCCTTGTCGATCAGTTTGTTGTCCCCTGTGAACAACTGTGCTTTTGGACTTTATATAAACCTTATTCAGTCTTAGAAAAAGGCAGAATATGACAATATAATGCATGATACGATCCTGTCTTCCAAGAATTATAGGCTGCTACATATTGGCCTGAAGTCAGCATGTCACTATATGGACTGCAACAGCAAACAATAAGAGCAAACATTAACTCTTTGCGCTTAACTCTCTCAACTGCTGTGAACGCGTCATTTTATTTCATCCTTTTAAGGAGATCTAGCCTACTATTCACCCCATTTTACAGATGGGAAAACTAAAGAACATAAGGACTAACTCTTTTACCCCCAAATCACGAACCATCTAAGCAGCTGCTCTGGGTATCAAATCCATTTAGTGTGGCAGAGCTCTATCTCTTCACCACTGCAAGCATCTTGAAGGCATATATTAAATACCATTCATTAATGATGCTAAAGCCTATATAAACCTAGGACATCCAAAGGCTTGTTACCACATGGTGAGAAGTAGACTATTCCGTTCTACTTTGGAGACAAGACATACTGTTGGCTATTTTGAGTTTGAAGAGCCATTGAGTGATAGACAAATGGAGATGTGGGGTAGTAGCCAGTTGGACATACAGGTCTGGTTCTCAACAGGGATGTTGTTTGCATCTGGGTGGTACCTAAAGCAACAAGAATACATTTAATAATTGAGAATACATGGAGAATAGAAGAGAGCCACTGAGGCCGGAACCTAGGGGTAGGGAAGACATCAACATTTTAAAAGAGGTGAAGGAAGGGGAGGAATCAAAAGGAAACATAGTGGTGGTGTGGAACAGAGAGAAAAGAGTGTTGTGAAAGCCAAAAAGAGGAGTTAGTTTCAATGAGGAGCAGGTGATCAACATAGTCCAATGGCGCAGAAAGGAGAAATAAGGGTAAGGACTGAAGGGAACAATGGATTTTATTTGGTGGTCACTCAGCAACAGGAGTTTAAGGATGATAATGAGGGCAGAAGAGAGAATGAAAAGGGTTGAAGAATTAAGAAGTAGATGAGAAAATAAAGAAAGCAGACAGATTAATTTGGCTCTTGGCTATCAAGGGAAAAAGACAGGTCAAGAGTTTGAAGGGGAAACAGAGCTCCAGGAGGGGCTTTTTAGGATGGGTACTCCTGAAATGATCTGTATGCCAATGGGGAAAGCCAGTAGGCACGGAGATAGTGCAAGTATGGGAAAATGGATAATTGATGGATTGAGGTCCACATATCTTTGGGAAAGGATAGGATCAAGGGAAAGATAAGGGGGCTTAGCCCTAAAAAGGAAAAGGAGGCCTTCTTTTATATGACCTGTAAGGCTCTTCACAATGTTAACATTCTTGGATAAAGGCCAAAAAATCTTACAGCATTTGTAGTGAGATTTGTATAACTAGGAAGGAAGTGTACTCCTGTGGACTTAGGCTGGCTCTATATGGCACAGAACAAGGTAATATTACAACGATCCAGTCTACTTCAGACAGCTACCAATAACTTCACCCGATGCTGAACCTCAACAAAAGCTCTCTTTTTGTCTAACCTGGCTTCTTCTAAAAGCTGAGAACAGAATGTGATAGCTTTGCATGAAAGTGACATGCAATCTACATATAAGAATATATTGGAAATATGTCACTTTAACAATGTGGATTGGGGCTGCCTCCCTCACCCCGGTCCCCATGCTTTCCTTACTATCTCTAGATTACCCATCCTGCTTCCCCCTAAAATACCTTTAGGATTTCTCCTGTGTGCATAACAAATGCCAACATGATGTACATTTCAGCACTTTTTCTAAAAGGTTTCCAGGTGCTGGATACAAGCAGTAGAAAATCTTGTATTTTTTCCTTTAGATCTAAATAGTCTGAATCTCCGTATTGCTCATGGGAACTTTTTCAGAGCTGAAGTGTCAGAATCAGAAAGGAAAGAAATGTGTGGGTGGAAAGTTGCTACATGCAAACCTGTCACATTCTTCTTTCATTTTCAGACCTGAATATGCATGGAGGAAGAAATTACAGCTTACCGCAAAGTTTTTATTGTCAGCATCAAACGTAACAAAAAATGCCAAGAAGATAAGATTGGTATATTTTAAGTGAAAATATTCAACAGATTTGATCTTTAACTCAAATAGCTCTTTCTGTTAATGAGCCCTTTCATTCCCCTTGAGTGTACTTTAGAGAGGATTCTGAGGCAAAGTACACAGTAAAATCTCATTTACTCAAATTCTACTCTTTGAAACTTACAATAATTTAAAAACAGAATAGAGGAGAAACTTTTATAGTTTAGCAATCCATTTACACACAGAGTACAAAACAACGACATTGAAGAAATTTTAAAAATACTTGCAAATCAAATGAAAAAAACACACATGCATAAGGATGCTCGCCACAGCACGGTTTTATAACAAGAATGAAAAAAGAAACAATCTAAACATTCATCAACAGAAGATTGGCAAAGCAAGTTATTGTATATACATACAATAGAACATTATTCACCTTTTAAAAATGATGTGGGTGTACACCGATTGACACTGAAATATATGCACAAGCTGTAAGTGAAAAAAGCAAGTTACAGACAGCACATGTTGAATGATCACATTTATGTACAATCAAGTACATATACGTGTACGAGGTCTGCCATTTCAGTTTGCGAACTCATCCTAGAAAAAGTGCTACATACCTCCTTGCTGGATATCACTACGGTCACCTTCGAAATGCTCCCCTTGGGAAGCTATGCACCGACGCCAGCGCCTAGTCCACCCTTCAAAGCAGTTTTGGAACTCTTTCTGGAATGGCTATCAGAGCTGTCGTCGTATTATCCTTGATGTCCTGAATGTCATCAAAATGGCTTCCTTTCAATATTTCCTTTATCTTCGGGTAAAAAAAGAAGTCATTGGGGGCCAGATCAGGTGAGTAGGGAGGGTGTTCCAATACAGTTATTTGTTTACTGGCTAAAAACTCCTTCACAGACCATGCTGTGTGAGCTGGTGCATTGTCGTGGGGCAAGAGTCATGAATTGTTGGTGAAAAGTTCAGGTCGTCTAACTTTTTCACTCAGCCTTTTCAGCACTTCCGAACAGTAAACTTGGCTAACTTGTTTGTCCGGTTGGTACAAATTCATAATGAATAATCCCTCTGATATCAAAAAAAGGTTAGCAATATCGTTGCAACAAGTTCGCGAACTTAATTGTCACACCTCGTATATACACATAGAGAGGCACATGGGTGACAGACACCAAAAGCTCTGGGTGGTGAGTTTGGGGTGATGTTTAAACTTCTTTTCATTTTCATATGAAATGAAAACTTGAAGTAAAAAAGTACCCATGAACAAACTTTTCTGGAGTCCTCAAGTAACTTAAATTCACATGTAAACAACTGAGATATTAATTATACATCATTTCATTAAATCAGGTCATCTCAGGACCCTTACTGAGAAAGGAATTAGCACAGTTTGAGTTAATCTAGGGAATAGGTGTAATTGCATCTCTTTAAAAAATACTTTATAAGACCGACCCACTTCGTAATTCTTTTTTACTAGTGAGTGGGTTGTGTGTATGTGTGAGTGTGAATTGAACAGCAAGTCTCAAAAAGTTGTTCTTTAGCTGTGGCACATACATATCACCACCAGCACCACCATCATCATCTCCATTATTAATCTACATCATCATAAAGAGCATTGAAAATACATTACAGTTGATTATGTAACTCTTAGGGGAAAATGTATAATTAAAATAGCCATAGTGTTTCCTAGCAACAAATTTAAACAAATGAAAAAGGAATCAATGGTTGGACTATAGGAGCTCAATATAAATTAGGCTGAATGCCATCTCTGTTTCATGCAAGAAAAACCACTGGTTTTCATATTTATATTTGCCCGTTTTTAAAAAATAAATCAGCATTTCCTCATCAAGGAGTAGAATAAAATTATAAATCTTAAAAATACAGTCAATGTTTATCAATGTGTTTTCCTCATACAGCACTTGGATATTTATCCATCATATTGATATTACTCTTGGAAGTTGTTTCAAGCATGAACTAATTAATCAATTAATTAAATATTTCAACACACATTGATTGAGCATCCACTATATGCTAGGCCCTGTTCCACACACTGGGGATAGATCACTGAACATTAAAGAACCTGCCCTCAAGGAGCTGACATTCTAGTAGAGGGAGACAATAAACAAACATGTACATATCCATTCATTCAACAGAAACAGTGAACAGAATTCTTGCCTATAATTTATTTTCTAGTATATAGATATGAACAATATACAAATAAACACCATATTCAACAAATATACATTCAACATATTATCATGACTCCACCTATTTATATGTGCTGTATAAATAATGGACAATGGGAGGTGGAGAATGAGAGGGGAAAAGTGCTATTTTAAATTAGTCAGTGAAGCCTCTTTGATAAGGTGATACTTGAACAGAGATCTGAAGATAGTGAGAGTGAGCAATGGAGATATCTGGGGAAGGGAGTCCAGGCAGAAGGAATAGCCAGTGCAAAGGCCCGAAAGCAGGGGAGGGTTTGTCATGCTGTGATGAAGGAACAGCATGAAAGCCAAAGTGACTTGAGTATAACGAGTGGTGAGAGAGAAGCTAGTTTTAGGACGGTGCAGTCAGACAGATAGCTGAGGGACCATGTCACAGAAGGTCTTATAGTCCATACTAAGGACTGGGATTTAGTCTGAGGAAGCCACTGGAAGAATCTGAACAGAGGAGTTATTACGTGATCTGACTTACATTTGAAAAGGATGACCATGTAGAGAATAGAGTGGGGAAGCACAGCATGAAAGAAGGAAGACTAATTAGGAGGCTGTTGCCATAATCCAGGTATGACAGGGTGGACCTAAGAGGTATAAATGAAGAGGACGAGAACTAGTTTGGTTCTCAAGTGCATATATTTTGAAGGAAAACCAAGCCTTGCTGATGCATTGGGTGTGTAATGTTAGATAAAGAGGCAAGGCAACTCCAAGGATGTTGACCTAAGCAGCTAGAAGGATGGGGTTGCCATTTACTGAGATAGGGAAGACTGTGAGGAGAACAAATTTGGGGAAGGGATATAAAGATTTCTACTTGGACAAGTTAACTGAAAGGTGCTAATTAGGCATCCAAATGGAGATGTCAAGTAAGCAATTAGAAATACGATTCTGGATATTAGGTAAGAGGTCCAGGCTGGAGATTTTGGGGAGTAACCCCATGTATAGATAGTATTTGAAGTCATGAGTGTGGTACATCAAGAAAGTGAATATAGAGCAAAGAATAGGTCTAAGAACTGAGCTCTGGGACCCACCAAAATCTGAAGGTGAGGAACATAAGAACAAGCGAGGGAGACTTAGGAGAACCAGTCAGCAACGGAGGAGGGGAACCAAGAAAGTGTGGTGTCCTGGAAGCCAACAGAAGAAAGTGTTTTCAGGAGGAAGGGATGGTGAAGTGCATCAACCACCACTGTTAGGTCAAATAAGAGGAAGATTGTTGACTGGACACTCAATTTGAAAATATGGAGGTAACTGGTGACTTTGAGAAGAGTAGTTGGGTGGAATAATGAGGGGGAAAAAGTCTGACTGAAATAGATTTAAGAGAGAATGGGAGGAGATAAGGTGAAGATGAGTATACAATTCTTTGAGTGGTTTTGTTGTAATAGGAAACCAATAAATGGATTGGTAGCTGGTGAGGGATGTACAATAAAGGGAGATTTTTTTATTTAAATGGGAAAAATAAGAGCATGTTTGTATGCCGATGAGGATTACATGTTAGAGAGGGAAATTTGATGACATTGGAGGGAGGGGGGAAGAATTTCTGGAGTGATAATCTTGGGTAAGGGTATGGGGTTGAATCCAGTCCAAAACTGTAAGGGGTGGCTTTCTACAGGAGCAAGGAAAAGTGATCCATAACAACTGAAAAAAATGCAGAGTATGTGGGCACTGATCTAAGTAAGTAAGTAGATATGATGGTAGAAGTACAGGAAATTTTGTTCTGACTTTCTATTTTCTCTGTGAAACAAGCCTGAGGAGGGGGAGGAGACATACAGAATTTCAGGAGAAGAAGGTATGAAATAATCAACTAGGTTGGTATAAAAGTAATTCAACTAAGGAAGTTCTAATAATACTAATAAGGAAAAGGAGGTGGGGGAAGAGGAGAAATTAAGCACTTACTATGTACTAGGCACTGTTTTATGGGCTTTATATGTACCAACATATTTCAAGCTCTCAATTGTATGACACAGGTTTCTGTTATTATCCCCATATTATAGATGAGAATACAAAGTAAAGTCAGCAACTCATTTGTATAGTAGGCTTATCGGGCAGCACTGATGATGGTCCACCAGTGGTCATTAATTTAAAGCGAACCAGTCAACAGGACAGCGTTTTCCTCCAGCAGCATTAGTACACATGCTGAATTGGCATAGATGTGAATTTAACTAGGGTTGGGGTGTCGCCAGGCCATTAAAATGGGAGAGAGAAAGAAAACTGAATTAAATCTATGGTGTATGAAAGAGTGATTATCATGATGGGTTGTGTCACCCAAGCTGGGGAAGGAGATAAATGAGGAAATAGAAGGGGTGGGATGAGGTGGGTTGAGAAATTGTGAAAAGGTTTTAGAGGAAGCATACACGTCCAGTTTTCCTAGTGGGATCAAGAAATTGTTAGAGTCTGGGGACTACAAGGAATGAACTGTAAAGGTAGAAGGTCAAAGAGTGGGATGCTTGAAATTGAGTTGGTGGGGGCCAAGGCTACTTTAATGACAGTCTAAAGTTTTCCCTAAGAGTGGGTGGCTGAGATTAGATGGACAAGATCATTGGAGAAGGAAAGTTCAAGGAACTGAGAGATCAGAGCACTTGAGAATCACCTATATGGATACTGAAATCATCAAGATTTATAGCAAGAATAACGTTGGAGGGTGTGACAATGAACTAGGAGATTGTCAAGGGGTAATGGATAGTGGTGTTGGAGAGAATAATAATCATACACTAGTGAACGACAAACATTTGGGAGTTCGTATGGTATGGTTTTGAAGAGCACCCCTAATTCTTGCCACTTTCCCAAGTAATCAGTTCACTGTTCGTATCAATTTGCTACTTGCTACCTTCTGCTGCTACAAGTTTGTTAATGCTATGGATACTCTCTCATGCCCTTTTTTTCCCCCAAGGAAGCAAGCTAGACTTTGTATGATGCAAAAGCAGAGCTCAAGTATTGTGAATAGCTCCACACAGAAATGTTAATTAGATATGCATATATACTTTTTGAACTGGTCACCTAGTCCAAGAAATGGGATTTACTCCAATTCTAAGACAAAGGATACATAAAATCCAAATGTTTCTTAAATTTCAACTATTTATGATTTTTATGAAAATCTTAAAAAACCATAACAGTCATTTGCTATATTTTTAACTCTACATTGTACATCACATGCAACAATTCTGTGAAAGGAAAATTCTTGTGATTTTTATATTTATTTATTTTTACTATTAGTTTTACTCCCTTTTGCACAGTGAGGGAATTCTGATCATCTAATATGCACCTTAGTAACAATGTCATATTAAATCTACACACAAAGGGGAATGGGAGGCTGAGGCAAGTTCAACACTGTCTAAAGAGTCCATTGTTTCACTTTTTTATTGTTTCTAAAGGCAATGCAACAAAATTAATTGTAGAAACTTTGACAAAGGCACAAAAATAAGAATCACATATGACTCTACCATGTGGTAACAACCATTTTGAATATTTGGGGGTATGTGCTTTTTCTATAGGGAATGAGAGCCAAGAGATGGGGCTTGAGACCTCCAAGAGGCTTTGTTGTCGTACCCTGTCGCTCTTTGCATTTTGCAGTAATTCAGGCTCCAGTTAAATCATGGAGAAAATACCTGCTGGTTGCTAAGGCATCATTACTATTAAGGGTTTTCCTTTAGAGGAGAAATACTTCTTTTGAATGAATAGAAATATCTTCAATCTGTAGTAAAATGGCTTAGTAGAGAGGTACTGGGTGGTGACCAAAGATTAGACACGACAGAAAAAGACATAAAAAAGAAAGCTGAAAAGAGGTCTGTTAACCTGGTAGCCTGAAAAACAAAACAACAACAAAACAAAAAACAAAACAAAAAACAGGGTGAGCTGGAACTAGGAATAGGCTAGTTTATGGGGGTCATTTTGGGTTTAAAGACATGATAAAAACACGGATGGGATTACTACACTTGGAAAACCCAATTAAATGTTTACTAATCATTTATTTTCATGAATACATGTTTTCTTCATCATGTCTCACTGAATTCAGAAGCCTTATCTGAGCGTGTCTCCCAATCTATAAGGCCATAAAGGGAAAAGGGTAAATTATCTGAATTCAAGTAGATCACGTTGGTGGAGACTGTTAAGATTTCCTTATAAGGGATTCGCAAAGCTATAAATTATTTCCGATCAACTGGCCAATCAGAAATTTAAAAGGCTGGGAGTACGATTAATAGTTAAAACTAGTTCTTCCTTCAAGTGTAGTCGATCCTTTCCCAGAGAGCTTTTCATATTTCTCTATGTGATGCACTGCCTGTTATAATCACACACTGATCGAACATCTCTGCAAAACGGAATAGCATGGATGCTGATGAACTATGGGATGATATCTTAGGAAATAAAGCAGTGTTCCAAATAAATTATCCCTTGAAATGGACACCTCAGCTGTTAGATTCAGTCATGGCAATTTTTCTTTTAGTAGCTTCCATGCGCTCTTTGTTCCCTTCTGACGTGGCAAATGGCATTCACACCTAGTATGTCTGGTCCACAAGAAAGCTAGAAAGAAGAAAGCTATGACTGTGAGACCCTCATGATGCCCAATTCATGAATGGACCATAGGTTTCTTTCCCCCTGGACCATAGGTTTTTTCCCCCTGGTAGAGACTTACATTTATTTAATGGCGAGCTACGGACCGTAGGTTTTCAATGCAAGGTAGGTGAGCTATGGAAAGTCTTAGCTCTGAAATGATCCTAGACTTATAGATGAACTTACATGAGTGTAGTGCTTTTTCGTGGGGGTTTTCCCACTGCTATTCCTCAGTTCATTTAACTTAGAAGAGCTTTCAGCCTATAATGTACAAAGAAGTACACTCAACCAAGTAAAACAGCACAACAAAACACCCTCAAGAGATGTTTTTCTTTATAAAAATGTTTCTTAACAAAACTTTTAAAAACGAACTGCTTTTCCATAAGCCACCCTTGTAAGTTAAAATTAAATTTTAGACTACACAACTGCACGGGCCTCAAGAAACCTTTCCAAAATTTTTGTTATGTAGAAGGCTGTTTTAGTCCAATGTTCATTCAAGCACCGTGATGGGGATACAAACATTTATTGAACACCTACATGTGCCAGACGATTCACATATGTAATCTCACTGAATCCCAGGAATATGTAATACCTCATCTTTTAGATGAGGAATCTGAAGGTCAGAAATGCAAGATAACTTGTCCCAGGCCACACAGCTGGCAAGTGATAGGGGAGGGTGTGCATGCTTACAACGCCTGTATTGGGTCTCAGAGGTGGGTTCCCCTAGTCCCTTATATTCTGTGACCCTATGAACATGGAAAATAAGGCTGTTTGTGGCTACCACTGTAATTCCTTCCCATACTGTTCTATACATATTCTATGAGATAGAAAATGTCAGTCCTTGCCATGTCTGAGGCATATTTACAGTGCACCTAACGGTTGAACCACTGAGATGGGCTGTCTCCCTAAGAGAGGAAAAAACTGCCAGCAGTAGAAGGCTGTGCCATAAACTCCTCAGCACCGTCCTACTAGTTCAATGTACTCAGAATCCTCATAGTTCTTGACAGAATTATGCACATCTCCATCTTCAAATATATTTTCAAAGGAGGAAGCTGGGAACATTCATCTTATTGTGTTTCTCTAAAATGAAACAATTTGTGCATAACTGGGAATTTTATGACAGATTCTATACCCTCTAAAAGTTTTTAATTTTGCTACCACTTGGGGATGGATGAAAGGAGACTATAAACTATGAAACAGCTTTTCCTGGCTCTTTTATGAGGGAACAGGACAGAACTCCTTGGGTTTATTTTCAGAAATTCCAAATGCCAGCATTTTTGATTTTCGATGAAATGAAATATAAAGGAATAGATAAGCAAAACTAAGTCAAACCTGCACCATTTGCCCTTCCTCTCCCTTCAGACCACCAAAGCTTGGGTGTTTTATCTGCTAACAATCCCTCCGAAGAAATGTCAAGCATGTTTTCTTGCCAGCAAAAGTAATATAAATTCTAGGGAATCATGACTTAATAAATTCATAGGAGAGAGAAAATTCTCACGAATATATCAGAAGTTTGCTGCTATTTTGCAGTAACACTAATAAAACCTGTTAACATAGTACAGAACTAGGGTAAATTTTTTTTTCCATAACTAAGGTAACTCAGGAGGTAAATTTGTTTTAATTTGACCTATGATTATATATTTGTCAAATCTTGTATATTTTGTTGCCCAGAGATAGATCCCTTCTGAAAAATACCAACTTTTCTAATACTGTTTTACTGGGTTTGAAATAAAACTGTAGAATGGATAATTACCAACTGTGAAAGTAAAGCCTCTAACTACCACAATTATCCACATTAATTCAAATTGCATGAAAAGAGAAATAACAAATGTTTGGAAAGACTGTACTATGGAGGAAACTAAACAAACCAGCACAAAATGGGGTAATAAGATATGAGCTTGAAGTCCACTTGATTTGTTTCCTGGGTTATCACCAGTGGGGCAAGAAAACAGAGGAAGTAAGTGAAGCCCTTCTTAGATAATATAATAACTAAGTGCACCATTAAAGCATATTTCTAAGCACAAATGAGAATTGCTTCCTTTTAGAAATATCTAGGTATGTACCTTACCATTTTCAAAAGCTGTCTCCCAGCCTTTACACACAGCAAATTGCCATATTTTGACACTGTTCACACATTCATTTATTATATGAGACACAGACCATTGAAATGGGACATTTTCCATAGTTCAGCGGGATGAAGAGCAGAACCATTAAGTGGAGGCAATTAGAAGACACAAACTGTCATCCTTTATTGGTTAAACCCAATTATGTCCCCAGTGGAATCCTAATGTTACTGTTATATAAGTAAACCAGATAATCAAAGGCAGAGAAAAGTAAAATGTTTTCATGAAAGATGCATTAGAAACCCATGTCCACTGTTTTGATCATGAGTAGAAAATAACTGCTCTTTTCCTCAGGTATAACCCATCTATTTCAAAGATGTTCCCCTGGCCAACCAGTACTGAGGAGCGCTTGTCTGCGTGCCACTTAACCCCATTGCATTGGATTTGATTAAGAATTTAATGATGGATGCAAAATTGAGGTATTTATGGCTTGCAAAATAGATTCCAGAGGGGCAAAGGAATCAAATTTAATACTCTCATTTAATATTTTAGGTAATTGAGATCCTGACAAAGGAAGGGAGCTGCTCAAGTTCATAATTCATTTGAATAGGCCTTAGATGCTACATTTCTAGATCAGAACTTGTGCCCACCGGGGCAATTGTGACATTATTACTTGTTCAACCAATGTTTCTCATGTATTAAAAACAGGCATAGTTAATCAAATGGTATTCTATTCACTCTGTTTTGCAATGGCGACAAAGACTTGGTATACACATAAACCTTCATGACGAAGAGGCAGAGAGACGTGTGTATATGCACACACAGAAACACACATGAAATTTGGATCTCTAAATGGTTCCTTATTAAACTGCATGATTCTTGATGCGGTCATCTCTTATTATGTAGAGGAGAGAAATCATTTAATTTCTCTCAATCTTTGGCCTCTTACATGGTCAAATTTTCTTGTATCATCTATTTAGTAAATGTTCATAGAGTGTCTACCAGGTATTTAGTAATGAATTTGGTACGGTGGGAAATATCAAAGAAGGAGAGGGCACCGTTCTTAAAAGTATGGTTTGGAGATACCAGAGTTATACACAAGAAACATCTGAGGAATGAAAGAGGTACATAAAAACAGTACACACATTGTGCTTTGAGAACACAAAGTAAGGCACTGCGATGCTTACACGGGCTTTTATAAGGTCATAACATTACAAGAAAATAATCTGATATTATCAGGTACTTCCTGAATTTCTATAGTTACAACTGACTTAATGAAGCCAAATAGAGTATGGCTGTCAGGATGTGTAATCCAGCTTCTATCATGGCACTTTTGCTAAATAAAAATGTGAAGGCAGTGAATCCTTCCATGAGCAATTCAGGAGAGAAGGGAATTACTGTAGACAAAACAAACAATAAAGCAAAAACAAACAAGACATCCCATCTCCTTTGAATTCAGAATGTCACACCTAAAGGGAAAACAAACTACTAGGTATTCTTATAAAAGAAAATTGCAATTAAAAGCAGGAATTAAAATTGAGTTGGTAAGAAAGCTTCTTGGAGCAACCACCAGGAGAAACAATAAAGCTGTCTATAGAGGAACAATTTTCCCTTGAATTAAGTAAAATGACCACTGAAGGTACATAATTGCCTTGGGGATGACTGTTGATATCATAACAGCAAGAAAAACTATATGAATCTGCCACAAGATCATATCAGAGGTCGTGATTCTAGAATTGTGCAAAAGACTGAGACTCATGAAACAACTAAAAATAAATTCATATATCTTGCAAGAAAGCCACTTAATGTTTCTTGGCCAGCACTGCCTCACATATAAAGATTATGTACATACCTACAACTTCTAGAATGAAGAACCCTTTCAGTGTGACTCTAGGCCATAATAAAAAAATGTCAATGGACAAAATGATGAATTCCAAGCTGCTGGTTTTTTGTTTGTTGTTACAAAATACACCTATTTTGACTTTGCCTTTAATTCAGCAGTACAAAATAGTAATCCAAATATAGTAGTTTTTCTTGACCACTTGTCAAGTACACATACTGTGATGCAAGGTGATGTAGCAATAGGGCTCTGAAAGAATAAATCACCAGGATAATATTATGTATTTTGATTTTATTATTATATTGGGCTATCGCTAGAATCCTACCCTTAAAGAGTCCTAGACACAGGACAAACTGAGAATGAAAGCTCTTTTTATAGCAAAGGTTTTTTTGGCATGACACAAACTAAATTCTCTCAAATGGGATCCTCCTATACAGAGAAAGGACATTTGTTCAAGGGTGCCCCATGAACTTTGACCCATCATGGGTTCTGGTATAGTAGAGCTCTGTATGTGGCTTCCTGAAAGACAAATTTCCTCAATGCTGGTTCACAATGAAATGGTAATAGGTTGGGTGGTAACAATAACAGCAAAGAAAGGTTTAATAAAGTCTCATAAAAAAGACAAATTTTCTCTATTACTCTTGTACTTAAACTCCCCCCTGAAAAAGACGATTGTTTTTTAACGTGTTTTAAGAACTAAGAACTGCTAACTTTTAAGAACAAAGTTTAATCTTAAATTCTAAGAGAAAATACATTGTTTATGCAAAGGGGATACTGGACAGTTTCAGTTGCTTCCCTAATGCTTCAACAACTGTTTGAAAATTCAGTGTAGCCACTTGGTTGGGTGAACCCATATGCTAATTTACAACCTATGAAATAGTCATTGATTGATTAAGAAATTAAAAGTTGGTAACATTGAGAAAAAGAAAGTGTTGTTGTGCTTATAAAAGTGAAATGGGAACATGGTGAACAATTTGTGAAGTTATTAACTAATGTGCCAGAAATGAGCAATTTGCTGATGATACTTTCCAGGTTTTTACACAGCAGGCCCTATTTCCCCTGACTTAAAAATACTATGTGAAGTTTGAGATCCCTCAGGTTGAGGAGTGCTGAGCCATATAAAAAGCAGGGTTTAACCACTAATAGATGCTATTTATTCAGTAAGTCATTGGACTGATATCTCATAGTTTTATGACACATTTCATTTAGAGAAATCTTAATATGCTTTTAGCGCTATACAAATCACATTGATATCTTGGTTGAAATTCTTGGATTCCTGAATTTTGGATTTGATAAAATCTATGTAGTGTCAGCTAAGAAAATTATGTCATATTCAAGGAGCAACTCAAATAAATTGACACCTATATCGGGAATTAGTTAGTTATACATAGGCAAAGGCTAGAATGCACGTTTGTAAAGCCTCTCAAAGATTGACCTAAGTCACCATTCAATGATGTGTAACAATACTTCAGGAAATAATGATAATAAAAAACACTTAAGTAAGCATGGGTGGTTAAAGCAAAGTAAAAATCCAAACCAACTAATTATCAATCTTCTTTCAGCATGCTTTTTTATATCAGCATTTAACCAGGACAATAACCGACCAAAGCACCAATCAAATCTCATTATGGTTCCAATTTTTTAAACCAAAGAAGTTCACAATAATTCTGAAAAAATGGCAAGAACTTCCCCCTCCAACATGGAAGATTGAGCATATGAAAAGACCATTATCCAAATGCCTCTATATTTACCATAAAAATCTTTGTCAAATATTCTGACAGAAAATGCTAAATAAAACAATAGGAAAACCAGACCTTTTAGGTGTGTAATCAAACCATTTAAAACCTGTTTGCATAGCTACTGATATGAATATTGGCACAAATGGGGTGAAAAAACAATGATGGTAAACTTATTTGAAAATACCCGCCATCATATAATCTCCTCTACTGATGCATTGAATGCCTGCTGTTTTACGGCATATGTTTGCTACTAAAGTGGGAACAGGGATTGTGAGGTGCCTGGGTCAGGTGCTCCCACACTGTTGAACCCTGAGGGCAGAGCTTAGCACTTAGAGGCTAGTCAGAAATTCAGAGAGTGCTAATAACTGTGGGGAAGAAAGTGTACTTCATTTCCATTTTGGCTCCCGGAAACCACCATGACTGGGGTGGCCCAACTGTCAAAAAGAAAGGTAACTGGGTCTGAAAGAGATCTAGTCGAGAAGTGTTTCAGAAACATGTGGAATTCTTGTATTTCTTTACTATTATTATTCCTCACCTGTTTGATTGCATCTTTTGAAAGCTTTGATGGTACATAATTACAAAAATAGCACGACCGTCCAGGCAGCTTGTGGCAACACACCTGCCACTCTTTGTTCACCTCCAGGTGCGTGCCCCGAGAGGCAGAGCCCTTCCCTCTCCAACAGCAAGAACCATGAGTGGTTCTTGCAAATAGATGAACATCACCAAAATGTGTTACAGATGTTGAAAAGCAAACAAAACAAAACACCTCCCCTGATGCCGAAACTCCACTAATCTCACCAAGCCTTCAGAGGTTCAAGATAGCAGCTGTTGATGAGGGGTGGTGAATAAAAGGATGAAATTATGGAGTGGGGAAAAAAGCCTCTACCTCAAAATCTGGAGAGAAGACATACTAAAAGAACTTCCAAACCACGTAAAATAAAATGCTGCTCTACAGGTCCTCGAGGTGGACAGAAATCAGGCCAAGGTCCAGAGCAAAGAAAAGCACTGAGCAAAACCAGCCATCGTGGTTCCGTTGACTGCTATTCTCAAGGTTAATTACTGGTTTAAATAAAGTCTCAAGACTAGATCAAAGACGCTAGCAGTTAATCTTATGTGAAATTTCAGAATTGGTAGATTCAAATACTCTTGTGACATACAAGTGCTTTGATTTATTGCTAGCCCTACTGGAAGCAGAACATTTTATCATTCTGTTTAGGAACAGAGGAGTACAAAGAAACATGATGAGTTGGCTAGGTAGCTTCCCTTGCTGGTAAGGACATTAGGAATGTAAATGTCATACACAGCTTTAATAAATGTGCTTTTCATGCACTTACTGTCTCTAGTGTTAACCATTCATCTAACCACCCATCTAATCAGAGAGAAGTGGTACATGAGTAACAGGGATCTCAGAGCAAGAGGAGATAGTAAGGGTCAAAACCTTGCTCCTTTTCCCAGCAGCCACGAGAGTCACTGGCAGAAAACGATAATTACATTCCAGAGAAATGAGCATTTGGTATTCCTCAAAATATCAGGTGTTAATATTTCCTGCATATTATAGTTTTAAGAAGTTGGATCTGTCTGTGGGCCAGCACTGTTTCTCTTTGCTAGGCCTACTGCCGCAGCATGAAATGGTAGAACAATGGAAGATAAGATATCCCTGTGTCATTGTCCTAACATGTAAGGTAGACTCAGATATACCTTCAAGCTTTGGTTGGTAAAATCTACTGCAATCCACCTATACAACACAGGTGGGAGATTTTTTTTTTGAGTCATATATTTATAAAACTCTTAAAGCTCTTCAGTTTACATGCTTTCTTGATATAACTGAAAACCACTTTTCCACTGTATTCAATTTTACCTTCCCATGACATGTAAACATGGTCTTAATGTGATCTGCTGAAGACAGTGATGCTAAACATCCAATATATATTGTTTAATACAACTGGTATTATTTCCATAATGATGCATCCTCACCCACCGCCATCCCTAAGGACATTCAAATTGTTTCCCTATGTGCAATTCTCTTATGGTGAGTTCTGGACTAAAAATAGCATTGCAAGGCCTCAGAAGTTAGGGAGAAACCGTTTATGCCAATCCTTCCTGTAGTAGATCAACTATTAACAATTAGGGCTCTGAACGTAGGATAAATCTCCTGATATATACTGTAAACTCCAGCCTCTGTCAGTATAGATCAATGTGACCACTGTGTGGGGTGCCTACTAACTTGTGGACGTTTCACAGATACCTGGTCATCAATTGGTTGACAAAGCTCCTGGACCCTTTCGTGCCTCAGTTTCTCTGGGAGTTCACATGTGTGACTGGGCTTTCTAGAGGAAGGGAGGGAGTTTTCAGGAAATTTCTCCTTTAAGGGTTATGATACAGTGTAGAAGCACTCAGCTTCAAGTCTACCCTAGGCTCTACACCTCGATCTTCTTCAGTGCAAGTAGCCGGCAAAGAGGCTCTTTCATTAACACTTGCATTACAGTGAATCACTGTGATGATCTGGGAAGGGACCAGGGAATATTTTATACAATATTTGTGAGAATTCTTTAATCAGACCAATAACAAAACACTTGCATTGTTGTAGCCTTGTTGCTTTTGCGGTCAGATGATAGCGAAGGATTTGTTATGCACAGGCTTTTTTGTTATATTATTTGCTACATACAATGGAGTTTTACCTGTTGGAATCTCATTTCGGAAAGCTATCCTTGTCATCTTCTGGTGTCTCATTGTCAATTATGAAAGTATTAAGAAAGTATTCATCCCCTCCCTCTGGTAAGCATTTTTCATCCTCTGCATTATAGCCGTCTACGTTCCTGCATCTTGGGGTTGGTTATTTACATTTGACCTTTCCGGATCTCTATAAGAATTTTTTTTCCCCTCGGGTAAAAATGGACATCATCTCTAATTTTGGCTACTTCTGTTATATGCTGGGCCAGAATTCCTATACACATCTGAGGCCCTTATGGAAGGGTATGTTATATATTATGGCTACTGGCTATACGCAAAATCCATCCAAGAAATCAGTTGAGGCTTTCCCAGTAGTTTCACTTCCAGGACTGTCAAAAGCAGTTAGCATCAGAGTATCTGATGAATAACTTAATCAGAACGTTAGCACAGATGTGTTATCTATTCACACATTCAGCCTGGGCAAAACATATTAAATGTATTCGTTAGGGGCTTGCCAGTTATTAACCTCGGTTCCAGCTATTATAATGATCAGAGAAATGCTTTCATTTAAAGTTTCTCTGTTCAGAAGTCACAATTTCCTTTAAGCAGCATAACCACTGAAACTAGTGCTGTTGCCTTCAATTTTTTCCTTGTGTATCAGTAATTCACTTTCCCATATAACCTTAAAATATTAACACTTGAGAGGATCCATGAAAGGTAATAAGTGGGCTCTTTAACTTATTTTAAATATTCAAAAGGCCTGACAGAAATAATATAATTTGCCTTTATTATAACACACATCTTTATTATTTTAATAAGTATTTATTAAAAAGGTAAATTTTGCTGGGTATTGCTTTAAAACTAAGGGGGGCAGGTGGAAAAAATCAAATCAGTACTACTTAATGAGTATAGGATTTGTTAGGTAAACTATTTTAAAACACAACTTTAATAGAAAGAAGGGCAATAAAAAAAGTCTTGATGGGCTGTGTTTTTTTTAAATCACACTGTGGATTAAAATTATACAAACAAGAAGGCAGGGAATAAAAACAGTATCTGTACCAAGACGTGCGATTCACTGGATAATTACATGAAATATAGCTAAAAAGTCTTGTTTGCTCTGTTTTATAAAGTATTAAGCATTACCAAATATGTCGCTAGAGCAAGCTCCAAAGGCATTACATGTTTAGTGTAGAGTATGTATTTAAAACAGAATTATTCTAGGAATTCCAAAATAACTCATCCCATAATAGCAACAGAGCAATGAATATAAGATTGTTTTCTTCCGTTTGTCTTTCATGTACTTGTATGTGTGCTGGTATTGTGTCCACACATGCGTGTGCGTGTGTTTGTGCATTACCTCCTTACATCTGGCTTTATTTGCTGACTTTCTTCTTCATCGTTCCTGCCAATTATTTTATTCTTTAGTTCCAAGAGACTGGCTTTTTTCCTACAAATATCAATTTAGCTTCTGAGTTAAAGCCATGAGACACTCTTTTAAATATGTGCTCCATGACCTCTCATTTGGATTATTTTTCAACTTGGCCTCAAAAACGTTCTACAGAGCCAATCTTTTGCTATTTAGCTACAACCGCTATTGTCTCCTTGATTTCTGAGAAAGTGCCATCCTTAGTCATTCTTCTCCCCTGAAACTAAACCTTCACTCTGAATAATTTGCCATTTGTGGTTATTACGATTATTATTTTTTATGGAAACCATAAAGAGAAGGCACTTGACTTTGAAGGTAAAACCAACCAGATTTATCTGATTTCATATTCAAATAATGCCAAGCTAGATTTTCTTTCACATTTGAATGAAACTTCCATAAACTGCAAAGAGAACTAAATACGTGAAATAATTTGTGACTTGGGAAATGAATTTTGGGTTTGAAAATTATGCTGATGCATTGGTATTCTGAAGGAATATCTAAGATGAACACAGCTACTTTGGTATACTTTTCAGAACAATAATTTTAATGACTTCTAACTCAACAGCACCAACACAATAACCGAAAGCCTCCTTAAAACATAAATTTTAGCTCCTTGAGTTAGCAGAGTCATACATTAGGAAATAAAACATGCTTGTTTTCTCTGCTTTTCTTTCTGTGAAATAATTTCATTTTCTCCATTTTCCATTTTTAATAGCACTCAGAAACACGTAAGTGTATAACCATCCTTACAACCCACTAGACGAAAGTTTGGGTAAGTTTTTGTAGTGAACACTTTTCTAATTTGATATTAAATGAATCAAGTTCAGCAATTTTTGAATGAACTGAAGTATACAAATAAGTTAACGTTGTAATCAGAATTTCAAATTTGAAAACTTCGGTTCCCAATTTTGGTGCCTACATCTAACAAACTTTTTTGTTTTCAGTGGCTATAGGGTAAACATTTTGATGGGCATTTTCAGTTTAGACTGAAGGGGTATTAAACATGATGGCTACTGGCTATATGCAAAGTCCATCTATGAAATCAATTTTGATGTGATAATGATCATTTTCTTCTATATTGGATATGACAGTGCTCATGTTCATTTTAAATCTTTTCCTCTTATAATTGAGTCAATGCCACTTCCCTAAAGAGATGTAATATTTAAGCCAGCACACTCCATTTAATTCTATTATATGTGTAAGCGTCTATGATAAAAACCCTAGAAGTTAAATTATATGAACTTGCTGATACACAGATTTGACACAACATTTTACATGCTACAAATGTTTGCTGAGAGTACATTCATCACTCTGAATTGATCGATGAGTTCCTCTAAACTTTAACATCCTTTCTATATTAGAATATGGGCTACAGCTGTGAAGTTGTATCACTGAAAATTAGCTTTTAAATTGCCACACATTGAAATCAGAGCAACTAAACAAATCTGCAAAAGAGTAAGCTCGCAGTTGATAACTAAACGTACTGAACATCTGCGGCATCTTAACATAAACGAACACTCCACCCTTAGTACGAAATTAAAACATACATCAGGAGCAATTTTAATTCACCTGGACAATATAAACTAACCTTCCATTAAATAATGGTATTTAAGCACAGTGACTTATGCTGAACCCAGAAAAGCCTTTGCTGCTGGGTCCTAGTTTCCATGATCTTTGTTCACTTTGGGAAAAACATGCTAATTTTTCTCAACCTGAATTTATCGGTAAACTTATATGGCATATGTAAGAATCCGTGGTCATTTCTCAATTTATCGACTAATTATCTTATTTTTTAAAATAGGTTTGGGGTTCCTGGAAATCTAATGCTAAAAAGTGGGCTCTTAGGAGCAGGATATTTATTCAAAGTGTCTCCCAGTGGATTATTGACTAGTTGCAAAAGAAAAACAAGAACTACATAGTGGAAAATCAGACAAGATTTTGAGTGGATCATCAAAATTAACGATTATGATGGGAAAAGAAACCTGGTAAGTTAAGGTATGTGCAGATAATCCAGTGGAGAAGGAAAGTCTGTCCCCAAGTCTGACTGGGGCCCTGGGATCAGTAATACACACTGCCTTATTCCCATGGCATCGAGCTGACAATCAGAGAGACCTGCTTTCTGGTCTTGCGTCTAGTTTACTGTGGTAGTCCCAGGACCATAAAACATGGTAGTAAAATCATTCCTGTAAGTCCTCTACACGAATGGAAAAGGTTTACTTGACCAAGGATTTCTACCGGTCTACACATTTTGGCTCCCCGAACCCCAACAACAACCCAAGCAACGCTGTGTACTCTGGATATTGAAAACTAGTGTTGATGAAAGGCAAGTAATCAGGCAGGTAAAAATGCTGCTTCTGAGTTCTGGAACATTCCAAAATCAAAAGAAAATGCCTTTGGTTTAGCTTTGAGTTTTTATTATCCTGTTTCTAACATCTGTTATTACCTCCTCTATTAAAATAGATACTAGAACATTAATAATATCTTCACATTTAAGACTCTTGATTTTCTATAGTTAATTGTTCATTTGTTTCAAACAGTTGAAAGAGATATTACAACTAGCTCTATACTATTAAATATTTATACTATTAAGTTTTGAGAAACTCTCAAAAGCATGTGTACAACTCATTATTATTGGTGAAGAAAACCCAAAGGTATGAACAAAGTTCTCTATGCACAATGAATAATAATTTCCTTACAGTTCCAGAAAGACTTAGTTCTATCATGGACAAAAGTATATGTGTTATGAAATAATGGCTAATTATGATTCTCTGTGTCACAGATGGTTTCTCACTGCCACTTGAGCCTACATCAAGTCTGTCCCCCATGGCAACAAGAAAAAAAGGAGGGGGGAGGGTGCAGTACAAGAATCCCGAGATTAATCACAGAGAGTAAATTGCTATCTCTGTAGTGATAACAACATGGAGGTATTACTTCTTGATTTAATGGACAAAAGGGGGGAAGATATGGTAAAAGTGTAAAATTGAATTTAAGAGAAATTAAGGGATGTAGAAGCAAAAATGCAAAAGAAGATAGAAAAAAGAAAAGGAAATAAAATAAGAAAGCTCCTCCAAGGATCAGCACTTTCCTTCACTTCAAGAAATAGTCCTTCAGAAATGTAAAGGCAATTTGTTTGCAAAGGCAGAAAAATATGATCAGCATGGTTTCTGGCTTCACTGCAGGGTTCTCAGGGCTATTCGACAATCATTTTTCTTAGTCCTAGACCACCAGTTTTCAACCCAGGCGTCACGACATTAGCATCAGCTGGGTAGCTTTAGGAAATATTCATGCACAGATCCCACCCTCCGATATTTTGATACAATTGGTTTGGGTGTGACACAGAGAATGGAATGTTTTTAAAGGTCCCCAGGTGATTCTAATAGGTAGTTAACAAGGGTGAGAACCATTGTCTCACTAGGGATCAGCAAACATTTTTTTGGTCAAGGGCAAGATGGTAAATAATCTAGGGTTGCGGGCCAAAAGGGCTCTGTTACAACTATTAAATTCTGCAGTAACAGCACAAAAGCAGCTAGAAACAATACATACATTAATGGGGGTGACTGTGTTCCAATAAAACTTTATTTACAAAAACAGGTGGTAGGCCTGATTTGGCCCATGGGCCACAGTTTACCCACCCCTGGTCATTAGACTGTTTCCTTTCTCCTTTCCCAAAACAACTATTCCAAACCTTCACCTATGCCATCCCTATGCCTCTGATTTTCAGCATATGGTCTCTCATTCTGTTTCAGTGGGAAAATACAGGTCATCCAGCTGGAAATCCTTCAATTTCCTCATCCATCACCTGCAGACTTACTACACCTACCTCTGCATCTGTCCTCATTTCTTTGCCTCCTTTTGTAGCAGAGACGCTTCGTTTCAAAGGGAATCTAATCTTTTCACTTATATTCAATTGCCAAACTCCATAAAGGATCCTACTTCCTATGTCTTTAATTCCTTTCTCTACTGGCTCCTTTCCTTCAGCTAACAAGTGTATTCAAGTGTCTTAACCAAAGGATCTGCAAACCCTTCTTCAATCCTGTGCCCCCCACCCACCCACCCTTCTCTCTCTCTCCTTGCTTTAGAAATTCTCTGCCTACTGCCTCTACTTGCTCTCTTCTCATTCACTCCTTAAGCCATTAGTCTGGCTTCTGTCTCCACTGCTCCACTTAGAGTGCTTTTGTCAAAATCACTGCAGACCTTCCTATGGTATATTCCTCATTCTTGTTTTATTTGTTTTCTCCGAAGCATTTGACATTGCTGACTATTCTGAAAATTGTCTCTCCACTTAGCTTTCGCAATACCATGATATCTGCCACAATTAGTTCTGCTAATGCCGGCCACCTCCCTGTTGGTATTCCCTAATATCATTTGAAAATTCTCTTTTATGCTACATATTCTCTCCACTATTCTCGTGGCATCAACCACCACTTACATGGGATGACTCCCACCTTTTAGCTCTAGCTCACGTCTCTTTCTCAGTCTATAGGTTCGTATTTTCAAATATATTGCAAGCTGTACTTGGGTATCTTGGTTCCTCAATTCTTCCCCTTTCCCTTTATTCTTCATCTCGGATAATAGCTTCACCATCATTCCAATTGCCAAACGTAGAATTCTCCCTCTCTCTCAGGGTCCCTAATTGACTACTGTGCAAATTAAAAACAAAACAAAAAAAGCAAGCATCTCTACGTGTATGGTTGCAGCCAGTGGCAGCCATACATATTCAACCATCCATGGTGGTCCAGCTTTCCCTCCAAATCCAATCAGCCACCAAATTTACCTCTAAAATATCTCGTGAATCCATCTCTGTTTAGCCTTTGCCATTGCGAATGCTTTAAGGCAGACCTTCGTCATCCCTCACCAAGATTACTTTCAGTAACTTTCTGACAATTTTTTTAGTTGCCCACATCGGTAGCCCCTACTTCCTTTTCTTATTCTGCTTCCTCCTTAGGTCATTGTCCAATCCTATTTTCTCTTTGCTTAATGGCAGCTGACAAAACCACAGACAGTATTTCAGTAGCAGAAGTGCCATGGTTTTATATGGAAGGGAAGAGTGATCCTTTCTCTTCCAAATGAAGCATGACATTCATTTAGCTTTTTGGTCATAGCAACACAAGTCACTGAAGTCATTAAGACAGACTAGATCATAAGAGAGTCTGGGCACCACACTGTACATAAGATAACAAAATGGAGCGCCTACAGAGGATGGTGATCAACATGGTGAAGGACTCCAAATCATGATTAATAGGAGGAATGGG
Source organism: Rhinolophus sinicus (assembly GCF_057876585.1). Taxonomy (NCBI): domain Eukaryota; kingdom Metazoa; phylum Chordata; class Mammalia; order Chiroptera; family Rhinolophidae; genus Rhinolophus; species Rhinolophus sinicus. The sequence continues at coordinate 100,049,396 of NC_142518.1, forward strand.
AAATACTGAAAAATGTATCCTGAAGAAGATTGATTCTTTCCTGGGCACACTAATTTGGATACTTGTTCTCTACAGGAACTCCATTATCAATCAGACATCTTTCCTCCTTGACAAAAAGACAGTTTCTTTTCCTTAATAGGAAGTGCTTACTGAAGGTTCCTTTTCCTTAATAGAAAATGCATGCAAAGTGTCCCACATTTGCTGACTATCGGCCTGCCCAACATAGAAAGGAACTCCATCAAGCTACAATTTTGATGCCCTGGGAAGCCCTCTTTAGAAATGAGCTCACATTGACACTTATCAGTTTGCTGGAATAATGGTCAACTTGAATGGTAGGCTACGAATTTTTAATACCCTAAAGGTAATACTGAATGCCCTCATTTTCTTGACTGGGGAAACCTATTACCTAACTTAAATGACTTTTTCTAACTTAAATATTATTTCCATTTTCTTAAATTGTATTGTAGCAAGATTAAAAAAAAAAGTCAACTATTGTCATCATGGCCCCACAACGGTAATAACTCAGTGTGAAATTATTTCTTATGCCACCTGGTATGTACCCTCTCAAAAGTATGCCCAGTATATTCAATTTCCTTCCCATGCCTGCATAGTAGTTTCAGAGAGCAGTCTTTTTTTAAAAAAAAAAAAAAGATTAAAAACCTACCTTTGTATCTGGTCCTGTTGAGGTAGTCTGTTGATCTGAATGAGGTTAATTAGAATCCTTCATTATTAAATGATCTTACCTTGATGCACAAATCTGAAAAGCAAATCCCCCTTTCTATTGTTTATAATAATGGCAATGTATTAATAAAGTGACAGATTTCATGAAGTTTGCAATAAGTCCAAATACAAACGAAAATTTGTAAGAAGAATAAAACCCCTACATTTATTAAACAGCAAGACAGTTGAAATGGCCTGAGAGGAATGCTGATAGTGACCAGGGTTTGAGGACTATGTTGATAATTAATCCTTTATTGTGATATGAAACGGACTACCCTGTTTACCGAAGGAACGGGCCCTTTGCAGTCTTACTCTTTTCCCACCTCTGCAAAACAGGGTTATGATATGCTTTCCTCCATGTCCACCAAGAGTCTTTCTACACACCTGGCTTTGAAACAAACTCAGGGAATAGGAGAGAGCAAGAGTGGTTAAAGGTAACCACTTTTGCAGTTTGAGGAATAGATTTCTACAGTTGCGGTAATAAGCCTCCTTCAAGGCTATGTAGTAGGAAATGTAGCAAGCAGTTTTCTCGGTTTCTAACATTCTATCCTTTCCTCAAAAGACACGAAATTCATAACAAAGATTAAAAATATTCATATATCAAGGTGGTCTCCTGTAGTCTGTAACTAGATCTGCTGATAAGAATGAAATCCTAATCCTGGTACTGTACCATTTCTATTTTTAAATGTTAAATAAAAAATTTAAAGACTAATTTGGCCCCATTTTTTCCAATGTTGAATTGTTATCTACCTTGTTAATAAATTTCTTGGGAAAAGTTCCATTTTTTACTCTGTTCATTACAAACTCATAAGAAAAAGGCAAGCAGGAATTTGTATGTAAGGAGAGTTTGGTGGAAAAACAGAATTTAAAGTAGAGGCAGCAAACTTGACCTAACTGAATTGAAGATAAAAGAAACCTTTTAGAACCGTTCTTTATATCCTAGAGGTGATCTAAGAAAGAGGTGTCATTAATATCTTTAGGAATAAACATGGATAAATATATGTTGAACTGAATTATAGAAATGGCTTTCCCACAGCAGCAAAGCAAGACAGATCATTATATTAGATGCCACATGATATCATAACCCGAATGCCACTGTATGCAAAAGTGTTTAGTGGAACTTCGACTTCACACCAAAAATATTAGCTTCAAAAGATCAATTAGTAATAGATATAATTTTCACTGGAAGTTAATTTGTCCTTTCCAATGAGATACTGCCATCAACAACACTTTCTTGCCTCACAGAATTCTGCCATGATAACACATATGTAGCATATTTTATGCATATCAGATGAAAACTACAACAGTCAAAACATGAACACAGTGAGAGGCTTACCGAGGTGTATAGGTATCCCTCGCTGTTCATTGCCAAGTACAGCTTCGTTTGGACTCCTTGAATAGCCACCACTCGAAGACCCACAGGGATAAGGTTAAACAGAGCTGAAATCAAAAAGAATGTGAAAACAATGTTGTATTCTGAATTCCACAGCTTTCAATGTTTCCAGTAGCTCCTCCAAAAAAAGTAATGTGTGCTTGGAGAGAAGAGGCATATATTTATAAACATACTGTACACATAGGGCCTCGTCTACATTTTAGGATATTCATAGTGGCAGTTAGGTAACTGGGGCTATACCTGGGGCATATTCTCAAATACCCTGGAGAAAATGGAAGACAATTCCATGGTTTGCATAGTGTTAAGAGGTAGGGACTCTTAATGCTTCTGGAGAGATCCAGTTCCAGGAATTGGTCTATTTGTCTAAACAGCTTCATCCTCAACAAACTAAGATTTTAAACTGCTCCCAAGATAACTGCTCAAATTCACAGAGACAGTTATGATCCACCAGTTGGGGGGAGATTCCTAGAATCTTAGATAAGACACTAGTCCAATTCCCTCATCTAAATTATCTGTATTATTTCCAATGCAACAACCCAAAAATAAATCCAGGCCTTGAAAGAAAAAGGCATATTGTGCTCTTATGTTCCTCGAGTATTTCTTAAAGAACCAACACTTTCCAAGGTAGGGTTGAGAGGGGTCCTAGCTTTTAGTCTCCAGGAGCAGTGCTTATAGGAATAAAAATAATGAACCTGATAGGTTTATTTATGTAATTTAATTACTATTATTTTTGCAAAATAGTTGTAAGTGGGCAGCCAGCTGGTGCCCAAGAGGCCTTCAGTTCTCCATTTGAAGGTTTGACTGCGTGAAACTTACACCCAGGCTCTTCTCACAATCACACACCACTCACTGGAGAAAACCAGTGGGTGTCCTCCCCCTACCAGCTGTCTACTCCCTCCTACACCATGAATAAAAATAAAACAGTACATTTTTAAAACATAGTGCTTGCCACACACATCTTTAGAAAATAGTATGTGCACCTTTCTCTCAAGAGTCCTAGACCAATGTTGATTTCTGCCTTGGTGTGTAAGTTTATTGAGGATGATAACTTGGTCTGCTATCATTTCTGTGAACAAGAACGGAAAAGAGTCAGCCCGTGAGTAAGAAGAGTTTTTCTGAGCTCTCTTATCTTGCTGCCTATAGATTCTGCTGTAGTAGGTGGGGTCATATGGATGAAGAACATTAAGGAACCACGAAACATTCCGTGGTGAGCCTACAACTGTATCTTTCTCTTAAAATCAGGGTGTTACCAAAGAGAAGCTAGAACATACTGTACAGTTCAAAATACAAGTGTTCCTACCACATGCCACTGATGGCATTTCATTTAATACTCGTATTAGAAGCTGTGCCCTTCTGTTATGTGAGGTAAAGGGAAGTAATTGCAGATTGCAAGCCAAGATCTCATGCTATATTTGACAATGCAATGCACAAGAAAGAAGCCTGAGACCTTTGAGCATGTCATGTATATATATTTCTGTTGATGATGCCTTCCTCGCATCACAGCAGGTGGTTAACACGCATTTGTGGATTGATAGCAATCTGTATGGTGAAAACATGATAATGTTATATTTTTGGAAAGTAATATATTACAATCCCATTATATAAGAGCTCATAGTGTAACAATTCTGAGATGTCAACCAAATGAAACCAAACCCAAACCTTCATATGGGTTTGGTTTAAAAGCCATACCACTGCGTACCACTAGACAAATAGACCACCAGTATACGTGGGAATCCTAGTTTAGGCATACTAATAGATGACAGAGAATGATAAATGAAATTCAGAATTGTTTGTAGAACTTAATTTTTCACAGTATTCTGAACCTCCTTAGTTCTCTTAGTGCAGCTTGTAACAAGTGGAGAGAGACTGATTGATTTGATTTTCACTGTATGTCTCAACCACTCTCTGATGTGGGTTTTAATGAGCAACAGAATGTTTAAATTCCAAATATCAGATAGCAGTAGGAGAAAGAGAAGCAAAGAATATCAGTAATCCATGCCTGGGATTATCTATTATTGAATAACCATATAGTAGAACATGAATTACTCACTATGTACCAGAAATTTCTATGAAGCCTGATTGAAAAACAATCACTGCTCTAAAACAAAAAATTAGAGAGCAGCGAATGCAGAGAGTGGCTGGTAATACTAGTGCAATCTTTTCTTCAGACATTCAAGATAGATCATAAACTGGGTTGGGTTAAAGTCTGTCTAAAGGGAGAGTCTTTCTAGATAGAAATGCAAAGAAATTATATTAGAGGTGAGCTTGGACAGAATCAGTATTTTCCTGTCTGCCTTTATTTCCCTAAACGTGGAGTACTTCTTCATGGACTTCAGATATTTTGATGAGGATGAAAATATTCTAAATATGAGAAAAAAACAATCGATTTCATTTGTATATCTAAAAGTAATATATATATATATATATATATATATATATATATATGTATGTATATATATGTATAGAAATATATACATAAAATACCTAAAATCTCTTTTCATCAGAGTTTTAAAGATGCTTTTAATACATAACAAGGGCCTTTGTTTCTTGTTTGTTCACTATTGTCTACATAAAAACAAACTCCTCTACCTTGAAGGGACCATTTTCTCAGAGTCATGTACATATTATTGGCACTCAGGGTTTGCTGAAAAGGACATTGAGGCAATCCTACTTCATCAGGTTGGCTAAGGTCAATTTCTCAAAAGGAGTAATTAATAAAAGTATATCTTAATGTAGATTGGAAAAACTTAACATGTTGAACTGGTAACAAACACTCCAGTAGGTTTGAGGGGAACGCTGCCCATTCTCTTAAAATAGCCCTCACTGGAGCAGATACAGTAAAACTGCTGCCATGAAATGTCTATCACCTTTTTCCTTTTCAGGGGGAAATACATAATTTACAATGGCTGATTTGCTCATGATGAGATTTTATTGGACTGACATTTACCACTGTAATAAATCTACCTGAAGCCATCTTAAATGCATAATATCCAACATACGTTTTTAGAAATAGATTATCTGGGTAAAAGGTGAACTGATCTGTTTTATGATGATCTTGGTTACCATGTCAGAATTAAAATATAAAACCAATCAAATTGAACTAAATGAGAAAACTATGATTAAAAATACTAAAAATTAAGGAAAATATAAACACAATACCACGAATACATATTAAGGAAGTGAAAAAGTGATAGTTGAAAAAAAAACAACTTGTACCCTTGTTCCACTCATTTAAAATAATTAGTTAAGTAATGAATGCTAAGAAAATTGCTTGGCTGTAGGGGAAAAAATTTGCATGGCTAGACTTCCACTTTAATGATCATCTTACTCATTAAACATTCTTGTTTCTTTATGACTTATGCCCTACAATATCCCCAATTGGGAAGATAAGCTAGTTTCTTAGCTCCCTGGCCTCCGGTCACACTTAGCATGGGGGGTAGACTCAAGCCCCACAGACTTCCTATTTCTTTCTTTTGAGATACTTCTCATTTGTATGCTTCCTGTTATGGTTAATACTTACCGTCAACTGACTTACCTTTCATTATTTCATTCTGCCTAAACAGATTCTGGTTATCAAGCCATACTCTTGAAAGGTCTTACAACATCATGAGTACACAGAAACGCCATGCATATCAGTCAGAGTTATAAAACAACGAAAGGCAGAAGCTATGCATATATAGGAATTGAAAAATAAAACCTACTACATGATTTAAAGCTACATAGTAAAAAAGGAAGCCTTGATTTACATACATATATGCATATCTGTGCATGTGTCTCTGTGTATGTATATGAATATACACACATATACATATATATACACCTATATCCTAAAATGACTACATACAGTGTAATCTTGATGCAGTTGGCCTATCACTGCTTATAAGGCACAGCAAATGAATCGTCTATTTTTTTTTCCTTTTCAGGAAAAGCATGTGAACACTGGACCCCAAACAATTTTTTCTCTGATTTTGATCTGGAGAAGATGTTAAAAATAAATGGGGGAAAAGTTGAGTGAGGCTCGTTAGCAGCTAATCACGAACTTCCTTTCAATAACACCCAATGGATCCATTTTGCTGAGGTACTTTGGAAAACACAGCAGCTTACATACATCCTCTAATTCCTTCCCCAAATACTGATTGAGACATACAATTTATGGGAATGTTTTATTACTGATCGTCATGTACTAATGTCTGTTATATGATTACAGTAAAACCCTCTAGTTACACTTGACTAATTTTTTTTTCAAATAGGAGTGTATGCATAAAAGAATGTCTGGGATACTTTAATATCGCAATAGTAACACAGCATTTTGCAAAACAGTGAAGAACCAGTCAGTATGAACGCTTTTCATCCTTAGTACCAAAAGAGTTTTCAAGGGTAATTAAAGGTGACTTCCTCTTGAGGTCATAGCTTGGCCATCAGCCCAGGAGGCATTCTTAAAAGGTGGGAAACTCTTTAACATTTAACATTGGGACCCTCGTTTATAGCTTTGCTGTCTAAAACCATGCATCTCTACAAATGCTGCACAGGACTCAATAGCATGCAGATTGGCTTTTCTCGGCTAGATGGCAATGGGAATATTTCTGGGAAATTATCAAAGTCTAAGGGAAATGTAATATAAATTAGGGAACATGGAGAATGAATTATCAGAACTAGGTGTTTTAGCCTCATGGAACATTTAATAGGTTTCCAGAAATTGGAAATTGCAAGAAAACCCCAATTATTACCACTCACTATTTGTGAGTTTGTGTTTTTATTACTCCAAATAAATAAAGCATATGTAAAAGGTTATATAACATCTTGGAATTGCCTTATTTCAATAGTTAGATATAAAATTGTATTTTTGATGTGTTTCCTTTTTAGGTTCTCCATTTATGGTCTCCAATTTGGTCTTAACCCATAGTTAAAAATAAAGCACTAAAAGAAATCTCTTTACCCACCTGTGGAGGTATCTCAACATTACAATCCAAATTAGTCTCAGAGTTTTCAGTGTATGTGGAAGGGGGAGCAGAAGTGAAAGCTTGTAATGATGAATTCTCATGACATAAAAACACTCCTTTCTCTTGGGATGGGACTGGTTCTTACAAGTAGAGATACCGTGCTATTTCAGGATCAGTATGTGGGTAAGTAAATTTTCTATGGGAAAAAGTAATAAAATCCAAAGGACAGCCATAATTCTATCCAGATTACCATGGAGATGACATTTGGATTATTCTTCAGATGGTGTCAACATTATTTGCTATAGTTCACAATTTTAGATATTTTCATGTTCAACCACCTTTAGGTAGAACTGCATAAACAGGATTATACAGGGTTGACTATATTTCGCATTCACTTCAGGATTTAGCAAGGGTTGTTTATTTTAAAAAAATAAAGAAAGAAAACACAATGTCAACAACATGCTGGGATACACTATTTATTTTGCAGTCACTTACTGTAAGTGCTGTCCTCGTCTTTTGTGCCATCAATGGTTCCATCTGCCTGCAGCTGCAAGTGGTAACCTTGTCGGCTGTATAGTTTGGTAACTATACCCTTAAGTTGAGGCTCTGTAAAGAGAACAATGGTTTGAATCAATTGTTAAGTTGTGCATAGGAAGTTGAAAAGACTCAGAATTCAAAATTGTAATTTCATTTACAACTTTTAGTGGAAAAGATCAAGACACACTTTTAAACAGTCCTCTGACTGAAAGGAAACAAACAAACTTCGTTTCAAACTAAATCTCCAAACTGAAGAAACATTTGATTTCTACCTTGTAACATTGGTAAAGCTCTAAAGCTTCTGAGCCCAGCTACAGTTGCTGATAGCTTTTCCTTTGATTTACAGACTGGTACTCTAATTGAGCAGTCGGAATGGGTTGGCAAATGGCACATCCTGCCTTTTAACAATGTGCCACTTTTCATGTGCAAGGAAAAGAAAGAATGCAAATATAATTTAGAGTGGTTTACCAAACAGGGACCAAAAATACACTAGCAAAAATTTCCCCCAGAATTAATGCAATTTGAAAAATAGTCCCCTCCATTCTAAGAAGGTTGAAACGCATAAATAACCTGCAACCCCTTCAAAGAACTTATATTTAGAAAATTGAGCGGTGATACAAAAAAAGGAGGAGTGGAGGAGAATAAAACAACCATTATCATACCCTATCATATTTATTATCCTTAGGGAAAATGGGTGCAAAAAGACCAGGGTTTTTGCTGGTAGAAAGAAAATTATTCATACTTATTTTCAAATTTATTATCAGAAACATGATTATCCAACATACGTGGTCTCAATTAAAATGATTTTCAAATATGAATCACCACAGAATAATAAAGTAACAGCCATGTTATCGAAAATTTCCTTATACCCAATACAGACACCTGTACTGAAATAATATTTATGTGATTATTCGGGCCACACAATCATGCTTTGCAACTGCTTAAGCCTTTTCCAAAAAAGCCTAATTTACAGCCAATGCCTTAAAAAACTTCGAGTCAACAGAAAATGTATGTCTTCATTTCCATTACAGTGTGCAGAATACATAAATTCAAAAATAACAGATTGATGAATAGGTCTGAAAATCCGCAGTATTTACATAGTTAAAAGTAAGAAAAGAGCATAAAGGAGTTATGTGGTTAAGAATGGCCAAGTAAGCTCCATGTTCGCCTGAAGCTTTACCTCTACACAACCTGACACTTAGAGCTGTGTGAATATCCCCTGACACCAGAACATCACGCTACTCTGATCGCTGAATAGGTTCAAAAGGACTCACGCTCTGGCTATGAGTTTAAATTGTCTCTACAAACCTGCATTTTAGTAGCAAGTCACCACAGTTTTACTATTCTAACCACATCACTAAGCTCTTTGCCACAAGGTTCTAGGAATCCACTCTCCCCTCTCCAGCAAATATTTAAAGCTGCACAAGTCAGGTCTGTCCCGATCAAGCTTAAAAGTGATCAAAGAAACAGAGTGCCTAGATAGCAGAATCCCACGGACACTGGAGGGGAAGGGTTAGACTTAAGGCGATAAAGACAAGGGAAGGATTCCCCATGTTTTCCTGGGGTGGCAGTGGTGTCTGCCCAGTTCCAAGCCTGCAATTTCACACACACACACACACACACACACACACACACACACACACACACACACACGATAGCCATGTATGAGTCGCGCCTGGCCTGAGCTGGGGTTCATGCACACATGTGGCACGCCTGAAGCTGAGGGCGCGCCACCTGGGCAGGGTTTGCCCCCAGGCTCTGCGCCTGTCCCATGGCAGTAGCAATGCAGCAAGCCAGGTACCATTACGAAGGAGGTGAGAAAGCAATCGCTTCCCACGCACGCACACCGGCTCGGTGGCCACATCCACACATGATGGGCCGCCGACAAACTCACCTGCGCTTACCTACATGCCCTCTGGCCCCTCCGCGCCCTCCAGCCCCTCTGCACTCGTAAAGTATGAAACAAGCAAACAAAACAAAAGCAGCCAGGGGCCCCTTCCGACCTGGTCTCCTTCTGCGCCTCTTCTTGGAGCCGAAGAGTTTGACCCGGGAAAAGACGTTTAACTTGTTTTTGTCGCAGCTGGTCTTGCCTTTGCTGGGGCTGCTGACACACTTGCAGGCGTTGGATTTCTCGCGCTCGCGGGCTTGTCTCTTCTGACGGATCAGCGAGCTGGCGATAGCCGCCGCCATAGCCACGACGCCCACCACCACCACTTCTTTTGCTGCCCCTCTTTGGCTTCGTCTCCTCCGCCCGCTTCTCCGTCGCTCGCCCGCTCTGTCTCGCGCCTTCGCTGCCTTCGGCTCCTTAGCCTGCGCTCGCCGGGGCTTCTCCGCGCTCGGGCTTCAGCCGAGGAGGGGGCTCAGCATGCCGTCCCGGCTCCTCCGGCGGTGGTCGGGCTCCCGCGCGGGCTGCGAGCTACCTGGGTCCAAGCCGACGCCACAGACCCGGGCCGGGATCGCGGGCAAGACTGGCGGGCGGAGGCAGAGCTGCGCGACTGCGTGCGCTCGGCCCCTGCGCCCCGAGGACACTGTGCAAGTCCAAACGGCTCGGGTCGGAGTTTGGCTGCACCCCCCCGCCCTGTGCCTCGCGGAGGGGGCAGAAGGATGGAGGCGGGCGGAGGGAAAGCGCGGGCGGGAGAGAGGCCGGGAGCGCGGGCGGCGGGGAGGAGGGGGGAGGGGGTAGCGCGCGGGGGAGCGCGCCCTCACCCTGGCCCCTCCGAGCCTCCGACTAGTCCTTGCAACTTCCTGGCCTGACAATCAGGAAAAGTTGGCCCGTGCCAGATTTCCGACGGGGATCAAACAGGTAATGGCCTAGCATCTTCGCAGCGGCTGTTGCTGTTGCTGCTGCTGCTGCTGCTGCTGCTGCTGCTGCTCTGGGCGCGGCACGGTCTCAGCACAGGAATTCCGTCGCCGCAGGCACCCTCCGGTAGAGCGCGACAGTCTCCGCGAGGCCCCCTCCCTCGGCGGCCCCTCCCTCCCAGAGCCCAGCCCGCGGGCTCCGGGCCGCGGGCCGCCTCCACCCGCCCACCCCCCAAGTCCCCGGAGGGCCGCTGGAGCTAACACCTGTAGGGGCTTAGGCCCTGCCCCATCACCAAATCCTTCTCCCCTCCTCTCCCTGAAAGGAGCTTCGGGAGCAAACAGTGATGGAGGAGGCACCGGGATGAGGTAGTTGCATTGGAGGAGCGAGAGTGGGTGGGGTGGGGTGGTGCCTGAAGATGGGGGATGGCAGGGTGGCGAGTTTCCTTAGTGTATGACTCTCAGCTGGCCAGGTTCTGTCCCCGCTGGGGGCCCTGGGAAGTTCCCCAGCCATCTGCCCCAGGCTCCGACTCACAACACCCCACCCCCCCAATAACCCCACTGAGTTATGTCTTCTGGCAACACTTGTAGCCATTCCGGAGAGAGGCCGGGGCTCCCTGACGGGTTCAGCCCCCGCGGCAGCAGCCGCAGCCGCAGCATCAGGCACTGCAGAGCTGCGCCCGCACACCGCGCTGCCACCCAGTGGTTTTTGCTGACTTTTCATTTCGGGCCATTTCAATTTGTGCGGTCCGAACCACGTATTTCCTCTACGCCCCCTCATCATTACGTTCGGGGTTTGGGATCCAAGCAAAGAGCTGGAGTCGTGCACCATAAGCAGTCTTGGGGAAATGCAGAGCCCAACCTCCTTATTTAAGCCCTAACCCATCTCCAGTCTCCTAACTTCTTTCTTTTTTTCCCTGCTCCTCAAGCTCAGGCAGCCTCTCTCCGTCCAATTCAGGAATCAAGCCTGGCTTTTCCCTCGCCTCACTCCGTTCACAAGTTGTCCCTTCCCTGTTCTATATTTTAATCTCTAGGAGAAGAAGGAATTTTGAGGTCAAGAATGCAATAGAGAATGGTCCATCCACACTCCTACCTTCAAACAGACACGACTATTTTCCTTTTTTACTTGATTTCTGATGCCAAAAAGGATGCCCCCTTTTGGGGGTACGGCTGCTCTATCTTGGAGCTGCCACTACATTATCTTTACTGGACTCCTCCCTCTTCCAGATCTTTTCAGAATAGATGTAGATGCAAAACCAAATGTCCAGACTCCAGCCCTTCTTTTCTTGCCTGATCTCCCAACTAGGAAACTCAGGCTTCTTAGCCCATCAGAGCTGAATCACCTGATGCTTCTGTAGATTTCCAGGGCTCCACTAAGGAACTGCTTCTCTCCCCTCCCCTTCCACTTTTCCCCAGTCTTGAATGTCTCTTGCCCCATCAGAAACACTATTTTGTGCATGCAAAGTCCAGCTGGGGTGAAGGCTGCAGAGGTGAAGTGGACAGTTACAGGAGAGAGATGCCAAATGGTCTGAGGTTCCCTGCGGGTTAGTCTACATCTTTGTGCTTTTGGCTTTCCCAAAGAAAAGGGAGAACAAGGCAGAAGGACAAGTCAATTCAAGTATCCACTTCTTCAGACTTTAATTTGTGGGGGAAATGTCCTAGTCTGCTCCCACTGGACTTTGAATACCTTGAAACTCAGGACTGGGTTTCGGCCACCACCATATTGCCATCTCCTGGCATAGTTCCTGTCAGAGTTTATGCTCAATACGTTTATTGAAAATAATTGATGAATGACTGGTTTATATTGATTCTCAAGGGTAGGAGGATGTTTCCTGGCTCAGAATGTATGTGATTTAAATTCCAAGTAACATGAAGGGAAATAATCTCACCAAAGGGGTCAGAAGAAGCGCTGACCAGGGCCAAATATTTGGGATGTGGGAGAGACAGTTAAGATGCTCCTGTTCACTCTCTGCATCTTTCTACCTTCTGAGGTGCACCAACCCCAAGGGCCTTTCTTTTCTTCCCTCTTATTTCTCTCTTGGGACCCTGAACCAAAGCAGGCATGAAAAAGCTAAAGAAGGACGAAGTTCTGGTTCAGACAAAGGCTAGAACTTGGGAAGAATGAGGATGAGGAAATGGAACTGAGAAAATGAGGAGGGTTTTCCCACACTTTTATCTCCACTCTCCACCAAAACACTCAACTGTTGGCTTGTGCAAACACCATTCATAAGGTACTTTCAGGATACCTGGAGAATTACTGGTACAGGCCACTCTGAGGTGGGTATTGGAGATAAACAGACATGGAAAAAAACTTCAGGAATATATGGGGGGAGGGGAGACACATCATGATAAAGTTGCAAACACAAACATAAATACGCCAACTGTTATTAACCCCTACGCCATGAACTCATGGAACCAGTGGGCCAAAGCTTTAAGTAGATGATTCTATGGGTGTTTATAGATACGTTTCTTGCTCTAACTTCTCTCAGACATTTGAATTTTATAATCTTGAATAATAAGGGTGTATAGGGGAGCCAGAATCTCTCCATGCCACATGTTCCCATCAGCCCATAAAATGTACTTCTGCCTTTTTATATCCTCCCCCCCTTTATTATTTTGTCTCCATGGACAAGAAATGACCCATGATTGGTGAGAATGGAGATAGGGGCCTTTAACTCTCTATGTTCTGTCTGCCTACAGACCACATGTATGCTCCTCTCTCCTTCACTAAGAGAACTCACAGAGGCCTGTGACTAGAGAAGGGGGGGTCACCTAGGGGAAAAGTGGAGGGAAGCCATTTTGATTTTGGTTCCAAATCATATTGTGCAATTAGCGTAACCATTAATTAAGCAGATATTTTGATCCTTTCCTAACTCTTGTGTGTATTTCTTAGGGACTTTCAAATTCAGAGCAGAGTGTGAATATAACTCTCAAATCCTCAGAGAACTGTGCCAAAATCCCGGTCATTGTTGGAAAGCGTATGAAAGAAGGAACTGCCGCCCACTCTAGAGAAGCATATTTTGCCTTTCCTTTGTGTGTTACTGCCACCCCAGACCAGGACTATGGCATTTTAGTGGGAAGAAGAAGAAAGAACTTTCCATTGATACTTATTTCCAAAGTGTTTTTTCTCCTGCCTTGCTCTGTGCTTCCCAGTTGACACTGTACCCTTGCTATGGAACTTCTTGGGTCTCCTCCATATTTGTAGTGTTTGAATTCCCTCTGCTTAACCCCAGGGCTCCCAACTCCTCCATGCTGGATGGGACCACTCTCCTTTGCTTCTCCCAGACCTCCTGCCCCCACTGCACTGTCCACCAAGCTCTCCTTGATCCGTGTTCAAGAAGGAAGCATCCGTAGCTCCTTTCTCCAATTCAGTCTACTAAGAGTTCTAGCCTGGGTGGCAGAATGCATGTATTTTAATCCTGTCCCTGTGATGAACTGGTTGTGTGACCTTAGTCATGTCATTTCTCCTATTGGGGCTTTAGTTTTCCCCTCTTCAAAGTAATCTTGTAGATGTGATTAATGGCTTTCAAATTGTATTCTACAGAGCACCAAGAGTACATGGAGGGGATGTAAGTTCACTCACCCATGGTTCTACCATAGCATCCCTGCTTTCATCTATTTTACATACTGGGGTTCGTTGTATGATTTCTTATGAAAAAAAAAAAATAAATAAAACATTCCACTATTAAAAACAAAATGCTGAAAAAGCTCTGGATGAAATGTTCCTTAAAGTCTTTTTGGCTCTGGGGGGCTATGACTTTTGTGTATATGCCCCTGTTCCTCTCTGACCTCTTTACCTTCCCCCTCTTCATACTTCTGCTCTCCCGTTTTCCCTCCCACTTCACCAGACCTAAACTCTAAATTGAATTCCAAAGAGAAACAAAGAAGTCTCTTTGGCTCCATTCCTTGTGGTTCGCTCGAGAACCAGGTCTTAGCATTCTTTGCAGAGAGAGTTATGTGAGTTATCAGAGCACAGAATGCTGATCGCTCTCTGCCAATCTCTTTTGGCAGCCTCAGATGAGCTGTAAAGAAGCTGAGGGGACCTGCTCTCAAGAGGCATCTCCAGGAGAGACAGAAACCCAAACAGATGTGACTGTGATGAGTAAAACTGAGAGAATTCAGACAGCCTAATCAAGAGCAGCCTCCATACTTTTTGAGCAGGAATTGGCTGCCTTTCTGAAAGTCTGAAAATAAGAGATTTCAAACACCTTTCCGTTGTGAAAGATAAACATAAATGGAGCCACTTGCCAGATTGCTCTCCATCTTCACTGACCGTCCATCAAAATATCTGAATGACCAGTTAGCAGGTCAAGGACTGATGATAAGCTCAAAGGGAGGAAAGGGAGGCAGGTTCAAGTGCAAAGTCAAGTAACACTGGGAGATCTCACCATTAACTGGGTAGGACAGCAGAGGGGACGGATATTTAAGACACTGGGCAGCAAGTACCACCTTTTGTGGCCTATTTAATTATGTCCAAAGCCCAGAGAAACAACTGGATAGAAATACAAATGAGGAGATTAGAGAAAAACCATTAAGAAAGATTCTTGCCACTTCAAGCAGAAAGAAAAATGCAATTTAATGGAATCTTGTCAATGTCACACTGAAATTCCAGGGACAGAAAGAGTGACTACCGTATTCTGTAACAGAACCTGACACGTTTATTAGTTGGGAATGAGTGTCTCCTAGTCAGATCATTTGGGGGAATTGTGCTTCAGAAACAAAGGTCTCCACAACCATTAAAAAAAATTGATTAGCTCTCTTGATTTGCATTCAAGATGAAAAGCCAAAGAACCCTAGGTTTGTATAACACTAGGATGGTGGCTTGATTTTCATTATGTACCCTCTCTGAGATCATTCTCAAAAACTTAAGCTATAGAATTTACTATAGCCACCTCTGGTTTATATTTAAAATCAATTTGGAGCACACTGATTAATTCTGATCCTTTAAGAAGAAAAATCCTATAACCTACATAAAAATTTATTGTTCACTCATAATTTATGAACATTAAAACCATAAAGCACCCTGATGGTATTAATCATATCTATGAATTCAGTTCTTTGCCATTTAATTAGCCATAGCAGCTGCAACATCAAGAGTTCAAGGCCTCTGATTACCTGCTTGGTCGTTTAATCAAGAAAACCTGGAGAGAAATATTGGATTGCTGGGGTCGAGGTTTCTCTCTTGATCATAAGGAAAGAACACAAGGAAATGAGCCTAAGCCCCAATATGTGGAGATTTAAGTTTTGTACAAAGAAAACATTCTTTTCAGTAAGGATTGTTAAATATCATGATTGCTGATTCT
Organism: Rhinolophus sinicus; assembly: GCF_057876585.1. NCBI lineage: Eukaryota > Metazoa > Chordata > Mammalia > Chiroptera > Rhinolophidae > Rhinolophus > Rhinolophus sinicus. The sequence continues at coordinate 100,065,085 of NC_142518.1, forward strand.
CCAATAGAAGCTTTTATGAATAGAACAGAAACCATATCTACCTTGATAGGTATGTGAGTTGATTCCCCTTAAGGCTCTCATTCTGTCATAAAAACTATACTAGTATGTAACATTTATATTACCCATGACCAGCAACCAAGAAGTGGTCACAGGGAGAGGGGAAGCCACACTTTTACTGAGAAAACTTAAGGTCCTGTCTTATGGGGCATGGAGATAGCTAGTGCCTTTGACTTTGGAAGGTCATATTGGGTGAATTTGAAGCATGTGGGTCAAGGCAGTCACACCCACTTTTGAAAGTTTCTCTCGTCCAATGTGTGGGAATACTGTAGATACAATAAACTGATCCTTAACCAAATGGGTTGCCTCACTGGTGACGGAGCATCCACAGCCAATAAAAGCACCAGCTTCTCTGAGTTTGGTTCAGTTTTAGTCAATAATATTTGAAGATCTTGAAAAAACAGTTGCTATTTTATGAACTGACTGGTGGCTAACAAACATAAATGAGGTGTTTCTATGATGAAACATTTATGGCAGACTAAAAATGTACAAGACTCAGAGGCAAAATATCTGTAACACTGGCTTCATTTCTTGCCCAGTGAACTAAGTAATCTAAATGAAAAGCTAGGGGGGAAAATGATGGAGGATTTGAGACAAAAGCAGACAATCAGTAATTTTTCTGGATCTAACTTGTTTCAAGAAATAGGATTTCTGGAGGAAGGTGACCTAAACTCAGGATTTGAGGAAGGGAATGCAGCATTTGCAAATGATGTAATGTTCATTATTACTTAGCACATGGGGGCAGGCTTCGCTGCCAGCATAAGGAACTCTGGATTGATTTCCTATTTGCCAGTGGCACTGATTCCATCAATTTCCTATCTAGAGTTGCCATTTTTTAAAGGAGCAGAGAGGTAATGGGAAAATACTTGCCTGCTGCCTCAGGATTAAGAATCTTAACACATCTCTTTTCAGACACTGACCAGGATTTGGGCAGGAGAACCTGCTGAATGAGGAAATGGTATCCTCCAGACTCTTAGGAGGGGACAAAGGACAGGTCCATGATCCACCTGAGAAGTGTGCAGATGCCCTAGATTTTTTATAAAAATGGTTTTATTTAAGTATAGTTGGTATATAATCTTATATTGGTTGTATTAGTTTCTGGTGTACAATATAGTGATTTGACATTTTTATACCTTATAATGTGATCATCCCACTAATTCTAGTAGTCATCTGTCACCGTGCAAACTTATCACAATATCATTGACTATCTTCCCTTTCCCCTGTCACCCACCCCCCAAGCCCTCCCTTCTGGTAACCATCCCTTTGGTTTTTGTTTCTACGAGTCTGTTTTGGTTTTGTTTTGTTTTTAGATTCCACGTATAAGTGAAACCATAAGGCATGTCTTTCTCTGTCTGACTTATTTCACTTAGCATACCATAATATCTTCTAGATCCATCTGTGTTTGTCGCAAATGACAAGATTTCATTCCTTTTTATTGCTGCGTAATTTTCCATTGTGCGTGCATGCTCACGCGTGCGCGCGCCCCCCCCCCCCCCACACACACACACACACCCCACATCCTTCTTTATCCTTTTACCTAGATGGCTTTTAAACTCTCCATTCTAGTTTAGATTTTTTTTCCTGGCCAAAACAGGTCTTTCAAATGATGAAAACACTCAATAAAGTCTGTGGTTATAATCGGACAAGCAACCTGTTAAGTGCTGTAACTCTATTTTTCTTTAATCTTTACAATAACCTCTAAGGTAGGTATTATCATTATTGCCATTTTACAGGTGAGGAAAGTGAAGTCTAGAAAGACCAAGTGATGTATTCATGGTTTCCTGGCTTGTGCACTGGTGGCAGTGCTAGTATTTAAACCAAGGATACTCAGCCAATACAATTTACGTGTACAAGGCCAGCCCTTTAAATACAACTTTTTCCTCTTAGGCACTGGGTCTGGAATTTGGGTCGCTGAACAATGGTGCCTAGACATGGCTATCTCTTGGCTTGGGTAGTAACAGAAAAAGATAGAATATAGCATGATTTTGAACTCAGTTACACTTTTCCTTTCTTTTTCTTAACAAAAGTGATTTATGAAACAAGCAAGAATAGATATGACCTATGTTTAGTTATGAGCATAGTTCATATAATTTTAATAACTTCTTTGAGTGATATTTAAAGGAAACATCGCTGTTTCTCACTAAAATTAAATGATTATAAATCACTGCCTCCTGTCATTCTGGGTTTCTAATCCCAGGGAGTACTTTGACACAAGGACCTAGTCTGACTCAGGTAACCTGGAGCCTTAGAATGCTGTGAAACCCAAAAGGCACTTCCTGGCCTTTATCTACATCACTACATAGCATAGACAAGAAGTTCAAGCATTCCCAATTCTCTCAGTTCTCCTCATACACGGAAAACTGGCTTTCCACAGTAAGCTTTTTGTGTCATCTGCTTTCAGCTACAGGAAGCTTAAGTTCAGCCAAAAGAGAGAAAAATATTACACACAGTGTATGCACTTCCATGGTCTGAAGCCTATTTGCTCTAACATTTCCCTTCTGACAAACAGCTAAAAGTATAATCAACAGACTGAAATTGTGTAGTAACTTCTGCAACCACTGAAGACCTCAAGCAATTTTAGAACCTGATTTCCTAACAGGAGACTTGATGCTCAATTAACAATCTCATTTTAGAGAAGAGATCTGAGGCAAGAGTAGTTAAATAAATTTGCCCTGGGCCAAATTGTTCCTTAGTTCGTTCGTTCGTTCATTCATTCATTCATTCATTCATTCATTCATTCATTCATTCATTCAAAGATTTACTGAGAACTATTTGGTATCTACTGAGCTATGCCCTGAAGGATGCAAAGGTACTAAGAGCTATTAATATAATCTATTTATTGAGCACTAATTATATTTCAGGCACTCGTCTAAGTACATTATCCCTATTTACTCATTTAATACATACACCATCTTATGAGCTTATTATCTCCATTTTACAGATGAAAAAGCTGAGGCAAAGAGAGGTTAACGAGTTCATTCAGGTAGGAAGTGGTGGAGCCAGGATGCAAAGCCATGCATTCTGACTTCATATCCCATGTTCTTAAAACTGCTCTACGGCTGCTCCATTGACTGTCCCTGGCCTCAAATGGAGGAGAAAGATAAGCGATAACTAAAACACAAATGTGATCAGCACTGTAAGAATGGTACCAGATGTCCAAAGTATTGGGGTGGGGCGGGGCGGCGCCCAAAAGAAGACACAGCTAACTCTGTGGGCAGGAGGGGAGGAATTGGGATCTCCTTCAGAAAAAAGAAAAATCTCACTCAAGATGAACTTTAAAGGATGAGGAAGAGCTATTAGGTTGGTGCAAAGGTAACTGCGGTTTTTGAAATTATTAACCTTTTAAACTGCAATTACTTTTGCACCAACCTAATAGAAAGTTTGGGAATGAAATTGAGTAAAGCCTGAATTCAAGCCTCGGTTCAACAGACTCCGTTCTCTGGGATGTACTTTTCTGTGAAATACCAGGTATGGTCATGAAGCACTCTGGAGATCAAGAGAAATAAAATGTGCTATGTGGATGTTCCGATGGACATTTGTGAGTTGTTCTTTTCTTGCTTGTCAACCAATTGTCTTCCCTTTCCCACTGATCGTGTTCAGCACATATTGTCAACAGTGATGTTCAAGCGCAGAGTAGTTTTTCGATTTACAACTGCCACCAGCAGAAGGATTACTAGAAGTAATCCTTTTGTAAAGAGGTCAATCAAAATCAAAATTAGACTGCAATGTGTGCTACAGTGAGCTAGGCATTCTCCTCCTGCAATAACTGAGGTGAGCTTGGACACCAGACATTTGCATGTGGGCAGATATTAAAAAAATTTATTCCGATGATAAAATTTTAACAAATGAATTAAAGACGATGGGGAAATGACTGTCCAAGCCAGATAATCCTAGTCATTTCTCTGTGTAGACTTCAATATTCCTATTGAACAGGGGCAACTAGGATTTGGTTGGTATTTCAATATGTTGAAAACACATTTAAAAAATCCTCCTACTTACTGCATTCCTTTGGCTGCCCCTAAAATTCCAACGCCTACTTTCTCTGTCAGAATCTTGGTACCCTATGGTCTGAAAAAAATATATTTAACAGAATTACTAAAGGAAAAAACAGCGCTCTCTTTCACTATAAGAACTAAAACGGCAGTGTGTGTGTGCGTGTGTATGTGTATACACACACACTCCAGGTGGGCCTCAGGCCATGATGTAAAGCCAGCACCTCAGCCCAGAAGCCCACTGTCCTTATGAGGTCCCACAGGAACCTGTTGTGCCAGACAAGACTTTTGGATCCTGGTTTTCCTAATTCTTCTCCTTCATTAAAATTGTCCTTTCCTAGATCCCATCCCTGGGTCATTGCTTTCCACTAAGACAGCTAGTTGATCAGACATTCTCATCAGTGCAGGGTGAATGAGCACTAGGAGTCCCCATGACAACCCCCACCCCCCCAACCCCCACACCCAATTGGCTCCTTCGAAGAGGGATTTTATGGAGGCAATATTCTACTACAAAAGAGTGTCTCTACTGGTGACATTTGAAATGACAGAACAGGCTGCTGAGGTACCTTCAAGGGACGGAACAGCACTGGAGAATCCTTCAATTTCAGAGTCCCCTGCTATTTTATACTCCTAGCTCTCTGAATGTGTTTGCATGTGAGTGTACACAGAAGGTTGCTGTGCTAACTCTGCTATTCATATAGGATAAAATAATATGTCAGACAAGCTCATTCAGCACCTGTTCACTCTTTCTTCCCCTTCATAGACGAGATTCTTGAAAAAAAGTTGTCTTTAATAACAATCTCTACTTCCTTATTCCACGTTCACCATTCACTCTGGTTACATATTCTATTATTATACTAATATCATATCATATCATATATCATATATTGTGTATGTATTCCTAGTAATTTCTCTACATAGATTGCAGCATCGTTTTGGAGAGAGACAGCTAGTATTTGGTTGGTATTTGAATATATTTAAAACATATTAAAAATATTCCTATGCACTGAATTCCTCTAATTGCTTTTCTTCAATCCTGGTAATTTAGCTATCAACTCTTCATCTACTGCCTCTCCTTAAATCTCTCTCTAATCTTCTTCTGAAACTTCTATTAGCTATATGTGAGAGCCCATTCTCTCCTTCGTGACTCCTTAGTTCTATGTCTTAGTTCCATCTTTTTATCTTTCTGTGTAGAATCTGGATGCTTCAGTGATCTCCTCTCCAGTTCGGTTTAATCTAGTGTTGAATTTGGTTTTATTTCATTGATACACACACACACTATATAATATTAATATATATTATATGACATATTAAAATTATATATGTATATATACATACATATTCACACACACATATATACATATAATTTTTTTATAATTTGTTTCATCTTTTCTAATATGTCTGCTATCTTTTTCACAATATGCTGTTCATACCTTATGGATTCTAACCCTTCCTGTATCCTATTAAACACTTTGAAGATACTTATATTAAAGTCTCTTTCATATTGCCTCATGATACAACTTTTCTCGAACATGAATTACCCTATTGATTGTCACCACTGACTCTCCCTGCAGTGGTTTATTTCTCTTCTTGCTCTGTAAATTTGACTGTGGGTTCCCCTTCAGCAGGAGAGTGGTTTTCTCTAGGTCCACGTGAACCCTGGACAGCAGAGTTATCTATCTCTATAGTTATGGGTTCTTTCTATGCCAGCCCTCTATGGGTTTCACTGGATTCAGGTCAGTTTTTTATTTGAATTTCCCAGGTTTTTAGTATAAATTCAAATGTGAGGTTCCAATTTCTTACACTATAGGCCCAGAATGGACACCCTACCTATATTCTGTATCCCTAGGCTTTGAGTCCTGATTTATCATGAACTGAACAGGACTTCCTGGCTCATATCTTTACGCAGGAAATTCAGGGCTCTGTGTCAGGGCTGTGGCTTCAACTCAAGCCCCAGGGTCTATACTCAGCTCTGATATCCTTGATGGCCATTTAGCTTCAACTGTTGCAGTTTGCTTTGGCTTTGCATGGCTGTTTTGTTTCCATATCCTGGAGATTTTTCTTTTTTGCTTTTGAATTTTCTTGTGTATTGTCAAAGACGTAAGGTAATATTTTATCCACTATTTCTATGTTTTCTATGGAAGGATAGGGGCTTCTGCAATACCTCAGTTCAGCATATTGACGGGAAGTCCCTATTCAATCTTTATGTCCACCATCACACTAAAATTGCTTTTACTAAGATCATCCATAGCCTTCATATTATTTCTAATGACGGCTTCTCAGTCATTACTTGATACAACCTTTCAAGAGCATTTCACACCACTGAGTATTCTCTTCTTGACACTCTTCCATATGCTTCTCTGTGACTGTGTTCTCCTGGTTTTCCTCCTACCTACGTATATCTGACTGTTCCTTCACAGTCTCCTCTTCCCGTGCCTTTTCTCCTTACTGACCATTTGAGTTCTTTAGGATTCTGCCTGATGCCCTCTAATTTTCTCTCTCAATCTCCTCTTTCTTAGTATGTACTCTTCCTTCACCCACTCAACAAATAAATATTCTTTGAGCGTTTACTTTGTGCCAGGCTGAGTTGCAGGTATTCGTCAGTAAACAAGGCAGGTGTGATCCTGTTCACATGGAAATTATAGTCTAATGAAGAGTCAGACAGTAAGCAATTGACATAAATATGTAGGTATAGATTGTGATCACTGCCATAAAACAAAAGGACAGAATGCTATTCAAGAGTAATACAGAAGAAGCCAATTGAGATTGGAAGGTCAGGAAAAGCCTCTAAAAGGAGATGACATTTTGCTGACACTTGAAATGTGATACGGACCCAGTCTCATGAATAGTGCAGGAAATAACCTCATTTTATAACTGCAACAACTCCAAAAATCTCCACTGCTCTTGATGGGGCTCAGGACATGCCACCCCAAAACATGGCACTTTGGCATATCGAACGTTTTAAGCTGGAGTCTGAGAAAACGGCAGAAGCAGGAAAGTCACTCTGACCTTCCCTCCTCCCTTCTTCCCTGAAAAAGGTCCTAAAACCCTCATGTGAGAAGTGCCCTCCTTGTGAAAGAGGAAATGAGCATCACTATCTCCCCAAAAAAATGGACACTGACAAGAATCCCAATACACAGGTCTTGCGAAATTTCCCCCAGTTTACTGCTCTTATCTCATACTCCTTGGCTTATTGTATTTCTACGCTGCTGCCCAAACTTCATCAAACCCAGCATAAAAACACTCAGGTCTATATTGTTTCTCCTGGTCTTCATTTCCTTATGAAGGCTCTCATGGCATACAAAACTTGTAGTAAGCAAAGTATGTTTTTCTCTTGTTAATTTGCCTTTGTTTAATTTTCGGACCCCGCCAGGTACCCTAAGAGGGTTGAGGAAAAGTTTTTCCTCCGGTGCACTTTTCATCAGCTCACGTAGCTTCTCTGAGCTCTAGATATGGGCATTTCTACCCAAATACCACTCAGGACCTCAAACAAAACAATCCCCAAATTGAACTCATCTCCCCAAACTTCTCTTATTCCACATGGCTATTAAGGTTGTTTCTTGTATCCTACTCCTTTCTGGATTCATCCACCATCTCAAACAAGCCAGAAACGTGGGCATTATCCTGGATTCTCCCCTCTCCTACCTATATCCAAACAGTGACCAAGTAAGGAAGGGTCTATCTCCTTAACATCTTTTCTAAAGTACCACTGTTAAGACTTCCACCGATTTCTATTTCGTTTCTTGCCTGAATTTCACCAGAGCCTTCTCTGTCACCTATGATCAAATTGCTCTGCTCACTGCTACAATTCTAACAGACAAATCTGAACATGTCATGCTCTGTAACAAGTCTCTGCCCACTTACAAGCCCTCCATTATCGGGCCCCAGACTTCACTGTCACCCTTACCTCCTGCCATTCTCCCTCCCCAAACACTGTAATTCAGACATACAGAAGTATTCCCCTTCCCCCAAACAGCCCCTCCTGCCTTTTATCCACTCCAACTGCTGTACCTTTGAAAATTCTATTCCCTCCCACTCAGCAAACTCTTCGAGATGTATCTCAGGCATCATCTCCCCTGGGAAACCTTCACTGACAATCCCCATGTAAAGGCAGTTTCCTCTTCTCTGCTCCGCAGCACCCTGTACATATAGCTATTAAGGCCTTTACAATATTCATCTCTGTCTACTTGTCTGTCGTGCCCACAGTGACTGGCAGGGACTGGCACTTTGTCTCTATATCCCCACGTCTAGACAGATAGGGGCTCAACAAATGATAGTTTCGTGGCTAAATGAATTAGCTAATTCTCCCTTTCTCTGTTTAAAAAGCAAACAGTAGGCGTCTAGAGCAATGAAAGGCTGGGCAGATTCATTTTGATAACAGCAGGTTCATGTACAATGCATATTAGAGGCTGGCCACGTCTTAACTACAAACAGAAGAACTGCAGTTCAGTCACTGAACTACAAGCAGGGGACTACTGGCTCCTTGTGGAAGGCAAAGTTAAATCACGCTAGTCATTAGATTGGTCTATATTTTAGCCACATTCTGATATTAAAATAATTCATTACAAGTATATAACCCTTGAAGATTTAACAGAGCCCTTTTACAACCCGTCTTATATGATCTGCATGAGAACTGGCGAGGTAGCCAGAGTAGGTTTCACATTCATTCCATTTTACAGAACAGAAAACTTTCTCACCAACAGGTCATGGTTTGCCTAATATCACACAGCAAACGTATTTATTAATCAGTTTAGGCTCTACCTCATCCCAAAGAGGAAACTGCAGTTGCTTACAAAAAAAGTGTACAGGAAAATAAGTCTGAAAACAAAGAAAGGGACATTGGAGTGAAGGAAGAGGAGTCAGATACTAGAGGAGGCCAGCAGGGTTTCAAAGCCAAGGTTTCAGACTCCTAGTCTGACTCCCTTTCAGCCCCATCAGGCCACTGCCTCCAAAAGACTTTGAACCACTGGGTGGTGATTGGCAGGAGTCTGTTTGCCTTTTTAAAAGCAGCAACAATTCTGATCTCATAAAGCAAGTAGTCCCGTATCTATTAGAATCATCCCCCATCAAATGTAAGCACCGAAAATTAAATCTAAATTTGAATTACTGCAATTATCCTGCTTGGACTAGAAACCTAATCAGCCAACAGATAGAGGCAAGGTGAAATGAGCTGAGACCACAAAAGAAAATTGGTCCATGAGGGTGTGGGGGCCTGGGCTTGTTTTTCAGGGCAACACATATACTGAAACATTAATTTGATCCAAAGGTGACTCGGCTTCTGAGGTAAACTAATTTAATTTTGAACACATCACATTTTATAGACATATGCCTGTTCCTAGATCTTGATGAGAGTTTAAACAATAATGTGGCTTTACTTGGATCCTGTGATTCAACCAGAATCAGAGTTACCATTTTCCTAACTGTTTTACTGAAATTGAAAATGATAATACCTATAAAAGCTCTCCAGCGCTGACATTTCCAAGTCTCTTTACCAGCACAAACAAAATTACAAAATGGAAAATTTAACCTTTCTTGCCCTGTGTTTTCTTCACAGGGTATAAAACTGAAAGGTAGTCTATATTCCAGCATCATGACCAAATATTAGGAATGATAATGATAAGAGCGTGATAATAATAATGGCTAATTTTTTTCTGGGCATTTACTCTGGAGCAAGCATTGTTTTAAACACTTTACATATGTTAGCTTATTCAATTCGCATAGCAATTGAATGAGGAACTATTATTATGCTCATGTTATAGATGCAGGAAAATGAGGCACAGTGAGGTTAAAAAATTTGCCTACAGCCACTAAGCTAACAAGTGGTAGAACCGTAATACTAAACCACACGATCCTGCTATGCACAAATATGCAAATAACCCTAATCTATAGTTATTTGGTCAGATAGATAGATGGATTATATGTTTTGTGGATTGTTTCTGACCTTTTCCTACTCCCTCTTGCTTTTTTTTTTTCTGTTTATATCATTTCCTATTAACATTCCAGTAGCAAGTGCTCAGGGAAAGCAAAGATACTACTAAACTTAGAGAAAGTTGTATGAGTTTCTTCAAGAAGTGGGAATACTTCTCAGTTTTTCCCTTGATGCTCATTGCAGTGATTTCTGCCATACTTTGCAGCTTTGAAATCACTTCTTCACACGTGTATAGGTAACCCTGGTGTTGCCATAGAGATTTAGATGAATGCCACAAGCAGGGGTCTGATTTGCATATTCTGTTGATTAGCAGGGGTATTTGCTAATCCCTGCCAAATTCTCCCACCCTCTACCATAACTAATCTTCCATGTTGGTAACATATGAGATTCATGAATGTTAGGAACTGATCCTCTCAGGTTATTCAACACTTCAGTTCTGTTCAGTAACAGCTTCATTAAACATCGAGGGGGGAAAAAGTCAAGAGAAAAATAAAATTAAGTCTTTTAGGAAATTAGTTAATGAGAAGGGAAAGTAGAATTCCCCGCTGTGAGGAAGAGCGAAGAATATAATAATATAACACAACACAAATGGTACATTTCATTCTGGGTATTCAGGAGTTGATTATCCCAACCAACTCTCATTTATTAAGAGTTTGCTCTACGCCTGACAGTGCGGTAGGTGTTTTCATATGTGTCATTTCATTTTCATAATGGTTCTACGGGGCCTGGAGAGGAGAGAGTGCATCACATGCCTAAATTCCGACAGCTATCAAGTGATATTATCTGAACAAAGCTGGACCAGCCAAGCATGTCTGACTCCTCCCACACCACAGGAGCGGGACTATAGATGGCACTTTCTTTCCATGCAATATCTTAATTGTCTAGACAACAGAAATAGGGCCAATGAAGAGGACCTGCAAGGAAACAGATTAGGGCTCACTCTGATGAAGCCGTTTCTAACAATAAGGGGCTGTTCAAAAATAGAAAGAATTATTTTGGGAGGTAACTGGTGCCCTGTCACTGGAAGTGCTCATTAAAGGGGTTGTGGGGTTCACACAGACCTGGTAAACACTTATCAGATGTTATAGAAGGGATTCTCACATTGAGAGAATGAATGGGTCATGATGGACCTCACTGTCAAAGCTCCGACACAAGGACCACCAGAGAAACCTGTTGGTCATAAAAGGTTGGGCGTGTGAAACACGCTGAGCAAGAGAAAGTACTCCCATGACAGAGTCTTAGGGGTGGCTCAAAAGGAGAGAGCTAGTGAAGAGTACGTACAGGGTTTTAGGGGCTGGGGGTGGTCATAAGGTGGTTTTGAGGTAGAATTGTATAAATATGGTTCTTACAATTTCAGGTCTGAATTTGTAAACTAGGTGCGGGTCTGGAATAGCCAGCGGTCTTATCTTCACGACACATGAGCCATCTGGAATTACTCTTAAAATAGACCGAGCTAAAAAACAGTAAGACACAAAGAAACCATCACAGACAAGCGGCGACTAAGAATGACTACTAAATACTATGTGGTATCCTGGGACAGAACAAGCGCGTTAATGGAAAAACTGGTGACATCCGAGTAAGGTCTGGGGTTTAGTTGATAGTAATGTACCAGTGTTGGTTTCTCAGTTTCAATAAATGCACCATAATAACTTAAGATGCTAACGTTAGGGTAAATTGGATGAAGGTATATGGAAACGCTCTGTACCATCTCTGCAAACGTTTCTGAAAATCTAAAGTCAAGCCCCCACAGTTTTTTTAAGTTTATTATAAAAGTGTTTGAGTTTCATTTGTCTTGCTTCAATATTTCCATTTTGTTCCATATGTTTTGCAACTTATGGTTTGTTTTCTTTCTCACCTTGATTTGGGAAAATGGCAGGGTCCATCTAGTTTGAATCGAGTGTCTCTTTAACCTGAACTGTCAGAAAATAAGTAATGAGATTTGATGAGGTTGGAAAAGATGTATCTGAAATAAGACCTATTTTCCCCTCATGATCTTTTTTGCCCAGTTTTGTAATTTCCTGAGTCAAGGGGACCATCTTGAGTACACAAATGATACTGCACCAACAGGGCAGCGAGAATACAGCTGCTGAGTCTGTGGGAAGAAGCGTGGACATTCTCCGTCACTGCTAACAGAAAAGTAACAAGTAAAGCTTGTGAAGCACATGATATGGTTATTTACTAGGGAACAGAGCTCCCTGAATCTAACAACGTGAACACAAGAAGGCGACACAGGTCAAGAACAGCTCCTTTATGTCTCATTGTTCTTCCTAAGCTGTACTGTGAGGTTTCTCAGCATTCAGACGGCCGGGAGCAGACATCATGAATTTCAAGTCTTTACCTCTTAGAGGAGCCGGCTGCAGATGGTGTTTGTGATTTCAGCAGAGGAAATGCCATTTAGGGCAAAGACTATTGATAATATAATGGCTTCTTTCCTAACTAAGGATATTTGGCATGCATTTCCAGTGATATTTACTTTTACTTGTCCAGGAAGTGTGAAGCTCCTTTTCTATTTCCTGCAAAAATACTGATATTATTGGTAATGGACAAAGCATGACTTTGCATTTATAAAATAAGGACTAGGCATTGTAATAAGGCAGTGCTTGTTATGGGTTTGCACATGATAATTAGAAACTGTTTAGTTGTATCCAAGGGAAGCTGTCATTTCCACTTTTTAAACTACAGACTTGATGGAATGATGAAAACAAGAATCCTGAGTTTGAGTCTCAGTTCCCTTCCTAACTAGTCTTGGGGCTTTAGGAAAACGCTGTATTAAACTCTGAGCTTCTAGTTCCTCGTCTATAAAGTAAGAGATCCATGTACACAAAACTTCTTTGAATTTCATTAATTCACCACTAATCAGAAAGACAATCACCATGGGAGCTTATCACAAAACCATAGAATTATTTGTCCATCACATTCACTTGCGCCATTGTGGGGACAAAGCCCCGGAGAGCAGTTTCCAGGCTCTCAGCCTCATGTGGAAACGTGCTGGCTCGGGTAGTAGATGGCCGTCAGCTGTAGCCGGTTAGCCAATTGGCCACTGATATAACTGCCGCGGCTGCGCTGGTTGGTGAGTTGAGGGGAGTTGGTCGGTCAGTTGGCAGGCAGAAAAGCAGACAGTAGGTCGCATGTCATGTGAATCCAGCCTCCAGTGAGACTATAGTGGTATGACTCCCCTACCTATGGCTCCATGGGTGTTCCTTTTTGGTCTAGCCACATCCTGCATTCTTATGTGGGGAGCGGGAGCTGAGACCCTGCAGGCTGCCCCACACGACAGCCATCAAATTGAAAAAGTCATGAAACAGAAAGCCTGAAGCCCCAGTGCAGGCTCAACACTTCAATACAGAAAATAGTGGACCATGATGATTGTCTTTCTGATTAGTGGTGAATTAATGAAATTCAAAGAAGTTTTGTGTACATGGATCTCTTATTTTATAGATGAGGAATACAGAGTAGTTAAGAGCATGCACTCTGCAACTAAAAACTTAGGTGTGAATCTTGATTCCATAACATATCAGATGTGTGACCTTAGCATGCCAGTTAGCCTCTCTGTTACTGAGTCTCTTCAACTCTAAGGTGAAAATAACGACAGTGCCTACCTCCTAGGGTAATTGTGAGAACTAACTGTGTTAATATTTGTTAAGAGCTTAACATGTACTTGGCATATAGTACACATGCAATAAACTGTACTTGCTACTTTTGTTATTCTTCTTGTTGATATATGTTATTAATGTCAGCTTTATTTGCACACATATCTGGCTGGACAAAAACAGCTCAAATCTCCCATCTACAATAGACTAATGGAAGGGACTAATTCAGTCGAGATCCCTAATTTTTGGATGAGAAACTAAGGTATAGGGAAGTGAAGCAACTTGCCCAAATGGCAGCTAGTGCAGATCAATGGCAGGCTATGGAATCAGTCTGGTGCCAGGGTACCTGCTTTTAACACTATGCTTTACTGCCATAATAGCTTGTATTTGTACAGTGCCTACTAAGTGCCACACTCTTACAAAGCTTATCTCTAATCCTTAGATAACCCTGCAAGGTGGGCATCATGTTTCCCTCAATTGTTACAGACGTGGAAAGCGAGGCTCAGAAAGACTGAGTAATTTGCCCACCATCACAGTGCAAGGGAATGCTGGAGTGTCTCCACACCCTGCGTTCTGTCCACTCTACCGCACTGTACGTTAGCAAGAATAAGATTCACGTTTTGTTTTGTTTTTTAATTCAGAGGCTTTGTACTGGGAGACGAAGGCAAATTTTATTCAGTGTCAAATTTCTGGGAAGGTTGAATAACTGTAACACCAAGGTTCTCTCCGGGAAATACACATAGCCCTCCCATTAATGAGCCACTGAACAACAGCCTTCCCGGATGGCCCCCCTGGTGCTAGGCCAGGCCCCACAGGCACTGGGGAGATCTGCAGATCTCTCCAACAAAATTTTCTCTTATATAAAGGGAAAATAGTTACTGAAGCACACAAAGAAAGCTTTCACATGAAATTCAAATTTGTTCAACCTTCCTGAGAATGAATCTTAAGTGAGCAAAATAACATTCTGACTAAAGCCCATAATTACATCACTCCTTACGTGATGAAACACAGGAGCTGCGTGGAAGAAATAACTGCGGAACAAATTCACTCTATTTAATTCTAAGGGAGACCAGTTTTTCTAGATTTACCCTAGAAATACATAAGATGTCAATGAGGCCAACCACTTTTTTCTGATCTACTAAGAAAATGTACCTACTAAAATGTAAAACGAAGCTAATAATGATTACTTCTTTGTCCTTAGATTCTTGGAAGTATGCCCACGAAAGATATTCCAAAAGGCATTACAGTGAAAAACAAAGGGTTGGAAAAAAAATACAGGTTCTGTGGTTTCTGTGCATTTCCCACTGGATATTACTTTCATGTAACGCCTGATTTCAGTTTTGTATAAAAAATGTCTCCCTCATTCAACAAGGTCTTAACACTAAATATGAAAAAGAAGACAGATGGGAAAAGTTATATTTTAAATATAACAGTATTTTAATATTAGATTATCTTTTCCTAAGCCACAGTTAACAAAAACTGAAGAAAAATGTGTGAATTCATACTCTGCTGAGGATCCTTATATGCAGGAAAATATGAACACATTTATATTAAATAAAAGACTTTCATGAATCATAATCTAGCATGCAATGGCTTATGTGCTGCTACTCCATTCTAAGCTGATACAATGTTTGCAGTTTTCCTCATTTGGTTCTGTGGGTCATAACTCCAGGTTCTCCAAAGTTTCAGAGGGGAGTCAGTCTCTCATCTAGCAATTAAATGTGACTAGACAGAGAAAACGTTTTCTCCTTCTCCCATTCCCAAATACTCCATTCCTGGAGCCACAGCCCCTTGGCTCTTCAAACATCTTTCATTTAAAATTTACCATGAAGACACTCTTACCTCCAGGTAGGAGACTGGGTTTAACCAGGCCTTCTGTGCAATTATCGCTTAGTCAAGTATGCAGAGAATTGGGGAATATTATGTGGTTGGTGGATATTTCACTCACATTATACTGAGTACTATTACTTCTGCAATAATGGTACTTCAAGGCATAAGTCTAAGATATGATGGTAAACAAAATTCAGGAAGTATGGATTAGAATTCGAGTGTGGAAGCACACTCTAGGCTTTACAATGAGCAGGAGACAAGAGGTCATCTGTCACTGAAGAAGAGGCAGGAAAGCTGAGAGAGACACCCCCCTTCCACTCAATCCTAGGTGCATAGTGCAGGGAGGGCAAGGATAACAACTGAGAGAAACCCCACAGGCACTGAGGACTTAGAGTATACTGAGTAACCCCCTCCCCACTGGCCATCTACTCCTCTGATAGGCAAGAGATAAAGAGAGAACACCCCCTCCTGCTAGGGTTCCAGTACACAGAAACTGCTGAAATATGGGGTTAAGGAAGGAGAATAGGGACAAATTATCCAGGTACACAGATTGAAAGCCCTGCTAAAGAGAAGGTTGTGATCATGCTCTTAAATGAGGGGAAATCTGTGGTGAATTGAATATAACTAAAGCAACAACAGAGCTCAGATCCAGATCAATCTAACAGTAGATTAATTCCAAACCAAATACTAATGTCCTAATGGAAGAAAAGGTATTCCCATTTTGGACACTGATATAATTTACCTCAGTTTGTCTTCTTTTATACATAGGGACTTGTATTAACAGAAATTACATAAACAAATAAAACAGAAGACTTACAAAAGAGAAGAAAATAGGAAACATTCTCAAGAGCTAAAGCGTCATTAGAACCAGTCTCAGAGATGGCCTAGATGAAGGAATGAATATAGAATTTCAGCACTGAGGTGGAAGCTATAAATAGAGAAATATGGAAAAGCTAGAAATATGGAATATCAGAAGTGATGACTTTGTTTTAAGGGATTATCAGTTGACTGGATATAGCAGAGAATGGAATTTGTGACTTGGAAAAATGGGAAGAGAAAGTATCTAAAGAGAAACAAAGAAATAAAACAGTAAAAAACTGGAACGGAGTGTTTGATATTGTGGGACAACAGCAAACCATCTGAGGTAAGTAACTGGAGGCACTGGAGGAGAAGGGAGAAATGAGCAGAAGAAATATGTGAGGGGATAATGGCCAACAATTTTTCAAAATGTATGAAAGATAACATCTTAAATATCCAAAAAGTTTACAGAATACCAAACAGGATTAATAAAACAAACAAAAACCAACTAGGCATATCATAGTCAAAGTACTAAAAACCAAAGATAAAAAGGCAATCTTGAAAGCATTCAGAGAAAACAGAAATACTACATACAGTGGAATGATGATAAAATAATATATAACTTCTCATCAGAAACAATGAAGGTCAGAAAACAATGGAATCTCATTTCATTTGCTGAACGAAAGATAGCAGCAGTCAAATTTAAATTACTTATCCAGCAAAAATTATTCTTCAAAGATGAAGGTGAAATAAAGGAATTTTCAGGAAAAGAAAACTTAAAAGAATTTTTATCCAACAGATATGCACTGCAAGAAATGCTCCAAAAAAGTTCTTTATACTGCAGTAAAATTATACCACATAGAAATACAATTTGGCAAGAAGAAATGAAAAAAACATCAGAAGGAGTAAATATATTGCTAAATATGAAGAGTGATTGTTTTTAAAATATAGCCTGTGTGTGTACGTGTGCGTGTACGCATGCACATAGAAATCACAAAGACTATTGACTGTTTATAGTAAGAATAATAATATAACGAGGGGGGTTATAGCACATATAGAATAAAATATATGAGAAAATGATCACAAAAGTTGTGAGTGGCATAACTGGAAGAATAATGCTGCAACTTTCTTACCTTGTTTGTGAAGTAATAGAATATATATTGAAAGTTGCAGAAATAAAGGTGCATATTGTAATCTTGTAAAACTGGTAAAAATGATACAAAGAACATAATATGAAAAAATACTTGATTCACCCCAAAAATACTGGAAAAGAGGAACAGGGGGATGCAGAGAAGATGGGACAAATACAAGTCAAGCACCAAAATGGAAGATTTAAACCCAAACATATCAATAATTCTGATAAAATGGTCTAAAAACCTTAAATAAAAGACAGAATTTGGGGACTGGAGGAAAAAGAAAGACTCAATTATATAATGTTTACAAGAAACACACTTTAAACATAAAGATACAAACAAAATGAACGTCAAAAGATGGAAAATATACATACTGCAAACACTAAGCCTAACAAAAATGGTGTAGCTGTACTAATATCAGATGAGGTAGACCTTGTGGTGATGAATACTACCAGAGATACAAAAGGAAATTTCATATTTAGAAAATGGTCATTTATCAACAATATAAATTCCTATATGTATTTGCACATACTAACAAAGCTACTAGATACTTGAAGCAAAAATTGATTACAATGAAAGAAAATATAGATAAACCCACAATCAGGGTCAGAGGTTTCAATACTCATCTCTAAGGAATTCATAGACTACGTAGACAAAAAACTCAGAATACAGAACTGAACAACACTATCAATCAATTTGACCTGATCTAAATTTATAGAACACTACACGAACCAATAGAGGGAAACACATTCTTCTCAAGGTCGCATGGAATATTCACCAAGCAGTCTATAAGCTCAATCGTAACACAAGTTTAAATACGTGTCTAAGGGTCAAAATCGAAGAGAATATGTTATCTGACTGCAAAAATATCAAGTTTGAAATCAACATCAAGAATATAAATAGACCATCCTCCAAAATTTGGAAATCAAATATCACACATTCAAATAACTCATTGGTAAAAGAAAAATACAAAAGGGAAGCTAGAAAATACTTTGAATTCAATGATAATTGAAGTACAATATGTCAGAAACTGAAATGAACCTAAAGCAGCTTTTCTAGGGAAATTTATAACTTTAAATGCCTTTACTCAAAAAGAAGATAGTTGTAAAATAAATGATTTCTATTCCCACTTTAAGAAACTAGAAAAAGTGGGCGGCCGGATGGCTCAGTTGGTTAGAGCATGAGCTCTGAACGACAGGGTTGCTGGTTCAATTCCCACATGGGCCAGTGAGCTGCACCCTATACAACTAGATTGAAGACAATGAGCTCCTGCTGAGCTTCCGGAGGGGTAGCCGGATGGCTCAGTTGGTTACCGCGCGACCTCTCAACAACAAGGTTACCGGTTCAATTCCCACACAGGATGGTGGGCTGTGCCCCCTGCAACTAAAGACAGAAAACAGCGACTGGACTTGGAGCTGAGCTGCACCCTCCACAACTAGATTGAAGGACAACAACTTGGAGCTGATGGGCCCTGGAGAAACACACTGTTCCCCAATACTCTCCAATTTAAAAAAAAAAAAAAAAAAAGGAAACCAGAAAAAGAACTAACTAAATCCCAAATAAGTAAGAGGAAGGACATAATAAAAATGACAAAGGAAATCAATGACACAAAAAACAGAGATAGTCACCAAGGCCAAAAGTTGATTCTTTGAAAAGATTAGTAAAATTTTAAACCATTAGCAAGACAGATGAAAAAAGAGAAAAAATACAAAGTATTAATATAATAAATGAAAATGAGGATATCACTAGAGATGCTACAGACATTAAAAAGATAATGAGAGGTTACTGTGAACAACTCAATAACAAGACAATAAAAACCCAGTGAGAAATAGGCAACACGCTTGGACAGATACTTCAATAAAGAAGATGTATAAATAGCCCCTAAACACATGAAAAAGCACTCAACATCATTAGTCATCAGGCACACGGAAATTAAAACTAAAATGGAATGCGACTATAAACACATAAGAATAGGTAGAATGAAAATAATTGACAACCCCAAATGTTGGTGATCACATAGAAGCCTCAGAATTCTCACTGGTGGGAATGATGATGGGAAATTGTTTAGCGATGGCTGAAAAGTGAGACTTAGATCAACGTTATGACCCAACAATTTCACTGCTAGGTGTTTATCTCACCCCACCCAAATTAAAATATACGTGCACAAAAATTTTGTAAAACTTGTTTATAGAAGCTTTACTCATTATAGCCAAAACCTGGAAACAGTCCAGATGTCCCCCAATGAGAGAATAGGTAAATAAACTGACATATTCATGCAATGGAGTAATAAAATCAGCAACAATATGTAATGACTTACTGATACTCATAGATACACGAATTCATTTCAAAAATATTATTCTGGGTGAAGGAAGTCAGACCTAAAAAAGCCACATACTATAATGTTTCCATGTTTCCATTTATATGAAGTTCTAAAATAGGGAAAACTAACCCACGATGATAGAAATAAGTTCAGTGTTTACTTCTGGCAGCAGATGGGTATTGACTAAGATGGGGCATGAGAGAACTTTCTAGTGTGATGGAAATGTTGTATGATCTTAAACATGGATTATATGAGTGTATGCATTTTTCAAAACTGAACAAACTGGGTACTTAAGATCTGAGGACTTCATTGTATGTAAATTATACCTAAATAGCAAAAAACTTTAAAAGCTAATATACACTCAACTTCTTCTGGGTGGACATGGGAGGCTGGTGAGGGAAGGACAACAATGAAGACTGAGAAGAGAGTAATTAGTGGAGAATACTTCCAGGAGGATTTCTCTAAGTGAGTTGTGTGTGGTCTTCCTGTTCCCAGAATCATACGGAGTACCTGTAAAAATGTAGATTCTTGGGTTCCAACCAAATCAGCTGGGAATTTTCAATTTTAACCAGTTTCACAGAGGATACTGATGGCACCCACTAAAGTTTGGGAACGGCTGGGTTACAAAATTTTCATCCCAGAGTACAGAATTTTCCCATACAAAAATAGTGTAGTTAGTGTAGACACTAGAGATGAAAAAATAAGAAGTCAGTGTCCATGATTCAGGATTAGGCTTTAATGGGAAGATAGACTTACAAATAGTAAAGCCACTGCAGATCAAAGTGGAAGTAGAATTTGAATTGAGTTTTGAAGGCTAAGTAAGGGTTTTCTATTTGGACAAGAAGAGAAAAATGATTGTAGGCACAGGGAATAATATTGAAAAGTGTGGAGGTGGGGAGTGGATCTTAGTATGTTTAGTTATATAGAAAGGTATTCACTGTTTCCAGATACAGCATGTGAGATGAAATCTGGAAGGAGTAGAATTAGGAGGGGAGGCTGGATAAACAGCTAGAAAGGAGAACATGAAGGATTTTTAGGCCTGATTTTGACGTTTACATATTATCTTTCAGCTGGGAACCTTTGAAGAATTTGGGACAAAAAGGGAACATCATCACTCTTTAAATATAGGAAAACTGCTATTGAAATATTTCTATAATAAACTTTAAAAATTCCTTGAATAAGAAATAAATCTTATCTATCATCTATCTATCTTATCTATCTATCATCGATTTATCAAATCAGGAGTTATACTGATATTCATGTGGAATATATTATTTTCTTAGATGATTTTGATACTCTCAGATGATTTCTATGAGCAATAATAAAGAGTAAATTGTCATGAATTCTTCATACGAATGAAACGTAAAAAAAAAAAAACAGTGTAGTTAGACAACACTGAAGCTAATGCTTGAAATATGATTTTGGATATTTTCATGAGTTATTAATGTTATGAGTCAGCTTTCATATGTCTATAAAATCAGATTATTTTACTTCTTCAAGATGACTTGGCATTATAATTTTCAGTTGGATGTTGGAAACTGAGCATCTGACAGAAACTATAATTTTAAGTGAGGTTCTAAATTTTCCTATGTTATTTAGATGCATTATCAATATGTATTCATGGAAAAATGTTTAAGAAAAGTGAGTTATATTGTGTAAATAATACTTTTGCTTCTATTAAGCATTAATAGAACTGCTATTGGAACATTAAAAACTCCTGCCTGGGATGGACAGTAACCAAAGGCTACCAACCTCTTACATCGGAATTTTAAATATTTAAAGAGCTTGCGATCAGAAAGGTAACAATCAACCAATCAATGAAGCAATATTTGCTCAACATCTATTATATCTAGGATAGCCTGGCATTACATGGACCTGTTTTAAAGACTGGTTCTAATTTTCAATACTGGGGAACTCTGTCTCATGATTTAATCTCTCTGAGCCTCAGTTCCCTCAGTAGTAAAATCAGGACAATATTCACCTACCTTGCAGGACTGTTGTAAGAATTCGAGTTCCACCTGTACAGTATTTATGCTGGGGACTGGCCCAAAGTTGATGCTTAACAAATGGTACCTGTTGGTCACACAATCTAACGGTTAAGGTGATTATTTAAGCCTCTCTGTATTAATGAGAAGGAGCCAAGAAACTGATGACCAAGGAAAAAGATCAAGTGGATCACATACTTATAGAACAAAATATTATGGAGAGGAAGAAAAGGAGGACTCTGACTTCTTGTCCTTGGGTTCACCATTCCTGTCTGTGGAGCATTAAGATACATAGGACAGGGTTATCACGTGAAGTAGGCAGAACGGAACAAAAAGGCTGCTTGCGTTGCTTGGAGACTACGTATTCCATGTTTTATTCAGTACTTTACCTGCCTGCAACATAGTAGGTTCTCAGTGCATACTTGTTGAGTAAATGAAAGGGGGCAGAAAGAATCTTCACAGCTTGTATGTAGTCGAGTCTAGCTTAGGAATCATGCACTTGACTAGTTCTGTTCTCTATCTTGGCTTACTAACTAAGAAGGCAAGAAATTCTCAGGACTCAATCAAAAGTTGTTATTTTTTCTCACATCAATGACATTTTTAGTTACTGTTGTTATCAGTCCTGTGCTATTGATTAGGTAGATACACAGAAGTATTGAATATGGGCATGGCCTCCTTGGAATTTATAAACCAGTAAGGGAAATGAGCACAGAGTTCAATAAAATACGAGGTAGCTTAGAATGAATGTCATATGATTGGTTTAGCTAGTAAGTACTGAGAGTTCCAGGGGGTGACTAAACCTTAGTTGGTTGGGGGAGGGGATAGGAAAGGCATCTCAGAGGACATGAACCAAAGTCCGACACACATTTAAATCCCTGGTTAAATTACGCCTCCTCGATGAGGCCATCCCCAAACCAGCCAGCAGAAGGCATCTATGCTAGCCCTGCTTCCCTGTGGCTTTTTGTATTTCCATTATAGCACTCATCACAGTGTGTCTGGTACTAGCCAGCTGGGCAACCAGGCTATGCCTTCTGGAAGGCGGGGCCTATAGCTCTTTCATCTTGGCACCTTCCTCAGTGTGTAGCACATCACTGACAGGGCACTGTATAGAGTACACACTAATGAATTGGACAGATTCCTCTAGGTGTAACGGAGGCAATTGGACTGACTGAAGCAGTTTTAGGGAAAGAAGGAGTTAGGATTGGGAAGGTATGTTGAGCCAGACTGTTGTGGGCTTTGCTTAGAGAATAAAGTCAACCACCCCCTCCCCTCACCTGGTTGGCATTTGGAATGAAGCCAGTAAAGGTTTTTATATAGGGAAGGGACATGATGAATATATGGCATTTTGAGACGTTATCACTGTCCATTATAGTAGCTAGTGTTAGAGCTGGAAAAATACCTTCTTATGCGATCATGCTGTTAGGCCTAAGTGGACCAATGAATATTACTGCAAAAAATGCCAAAGTATTTGTTCTTTACACAGAGGTTTATGCACATACCAATAAAAGGAAGAGAACTAGTAAACATCTGCGACTCTGATTGCTCTGGAGCCCTAGTATATGCCTAAATAACACCCATCTTGTCATGCAAGGAAAGGCTCCTGAATTATAACTCCTAGTCGCCTAAGAACAGAGTAAAGGATGGAGTATATTGGGAAAGAGTTGACATTTGGACATTGCCGGTCCATGTTGAATTGGCCTGGGTAATTAATTAGAGTTTGCATCCAGGAGACATGTGAATACCCTCTCTAAATATGTAAATGACCATGGCTGTATTTACAACTCCCTTTGAGTAAGGTTTTTAAAAAATTCTATTTTAGAAGGCAATAGTATCATGTCATATCAGATTACAGCTGCTAAATTTTAAGAAACACTAATAAGTTATTCAGAAACTTGCAAAACAAAGTAAGCAGATATAAACTTTTAACATTCTCGCAAATAAGGTACTATTGTATTATATTGTATTTTATATTAAAACATACTTTACCAAGCCCTGGTCAAAGAATTCCTTCTGAACAGAATGTAGACATCATGTTTTCATTTGGTATAAAATATTCAGACTTTCAAATGGAGAGATTAAAGAGTAATCCTTTAAATACGTACATTATAAAATAAGTCTTTGTTTCATGAAAACACTCATAAAAAGGCCCCTTTCCTTCCTATACACCCCATGTGGATTTCAAATGGGACTTGATTTACATATAATTTTCTGGAAACAATTCAATGTATAATATAAAGACCCAGTTGTTCTGTTCTATCGATTGCTGAAACTCTTAGGCCATGCCTAGTGACACTGCTGGAATTAAAAGAAAAGTTATGGCATATTCATCGTTCTCCCACGAGCCTGGTATCCCAAGGGAAACCTACAGAACCTCTTCTACCCAAGAGGCACTTGCCTCCTATGGATATTCTACTTCCTTCACAAGAGCTTAGCTGCTGGGATGAGCTGCTCTACCCAAGACCTCTTTCCTTCCAATAGCATCCACAACTCCAAAGCCTCCAGTTTCAAAAGCAAAAGTCAAAAGGCCAATATACATTTCCACTATACATTCTAAAGACACAATTTGAACAGAGCCTTTCTGGTCAGTTTCGTAAGATCAGCTTAGACTATTTAATCATTTGTCCAAAGCAAATATACTGAAATAGTTTTGAGTGCACTACGCAGCCGTTGTGGTATATTCATTCACTCAACAAACACTGAGTATCTACTAAACCCCAGGCCCAGGCCCTCAGCATTGCATATTCCGAGAAGGCACTGTGAGGCACTGCCCAGGTGATAATGGCCTCAAGGTCTGGAATGAGTGATCTATGTAGGGAGCAGCTGAAAGTACACATCTGCATCCCCTGAAAATGGACTAAGACTAAGTGATTATTGATAAGAGAACAATAGGTAAATATATCATTTTCTAAGTGCTTACCAATAAGAAAACTATTAATAAATCTGTTACTTCCTACAGTTCCCAAAGAGAGGGAAATCTGTCTTCGTGTGTTCTAAATTTGCGAAACTCTTAAGTCAGGATGATATGTGGGAAAATAAAGGGACTCTGAAAAGCTGAAGAAGTAGCCATGACAAGCAGAAGGCAGCAGAGCAAGGACAAACACACTCAGAGAAGTAAATGGGTGAGCTAACACAGGGTTGGTTAGAAACAAGACTACAAGCGTAGGCTAAAGAAACTCGGATTCTTTAACTCACATAGGCATGATCATGAGGGCTTTCAGGCTGTGAGGGGTTACACAGAACAGAGCTACTGTCTGTTCTTTAGCTTCCTTGAGGACCAAAGACCAGGCATCAGACTTAACTGGATACGGGAGATGTAGGGTGAAAGTTCCTGCGTTGAGAGTGTTGAAATGAATTCTTTAGAAGCTTCTGAGGGCAGTGGCTGGGCCACTCTCATCTGTATACCGGGATGAAGCGTTTTCCTGTCTAAAGGCAAAGAAACTACCTGACCTTTCTTGGGACTCGCCCTTTTTTCGTTGCATAATCCTTTCTTCCGGTCTCATGTGCACTGTGCTACCATGGATTCAGAACTTGCCCTATATCGCATCAGATACTTTTTTTTTTTTAATTGCAAAATCCATTTATTTTCCTGTAACTCTAAATTTGTGCTCCAAGTATTTTTTTTTTTTTTGGAAACATGGAGGAAAAACAGAGGGTTGCTAGAGGGGCGGGGGGGTGGGGATAAGGGGAAGGTGAGAGGTTTTGAAAAATAGTCGGTAACCACAAGATGATCATGGGGGTTTGAAAATTAATTTGGGGAACGTACAGAGGGATAGTGGATGGGGGGAGGGGGGTTCACACAGTGTGTGAGGGATATAAATGATAAACGTCTAAGTTTTGCTTTGTCTTGTGCACCTGAAACTAATTAAAAAAAAATGCATCAGATACTTTTAACATTCCTTTCAAAGAGAGACCCCAGTCACTGTCAATCTGCCCCATAGTTTGCATTCATTTCCGCACAGGGGCTCAGTTTGCCATGAACATACATCTATTTAAAACAGACATGTCCATTTATAACATTTCATCAATCAATCTAGAAGTCTTTTGTAAACATAAAGTAAGCATAAAGTTGGTTGGTGCTTGAATCTAACCAAACAGCTTAGATCGTAATCCGATCATTTCCAATTAATGCATGCACATGTCAATGCAATAATTATTTGGTGAGAATTAACCTGTATCACAGACCTTACTCAGCAAAGAATTAATGTATGCGTTCCACTCAAATACTTTACAAGCAGAGTGACGACGAGTTTCAATGTTTCTGCTATATGTACCATTTCTTGAGATAAGGGGCATAGAGTCTATAGAATGATACCTTTAAGGATCATTATAAACTGTCTCCCATCTGACAGGTGGAAACCTTGGGGGTTTTATTAGAGACATGAATTATGAGACTAATCAAAAAATGAAATGCTGAACTGACCTCAGAAATTCTATAATGTTTTTCATAACTTATATTGCCCTTGATGCCCTGACCTTTACAGTGTTTTTTCTGTTTTTCCTTTCTCCTTTTCATGGGAGATCAGTAGAAAATGACCAAATAAACAACGTCGTGCAACATGACAGATCAATCCAAAACTTCATTTGCGGAAGCTCTGGGACCACTCCAAGTGGTCCAGGAGATCCTGCCAGGTACTCAGAAGGGAAAGCCTATTAATCCCAGTTAATTCCATGAATAAACACATGCTAGTCAGCAATTTCAAGGCAGGGAGAAGGATTTTGAAGAAACAAGAATTGCAAAGAGTAATCACTTACTTGGATGAAATGTTCTAGCAAAACAAAACGTTCGCAGGGGTTAGCATTCTCTGGGATCCTTTCGAGTTCAATGTTAAAGAAAGTGCAAAGGGTTTCAATGAAAGCATTCGCTGATGAGGCTACCTCGTTCAGATAACATGCAGACTGGCAAAAAGTTTCCCAAGAAAATACATCATTTTGCATTTAGCTACGTGTTAAAATTTCTCATCAAAAAGTAGCCAGCGAAGTGATTTCAACCCTCCAAAAGAATCCCTGTCTTGCTATTTTCAGAGGCTTGAAAGTGGCCGCTCCGGCAACCTTCTGTCATCTTGTTTTTCTCTGTGAGCCGGAGGCTCTTGGGCGTTGGTTCCATTAGCTATCTGCGGCATCTCCCTCGCCGCCATGGAGGAAAGGATCCTCTCCTAGTTTCGCTTAGACATTATGGAGTGCCTATCTTCTGTGATTTCCCTGAAGATATACCTAATAAGATTCTCAGAATTAATGTGTAATTGTGTCCACCTTCCCTTAGCTCTCTGTTGCCTTCTCTTCCTTTCCTCTTGCTAAGCTTAGAGCAAAATACCTTTAAAGCCAATGATAATTATTTATTCTCTTCTCTTCCTTTAGAAATTCAAATTAATGTTTTGGGCTGTATGCATATAGAGTAAATGCAGATCTGGATGTAGGAAATCTCTCCGGAATCAGTCAGTGTCGCGGTTCTCTAAACACAAATAGGGCTTTAAAAAGACAGATATACACATTCATTCTCCTATAACAATTAATACCTAAAATTCCTCTCACGAAGAAACAAAGGAAGCATTTTTCCAAGAGTCTATGCTCAACAGCCGAACATCATGGACTACGGAAACTCAAGAGCCCCTGTCCCATCCAGAAAGAAAAGATCTCAACAGAAAGATCCCCGGCATAATTTTGTTAATATCCACAAAGGCTTTAATTAATGTCCAAGATAAACTTCCAAGTCTATGTCCTCCAAAAACATCGCTTAAATCAATCTTACCTGAATACGACTTCCTTAACAAAGCCATGCTTCTTTATAAGCTGGTCCTACCCAGACAATTGCTGTCTACATTTGGAGCAGACACAGAGAAAGGAGAGTGGAGAAAGTTTAAGGCATATCTAAAGTATTCTCCAAGGTACCAGCCAGAAACATCAAGCCCATACTCGCGGTATAGAGAGATCATTAATGGGCATTAGTGACAGGCCATTATGACTCGCACAGATCATTAATGATTCATCATGTAACGGTATTGTTCTAGCAATAATCAGACCATTGCTTGGACTCAGATATAAGCTTCGCCCATACTATTTGCTTAAACTTATTATTTCCGAGCAGAAAATTTTATTTTGCCTTCTAGAATTACAAAAAATGGTCTGTAACAGGAGCTCTCGGCACATTAGAGGTGCCTTTGGAGCTAGCTGCCTTTTTGGAAGACACTTTTCCCACTGTCAGGAATTTTATAGTCTGAAAGGTTCCCCAATGGCTTTTGGGATGTAGAAAATACGTCTTTTATTCTGAAATTCAATTGTTGATGAACAGAAGATGCTACAAGCAAAATAGACATTTATAAGAATGACAATTGCTCAATCCTCTGTAACAATTACTTTGTCAAATGTTGAAATTCTACCTGAATTTTGAGTTTCTTGCCAAAAAATACATTTTCCTATTGAAGTCATCTGCTAAAAATTCAGAGAATCTACCAGCAGCCTATGATGAGACTTTCAGCTAATTAGAACAAAAAGCAAGAAACAGATTATTTTAGCATTATGCACACACATGTTCCTGAAGCACTCAACAGTGTTAATACAGGAATCAAAACTTTAAGGAAAAGTGAAGCCAAACTCAATTCTTTTAATTTTTGCCTTATGAAAGATCCACTCTTTGGGTTAAAAATTCAAATGGAAATGAAAATTTAGTTATTCTGGGAGCAAATGAGTCTTTCCTATTGAACAGATTGGATTCTCCTTCTGTGTGGCTCTGGGTAAACTTCCCTTGAGTCAGAGAGAAAGGAAATCTGTCTCAAGATCTGAATATTGTCACTATCAATGAATATTGAAGAATTTCTGACACCCACAAGGAGCTATATTTATTGAGTCCCACCACCCGAACTCAGTGCTATATGGAAAGGAAGATTATGTATACCCAAAACCACTCCATAAACTTACGTAATTTTTTCCCTTAAGCTTCTCTGCCATAATCAAAATTGCCTTGTGCTCTCTCCCTCCACTTTTCCATCACATACTGAGTGGAGCTAACAGACAGCTGCAAACGTTAACCCCTCCCAAAGGGATCCAGCCTCAAGCGAAATTGGTTTAGCAGTAGGTAGGGATTTCAGCAGGAGGCAGAGGATGGAGAAAAATTAGTTCTGCTGTGAAATCAAGCATCCTGCTCCACCCCCCACCAGCCACCCACAACCCAGGGGCCTGAACATCAGGAGCCCTCAGAACCCAAATGGGACAAAGAGTTGTTCCTCAGCAGGGCCGGCTTCCTGGACGTTTGTCCTGTGCAGTCACATGGTACCCTGCTCTAAGGAGGACCCTGAACTCGGTTTCAATGCTTTGCTGTCACCGTTTTAAATTCTTAACAATTTTTGAACAAAGGACAAAATGTTTCAACATTTTCATTTTACCCTGGGCCCTGCAATTATGTAGCTAGTTGCGCCCCTTAAAAAAACCACTAACCAGCCAGTCACGTTTTGAGGGGCAGGTGACCAGCTTCAGAGTGTGGTCAGGGCTCTTTCCCACTGCCCTGTGACTGGGAAGCTGAGCTAGTATTCAGGCCACCAGACACACAGTTGCATATGCTCCAATTCCCTGTTTGCAAACCAAAATGGCTAATGGAAGAATTTAGGCTTGAGTGAACTCCCTACACAGGAGAGATGCCAACTTCCTTCAGACAAAAATAGCAAACCCTAATATGGAGGCAGTGTCTCTTGGCCAATGTAAGAGCGCTTTAAAAAAGGCATTTCCCAAAGGACAAAATTAAGCCATCTCAGTATGAGTGGTCTTATCAGGTCTAATCAAGAGACTGCCTCAGTCTTTCCAGCTGTGGCATAGCTTCTTGTGGCTTTGCAGGGGCTGCCCTGGGCAGTGCAGTGGGGAAGGGGGTCCTCTGGGATAAGCACAACTCAATCTCTGATGTCTAGACTGCACAGAAATAAACAAAGTGAGGGCTGACATGGAGCCAAATTGCAAGGCACGTGAAATTTATTTCTGCTAACCTTTGTCTCCTTGCCCCCAAACTAATTCTCATCCAGTCAGGGCCTTCCTGCTACTCAGGGCCGCTGCTCTCTAACTGCTGCTACTCCACTGCAGGAGTTAACCCCCTTATTAGGCTCGGAAGCCCTGTCAGAACCTCACGCTTCTTCTTTCTCTTGCATTCCGGGTCTCCCTATTCGCCTAGTCCTCAGTGTGGCTGATCTTAGCCAGGTGTTATGGAGGAAAACAATCTGATTAAGCTAACTTACGTGAATTTGTCCAAATGACAGTTCTCACAAAGGTGTTCTTATTTGGGGAAAAAAGTGCCTTGTTCTCTGATGGGTATACTTTTGGGTAGTGGGACAAATGGAAGGATGTTAAACAATAGAAAGGCACAGAAGATGGCAGTGCTCACATGTTCTGCTTACCTTAGGGGTACAAGTTTGTGCCGATCCAGCCCAATGGCTCAGGGTACCACCCCCAACCCCCACACCAGAATGACTGAGTTCTCTGATGCACCAGGCTCTTTCACACTTCCACAGGTCTGCTCATGATCTTCCCCCAGCTTGGGACGCTCTTCTCTCTTTTGTCTGCCTCTTTCAAATAGGATATCTTCCAGGAAGACTTTTCTGCCAGCTTCCTCGTGCCTCTAAAGTTGACTGTGGTCGCCTTGGTCCCTTCACTGTACCCAACACAAATTTCCATCATTGAACTATTACACTGGATTGCATTAAGCCGTTTACATGATCCCTCATTTATTGGACTAGAATTGGCTAGGGGGCAAGAACCACATTGATCCGACAAGCACCTGTGAACGAATGAAGGCAATAGAGAATGGTGCATCCTACATGGTCAGTGCACTAGAAGCCTGAGCCTGGGTGGCTGCCATGATTGTGACACATCCATATTCGCAGGTTGTAGGGTGTAGTTTTGCATTAGGCGGTGGAGGCAGGGGCTGCATGGGCAGCCTTCACTTCCTTTACGAAGGTTTTAATCCAGATGGAATCAATACTGGGGTCAGTGCTCTGTGCTGTGTCACTCACCCTTTTCCAATAGACGCCATCAGCAACCAACTCTCTCTCTGCCCATCTACCAAAAGTACACCTCTGAAGTCACAATCTATCATGTGCCCCTACGGGCAAAGTCTAACTAAACCAAAGTTGACAAATCTAGTTAACTCTCTGGCGAGTGGCCTTTAATCCCAGCCCAAGAAGTTACAGATCTCAAAGCTTTCATTGCATTGTGGTCAAGCAGCCCGAGTCAGCTTCCTCCCTTCCTGGAGGCCCCAATCAATACTCTGCCCTCCTCTTAGAGCCCAGACACATCAAAAGCAATAATGCCTGATATTTAATCATTTCCCATTAAAATGCAAAGCTCTGTCTCCAGGCCCCCTTGACAGTTTAATTGTTTTAAAATGTCTGCTGAAACGGATGTAAACAGATTTGTAGTGCACTGTTTACTTGCTGCGTGACCATGGCCTCTTGGGTAATTAATAAAGAGCATTTTGCCACAAATTGGGCATCGCAGCTGCACTGATCCCTAACTTTGGGAATAATTTATGGGAATAAGGACAGATACATTTTTCATTATAAAGCACCAATGAGTTGAAATGTTATGTCCACACAAAATCCTGCACGCAGATGTTTATAGTAGATTTATTCATATTTGTCAAAACACGGAAGCAACCAAGAC
Organism: Rhinolophus sinicus; assembly: GCF_057876585.1. Classification (NCBI taxonomy): domain Eukaryota; kingdom Metazoa; phylum Chordata; class Mammalia; order Chiroptera; family Rhinolophidae; genus Rhinolophus; species Rhinolophus sinicus. Next base: position 100,096,355 of record NC_142518.1, read on the forward strand.
GTCCTTCAGTAGGTGAGTGAACGGATAAACGAACTGTGGCACATACAGACAATGGAATGTTACTCTGAACTAAACAGAAATAAGCTATAGTGCCATGCAAAGACATGGAGGAACCCTCACTGCATATTACTCAGTGAAAGAAGCCAATCTGAAAAGCCTACACACTATGATTCCAACTCTATGACATTCTGGAAAAAGCAAAACTATCAAGGCAGTAAAGCGGTTGCCAGGGCTTAGGGGGAGAGAGGAATGACTGGGCAGAGCACAGAGGATTTTTAGGACAGTGAAACTACGCTGTAACATACTGTAACAGTGGATACATGTCAAACATTTGTCTAAATCCATTAACTGTACAACACCAAGTGTGAAACCTAATGTAAACTATGGAATTTGAATGATGTTGATCAGCCAGTGTAGGTTCATTAATTTTAACAAATGCCCCACAATGGTGGGGGAAGTTAATAATGGAGGAGGGCAGGGGTTATATGGGAAATATCTGTACCTGCCACTCAATTTCTTTGTTGTGAATCTAAAACTGCTCTGAAAAATAAAGTCTACTAACAACAACAACAACAACAACAACAAAACCCAGGGCACCTAATCCATTCTAGGTGTCCATGTTTTCTCACTGAATCCTCATGACAAACCTGTAAGGTTTTCTTTGCTTTACTTTCTCTTTGTGTTTTTTTTCAGGTGAGGAAACAAGCTAAGAGAGGTGAAGTTCCTTGCTCAAGGTCACATAGATGGCAACTGGCTAGAATGCTGTCAAGGCTTTCAAAAGCTTGCTTGGAGGTTAAACTGGATACTCTTTATGGTTTCTCCCAACCCAGAGTCTTCAGGATTCTGTGTCCCTCCTCCTCCAATAAACGTTCTCTAGTAAATCCAGTTGCTTGAAGTCCATTAGCACTGCCTGTGTCACTCATTTCCTACAATACTCACAAGCTCCAGGGAGGAAAAGAAATGCGGCCCAGGAAGCCCCTCACCCCAGTCAAAAGATGGGGACCACTGCTGTCAATGAGCATGGGCCGCATCCCTCTCTTATTTTCTCTGAGGATAGCAGGGGAAGAGAGGCAGACAGGGAGGTCCCTACCCCTCCTCCCTGTAAATACAGGACCCAGCTTCAATAACAGCCCATTGGCTACTCTGCCCACAACTCAAATCCCGGTCAGCATCACCAAGGCACTTGGGTACCAAAGACACAGGTGAAGCGCTGGACAACCCCAGCATGCCACCTAATTGAATATTGCATTTATTTATTTTTGAATATTATTATGTGAGAACTCTGGAAATCACATTCTCCCCTTCTCTAAAGTGAGTGTTTTAATGGAACAGCCACAGTTGTATTAAAAAGATAGGTGGTGGGATTGGGATGATAATCATTTCTTCATTGGACTATTATAAGAATTAAAAGAGAAATTCATGTCAAGTGCTTAGGGCAGTGCCTGGCACACTGTGAGCAGTCAATAAAAGTTAGTCCTCTTCTCTTCCCCTCAGTGCCTTCTTGCCCATTCGTTTGTATCCCCTGTAATGGCATCATTATCCTCCCTGACATTTTTGGCAGCATTTTTGTGGAAACTGATCAATAAGCAAGCAATCCACGAACATTAACTGAGTCCTGACAACGTATCTTCGCACGATGTACCTCTGCCATCTGCAGGAGATACAAATGGAAAACACACATTCACACAGAGCTCAGAGTCTAACGGGGAAGAGAAACATGAATACAGTTCAAAAATGCCACTCTGAATCGAAGGCCATAAGGGAGATGCTGATGGCAGAAAGTGGAGAGAAGATGTAGACAACAAGATTTGATTCACCTAAGTCACTGGTTATACAAAATACAACTCCCCAAATATTGACCGTGTTGTGTGTGTTCCCCCTTTATGGTCTCATAAGAATCAAAACTGAACTAGTGCACAAATGCTGGACCGCTGTGTCTGGGGGCTCTTAGTAACAAGAGCTGACAGATATCCCACCACCGATGCTTGGACGGGTCTTCCTCTGTAATAGTCTATTCTATGTCTGGGTTAAAAAGCAACATAACACATGCTTCTATTCTGCTCAATTCTGCTTCTGACATCACAGTAAATAACACCTAAACTTTCTGATGAACAAATTCCAGATACACTATAAATCATGCATCTTATTAGCAGGAAGACTTGTTTCAGGCATAGATGATCTTCAAGCATGATGAAAGAGTTATTCATTTCTTGCAAAACTACACAACGCAGGGAAAATAGAAAAGCTATTTTATTTGGTTTCTGCAGTTTCTGAAGAACAAATTAAGGGAGAATGGTTTGTCTTTGTGTTCATAGCACCCCCTGGTGGACAACTAGCATATTTCAGTTGCATGCTAATCCTCTCTCCCTCAACAAGTTTTAGTTTCCTCTGAAGAGTTTTCCGGAGGGAGAAATTAAATATGCAGATTTGTCTGGACTCTTATCTCATGACAATAGGAAAATAATTCAATTATAGTCCTCTTGATTCACTTATTCCGAAGATTCTCTTGGCTGATTTGAAAATTAATGTCAAATAATTGCCTATTTTAGAGAAACTTGCTTTTCATTCTTTTAGTCAGATAACATTTCTTGCATGCCTATTATGTGCTAGGCCTATTCTGAGTACTTGAGACACAGGAATGAGTAATCCCAGGTCCCTGCTGGGGAGGAGCTTGTCCAGAGCTGCCAGGTACCTGTGGAAGGCCGTCTTCAAGAGCACCAGGCTGAGCCAGGCCTGGCAAGGCCCAAAGAAGGTAAGCAGGAACCAGAAAGGCTTCCTAGAGTGGGTGATAGTTTACCTGAGCATGAGAAGTTGAACAGTTGTGCAGATGGCGTTGGTGAGGGAGTTAAGGTATTCCAACAGAAAACGTAGAGAAGGAAAAACTTAGAGGTGTGAAGCAACCTGAAACCAGATGAGACACACCAGAAATTGGAAGTCGTTAGGCGTGGCCACAAGCTAAGAGATGAGAGTGGTCATAGAGGAGATGATTTTGGAGGCATAAACTTAAGAAGTAGGCAGGGGTTCCTTAGAAAGGTAGTTTAAGGAGTTTAGACTATCTAAAGGGCAATTGGGTCTTACAGCAGAAAGGATTAAAACTGCTTTCAGAAAGGTAACTTGGGCTGCCATGTGGAGAATACGAAGTAAAGGGGGTAAGGCTGGTGACAGGGAGCTCTGTTAAAGTGATGCAGATGAGAAAGAATGAGTTTAGTATCTAACTTGCTACTGTACTGTGAGGGTGGAAACTGGAGTTGTAGGTTTCCTCTGAAGACCCCACCAAAGCCTGGATCACTGTCTATAAACAAACAAGCAAGCAAACAAACAAATAAACAAACAAACTAGTTCTAATGACACACAGTTGATTGGGGTTGGGGGAGGGGACAGGCAGTCATTACTTCAAATAGTCCTCTGAGCTACTCTTTGATTTGGTCAACACAATGTAGACGGGTTATGCCCTGTCTGAAGATTCACAAGAAAATGACAGAGCAAACTGCTAAAAAGCATGGGTTCCAGAGCCACACAGATGTAGACTTGAATCCTGGCTCTGCTACTCACCGTTTCCTTGTCTCTCTGAGCCTCAATTTTCTCCTGTGTAAAATAAATGCAATAACCGTATCTATCTCGTAGGGTGGCTGTAATAACTCAATGAGGTAATGTACGTAAAGCACTTACTTCCGTGGCTGGCACATAGTAAGCAGGTGCTAAAAGTTAATTTCATCTTCCTCTTCCTTGTTCAGTGTGCCCAGGCACATTAGTCTTTTGTAAGATGGCTGGTACACACGTCTCTCAGTACCTCTTTAGGGTACTCTACGTTGGGCAAAAGAAAGCCTCTAATTGAAAGGTATCTGGTGATTTCAGCAGTTTGTTTCTCTCCTAACCAGGGCAGAGTCTAAGCTCTACAGATAGAGTTGACAGCAAGCCAGGTTCTCAGGGTCCAGAGAGTCTCGTTTGCATACCTGCCAATTCTCACTGGAAAGCATGGAGCCTGGAAACGAGGCTGGCACCAGAATCCTAGGGGATTTCGAAGTCAGCCAAGAAAGAGACAGGTGAACAGGAAAAGGCCTAGCCAAGATGGGAGGCCAAGTGGATTTGGCATTACCGGATTCCGACGGGCAGGGAGGCAGACAGCAGGGCTGGGTCTGGAGGAATTTGAGTCAAGGCACACCTCATGCCATGGCTTTTTACATGATTCTCCCAGAGTTAGCATTTCGAAGTGAGTCCTGGAGAAGACTGATGCCACCAAGATTCTCTGACTGAAAAGATCCTGTGATCAGTTAAGTTTGGGAAGGCCTGTTCACCAGGCCCTACTCTTGGAGATTTCTATTACACATTTGGCTTGTGGGAGGTTCTAATGAAGCCTACAGTAAAGAAGCCTATTAACTGGGTTAAACATACTAATTTGACCCCAGAATCCTTTATTTCCCACAATAACTACAAATGTGCCTTAATACTAGTATTCAGTGAAAAACACTTTGAGGACATGCTGGGTTAATGTCACCTGAGCACAGGTGACAGACAGAATCACTCAGCGAGGCCCCCATTAGTGGCCTCTCAGGGTCTTAATCCCTTCTTGGCACTGCATTCTCAACCCATGTGTCAGATGGCCACAGAGGCATGGGGTCAGAAGGTTGCCCTTGGTGGGACACCAGCTCCATTGCTCCTGCTATTTCTGGTTTCCAGGCTAGGGCTCCCTTAGGGAGGTTTTGAATCTCTGGTACCCAGAAAATGATAAAAGCGAAGCCCTTGAACAGAGTAGTCTGCAAGACCTAGAGAGAATGGAGCCTCTGCTCTCCAATGGAGCTGCAGTGATTCTAGGCTTCTGAGGTAATGAAGGGATGGAAAGGGAAGGAACTCAAATATCATTTCTATATCATTTCTCCAACCCAAGGATTCCCTGGGGCTTCCACATATAGCTGAACCGCTCCAGCAACGTAAGCTCCCTCCTTTGACACATGAGGCAATGGAAACTCAGGAAGTTTGATCATAGGTTGGGGTTATAAGCATTCTGCTGCTTTGGTTCCAAGACAATTTAGTTTCATTGAATTGAACAAAATTTTGATAACCTTGGGAGGTGTACCTGTTAAAGGCCTGTGTTTAACCTGGTCCAATAGCCCTCAATTGGGAGATAGGGCCTTTAGGGAGATAATGAAGGTGAAATGAGATCACAGGGTGAGGCCCTAATCTGATAGGATTGGTGTCCTCATAAAAGAAAGAGAAACCAGAGAGCAGTCTCTTCCCCTCTTCCTCCCTCCCTTTCTCCACAGGTGCACAGAGAAAAGACCACATGAGGACACAGAATGAAGGTAGCATCTACAAGCCAGCAAGAGAGGGCTTACCAGAAACCAAACCTTACAGCATCTTGGTCTTGAACTTCTACCCTCTAGAACCATGAGAAAATGAATTTCTGTTGTTTAAGCCACCCAGTCTGTGGTATTTTGTTACGGCCGCTCTAACAGACTAACACTGTAACTATTTCTTCGAAAGCACATGTAACTTCGCTATTTCTTTTCCAAACGACCCCACTTTGGACAAAAACATTCCACACTTATAAAACTATATAATGCTTGGAAAAGTTGATGCAACCAAGAGCGGTTTAAAAACAGGAATGTAATTTTAATGACATAAAAATGAGGCAAAATCACAATCTCCAAATGAAAAGTGAAATCAGCAAACGTCTAATGATAGCCTCATCTGTACCTGGCTCTGTGCTTGGCAACACAAGCACAGGCTCGGGGGGCAACACAGTGTTCAATAAAATCCAGTCCCTTCCTTCAAGGAATTCAGTGTTCAGTGGAGGAGACAGACAAGTAAACAGGCATTTAGAAAGCAAAGTTCTGTGCTACAGAGGTAGGGCATTGAACACATTAGTCAGGGCTTGGGAGGTGGGAGTGAGTCAGGGAAGGCATTCCAGAGGTGATATTAAGCTGGGACTTAAAGGAAGAATAGAAGGCAACGAGATGAAGAGAGTAAGTGCTCTAGAAACTGGCAGAACCCAGAGGAATCATACAAAGCCTTTGCCTTAAGTGAGCTCTTAGCTCCCATTAGAGAGAGACCGACACAAGCATAATTACCTTACAAGGTGATAATTATAATGACAGATGTGGCACAAGGCACTCTGAATGCACAGAGGGGGGCCCATACTAAACCTAGTGCCAGGGGTGGCAAGGGATGCCCTTTTCAGAGCAGGTGGTGGGAGCTGAGGTTTGAAGGCCAGTACTCATTAGTCATTTAGGAGGGGGTGAGAAAGTGTGGAGCTCAGAGAATCGCAGGCAGAGGGAACAAGTACAAAGACATACAGGCTTCATAAGGTCTGATAGAGTTGAGAACCGCAGGCAGTCTGGAACACTTGGAGCACAGATTTCCAGGGATGAGATGAGAGATGAAGCTGTGAAAGTTGCTAGGGGCCAGATCATGTGGTGCCTCATGGGCCACAGAAAGGGATTTGACACAATCCTGTTTGCCATGGGGAAATATACCAGCGTTTTAAGCAAGAGAGAGTCCTGATCCGATTGGCATTTTAGTGGCTGCGAGACTAAAGACAGAGACCTTTGAAGAGGATGTTAACTGGCCAGAGAGCAATATTGATAGCCTAAATTAAGGCAATGACACTGACGAGAGAAAAGGGCAACAGACATCAGGGCCAGAGTGGATGCAGAATTGATAGAACTTGGTTACGGACTGAAGATGGAAGCTAAGGAACAGGCATGTAGGTATCAGAGTCCTCTAGGGTTTCTGATTTGGGCAATTGGATTGTTGGGGTGTTGTCATTCTTTAAGATGGGGAACCATAGAATTCATTTTCCCAGTTTTCAATTTTTACAGTAAGCAAACTAAATTTGCCCAGCATCATTCAAAAAGTGAGTGAGAGCTGGCATTACCGTGTTTCCCCAAAAATAAGACCTAGCTGGACAATCAGCTCTAATGCATCTTTTGGAGCAAAAATTAATATAAGACCCGGTATCATATCATATATCATATCATATATCATATCATATCATATCATATCATACCCGGTCTTATAGTAAAATAAGGCCGGGTCTTATATTAATTTTTGCTCCAAAAGACACATTAGAGCTGATTGTCCGGCTAGGTCTTATTTTCGGGGAAATACAGTACAAGCCGATGTTTCGGATTCTTTGCCGACTAATTGTTTTGTGTGAGTACACACGTGCACGGAAGTTAGTTTTGGATATGCCTGTGGGGCATGGCAGTAGACGTGTTCTAGAATTAGTAGGTCTGGAATATGGAAGAGAGACCTGGAGCAGAGATAAAGATTCTGGAGTGAAGAGCAAAGAGATGGTAATGGCAGGCATGGGAGGTGAGGTCGATGAGATGAGATGTCCTAGGAAGGATGCACAGAGCGACATGAGAAGGGGTCTGAGGATGAAGCACTAACATTTATAACAGAGGGAAGGAGGCAGTAAAGGAGACTATGGAGGAATAGACAAAAAGGAGAACACAAACTAGGAAATACTGGTGTCACAGAAACCAAGGGAAAAGAGAGGTTCGGGAAGGAAGAAGGACGTCCTGAGAGTTCAAGTAAGATGCTTTTGAGAGGTGAAGTTAGTTCAGGATTTTATGTGTCCACCGGCTTTTATAATCAGAAGGCCTGTAGCACTCTTGGAGAAAGCGGTAGGGGCAGTGGGTTGAGGAAAGAAAGGGAGGTGAGGAAGTTACTGCTTTTCTCTCTCCTATTATCTGCACCCTCTGTTGCCCTCTTGTCAACCACAGTATAATAATGCACACACCAACAGAATCGGGGCTCTAGGGGGCAGAAGAGGAAAGTGAGTCCCCCAACGATTTTTTCTGGTTTCATTCCTGCCTTAGTTCTAGTGGATCCATGGACAAGAACGGGGAGGTGAGTGAAAGGACCACTCTGTGTCTCAGAATTGATTAATTGAGGGAGTTAGTTCATAAAAAGATGCCACCCTTTAACTCCTCTAAGTGTCTCTTTGTCTTGCTTTCGTAACATTTCCACTAGCATCTTTTCTTCACGGTTTCAGTAACCTATATTGTTGAAAGGCACCATTTTTGAGGATGTGCTTAAAGAAAGTAACCACCTCTTCCCTTTTTGCTTTTCTCCATGTCCATTAATAGGAAATTATGTTATGTCTGGGAACTTGGCTGCAAACAGCTCCCTCCACTGATATGAAACTTTCACTAAATGATTAAAAGTGGCTCACTAAATTTAACTGATTTTGTACAAACCATGCAGTTTATGCTGAACACCTCCCTGTTCTCTTCAGGTGCAGCTAGGATTTTGGTACACTACACAGATGGTGCCTCCGTGGCCAGCCCTCAGTGAAAACCCCCGGGACTGGGTCTCTAATGAGCTTCCCCGGTTGACAACCTTTCACATACGTTGTCAAACTTGTTGCTGGGGGAAATAAGCAAGTCCTGTGTGACTCCCCTGGGGAAGGACTCTTGGAAGCTTGTACCTGGTTTCCTTCAGACTCCTCCCCATGCCCAAGCTCCCTTTGCTGACTTTGCTCTGTATATTTTTGCTGTAATACACCTTAGCCATGAACATGACTATATGCTGAGTCTTGTAAGTCCTTCTCATGGATCACCAAACCTGGGTGTGGTCGTGGCAACTCCAGATATATCTTCTACTATATACTCATCACATTTCATGAAATAAACAAAATAGCCTTCAACCCACCCTAGACTGCAAACTCCATGAGGGCAATGACCTTGATGGTTTCCTTCACCACAGTATCCTCAGCACCTAGCACAGTGCCTGGCACACTGTGTATATTTAACTCTTTCGCTGCATTCATTGATTTCAAGTTTTTTTCCAAAATGTGTCAGAAGTCCAAAAAAACCAAAAAGTTGATATTTTGACTATTTTATGTTATTTAATAATACCAGTTTGAGCTGCTTTGTATATAAAGGACATTATTTTGATCTGTAAAAATTTCCTATAGTTATTCATTCTTGAAAAACACGAAAATATACAAAAATGTACATCTGCTTTCCTAAACTTTCTTTCTGGAAGTTTCCATCCGCAGTCACTGGATGGAAATATTCATTTGGATATATGTGATCATCGTGGCAATAGGGTTAAAATACTTGTGAAATGCATGGATCAATGAAAGAATAAAGAAAGAAAGAAACTAGAGAACTATGTATGGGGAATTAAAACCTTAAGACAACACTTACAAACGCATTGTTAAAGGTAGTAGAATGGTTATACTCAGTATTGGTTCTGATTTTTGCCTCAGGGTCCAACAATTTCTTGTGGAATACATGTCTAAAATTATAATAAAAACTAATTAGAAAATATGATCTAATACATCAGTTTCTTTCTCTTGCATTTAACATAGTACATAGCATATAAAAGACACTAAAATATGGTTATTTAATAAACAAATTAATGAAGACATATATCAACTTCAAACTCTATATTGAAACTGCTACATTAGTTTGCTCTCAGAATAAGAAATCAGTTTAGACTGAACATCCATTTGTTAGCAAGTCAAAAATTTGCATTTCTTTTCTGAAAAACTTTACTTTATAGAATCCTTTATTTTTGGACAAAATTTCTAAGTTTCTAGTGCTAACCCATTTATGGTAATAATGAGGAAATACCTACTGTATCGTAATGATGAAGAATCATCCAGAGAGGGAAAGAGCTTACCCAAAGTATCAAGGAATCAGGCTACCTCTTCACTGTACGAGGTGTGTTACAGACAGAATTGTGTCCACCCAAATTCATTATGTTAAAGTCCAAACCCCCGATACCTCAGAACAGGACTGTATTTGGAGATAGGGCCTTTGAAGAGATGATTAAGTTAAAAGGAAGTCATTAGTGTGGGCCATGATCCAAATGGAAAGGTTTCCACATAATAAGAAGAAATCATAGAGAAGCAGGGATGTGAACACATAAAGTCCACGTGAGGACACAGCGAGAAGGTAGCCATCTGCAAGCCAAGGAAAGTGGCCTCCAAAGAAACCAAACCTGCTGACACCTTGATCTTGGACTTCTAGCCTCCAGAACTGGGAGAAAATTAATTTCTGTTGTTTCAGTCACCCAGTCTGTGGTATTGTGTTATGGCAACTCTAGCACACTAATACAGGGGGCTTCTTATGCTTCAGATGGCAACGTGTGCTACACATCCCCGTCAGACGAAAGGAAAGAGAAGGCAGCTGGCAGTCAAAGATTCTAGGAGCCCTGCGCAGTTTATTCCTCCCTCCGGATGCCTGGTCACTTTTCAGGATGGGGAAGCCAAGCCGGGCAGTGGGGGTTGGGAAGGAGCCTGCCTGCCTGGGCAGACGGTTTGAAGCAGGCCTGCTGTGAACTGAGTATTAGCAGGCAGGTTCCTGGAGATGGCAGCATTAGCTAATGATTACTCCTTCAAGCAGTACAACTGCCTTTTGGCTTCTTCCCTAACAATTTGCAGCAAGGGGGAGGATAAGCTATGGGCCCAAATAAAACAAGGACCCTGGCCAAGGCCGTATACTTCTCACTGGGGTGGGGAGCCCTAGCAAAGCTTATAGAAAGAATCGCTTTCTCTTGGCTAATTTCAACACCCGGCCCACCACCCCAGCCCTTTCGCAGAGCACACCCTCTGTGAATGCCAGGCTGCCTGGGGAACCATTACCATATACCATTGCATCCGTCATTGTGGGTTGCAAATTCCCCACTGTGGCCATCCTGGTGAACTCACAGTCCTGCCCATCCCCCTCCTGTCACCCCATCCCTACACCTCCAGCAATGTACCATGCATATTTCTGGCTCCAGGCTTGTGTTCCCTCCCCATACTCCATCTGGAATGTCCTCCTTCCCTCTGTCTAATTCCAATCCTTGATCTAATTCCAGGCTGCACTAAGTAAGCCCCTGCCACCCATGAAAGCTTCTTTGGGCACCACAACCTGCAGTCAGGTCCCTTTCCCTGAATCACAGTAATCAGTATGCTGAGAGTCATAGAATGGAGCTGTATACAAGAAGCTGTGGAAGCCCACAGGGCATCAGGGGGTGGGTGGGCTGGGGGCTAGAAGAGAGGAGAAACATCCCTGTCTGTACACCTGGTGCGGCCCTTCTTGGCTTGGCACCAAATCACGTGCTGCCCTAGGAACCTATATAGCATCACGGTTTGACCCTTAGCTCACCTTGCATTTCATACATGTTGATCACGGGTACCTCGGCGTTCCCCACCCCCCACCCACAATATCCCTCTCCCCCATCATCTATGCTTTATCTATGGCATGTGTCACTGGCTATCCTCCCCAGCTGCTTCCAATACTCTGAATCTAGTAGGTATTAAATATACAGGTAGAGGTGAACTTACACCCAGCACGGCACCTCAGTGAATTTCTGAGAAAACCTATAGAATAACTCTCTTGGATTGTTTTCCGTCACCATTAAAATGTCAGTCCGAGCTAGCAGCTCTCTGTGAACTGGTAGCTAGAAATGTGTGTGAGCCAATAGTGTGAGTGAGCAGTTACCAGGCATGACCAAGGAGCAGAGGCCAGAGGACACCAAAACACGCCTGCCACAGAATCCCTGACCTTAAAGTGCTCGGATTCACTGGACTGAGCGCTACAATGAGGGATGGATAAGAGAGGACATGAGAGAGGACAGAAAGGGGGTGAGAGAGAGAAATGTATATTGAGAAGCCACTCTATACCAGATTCTGCGACTACTGATTCACATACCGTGTTTCCCCCCAAAATAACACCTAACCGGAAAATAAGCCCTAACATGATTTTTCAGGATGACATCCCCTGAACATTAGCCCTAATACATCTTTTGGAGCAAATATTAATATAAGACCCGCTCTTATTTTCGGGGAAACACGGTAGATTATCTAAGGCAATTCCTTTAGCAACCCTGTAATGCTGATACTGCTAATACACCATTTCTGACATGACAAAAAGCAAGGTTAACTGACTTGCCCACAGCTGCATGCCTAATATGTACCGTGTTTCCCCGAAAATAAGACCTAGACGGACCATCAGTTCTAATGCGTCTTTTGGAGCACAAATTATTATATGACCCGGTATTATATTGTATTGTATTTATTATATTATACTATATTATACTATATTATATTACATGGACTGGTCTTATATTATAGTAAAATAAGACTGGGACTTATATTCATTTTTGCTCCAAAAGACACATTAGAGCTGATGGTACGGCTAGGTCTTATTTTGGGGTATATACGGTAGTAGGGGCAAGATTTGAACCCAGGTCAGTTGGATTCTAAGGGCTGAACTGGCATGTGCAATACTAAACACTGTCGTCACATAATGCTTCTGCTCTGATTTATTGGTAGGAATGAGGAAGCCGTGTCTGCTCCTCCAAGTCAAGGTGCAAGGGGAGAAGCAAATGCAGGAGCAGCCAAAGCAATTCCTAAATGTCACCATCACAGTACTTACATCTCACATCAGTTTATCCGGCCTTTGCAATTGCAAGCTAGTCCAACATGCTCAATATAAAAAGTAGGGGAATGCACCCCAGGAAGGGAAAGGGGCCTGCCCTGGGTTCAGAGGAACATCTTCAAACAAGCGCCAGACATTTCTGGGCACAGTCAAGAGAAACTAACAGCCCACAAGATCCCTCCAACTGGGCCACAGAACTGCCCAGGGGAACACAGAGAGCTCCTGGGTCCTAGTGCCAGCCATCCAGATCTCAGGTCCACTCTGTTCTGGCTCTCAGACTTTCTCTTCTCAGTTACCACCATCTAATGGTTGAGATGACTCTGTCTTCTCTCCTCTCACACAGGAAATGCAAGACTCCTGGCACACCCTGTGCACCCTCCTGAAACTGCCCAGCTCCTGCATCTTGCCCTAAAGCACTCTGGTCCTGCAGCTCTCTCTGCTTTGCAGCAAGTTTTGATTACAAAAACTCTAAGAAGCAAAATCATCTATCCTTGTTAAAAGATGCAGCCAAAATCAATATATGCAGTCTTTCTTATATAACAGTCATTTCATTTATGCTAATTAAATAATAGATCCACAATCCTTTGGTTATGTACTAAGGCAGAGTAATGAAAGTGACTCATGTGAATAAATTCACGCCCCCCCCCCCATTCTAAACCTTGGGATGGTCTATACATAATTTAATACAAACGTCTTCACACTCCAGGTCTGCTTAAACAGCAGGCAGGTCCCTTAATCTGCATGTTAACTCTTTAAGGCCAACTGGGTAGTAAAGTACAAATCGCAGATGGAATTGAGAGGGTAAAAATGTTGACTGCACACGGCCCACACTCAGTTTCCGCTGCATGTTGGTCTAAGTCAACGCTGCTTTGGGTACGTGAGTAAAGAAGCAAATATCTGGTGAGCTATAGATCCCCAGATCAAAGGCTTGGGATAACATCGGGAATCTGATGAAACCACATCCGCTTTAACCTCTCGACACTCTCAACTTTCTGCAACAGATACGGAACAATGCATATACCGAGAGAATACTGGTGTCCTGACATCTCCCTAGGGCTCATTTCAAAGTGGTCACCTTCCCTGCAAAATGTCATCGATGGCAACTGGCTGAGAACAAGCTATTTACAGTACGCAAAGCAGGGCACACTTCCCGCAGACACTTCAAGTGTCCTTCCTCATCACCTGTTTCTTTGGACAAACAAAGGAAGAATGAAGTTCTAATACAGGTTGAGAAGAAAGAAAATGTGTGGAGCAGCTCGCTGATCCCAGGCCCTGGGATACAAGGAATATGGGGTGATCCTTAACCCTGCTCAGTGCAGTCCTGCCTGCCTTACTCTGTGCCTGATCCTGGGCTCCTCGATGTCTCCTTTGTTCTGTCTTGAGTGCAGTGCGAAAAAGTGGAAAGGGTAGAGCCCCCAGAGTCAGGGACCAGGATTGACTCTGCCACTTAGAAGCTATGTGACTTTAGGCAATTATGTCACCTCTCTGAACAGTTCCTCATCTGTAAATTGGGGACATGCAGGGTTGTCACGAGGGTAAGAGGAGATGATCCAAGTAAAGGAGGTTAAAAGGCCTTTAACATGAGGTCTGAAAACTAAGTTCGCGAACTTGCCACCATGCGCTTACATTGGCAGCACTGTACAAACAGCTTGGGAAGGTTTCATAACCTTGGTATATCAGTGTCTCACAGCTGTGTTCGTGTCGATGTGTGGCAGTGTCTTGCTGAGTGGCGTTCATTATTATTGCATGTTTCTGTGTGTCACAGCGAGAATGTCTGAGCTTGAATTAGAGCAACGAACAAACATTCAATTTCTTGTTAAACTTGGCAAGAGTGGAAGCGAAATCAAGGAACATGTTAGTCCAAGTTTATGGGGATAATGCCATGAAGAAAAATGACAGTGTACAAATGGATTAAACATTTTTCTGAGGGGAGGGAACGTATCACTGATGAAGAGAGGTCAGGGTGGCCAGTAATGAGCAGAACTGATGAAAAGATTGCAAAAATTCACCAAATTGTGTGTCAAAATCGTCAACTGAGAGTCAGAAGCATAGCAGACAAAGTGAACATTGATAGAGAAACAGTGAGGAAAACCTTAACTGAAAATCTTGGCATGTGAAAGGCGTGTGCAAAAATGGTCCCAAAGGAGCTCACCGATGAACAAAAACAAAGGAGAGTTGAAGTTTGCCAAGAGCTTTTGGAGAGGCAAGATGATGTTTTGGGCCACGTTATCACTGGTGATGAAACATGGGTGTACCAACACGACCCTGAAACAAAGCGTCAAAGTGCACAGTGGAAGTCAGCCAATTCTCCACGACCAAAAAAGTTTCCTCAGTCCAAATCTAGAGTCAAAATGATGTTGCTAAATATTTTGGGTAGCGGAGGGATTATCATGATGAATTTGTACCAACTGGACAAAGAGTTAACGAAGTTGACTATTTGGAAGTGCTGAAAAGGCTGCATGAAAAAGTTAGATGAAAACAACCTGAACTTTTCACCAACAATTCATGGCTTTTACATCAAGACGATGTACCAGCTCACATGGCACTGTCTGTGAGGGAGGTTTTAGCCAGAAAACAAGAAACTGTATTAGAACACTCTCCCTACTCAGCTGATCTGGCCCCCAATGACTTTTTTCTTTGTCCGAAGATAAAGGAAATATTGAAAGGAAGACATTTTGATGACATTCAGGACATCAAGGGTAATACGACAGCAGCTCTGATGGCCATTCTAAGAACAGAGTTCCAAAATTGCTTTGAAGGGTGGACTAGGCGCTGGCATTGGTGCATCGCTTCCCAAGGAGAGTACTTCGAAGGTGACCATAGTGACATGCAGCAATGAGGTATGTAGCACTTTTTCTAGGATGAGTTCTCGAACTTAATTCTCAGACCTAGTAAATGGCAGTTGTTACTACTAATACTGAACGTCAGGACCCTTCAGTACAGAGAAGAGGTAAAATACCTCTTCTCTATTCCTAACGATGTTTAGCACAGTTACTTCATGAATAATAGTAGCCTTTGATGAGTCCTTGGTATGTGCCAGGAACTGTGCTAGATGCTATGCATGCCTTGTTGGAGCATATGAGGGTGGGTAGGAACAAGTGGGGAGATGATGCTATAATTGAAGAAATAATCTGGTTCCTGAACTTCTGCCAACCTCAGCAAAAGCATTATTAATCTTGGACATGCTGATGTCAGGGTCCCTAAACAATTCACAGTTAATCTAGATGAAGGCAATTTACAGTGTACTTCACCGAACACATTTGCCCTCCTTCAACAATTCCTTGCGTTCGTCCTAAGCTGGATAGGCAGAAAGGCGCTGCTGTGTGGTTTGCATGTCTGCATACATGTGTGTGCGCAAGGGAAAGGCAAGGAGAAAGCCCATTGCAAGTGTTTGAAAAGTGATTTCTTTACATTAACCATCCCCCTTCCTTTGAGTTCCTCTGTTGATTCTTGGGAAGAAGGACCAGGCAACTGATGCAAGCCTACCTTGGTGCTACCCTTACTTTGCAAGGTTGGAGCACCTGAGAGAAATGAGATTCCAGAACCCCCAATGTGACTGGAGTAGGGCACTGGGGGTGTGGGTAAAACAAAGGAAGATATTAACAAACAATTCATTGCAGATTAGAAGACTGAGAGCTACAAGGCTTGCCTTTGTCCACACCACCCCACCTCATCCCAGATTCCACAACTCACTGTCAAGGACTCCAGTTTTCCTGCTGTAAACTAACATACCATAAGGACTTTATCAACAAGTCACTCAGTTAACAGCAGAGCTGGATTAGAACCGATGTCTAAACTGTGTTACCCCAGGCCTGCTAACACTCCACCATAAGTGGTGCCTAGAAAGTTACAAGTAACAGAAAACCTGGAACAACGGGCAAGGACAGGTTAAAATGAAAGCTAAACTTTCTTCCAGCTCCTAAGAACAAGTGTCTAGACATATATTACATTATTGCAGGCACTGGATCAAAAGCCTGAACATGAAGATTTATCGTCTCTGGCTCCAATTTCAGCAGAATCACCATGTTAAGTGTGCCTAAAAGAACCTGGGGGGTGGAGTCAATTTAAGTCAACTAAAAGGGCCCTTGCCAATGCTTTTTATGGCCCTTGAGATTTAATATTCTCTATGGTGCTGCCGAGTCCTCCCTCACTTGCTATTCAGTTCTTATTAACAATTACTTACAAATTTGACAAAGGTCACAGACTCAATGTTTTATTCTCATTACCAAACTCAGGCATCAATGTTTTATTCTCATTACCAAACTCAGGCATCATCTTCTAATTGAATAGTAGTGCTCCCCAGACCTTCACTCCTGGAACTGCTTTGGAAATGTTCAAGATCAAAGGCTTTGAAAGGGCTATTGAGGCAGATGCAGGTTGGTCAGGAGGCACGTTGCCATCCACACTGTTAAAGCCAGTGGCAAGTTAGACTCCCAAAAAGCAAATCGATAGTACACTTCTTTGTGACGTCTGCCCCATTGAACTTGAGAGTTGGAGCTGGGGCTGGGGCCCTCCACTGTCCAGCAGTGTCTGTCATGAAGCAGCCCCATCACCAATGGCCACCATGGTGGAACAAAAATGTCCTATTTATCAAATCCAGAGGATATTTTTCAATTCTTAACTTCAGAAGACCTGTAGCTAGCATTTGACATTGAGAACCACACTTCGCTCTTTGATATTCCCCATTCTTGGCTTTCCTGACCCCGCATTATCCTGGTTATCTTTCCAGCTTCTTCTCCTGTCTCCTTTACTGCCCTATTTTCTACTTCCTGACTCGTAATTGTAGGTGATACCCAAGGTTCTATCAACACCTCTCTTAGTTCTTCTTCCTTCCTTTTTCTTTAGATCAGTGCTGTCCAATAGAACTTTCTGAGATGATGGAAATGTTCTATGCCTCTACTGTCCAATATGGTAGCCACAAGTTATATGAGGCCATTCAGCAATTAAAGTGTAGCTAGTATGACTGAAGAACTGAATTTTAAATTTAATTTAATTATAATAAATTTAAATTAACAAGCCACATGTGGGTAGTGCCTATCTTATTGGATCGTGTAGACCCTTGGATGTGGCAGTCTCATCCCATAGCATAGCTTTAGGTAGCATCTTCATGTTCATGACTCCTCAATGTCATTGACTTGATAACCAACCATATGTGGAAGATCCAATTTCATAAATGCTACCTGTGATAAAGTATCTACTTACAGACCCAACACATAAAATAAATACTTATTAAATGCGAGCATGAACAAAGGGCAGTAAATTAATTTTAATTTCATCATTTCTTATGAGAAGTAGATTTTTGGACTGAGACCAAGACTATCCAAAGAACACATTAATTGGCTGATTGTTGAAAAGTGGAACCTATGCTCTTCTCCAAATTTATTCCATTCCTTCACCACTTTTATGACCCGAAGAGCTCAGATTCTGTCCTCTGGGGAGGCAGCATAGTGTTGGGGTTAAGATCTTGGGAGCTGCAGTCAGAATGTCTAGGAATGAATCCTGGCTCCATCACTTACGAGATGTAAATGTGGAGAAGTTACTTAACGTCACAGTGCCTCAGTTTCCTTATTGTAAAGTAGGGATAAAGGGAGTACTGACTTCACAGGGCTATTGTGAGGCTTAAGTGAGATAACACATACAAGGCAACAAGTGCAATGTCTGGCATGTAATAATAGTTACTATTGACCTGGATCACAAGGTTCCTGAGTTCACTAAATCCTACTGAAACAGTTCACCCATGAGGACTCTGGATCTCAGGTCCAAATGAGAATGTCTGAAGGAGGTCCTCAAATTCTAGACAGAACTGCCTAGGAGGCATAGTCTTATACATTCATTTCTGGAGTATGCCCTGGCTCTCCAAGCCTTGCAGGGACTGCTGACAAGGTAATATAATTGTTTTAATAGCCAACTACAAAATTCTGGAAGATGTTCGGGATTTATAAAGGGAGAGTTCCCAAAATGGCCGAGTTTTTCATCATATCCTACTTTAACACGAGACAATGTAACCCCTGCTGAGTTCATAACAAGCTTGGGGAAAATATGTGTATGTAATATATAATATAAAAATGTATTGCATATGTATTTCATCTAATAGATATATAGATAAACCTATTTTTCCCCAAGCTTGCTATGAGCTAAGCAGTGTTCATTGTAACATCTATTTATATTTATATTATCTATTTATCTTATAAATATACAGCCAATTATACACACCATATAATATACACGCACACGCACACACATGTCCTACATATATGGAGGGGTTTCCCCCATTTGAGTAGGTCCTTAATACCTACAGCTCTAGCTGAGAAACCACGTGTATCCTTGCTGTGCTGGGTATAGACACGTAGCTCACTTCACACATATTTGCATTCCTTCCTTGTCATATCCACTACATTTGCTTGTGCACAAAGCGTGGCTGTTGTATCTGCAAAACACCGTGTGTCTTGTGCAGCAAGCAAGATAATTGGATGCTAAGACCTTAAAGTCAACATTTGTTTAGGGATTGAATATTCTGGTAGCAGTTAATTAGCATCCTCATTCATAGTATTATCCTCCATCCTAAATCATGAACCTTAACATGAGGGTCCTCTTCTGGCTGATACAAAAGAGTAGGCATTCTTTCCTTCGTGCACCACCTTCTCCCACCTTAAATTCACCAGCTGTAAAACAAGGTCTTCCATCCTCTTTCCACATGGTAAGCTGCAATTCTGCGCTTACCCATCCACTCGTAAGAATACACCTTCAGCAATGGGAGAGCACTGTCACCCTTGGATTTACTTATTGGGCAGAGAGAAAACAGAGCTGGGGAAGCAGCTGAATCAGGGCAGCGTGAGTGCAGTAAGTACTCACTGTCAGCTGGTTGCTTTTCAGAAAGAAGCAACTGGTTATCAGCCAGATACCTTGCTTTCCACCTCTTGCCTGAGGCACAGTCGGAAGACATTGTCAAAACTAGGGATCCCGTCATTGCAAACCACACTCTCCCCCACCCCCACACGCCCCAACTTCCCCACCCCTGCTGCATTCGTAGTATTTGCTGTGTTTCTAGCTTGTACCCAGATGAGAAGTCCCTTTCTTTGTCCAGGGAGCCTCGGATCCAGGGCCCCATGAGAACAGTCCAGGGGCACAGGAACAAACTATGACCTGACCCTGGCCCAATGGAATCTTGGCAGCTTTTCCAGATGAAAGCATGTGTCATGAACCCTCTGATACTCTACCCAAATGAAGTCAAATTCTATTGTTCAGCTCAAAATAAAATGTGAGTATAGGGCAAACTGCTAACCCCTGCTGATTGTCAACACCCAATTTTTAAAAAAATTTTTTTTTACAAATTTAATTAAATTTTTTTTTATTGGGGAAGGGGAACAGGACTTTTATTGGGGAACGGTGCATACTTCCTTTTTTCCAAGTCAAGTTGTTATCCTTTCAATCTCAGTTGTGGAGGGCGCAGCTCAGCTCCAGGTCCAGTTGCCCTTGTTAGTTGCAGGGGGCAGAGCCCACCATCCCTTGCGGGATTCGAGGAATCGAACCGGCAACCTTGTGGTTGAGAGCCCACTGGCCCATGTGGGAATTGAAGCGGCAGCCTTCGGAGTTAGGAGCATGGAGGTCCAACCGCTTGAGCCACGGGGCCGGCCCAACAGCCAACTTTTTAACAAATAGTGGAACAGTTATTAGGTGTGCACCCTTAGGCATGCACCTTAACCTCTAGTGCTAGGCTTGGCAGACTATGGCCCAAAGGTCAAAGCCAGGGCACTGGCCTCTGCTTTCGGATAGCCACAAGTTAAGAACGATTATTACATTTTTAAATGGTTGAAAAAAATCAAAACAAGAATATTTTCAGATAACATGAAAATTATATGAAATACAAATTTTAGGATTCATAAGCAAAGTTTTACTGGAACACAGCCATGCCCATATGTTTCTGTATTGTCTGTGGTTACTTTCTACCTACAGAAGTAAAGCTGAATAGTTCCAGCAGAGACTGCAAAGGCTAAAATATCTAGTATCGAGCCCTTTCTAGAAAGAGTGTGCCAACCACTTTCCTACTGTAACAACAGCCTCTTTTATAAAATGCTGTTGTTAACTGTACCTTTATGTTAAGACTTAAAGGGATCAAATTAGATGATGCATATAAATGTACCTTTTTGGGAATTTGAAAGGTAACACAGAGGCACGAAAGAAATCTGGGGTCCTCTGAGAGATGGCTGTTACTTTTCTTCCCAGTCAGTTACTTCATGATCTATTCAACACAATAAATATATACTAAACCTCCGAATGGCAAAATGATTGGTTAAGAACTCAATGTGGATATCAGCTCTACGGTTTGCTTAATATGTAAATTAGACAAGTCCTGTGGCCTCATGGAGCCTCTTTTCTTGTCTGTAAAATGGGGTAATAATATTTCACCCCAGTTAGTGTTCACAGAAGTCCAGTGAGAGAAGTAATTAGCTATGTCAAAGTGCTTTTTTAAATGCAAAACTATGCCAGTGGGGTTATTATTACATTATGGTCTCTCTCCTTATTGACTTGATCAACATCTTCAAATGGAGCAGATCTATTAAGCATGGCTTCCTTTAGAAGAAACTAATTACACATGTTGCCTTTCTCCAGGTTAGATTCTGTGATCCTGTCTTCTATGAATCACTCCACCAGCTTATTTGACAAGGAAAGCTAGACTCCTTCATCTCACTGCTACCATACCAGGCACCTTGCCCCAATGCCCATTTGTCACATAGCAGAATGCACCTAAGAAATGTTTCAAAACAAATCAAGCCATACAATTTGAATTAGAGATGGCCTGGAGATTTCAGAAAAAACATAGCTACATAAAAATGGACAAGTGCTATGCTGTTGTGGTTAAGAGAGCTGGCTCAGCATTCAGATGGGTTTGGGTTTGAGTCCCCACAATGCCCATCACAGCTGTGAGGCATGGAACAAATCATACTCCTCATCTCTTTGAGCCTACTAAAAATCCTTCGAGGTCTCCCCATTGCCCCAGAGATGGCGTCACCATCCATTCCACAACTGTCAAGGCTCTGTAGGATCTGGCTCAGACAGAACTCTTACCCTCTCTCTATTCTCAAGCCTTACTGGACTTGTTTCAGATTCTTGAGTGTTCCATGCTCTTTCACACCAAAGGAATTCTGCATGTGCTATTTCTCACACTGGAAATGAAAACCCCCACTCCCACTCAACGCATGTCCACTTCACTTAGTGAAGAGCCATTCATATTTCAGGCCTCAGTGTGGTTGTCATTTCTCCTAGAAAGTTCTTCCTAACCGCACCCTCACATCCTCATGGACCAAACCAGTTCCTCCTCATGATACCCACTGCACCCTGTACCTCTGTGTATTAGCATTTACACCAATACTGACATTTTCAAAAGTGGGAATTGGATATTACTTGTTAAATGTCTGTCTTGCCCAGGAGATCAAGGGCTGGATCTGTTTATCATTTTATCTCTAGAACCGAAATTTGTGCCTGCTATGTACTAGATGATCAGTAACTACGCATTGGAAAAATGAATGAATGACTGCCTCTGGGATGTGCTCTTCCATACAGGACACCAACTTGATCATCTTACAGAGCTAAAGGATCCAGAAGGCTAACATCTGCACAGTGGTCAGTTCACTGATGACAAGATGACTTGAAGAGCAGGATAAACCCCTTCACAGTAGCAGTTCCACCCTTCCTGCTGACATAATTACACTGCAAACCTATTTCCCTTTGCTGCTGCTAGTCAGAATGCTATTAGAAGCCAAATAATGCAGCCCATATTTAGGGTGCTTCAACATCTTTGTGACGTTACACATGATTTATAATATCTACAGAGGCATAGCTGAGCTGGCTGGTGTTTCCATACACTGCAGCAAAACAAGGTGTCTGTTTTCCCCAGCAGGTGTGTGAATCCTATAAATCCAATTAATGCTAATGACAGCACGTGCCTGCAAAGAGAGCAAAGTGAATGAGGGAGCCTATTCCTGTTATAATCTTCTCACAACCTCCCATTGCCTCAGTGAGGAGGAGACAGTTCCTTTTTCTTCTTCTTGAAATGAGGAGATCAATAATCTCACTCATATTTTCCATGTCTTTTACCCAAGGTAGACAGAAACTCCATGTAAGCCCATTTGGAGCCAAGTACACCGAAGTATATTCTCTGGCATTCAACTACTTGCACTTTAATGTGTGTACAAATTCCATGGGGAATCTCATTGAAACGCGAATTATCACTCAGGAGGTCTGGGATGGGGCCTGAGAGCCTACATTTCATGCTGCTGGTCCGTGGACCACACTTTGAGAAGGGAGACCCCGTGGGATACTTCAGTCTTTCTCTGGTCTCATTGGTGGTAACTGATGTAATCAATGGTCATACTGAGGCCCTGCGAATTCCTTCTGAACCATCCACAAAACAGCAGGTATTTAAGACATCAATTGGAAATTCTAGGGCCACAGTCAAGAATTGTCCAACAAAGCAACTCTCTGGGAAGCTAGAAGTGTTTCAAGCTTGGTGTATGATGGCTAGAAGCAGAGGCTCCACAGCTAGTCAGTGCCTGGGCCATGTCTGTCTTGACATGGGCATCCTGACCCAGGCACTGACTAGCTGTGGGACCTTGGCCAGGGCATTGAACCGTTCTGAGCATCAGTCTTCTCATCTGTGAAAAGGGATAACAATTGCAGAGGGGAGTTTGGAGGATTACAGACTAGAGATCTAGCGCAGAGCCTGGCAGTGATTATATAAGAACAGCTACATAAGGATCATCTTGGTCCTGTAAAACCCGGCTGCATTTAAGACCAACGCTAGCTGGCCAACTAAGCTTCCCCATTGGCAGCTTCCTCTGCGGGAACGATTACCTGCTCAGAGAAGGGGCCTCTGCAGGGACTGTAAAGCTACAGAGGTTTAGGACTTGGGCCTGAGCCCTCTGAGATCTCTACTGCCATCAGACCCACCAGGGATAGCATCATGAAAACCTGGCGTCATCTCAGACTCCCTTCTTCACCCCCATCACCACTCTTTCAGGCCTGGCTGTTTAGGTACCTATCATTTTATCATCGGACACCATCACAGACTTAAAAAAGAAAAAAGCCATCAACAAAACAGAGAATCAATCAACCGAATGGAAGAAGATATTTGCAAACAGTACCTCCGATAAGGGGCGAATATCCAAAATATATAAGGAACTCATACAACTCAACAACAAAAAGACAAACAATCCAATAAAAAAATGGGCAGAAGACATGAACAGAAAATTTTCCCCAGAAGACATACAAATGACCAAGATACATGACAAAACGCTCAACTTCAGTAGCTATTAGGGAAATGCAAATCAAAACCACAATGAGATATCACCTCACCCCAGTCAGAATGGCTATCATCAACAAGACAAATAGTAACAAGTGTTGGAGAGTCTGTGGAGAAAACGGAACCCTCATACACTGTTGGTGGGAATGCAGACTGGTGCAGCCATTATGGAAGGCAGTGTGGAGATTCCTCAAAAAATTAAGAATAGAATTACCACATGACCCAACAATCCCTCTCCTGGGTAGATACCCCAAAAATCTGAAAACATTTATCTGTAAAGATAGATGTATTCTGATGTTCACTGCAGCTTTATTTACCATGGCCAAGACATGGAAACAACCAAAGTGACCGTCTTTAGATGAATCGATAAAGATGTGGTGTATACAAGTATACACAATGGAAGACTACTGTACCATAAGAAAAGATGAAATACTGCCATCTGCAACAATATGGAGAGATCTTGAGATTATTATGCTAAGTGAAATAAGTTAAGACAGAAAAAGTCGAGAACCGTATGACTTTACTCATATGTGGGATATAAAACTGAAAGCAACAAAGGAACAAGACAAACAAATAAAGAAACAAAAACTCATATATACAGACAACAATTTAGTGGTTACCAGAGGGTAAGAGGAGAGGGGGGATAGTAGAAGAGGGTAAAAGGATCAAATATATAGTGATGGAAGAAGAACTGATTCTGGTTGGTGAGCACACAATGTGATATACAGATGATGCAATACAGAATTGTACACCTGAAACTTATGTAATTTTACTAACCATTGTCACCCCAATAAATTTAATTAAAACAAAGCAAAATACCAGAAACATTCTTCTCTCTATGGAATTTGGAAAGCTTTGTAGATTTAGGCATGTGTTTATCTGATGTATAAGCTCCAGAATCAAACGGTCCAAATATCATGTCTGACATTTTGTAGATAGGCCATTGTTGTATTTCTTTAGCTTCTATGCTGCCCAAAGTCAGGACAGTGGTTAGCCTTAAGGGTTAGTGACCAGAGTGGCTCTTCTTGGGGTGCTGGTAATGTACTGATTCTTCATCTGAGTGCTCATTATTTGGGCATGCTCAGTTTCTAAACATTAATCATTATTTATACGTGTACTCTTCTGTATATATGTTATACTTTACAACAAATTTAAAAATATGCCACTCATATTAACTCATCTACAGAGACAATGACATGATGTGAATAAATGTTTTATGTTCAAAAAGAAAGAGTAAGTAGCATAGTAAACAACAAAATATCTCATAAGTGGCCAGTTTCTGTGCCAACAGCCAGCCTAAAACGTGGCATCCCATTAATGCTCATGATCTGCATACTTTCTTTTATTTGGGTCTATGTGTGGTAAGATAAAGCACTCATGGAACCCTGGAACTTCTGTGGGAAGTGTAGGAAAGGCTAAGCAGTTTGGGGTCCCACCCGGCATAGTTCTGACTTGTTTGGTTTGGTTGTGTTCCAGGTGGTATCTAATTGTGTCATACAGTGGAAGTCAACACCCAGCATCTGCTGCCAGTTTCAATTAGCATTGAACACGACTCAGCTGACTTTCTGATCTAATAACACCGTCAACAAGAAGTTGGAACTTTTCAGGGACAGTAATTTATAGTCATTTTTTTCCTTTCATTCATTTACAGGTTCAAATTACACCCCAGCTAATCAGGGAAACACCCAAATACTTTCCCCAAATGTATTCAAAAAATACAGAATTGTAATTATAGTATAATTATAGTATTATCCCACGACTGTCATGGAAAATCAATGAGCTAAAGTGTACAAAATGCCTTGATCTATCACATACATACCAATGGTACATCCTCGACCCATGACTACTTCTCAAGTAGTCATAAATGGATCCTATTTCATGGAAGTCACTGAGGTAAGGATTGTTTCCTTGAAGATACATTTGTGTGGACATACAGAGGAGTTGCATACAATTTCTATTTGGTTACACGTTACAAAGGGTTTATAGAAGACCTAACAGCAGCAAGGTGGGGCAGTTAAGCCTGTGGACTTTGGTGCAGGAAAGATCTAGGTTCAAGTTCTCGTTCCGCCATTTATTAGTGTGACCTTGCACAAGTTAGGTAACCTCTGTCTCAGTTCTGTTATAAATGGATTGGGTTGTTATGAGGATTAAAAGAGATGTTTGTAAAGTATACTTAGCCCAGTGCCTGGCACAGAGTAAACACTCAGTAAGGAATTATAATTATAGTATAATTATAGTATTATCCCATGAGTGTCACGGAAAATCAATGAGCTAAAGTGTACCAAATGCCTGACGTGCTTCATCCATGCTAACTAGTATTATCTTGAGAGCACTGTTTCAGCTATTGGCATTGGCGTGGGAACAGTTGGCCCATAGGCAAGCTGGGTATTTTCCTGATTAGCTGGGGTGTAATCTAAACGTGTAAATGAATGAAAGGAAAAAGTGACTATAAATTACTGTCCCTGAAAAGGCCTTGCAAAGCCCCCTGGGATTGGGGCCAGCTAACCTTGTATCTGGCCTCCCATGATGCCCACCTGCAATCAATCACCCAGTTCCAGGAAGAACCAACAGAGAAAGTTGAGCATCATTTTACCAAAGTGTAACCCCTGAATCCTTATCCTGGATTTCTCTCACTGTATATTCATTCATGCAGATATTTACTTCCATGCCTCCTTAAAAACATACTTTCCCCAAATGTATTAAAAAAAACAACAGTCTTTGAAAATGTATTATTCAGTGAAGTAAAAACGTTATGTGGTCAAATAAGGTGGAAAATCTGCATACTGTACCCCTCTCGAGATCTGTAACATATATTGGCCTATTAAGTCATATATTCACTGCCCACTGTTTGTCACTATTCTAGGCATTGGGGGGAATATAGCAGGGAATAAAATTTCCCCACAGGTCAGTTTAATCCAGTATTTCCCAAATGCATTCTTTCTGTAGAGACCCTTCATGTGGCACCCCTTAATTCCCCCGACTCACTACAACTGAAATGAAAATTTAGACATTTCCAAAGCAGGCATTCAGTTCCACACTTCCGTGGATCTGCTCATGCCACTTTGCCCCCTGCATGGAACGCCTTTTCTCCCCTCAACCCCTTCCTGCCTCACTAACCCCATTCTTCCATCTGGATTCTGCTCAAGCTCCAGTTTCTCTGAGAATATCTTTTAGTTCATGCCACCAGGCTGTGATAGCTGCCCCTCCTCTGTGCTCTCATCGTGTCCTCTGCACACCCCATATCAAGCCACATTTTGTAATGATGGTTTTGTCTGTCCTCCACTGGACTCTGCATTCCGTGAAGGAATGGACCGTGGCCCATCGATCTCTGTAATTCCCAGAACTTAACATGGTGCTTGGCTCGCAGTAGTGACTGCAAATACAAGCGTACCTCGTTTTATTGCGCTTTGCGTGATTGCGCTTCACAGATGTCGCATTTTTACAAACTTAAGGCAAGACCCTCCACCAGCAAAAACATTTTGACTCGCTTTATTACGATGGTCTGGAACTGAGCCCGCAATATCTCCAGGTATGCTTGTGTTAAATACCTGTTAGAGCCCACAGTCTAGTGCTTTTCTGCAAATTATTTTTGAAAAGGCACCTGCTTTTAGCAGGCTCAGCCCGGGAATGCATGATTTTGCAAATGCAAGGTACATACGTGTATATTGGGGAGCAGCCCTTTCCTCTAGGTGCAAGGCTTGGGAGTCAGGATAGGGGTTAAACTTCAGCCCCAACTGACCCTTTTGGGACCTTTTAGCCTGCAACCCTGGAATGAATGAAATGAGGTTCTGGGCAGGGGATGAGGATTTAGGAAGGAACATTACACAGATTAACCCTTTCAGAGCTGAAACACTGTAAGTCTAAAATAAGTAAACAAAAGTGACATTTCTATGGAAGCCTGCGTTTTTAGCATGTTTCCTTCCTCTTGCTTAAATTACTAGTATATAAGTTGTACTCAGCTGATGGCTGCCCATTAACCAAATCGGACATCTGCTGCTCATTTGTCTCTAAGGAAGCGGAGCTCATTCTGCAGGATTCCCACTGTAATGAAACAAGTTAAAATTGGCTTTGTTGCTAGATGTATTTCATTTATATAATTTGGAAATTATAAATAGCATTTAGGACTGCCAGATAAAATACAGGATGCCCACTTAAATTTGAGTTTCAGATAACAATGAATTGGTTTAATATAAGTATATCCCATCCACTATTTGGGACATATTTATATTTAAAAATTTTGTTGTTTCTCTGAAATTTAAATTTCATTAGGTATCCCCTATTTTTGTTTGCTAACTCTGGCCATGTGATGTCTTTGTGTATTAACAGCTAAAATTGGATAGTCAGATTTTCCTGGTTCCAAAAAAAGGTACAGGACTTTGGCGGCAGTAATTAGTAGAAAGTGAAGAGTGCCTTCATTTTTGTTGTTGATTGGTTAGGTTTTGCTCCCTCTGCTTTCAGAGAAAACATAAATTTATTATTATTTTTAAATGATGTTTTTAGACTATTACAATGAGGAGAAAAAAAACACCCTATCTCTCAGGGCTTTAGCAAAAACTAAATGTGATAACACATTTTAAGCACAAAAACAGAATAAAAGTTCCAGAAATTGGAGCTGTTAATATTTTCATTATTTCTATTGTTGGTATTATTTCTGAATCTGGAGCAATCTACTGAGTTTCCCTTCCTCCTGTACATAACAGGAGGAACTACAACACAGGAGTAATTGTTCAGAGAAAGGGAGGAAAAGGGGAATTCCACATCTCACATTTCTCCCTCAAGGGACGTATTTGTGCTGTCAAATTACGGCACCCACAAAAATAGCAAATGCTTTATGCAAACAGAATTTCGATGCTGTTTATTTTCAATTATTATTTATTTTGTGTGTCAATCTTTCAACTCGGGGCTGTTTTCAACCACGCTTAACACTGGCATTGGGCAAACACTGCTCGTTTTGTTAGAGAGATGCAATGATGGAGAGATGGGTAGCCTGTTCCGATAGCCAGATCATAAATTAGAAACTCCAATGCTACCACAAATTGATCCACTATGGTTTTGGCCAAGCCACATTTCCTTTTGCCTCTGTGACCTATTTAACAGGTCATCAGCTTTGAAAGCTTTTCAATCCACAAGGTACTCCAACTACAAACACATCCTGCATTGAGCTGGTGCGCCTCTCATATCATTAGTTCCTAATGGGAATCTGGACAAAGTATTATTCACCAAGTCTTGCTGTTAGAGCCAGTTATGAACATATATATAGTGGGTTCAAATCATAGCAGCGTAAAAGATTATTTCTGTACCACTGGCTGAGCTAACTGCTGTGTCATATTAAGTTCAAGTTGATGGCTGTTCTATAATTAGTACCACAAAAAATGGCCTTACTGAAAATTGATAGAGGTGATCAGTTGAGACTCAGTACAAGCAAATGACAGTTGCCACATAAAATTAAAAGAGGGATTGGGATTCCAGAAGGCAAGTTAATTAAGACAGAACCATGAAATTAGTCCACCCATATGGCCTGTGGACGTTCTGTGCTCCTCACAGAATGTGGTGTACCCGGGAATCAGTCCTTATGCACGGTGTCGCTCCTTCTGGTGGGGTCATGTGAGGGCCTTCCAGAGAAATCCTGATCTCCTCGGGCCCCTAGGCAGACTTAACAATTAGTGAAGTTTATGGGCTTCCCAAATTTTGGTGGGGGGAGGGGGGAATGCAAACATGTCACTGTTTCCACCTGAACATTTAATGAAAAATTAAACACCAATAGCAACGGCCCATTGCCTAAGACCTCTGAAATATTGAACAATCAAGTGATGAACATTATCCACTTTTTGTAAAGCCATGCTACAGTATATTGTTAGGTGGCTAAGGCATTACAACCCAAGTCAAATTTGGACTGTCCATATTCCATAGCAGTTAACGTTTATAATCTTAACTTCTTAGCTGTCAATACTTTTGCTATGGTACAAAAGTTAATTTAGGTTTAAACAATTTAATAGAAAATATATTTCATGGAGGGGTGATTTCACAGCTTGAGAATAAAGAGCATTCAGCATTCATCTTGCGTTTATAGAGCACACTTAAGGTACTGTATGCCAGCAATGGGACACACACTCGCCCTAATTTTGTTTAGCTTCTTTCCAGCTATTCAATTGATTTTGTTGAAGCCACCCCAGAATGGGTTTTACCTTCACAAGTGTGCATGAGTAAATTCCAATAATCTAAGCCTGGGCTTACTCTTCCACACACTTGACACAAGCTCCCATGTACCACACATTCCAGTGACGCCAGTACTACTGTCCCCTGTCTTTTCATTTTCCCATTGTTTTTGGCTCTAGGTCCTGCCTCAGGGTCCAGACTTTAAGGAGATGATGATATATTAAAAAAGAGTAGGTCATGCTGTCCCTCCCATTCCTCACAGGAACTGGAAAAGTAGGACCTCAATTAATTCTTGTCAAATAAAAAAGTGAAAGAATGAATACTGGATTTCAACTCATCCTACAAACATACCTCAAATGCTTCTTCTGCAGTAATGGAAAGACGATTATGATGATATCAAAACTTACACAGCATTTACTCTGCGCTGCAAGCTAGTCTAAGTGTTTGTACATATTAACTCATTTATTTCTCACTTCAATCATATAAAGTAGGCACTGTATTTTCCCAGTTGATACATGAAGAAAGAGGTATAGAGAAGTTTAGTACTTTGCCGAAAGTCACTCAGTTGGTAAGAAGCAAAATTAGGATTGAAACCCAGATACTTTGGTGCCAAAGTCTATGCTGTTATCTACCATGCCAAATTGTTATGTCTTCCTAGACCTCTCTTAGCATGTCCACAGATTTTGGCTTTACTTCCCACTGTTGGCACGTACTAGAAATGACTAGAGTACAAGGCATGCTATGTAAGTGTCCACTTCCCACACTGAATGCTGAGACACTTTGAAGGCAAGGCCCATGTCTTTTTTCTTTCTTTCATTTTTACGGATGAGATCACTTGAGTGGACAACTTTTTTTTTCTTTTTAAAAAGATTTTTATTAAAATATAGCTAAAACATAATATTGTATTAGCTTCAGGTGTACACCGTAGTTATTCAACATTTAAATACACAAAGAAGTGATCACCATGAGAAATCCAGCATCCATCTGACACCGTACCACACCATCACAATAGTATTGACTATATTCCCTATGCTGTACATTACATCCCCATGACTTCTTTGTTTTATACCTGGAAATTTGAACTACGTATTCCCCTTCACTTTTCCCTCCTTCTAAAAATTTTCAATTACAATTGACATTCAATATTATTTTATATTAATTTCAGGTATATAGCATAGTGGTAAGATGTTGATATAATTCACAAAGTGGTCTCCCTGACTAGTACCCACCTGGCACCACACATAGTTATTACCATATTATTGACTACATTCCCTATGCTGTACTTTACATCCCATGACTAGTTTCTATCTACCAATTTGAACTTCTTAATCCCTTTGCCATTTTCACCCTGTCTCCCAACCCCCTCTCATCTATCACCCCAAAGACTCGTGTCTTATTTGTCTACGTATCCTCCAGGGCCTAGCACATTCTCGACAGCCATCATATGTGCAAAATATTTTTAAGTGAACTGAATTGAGATAGTAAGCTGAATCATATGACATTGACATTGTTATAAGCAAAAAAAGTTGATTGTCAATTTTATTAATTCAGTATACTAGAATATGGACAACACCTACCACCTCTAACCCATATTCGTCATGCTCTTTAAATGCTTTATTAATTTGTATCACATTGATACTTATAGGAAGGGAATAATATCATAAGACAGTCTACTCATCTACCACTGACAAGCCCAGAACATGGAAAATATGCCAGTCCTTGATTTCTTCATGCAAATATTTTATTCTTCATTTTCTTCTATGGCAGGCACATAATAATGCCTTAGGGTGTCTACAACACCATTTTTAAAGATCTCCAAACCAACAATGGGCAGTGCAATTAGACATTTTATCAAGGTGACATCCAGCTCAACTTTTCAAAGCAGGTCTCCACTACATCCCTCTCTCCTTCTCTCATTCATTCATTTATTCAGCAAATAGTTCTCAAGCATTTCTCCCAGACTGGGTATTGAGGATACAAAGAAAACATACACAGCTCCCACTGGTAGCTTTCCGTGCTAAGTGAAATGATAGATCACTCCACAAGATGGCACTCCTAATTCTTTGTATTCCTTTTCCATCACGATGAAAGGCCCTGATTTTTCCACTGTCTCAGAACACACAGAACCATGACTTGTTTCGCCATTGATGTAGTTGACTACTCATATGAACAAATTTCATATGAGATACCTGAAATTGATGGTTTTCTCAGAGACTTTCACATGTAAGTTTGGGAGAAGGTGTATGTTGTAACATGCACGGTATGTTGTGAAGACATGGGTACCTTCTCTTATTACTGATCCCTCCCCAACCCTGGAGAAACATTCAGGATTAAGGAAAAAAAGGCCAGAAGGCTGCATATAACACTGCAGGCAAGCAGCGCTCCAGTGGCATGTTCGCCCAAGTCAGGGGAGCTTAGTGGGCCTCGGTACTCACTAAAGTTTCTCAGGGGAGTAGATGCTCCAATTGCATCTTGGGAATTCCTCAAACTCAGCTGCCCCATCCCCATTACTCCTACTCAGACTGGTTCCACAGGCCTATGCCCACCCTTATCTGGACCCTCTCTACCAAAGCATAGGATTGGTTTGAGTTTGGCAAAATCCGACCAGTGATTTTACTACAAGGAAATAAAATAACACTGAAAAGAATAAAAAAATGACAGTAACATTCATTGAGTGCTGTGCACCGCACAGTTTGCTAAGCACTTTGCTTAGCATATATGTCTCATTTAATACAAGAACCCTATGTGATATTTTATGTACACACACTTATGTAACACACAATAAGCACTTTACAATATTAATGCATTTTAATTAATCATCATAACATTCCTACGAGGATATGTTATTACTATCTTCCTTTTATGGGAAACTGAGGCACAGGAGGATTAAGTGACTTGCCAAAGGTCTCACAGCTGGTAGGAAGCACAACTGGGGTTCACAGCCAAGAACATCAAACTCCAGGGACTGGCCTTTTCTGCAGCCTCTCTGTTTCATAGAAAAATAACCTGGCCCATCAGTTAAGAATTCCTCAGATTCTTTCTACCAAACCTTAAACTTACATGAATCTGTACCTTCCCTCCTCCCCACCTCTTGCTAAAGCTGATATTGTCATCCGTGTTCTGAGTCCTTTTCTCTTAGCCTTTTGTGGGACCTCACTGCATTGACTGTCCTCTCTTTATTTGCTTCCCCTTATTGCCATTTAAAACATAATCAGCCTTCTGGCCTTGACACGATGATATAAACGCAACTCTCCCTGCTCCTCTGTACAAAGTATAGCTACGTATAAATTGTGGGAATAATGTGAGAGGCAAACAAAGGAGCACTCTGAAAGGTGACAAAAGGAAGGCTAACTGGTCTAGGATCCCAGAACTCAAGGAACAGGTAGTGGCAGGGCATCTTATGACCGCTATTACCCAAGGGACGCATTTCCGGATCTCCGGATGAATAAAAGAAAGCAGCCCAGGTATGACTGCTTCTTCTCCAGACCCAATGGTAATCCCTCTGAAAACATCAGGTGAGCCTGGTGTAACCAGCAACCGGGAATCCTGCCACAACAAGCAGGCTCGTCCAGAAAAGCTTCTTTGTCCGAGCAGACTTGCCACACTCTCCCTCCTTGAGAGGCATCAGGTTGCCAGGCAACACCATTTCGGGTGATCCTACCCTAACAAGTACCTTGCACCATAAGCATTTTTGTCTCCACAAAGGGGACAAAGGGACTGGACACTCCGTTGTACTGCCTCGAGATGTTGGGGCAGGTGGGGCCCAGTCAAGACAGGCAACTTTCCCAGGAAGCCTCTTCAACCCTGCAGGCCTGGGAAAACTCTGCCTCCCCAAGGCAGCACCAGCAGGAACCAGTGGGAACCCCTGGGGCATGGGTAAACCAAACCAACCAAAATAATTCTGCAAAGGCTTGAAAAATTAAACTATCATTGGAACCACAACCCACAGAGGAGGCCAGGATTTGCATGCCAAAGCTAAACAGAGTGACTGCCCACTAAAAGAAAATATTTAAATACGACCCAGAGTGGAGTGGATGGTTAGCTCAGTTGGTTAGAGTGCGGTGCTCTTAACAACAAGGTTGCCGGTTCGATCCCCACATGGGCCACTGTGAGCTGTGCCCTCCACAACTAGATTGAAACAACTACTTGACTTGGAGCTGATGGGTCCTGGAAAAACACACTTAAAATAAATAAAAGTTTTAAAAACAATAATAAATAAACAAATATGACCCAGAGTGTCATAACATATTAGCCAAAATGTCCAGAACACAATAAAAAGTCACCTGTCATACAAAGAACCACGAAAACCACAATTGAATTAAGAAAAAGATAACCAATTAATACCAATACTGAGATCACTCAGAATTATCTGACAAGGATTTTAAAGCAGCCATCATAAAAATGTTTAAACGGCAATTATAAATTCTCTTGAAATACATGAAAAAAATATAGAAAACCCGAGAAAATAGATAGTATAAAAAAAGAACCAAATGGAAATTATAGAAATAAAAAATACAATAACATAAATAAAAAACTTGTTGGATGGAATTGACAGCAGAGTGGAGATGAAAGAGGACAAGATCAGTGAACTTGAGAATGGAACAATAGAACTCACACAATACGAACAACAAAGATTAAACAGACTGGAAAAAATATGAACAGAACCGCCGGGACCTGTGGAACAAAAATTAAAGATCCAACATTCATATCATGGGACTCCCAGAAGGACGGGAGAAAGAAAGTGGAGCTAATAAAAAACCTGTAAAGAAATAAGGGCTAAAACTTACCACATTTGGTCAAAAATGCAGACCTACAGTACAGATTCAAGAAGCTAAGCAAACTCCAAATAGGCTAAAACCAAACGCACGCCAAGATATACCATAATTAAGCTTCTGACAAAGAAAGACAAAGAATAAATTTTGAAAGCAGCCAAAGAGAAATAACAAATTACCCATAGAGGAACACTGATTTGAATGACAGCAGATTCCTGATCTGAAACCATGGCGACCAGGAGGAATTAGCACAGTATTTTTCGAGTACTGAAAGAAAATTATTTTCTCTGAGCAAAGCCATGTGAAGAAAATAATAACAAGCTACAGTCTGAGAGAACATAATTGCCAACCACATATCTGACAAAAACCATCTAGAGTATCTAGAATATATAGAGAACTGCCAAAACTCAACATCAAAAAAATCAAATAATCTAATGAAAAATAGCCACAAGCCATGAAGACACATTTTACCCAAGAGGGTATACAGATGGTGATTAAGCACATAAAAAGACATTCAAAATCATTAGCTATCAGGGAAATGCAAATTAAAACCACAATAAGATATATCTACCCACCAGAATGGCTAAAAAAATAAAATAAAATAACAACACAAAGTTCCAGTGAAGAAGTCAAGAAACTGGATTACTCATATATTGCTGGTAGGAATGTAAAATGGCACAGCCACTCTAGAAAATGGTTTGGTAGTTTCTTAAAAAAAATTAAACATGCAACTAACTACCATATGATGCTGTAATTGCACTCCTGGGCATTTATCCCAGAGAAATGAAAACCTATATTCACACAAAAACCTGTACACAAGTGTTTCTATGGCAGCTTTATTTGTAAGAGCTAAAACCTGATAACAGCTCAGAGGTCCTTTAATGGGTGAATGGTTAAGCAAACTGTGGTATATCTATATCATGGAAGTGAGCAATCAAAAGGAATAAACTACTGATATATACAATAGTTGGATAAATCTCCAGGGAATTATGCTGAATGAGAAAAGCCAATTCCAAAAGGTTACATATTATATGATTGCATTGATATAGCATTAATAAAATGAAAGATTATAGAAATGGAGAACAGATTAGTGGTTGTAAATGGTTAGGGATCGAGGGGAGGTGGTGAGAGGGCTGCAGGACGGTGGTGAGTGTGTTTATACAAGGGGAACCTGAGGGATCTCTGGGTTGGAACTGTGCAGCGTTTGACAGCAGTGATGTATACACAACGGGCACAAGTCAAAAAACTTTAACACAGATACACACAAGTAAGTGCAGGGGAAATCTGGGTAGAATTGGTGTTTTCTATCAGTGGCAGTGTCCTGGTTGGGATATTGTACTGTGTTATTGCAGGATGTTACCATTGGGGGGAACTAGGCAGGCTGTGCAAAAAAAATCTCTGTATTATTTCTTGCAAATGCATGTATACCTACAATCATCTCAATATTAATTTCAATGAAAAATTTCAATGA
This sequence comes from Rhinolophus sinicus, assembly GCF_057876585.1. Lineage (NCBI taxonomy): Eukaryota > Metazoa > Chordata > Mammalia > Chiroptera > Rhinolophidae > Rhinolophus > Rhinolophus sinicus. The sequence continues at coordinate 100,132,436 of NC_142518.1, forward strand.
AAACAATCAAGAGCTATTTTTAAAAATCCTCACTTAAGGCTCCAGAGTCTTCTTCAGTTACCACCTCATTTTTCAGTTTCTCTTTATAGCCAACTCTGACTTTTCTGTCTTAACCTCCTCAAGGTCCAACCAATTCTCAAGCCACCACCATGGGTCCTATCATTCCATTGAAATGACGCTTTATCAAGGTTTACGATGATATTCTTGTCATTCTATCCAATGGTCAGCTTTCTATCGCTGTCATATGTCACAACATGTTGACTGCTCCTTCCCGCTGGAAACGCTTTCCTCCTCCTACTTCACTGGCCACTCCTTAATCTCACTTTTGGGCTCCCCCTTCTTTATCTGCCTATTTCTTTTCCATTCCAGTTCACCTACCATAGTAATCTCATTCTAGTAATTAACTTCATGAACACCTGTAAGACACTGACCTCACGACCTTCTCACAGGTCATCATCTACCTGATGCCTTCACTTCACATTATCCAGATGTGAGATTCAACAATCCATCATTCTAGTCATCGTCTTGCAAACTAGCTTTACTGACTCCCTCTCTCTCTCCCTCTATCACATCTGTCTCCCAAAGTCCCAACTGTCAGTCAACTCTACTCTCTGCCTACTTCATCCCTGTATTTTAGCAGCTGAATATTGCCTGAAAATACACACACACACACACACACACACACACACACACACACAGCTGTGCTGACAGGTTTCATTTTAAAATCATGGTCATAAATTTCAAATGAGTCCTCTATGTTGCCTGAACATCCTACTACGCTTGCTTCCCCGTTCACATTCCCACTCTCCAAAATAACTATCTCACAGCTTTTTCTCCCCTTTCAAACCTACAGACACATCCAACATCCGACCTGTCATTCACAGATGATATCCTGGATGTACTTAACTGGCAAAGCAGGAGCAAATAGTGAAGTGTCTGTGCTTCTGCCTGTGGCTAACTCCACCACTGGAGCTCTGTATCCATGCCATCTCCCCTAGCCTTCTCAGGGGTTTCCCTCCTCTGGTTATTCCCTCTCTTCCTTGCATCTTAAATTTCTCCCTCTCCATCTCGTCTGAGGATTCATTAGCAAACAGGCATGACCTAGATATTGCTGATAAAAAAAAAATTCCTTTTGCCCCACATCTCCATCCCAGCTGCCACCTCATTTCTCTGTTCCTCTTCACAACAAAATCTCTCACAAGTGGTCTATAGTCGCCATTCCCGCTCTGAACCATTCTTTATTTCCTTGGCTCACTCTAATCCAGTTTCTGTCTCCACCACTCTAGGGACACTGCTTTTGCCAAAGTTATCAGTGACCTTCTTGTAATCAAAGTCAGTGGTCTCTTCTCTGCTCTGAATTGACATGACTCCCAGTAGAACTTGACACAGCTGACTACTGCATTGTTTTAAAACCTGTTCTTCCCTGGGCTTCCAGGACGCTGCGTCTCCTGGTTCTATTTCTATCTCACTGGCCGCTCCTCCATCTGTTTTGCAGCCTCTTTTTCTTCTCACCCTGAGTGACCTCATTCAGTCCTATAGCTTTAAATATGATCTATGTATGGATGACTCCCAAGCTTATGTTTCCATCCGTACATCCATCTGCCTACTTGACATCTGTACGTGAATGTCTAATAGGTACCTCACAACTAACAGGATCATATCCAAACTCAAGATACTTCCTGCGAAAATCTTCTCCCCCAGCCATTCCCAGTTGCGCACATACAAGATTTAGGATTGATTCCATTCTTTTTCTCACCTCATGGTCAATTCTTCCACAAATCCATCTTATTCTACCTCTAAAAATGTATCCTGATTGTGTCTACTTCTTTCTATCCATCACTGCTATTACCATCCTGATCCGATCCATCTATTTGACCTAAAGCAAGTGCTTCTGATATTTTTTCTTAGCTTCCGTAACTCCCTACCACTCATTCTCCACTCAGGACCAGAGTCATATTTAAAAAAAAAAAAATCAGGGGCAGCCAGTTAGCTCAGTGGGTTACAGTGCCATGCTCATCATGCTCATAACACCAGGGTTGCTGGTTCGATCCCCACACAGGCCACTGTGAGCTGCGCCCTCCACAACTAAAGTGAAACAACTACTTGACTTGGAGCTGATGGGTCCTGGAAACACACACTTAAAATAAATAAAAGTTAAAAAAAAAAAGCTCCAAACATTCAAATCATTCATTTTCGTGAAATCTTCCAGAGACTACCCAACAGACTTAGAATACAATCCAAACTCCTTTTCCTGCCTATTTTTCCAAATAGTCTAGTGGGAAAAGCCAGGGAGGGATATTAAGTCTTCACTTTCCAGGGAAAAAAACTGGGGAGAGGACAAGGGCACTAACAGATAAATACCCACTCTGTATCTACCCCTGAGGGGGAGACCGTTTTATTTGCAGGAAATTAAAATCCCTTGCCAGTTCTTTTCCAAGCACGGGTCAATCCACCTGCCAATTTGGGCCATCCCTGGAGGACTGCTTTCCAGAAATCTTCTTGCCTCCATGAGTTAGAATCCTCCTGCCCCCATCGCTTTAAATAAACTCCTACTGTCTTTCTCACCACCTAGCCAAATGCAACCATCATTTACTACCAAAGGAAGGCAACGAAAACCTTGGCCAGCTAGATCTGCCACTAACTAGCTGTGTGACCCTGGGCAAGCCACATAATCTCACTAAGGCTTCATGTTGTTGAAATGGTCCCTGTTAATACTAAGACTCCATAATCAACTTGTAGTTTTCAAGTTGCAACACACCGCCAATTCTACTAGCACCAGACAAAAGAGGAAATTTAATGGGTAATTTTGGGAAACAACAAACAAACATTGGGCATTTCCCCCATTTTTCTGCTTGGAAAACCTTCATGGTTAAACCAGTGCTTTGATCTTTCTTGTGAGACAGAGAAATTTGAAGTTCCTGAACCAAATTGCCAACATCTGTCCACTTATTAGCTTACAATTTGCAACAGTTTTAGACTAATTTCTTTGAAGTGGTGGGTCTTGCCTGACTTTTCAAAGATTTTTCCTCATTATCTACAGTGTGAAAATGTTTGTAAAGAAATTAAATGAGGAATGACGAAGGGATATCTGAAATAGCGCTTAATCAGCCAGATGGAGCTGTGGAAGCTCCGCGAAGCACTGGTTCTGGCGGCGTAGACTGGGCTGCACAGAGAAAGTGGGCTTAGCAAACCCGAAATGCCAGCCCAGTGCCCAAAGCCTGAGGCCTCCACACCATCCATCAGCCCCTCCATTCTATCCATTACCTGTTCCTGGTGAATCTAACCTAAGAAACATTTTCCAGATAGGTCCAGGCCCAAAGGGCCAACCAAGCCTTTCTCTTTTGACCTTCACCCACCTTATGCTTTTTGTATTTGCACACTACCGTGTTTCCCCGAAAGTAAGACCTAGCCGGACCATCAGCTCTACTGCGTCTTTTGGAGCAAAAATTAATATAAGACCAGGACCGGCTAGGTCTTATTTTCGGGGAAACATGGTATATTATATGCCTTTGTCCTCTGCCTTTAGTAAAATCTCTGCCTCTAATATCCAGGCTTCATTCTCATTCATCATCTCAAATGCAGCTGAAGTGGTCCCTAATTTAGGAAGCACCCCACTCCCCAACTCTGCAAGGCAGAAGCATGCTTTCCTCCCCTGCACTCTCCCAGAAGTCTGTCCAGACCCTTCCCAAAATGCACAACAGTGTATCACAATAACTTGCAGAGTGTACCGGTTAAGGTTGAATCTTTGAGTCTTCTTTCTCTCTGTATTGCCAGCACCTGCCATAAGTCTGGTACATTTTCAAAGTACTGAGTCACTGTCTATTGACTACATGAACAGAAGAATGGATCCTCAAAGCTGGCTTTGCCAATCAGGGAACAAAAGTTGTACTTCCTCAACGGATGCCAGGTATGATGGCAAGGTTTTGTTGGTCAAACTGTTAATTGGCTGCTTTACTGAGGGAAGTCCTTTTCCTCTATTATGGGCTGTGCTATTGCATTTGAACTGATGTTGGAAGACTTAGCTGCTGTTTTATTTAACTGCAATCAAAGGAGGAAGTAACAAGGCTAAGGTGGACTCCTCCATTATTTTCCTGGAAGGCTCCCTCGGTGGTCTGAATTGTAATATCTTGATGTCTGCAGCAACACTTTAATTTCTGTACAAAGCAAGATATTTATGAACAGTCAAGTGGCTTTTGTCACTCTAATGACCCTAATTGGAATTTCCCAGGAAAATAGGAAGGAAAACTCCATGAACACTCAGGGAGAAAAGTGTAGAGCAATTAAAAAGGGTTCATTTGTTACTTGTATACACTTCTCAACTTCTCCCCAGGACATTTTTAAAATCTATGAATTCTGACAGGAAAGACATTAGCTTTGATCTGTGGTTTTGATATCAAAATGTCCATGATAAGGTATTTGCTTGTTAAAACTTAATTCACCCCAGTTTTTTCCTTCCTTTTTGAACTCCTCAAATTTATGCAATTTCACCCGAGAGTGAAGATGACTTAACTGTATCCCAGGGAATTAATTTTCAGGGACATAAGTTGACTGGTGTTTCTAATTTATCACAGTAATATCATCTTTCCCCTTTTAAGCTCAAAACTTCTCTACTTACTGGAGGACCCACACGCATGCACATTGCTCCATAGTGCTTGGTATGATGTCTGACCTAGATTCAGCACTCTAAGTTGTAGTTAATGATAACAATAATAATAAATTTACTAAACATGCATTGACACCAACTATTTTTCTGTACATTTTACTATTAAGTGCTAACATCCCCACAAGGTATGAAGTATTATCTGTATTCTGTCGATGAGAAAATTGAGGTGTAGAGTGTCTTGCCTCAAATTACATGGTTCGTGTGTGGCAGAGCCAGGCAAGAAGCCCACGTCTCTGGCTCCAAATCCAAGGCATTTTTCTCTCTTACAGGAGTCACTGACCAAAACAGATTTCTTCATCTCATTTCCGTTTTGCAGATGAGTAAACTGAGTCCTACAGAGGTTAAAGAAACTTGTCTGAGGTCATTATTACCAAGAAGTATTGGAGTAACTTGTAACCCAGTTCTGTCAGATTCCTGAGTTCATGATCTCTCTCTTCTATTACTGCTTCAATGAACAAATGGACGTAGGTTGACCTGAGACAGATCTCATGGGTTGTCAGGAGAGTCTGGGGACTGGAGGGCATGTTATGTGAGGGGCGATATTTAAGAAGGAGGGAGTGGCGGGCAGCCACAATCCTATGTTCCTATTCCTAGGGACTCAATTTGGTCCTGGACAACTTGATGCCCTGTGGTTCAGAGCACCGTTGGGGAATGTTGATACCCTGTACTGGGTTAAATGGTGATTCCCCCAAATACGTGTCCATATCCTAATCCCCGGAAACGGCATGTTGCCATATTTGGAAAATGGGTCTTTGCAGATGTAATTCAGGATCTTGAAATGAGATCATCCTGAATTACCTGGGTGGGCGCTAAATCCAATCACAAATGTCCTTATAAAAGAAAGGTAGCGGGCTATTTGAGACAGACAGAAAAGAAGACACAGATGAGGAGGAAGCGATAGGAAGACACAGGCAGAGGTTGTGCAGTTACAGGCCAAGAAACAGCGAGGAATGCTTGGAGCCACTAAAACAAGGTAAGGAACAGATTATTCCCTAGAGCTTCTAGAGAGAGTGAAGCCAAGCCAACAATGTGATTTTGGATTCCTGGCCTCCAGATATGTGAGACAATAAAATTTTGTTGTTTTGAGCCACCAAGTTTGCAGTAATTTATTAGGGCTACCATAGGAAACTAAGACGCACCCAGAGTATGGTTTAAATGAGGTGCCTCCATCTGCAGACACGCAAAAGGAGAGCTCTATCAACTTCTAGGGCCCAGGAGTTTGATCACGACAAATCCCACACTAACAGGAAATCCAAGATGTTCGGAATGCAGGCGACACTGCTTGACCTGCAAGGCACAGGGAGTAAGTGGGTGGCAGTCAGGGCCCAGCAAAGGGCCTGTGATTAGAAACACTTGGGCCACTAGGGGTGACAGGAACATCTCGACAGGCGTGAACATAAGGATTCTCACTAGGAACCAATACCATACCAGCTGTGTTAGCCTATAAACATGAGGACCTCGGCTAGGTTTCAATTAGGACAACTTACTCTACCTTCTGAAGCTGCATGGTGTGGAGAAATGAGCATGCACTTTGGTCTAAAAACTCGGGGTTTGAATTCTGGCCCTGTCTGAGGTCACACAGTCACTGAGCTGACATGAGCACAAAGTGTCTCAGTTTCCTTGTCTGCGAAATTGAGACACTGACAGGAACTATCTCACTGAGATGTCAGGATTAAATTAAATATTACAAGTTTACATGAAATATCACTGACACAAAATAAAAGCTCACAAAATGGCAGCTGTCATTCTGTCCAGCCACAAGACTTCAGAATGCAGCTCTATCACTGCCATCCTTCCCTTGCGGTGGTTCATGGGCAAGGGGTGGGCCCAGTGCTGTAACCTAAGTGGAAGACAGCTCAGAGCGACAGACTCCTCTCCATCCTGGACCCAATTCTCAAAGCGGGGAAGTGGTGAAATCTGATGGATTTCATAGCTCGAAGAAGAGGTGATGGCTTCTAATTTTATCTGCTAATTGTTTCTCAGATCTAACCGCAAAATTGCTTGGGTGAGTGATGTGACTATTCCCAGCCATTATTTTTTTGTAACGTAAGGTGACATTTAGTCATATTTATGAAATGAATGATTCACAGGGGTTAAATTTTTTTAAAAAATGAAGTCAACAAAACAATACAAGCTGCCATCGCAGCTAAAGGGTTAGATTCTGTCATGATAGTCAGTAACGGACTCCACTTGAGTGGCTGGGAAGAATGAATGATGCAAGGGACAAGGTGTTTGCAATGAGTACTTTCTATGAAGTCACACTTCATTTACATTGTGACATCAAATGACTCAATTCATTTTCATCTGTTACCCTCTATTCACAAGCCTTACCTGCAGTCTAATCTCTCAGGTCCTTTCAGAGGTGTTACAAGTGAGATCTGTCAGCATGACAAGTAATCATTTCTATTCCTACTGTTCAGTGGTCTTGCATTATAGGATTCTGACAACTGAGAAAATTCCTGTAACATCTTATGTAATCATGGGGAACCCCAGAGGTGAGGTAACTGACCTACTGCCTCAAAAGCAATAATTCTGATTTTAAATATTTTCCAGGGAAAGGAGAGGTCAGGATGAAGTGAGCAAAATTTGGTGCACATTACTATTCCCAAGTCACAGGTTAACTCCTGCTTTAGAAGGTCAGTCATTCAAAAGAGAAAACAAACAAACAAACAAAACAAACAAAATAGAATTATAAATAAGTCTAGCCAGGAATAATATAATTTATGTGTTTCTCCTTAGCTGAAGACATATTTTGACATTTCGTGCTGTGCCTGACATCTTAGAGTTTCTCCACAGAAGCACACGAGTAGTTAAACTACACAGGTAGTAAGACTCACACAATCCAAGCAAGGTTTTATTCACACTGTGGGGAGTTCTCTTTACAACTACAAACATTGGGTATAAGAAGGGTCAAGTTATTCCCTCAAGAAGCTCAACTGTAGGTGGAATGGAGCCAAATTAATTAGCTCCTACATGCGTAGGTTTAAGTTATTTATAAACCCGAGAAATAAGTACAGCCTGGGTTTTCAAGTGCCTCTAGCTAACACACTTAACTCTTTATTGACCAGCTAAAAATACCCAGATCCTCACTTCTACACTGGAGAAATTTTGGATTAGCCAAGTCAGTTCTGCCTTCTTTGCTTAAGTTTTCACGCTCTACGATTGGGCAAAGATGCCTCCAGTCCTAAAATAAACACAATGAATCTAGGCTAGGTTCTACCATGAGTTATTCCTGTGAGTAAGGGACAGACTGACTCTGAATCAAGATCAATCCACCTTGAATGGTGGTCATGGATGCTTGGCAGGGAGCACATGGATAGCAGGTATAGGGCAGGGGAGCCTCAGGAGCCTCTATATTGCAAGACATATGTTTGGAAACACACAACCATATTGTAAAGACAACGATTTTAGAAATGATTCCTTTCATAGACAACATGGCACACATAAGGATCTTATTCCAGTTGAGTTCAGAAATAGCCTTGCACAAGCAAAAAGAATTATAGGATGGGACAAGGCGAAATGAGACTGGACAAAATCAAGATGTTTTTGAGGATAAAATGAGGAGCTATTAATACTTACATCAAGACCTAGCTATAAGGCAGGAGAGGGCACTGCAGCAACACAGAGATAACATCTTGCATAATGCCTGGCACATAGTAAAGTTCAATAAAGGTTTGTTGAATGAATGAATGAATGAATGAAGTAAAACAGTATTGCTATACTTCTCCAAAGTCTTTCAGTCACTGATCACTGGGGTTGGTATACCATTATTAAGGACTGGATGGTGGTGATGGTCTTGTGAATTCACTTGTGTTACAATAAAGGGAGAATGGAGTTCCAACCACAAAATCCAATAGTTCTGTCCCAGCACCCCATGGATCTTTTGAACTATATAATATTATTGGCCAATCCCACTCTTACCTTGGTTTCCATGACACTGCGCTGTCCTGGCTCTCATCCTAGTTTTCTGACGACTGCTCCCTGTCCCCTTTTATTTACTACTTTCTCTTTGCTGTTTTCTTCCTCTGTGCTAACAATAGGTATTCACAAGGGATCCGTCCTTGACTCTAGGTCCTCTCTTTCTCCATGTACTCCCTTAGTGGTCTCATCTATTCCTGTGTACTACTCACAATTCTCACATTTCGGCCTCCCTCCAAAGCAACAATTCTGCAAAACAACGTTTTGCACCTCAGATCCATAATATGTGAAACAGAACTCAACAACTTAAAGCAACTCTTCCTTCTGATTTCTTATTGTGAAGTTACGGTACCTCCATTTGTCAGATGGACAAGGCCTGAAACCCCAGGCTCATCAGTTTTTATCTTCCCGCTCTCTGACTCACACATCCAGGACAACACCAAGTTCCCTGGATGATTTTACCCAGTCACTCCTACGTTTATCCAACTCCAATGGCAATCACTCTGGTTCAGGCCCACCATCTCTTGCTGTAGTGTATCTGCTTCCTAATTAGCCTTTCTGCCTTCATTTCTAGCTTCCCAATTCAAATCGCTAAGACTTGAATTTTCCTCTATTTGGATGTCAAGGCATCACCCGTCTTAGGTGCATAATTGCTACTCTTGGGTTGGGGTGAAGGGTGGTTCAGAAACAATCCAAGCACTAGGTAAAGAATTTGAGTAGAAATCACTACAATCCCTTCAAATAGCTAGCAGGGAAGGTAGGAGACAGGAGCCTGGAAATTGAGTCAGAATGGGCATCCCGACTCCTGGGGTATGAGAGCTGCCTCATACTCACTGGGGCCCATGTTTTACATCTCTACGAAGGCTAGTCCCTTACACAGTCTTCTCCTAGGTGGGGGTCTTGGCAGTTCAAACTGAACCTTCAGGATTTCCACCTCCACAGCCTACTGAATGACACCCAAGAGTAGCACCTGTAGACCCTATTTTGGAGGTGAAGTTTATGCATGGTTCTTGAGCCCCAGAATGTGATTTTTAGGCTAAGAGTTTATGAAGCTAATAAGATAGTGCCTCAGTTATCTAAAGATGCCACTGTTGAAAATCTCCTGGCCACTACAGTCACCTATTCGCATGCCCTTCTTGACTGGCTGACAATGTTTTGGTCTAGAGTCTTGGAGAAGCCTTCCTCTCATCCTCACAGTGCCAGTTTCAGAACACCAGTAACAGCCTAGCCTTTATAAAAGCACAACTTGGCAGCTACATTTGCTTGCTGTGCAGCAAAGGTGGTCTTTTGATTTGATGCCAGAAGGGGTGGCAGCTCTGAGTCTGATTTGGGATTGAGAAGCACATGAATAAAACAAAATCCACAATCTAAAAAACAGTGCCATCACTTCTGCCTGAGTTCCAGAAAACAATGAGTTCTCCAGGTGACCCGCCGAAGAGAGGCATACATTACCACATTTAGACTTAATGTGCTTTATAAAACCTGACACGCTTTGCTCCCACAGAATTTAAAATTACCTCTTCATTCACTTAAAATATCCTTAGCTCCCTAACAAGGAAAGAGTGTGGAAGCTAAACGGCAAGCACTCTGGTTCTCACTTATCCTTTTAAACCTGTTTCCTCAGCTAATTGGTACCGTTTACTTTACTGCTGTGGACAGCCAGTTTCCTCAAATGGGCCATTACATTTTTGCACGCAATGCTTCCAATCTCATTGTAACAGCTCCCCCTACCGCCATTATTACTGTCATATGTCACCTGCACCTGCAATGCACTGTGAACCCGAAAGCATCACACAGAAACTCAGACTCTTATTTTCAATATGCACCTAAATGCACCCAGGTCATTTAGACGAAGTCATTATTTGGAGCCAATAATACCTGCCCGATGATGCATTTTACCATGATTCTTGGTTACTAATTAGTCCAATATTCTTTTTGTGTCCGTGGGATGTATACACACACACACACACACACACACACATTTACACACATACACACTTGAAACCACATACATGATCAAGATCTTGGTTCATAAAAGGAGAATCATTGGCACAATATATCACTACACACTTCATGTTCTTTTCTGCGTTGTCAATTTGATTTTGGTTCTTTTTGTATACACACATATTTCTAAAAGGCTTCTCTGCAATTCACATCTATGTTGTGTGAGTACATCAGAAGAAACAGTTCAATTCACTTTTGCTTTGTGCTATATTAGGGTAAGCTATAAAATAGATAAATATTCAATTTTTGAGATTGTCTTTTCCACTGAACTACATTCAAATAATGTTATCCCTAAAAACAGATTCTCTATTGTCTTATAACCTCATTTCAGACTGTGGGATCTAAAACACTCTACATTACTTTTGAAGAAATACTGAAATATTGATTCAATAGTAGAGCAAAGTTTAACAATATTATTTCCTACTACCTAATGCCTTCAGGACTCATTTGAGATTAAAAAGAAAGATTCACAACAATTATTCGTTGATACCAATGAAATGGAAAGGCAGATGGTTCAAGTAGGAGTAAAATTAATGTCAGATGTCAAATTGACATAGGTTTATATATTATATAAATACAAATCAGTGTATGTATACCCTCCTATATATTCAACGTTAAATAAATACTCTTGGATATGGATAACAGAAACCATCTGTTGGTGACTTTGCGAAAATAAACATACAAGGTAATATCAGATGCCAAGTTATTTCCAGATATTGGTGTCTGAGGAAACCTCTTTGTTTCCTGTCCTTCCAAACTTTCAAAATCTTTTGCTGTATTTTAGATACTTGATACATTACAACTGAAATAAAGTGAATTGAAATAATGGCATAAAATATGTAATAAACATAAGCACACATATACATTGAGGAAAGAATCTAAAGATAAAAACGGCTGATGCTCTTATTAAATTGACTGGATGGACTGTGTTTTTTAAATGTAACAGTTGCTTAAACCTTTTCTCCGACAATCTAAAGTGGGGGGCAGGACTGGAGGAATCTGTTAGGCCCTATACTCTAATTAACCTTCTAATAAGTAGCTGGAATGAAAACCAATGAAAATTGCATGATTCGAAAATGTATAGGGCCAGTTGAATACTGTCAATGTTAGGACCTAACCACTTTTAATCCTGGCGGGGAATGGGGAATACTGGGGCACTATTAAAAATCTGGGGTGACCTTAATAAAGAAGTCTATAAGCTCTGCCCATCTTTGTGGCTCCAGGATGAAGCATGGTGCTTGGAACATAGTGGGTACTCAATAAATGGCTGTTAATGAATGGACAGATGAACGAAAAAGAGATCCTTAAATAACAAAAGTTTTCTAAAATACTCTATTCATTATTTAATAAAATGCTGTATGTATACCGTTCCATGCCAATCTTACTCTAGTCACTTTTGATGCTATTTTTGAAGAATTATAATCCCCTTAAACTCATATTGTCCTTGCTATATGACCGACCCAATCATTAAAATAAACATGTTATGTTGACCAGCATTAAGAAAAAAGTTGCCAGAGGGTAAGGGGGGCGGGGGGTGGGGGGTGGGAGATGAGGGTAAGGGGGATCGAATATATGGTGATGGAAGGAGAACTGACTCTGGGTGATGAACACACAATGGGATTTATAGATGATGTAATACAGAATTGTACATCTGAAATCTATGTAATTTTACTAACAATTGTCACCTCAATAAATTTAATTTAAAAAAAGAAAAGAAAAAAGTGTTAAAAAAAAAATCCCAGTTTAACAAAAGAATCTAGTCAAATTAAGAATTTGAATGTATTATTTACACTTTTCAGAACAATGAATTTCAAACTTTATGTAAATGAAACCATCCATAGAACTCAAAACACAAATCCACACTGTGTTGGTCTGCAGGGGAGGTGGACTTAAGTCCCACCCTAAATACTTCTGTCCCCTCACTGCATCATCTCTCTCCTCGCAATCCACAGCTCAGAAACCCGAGGGTCCCAAAAGCAGTTTGAAAACGACTACCCTAGGACATCCCTTTAGCAAGGCTAGAGAAGGCACGCTGGGTTCTATCTCAGGGTGGGCATGTGAAGACATGAATTTGGCGCTGAACAACACGGATCGACTTGAAAGAATGTATCACACGGTAAAAAGAGCAGGAGCTACAATCAGATTTGGTGGCTTCCTAGAATAGCACAGCCTGTACTCCTGTGGGTGGCAGCTGACTTAGCAGAAACACAGAACCTGCTGTCTATATTCAGAGTGCATTGTCAACGCTTCCAAGTGTACGAAGGTCTATTCTCCCCAAGCGCCTCCTGCCTGCACATCGGTATTTCCTTCCATTGCTTCTCTACTTGAGAAACTAAGCTGGTACTACTCTGAGGAAACCACTCTTCCTCTTGGTCCAAGCAGAGGGTGTAATTCCAGGACAATGCGATTATTTCTGATGCCAGCGATAGGCCACACAGGGCACAAATATTTGAGATTCCTTGAAAGTTATGAGCTCTGTAGCCCTCCACTCTCCATATCCATTAACCATGAGTAAACACTGTAGCAAAATCAGGGCATTTCCAACCCAAAGCCAATGTGAAAGTCATCAAGTCAAGCCATGCTGAAGGACACTTTCACAAACAACTAAGGCCACACTATATTTCATCAGAACTTTGAATGCTCAAACCCTTCCTTTCTCCTTGGGCATAGCCTTCAAGGCCAAGAACATATGGTACCTCTTGTAGGAAGCTTTCTTTACTGCAGTCTTCAATGATTTTGCCTTCTCAGGCCTTCATTTTGCACTTATCATTTCCACTACATCTCTTCTTAATTGCTTACTTCTGCTTCCTGAATGGTTCAAAAATGGTTTTCCGCCTCTCAGATCAGACTGGAGGCACCTTTAGGATAGACACTATGTAATACATAGTAATGGACCACTTAGCTCTAAGTTCAACCACTACAAATCAACAGATACGCCAGAGCTGTGAACAATCAATAGCTTCAGTGTTGACGTGTCTTTATTTCCACATTCAGAAAGCCAACTGCACACCGAATGTCTCTCCTTCAGAGTTTCGTAGACATTTCAGAATTGGCATGATCATAAAAGGAGTCTAGATTTCCAATCTCACTATTAACCCATACCAATTTTTCCCGAATATTCACTATCTCAGTAAATGGTACCACCATCCTCCCAGTTGTTTAACCCCAAAACCTAAAGTCCATTCTTCATTCTTGGCTCTCTGTCATCTCCTCCATCCAAACCATCAATAAATCTCATTAATTCTACTTATAAAATATATTCCAAATCCAACCACTTTCATTATCCCAACTATCACTTGAGTCTACAACAAACCACCACTGTTTGCTGCCGACACTGTACCAACATCCTGCTAATTGAGCCCTCTGCTTGTGTTGTTACCCATTGTAGTCCATTCTCTCATTCTCATCCACTCGCTTCATACCCCCTTTCTCCACCTCTTCCCTGTCCCTCACAAACTCTTTGGTCGACTGAAACTTTCCTAGGAAATCAAAAGGAAACCAAGAGCTACCCCCTTGTCACTTTCCTATTGCTTCTTGCAGCACTGCTGAGATCCTGAGACCTAGGAGTTTACCCAAAGACAGCCTTTCTCTTCCTTTTCTCCAGTATCTCCAGCTCTTTCAACAATTCTTCACAACAGATGGTTTCTTGACCCTTGGATATCTCTGGATGCTCTCCTCCAGATTCTCCCTAGTTTGTCCATGGTTTCCCTAATTTATGATTCTTCTTCATAAATGAAGAGACTGCTCTCTAGAAGTTATTCCAACAAAAGCAGTGCACTGCCTTGCCTTGATCTGGTAACCACGGTTGTTTTAATGAAGCTTGGATGAATGTATTACTTTAACAGCTGCTAAATAGAAAGTTTGGCTCCTGTTAGGTGTGTAGGCCAATCTAGAAACCTCCTCCAAATTTCAAAACACTGCAAATGGGGCAGTTTCTCTCCTGCCTTTTACCTATGCAATTCTCCGTTTGAACCTCAGTGTAGAATTTTCTCCACTTGTTGAGTTGGTGCTGATAATTCTAGACTGTTTAGATATGTTTGATCACGATTATCATCAGTCATAACTGTCATCCCTTCCAACTATTCTTTTTGGTTTTGATAACTTGCTCTCCGCCTTCAGTGAAGACAGTGATGAGACTGAATGAACGAATGAGTAAATGATGGACATTTCCGTCTTAGAATACAACTGGAACAAGTTTGGAACAATTTTTTTGCTTTTCTTGTATACTTGTTATATATGTAAATGATGTGAGCGTTAAATATATTTCTCAGGGTCTGAATAACTTCAATAGGCCAACGAAAAACTTAATTTTCTTAATTTAAAGTGTTTCCACTCATAAAAGGCACAAAAGTAGACTTAAAGAAATGGAAAGACATTCCTTGTTCTTTGATAGGATGAATCAATAGTATAAAGAGGTTACCTCATTTATAAATTTAATTTACAAAGTTAACTTATAAATTTATATAATCCCCCCAAAAAAATCAACAAAATTTTTAATAGAGTTAGACAAGTTATTTAAAGTCATGTGGAAAAACAAACGATAGCCATGGAAATACAAAAATGAAAAACTATCAACAGGTCCTAGCCCAACTAGAAACATACTATAAAGCCTCCATCATTGAATAGGTGTGGTACTAGCACATCAATAGAGACCATTGAAAAGGATAGAAAGTTCAAAAATAGACCGAACTAAATATGGAACTATAGTATATAAGAAAAATTGTATCTTAAATAACTAAAGCAAAAATAGACATTTTTGATAGATGGTACCGGGACAAAGATTAACCACTTGGAAAAAGACAAATTAGACCTGAAGCTCACACCATACATAAGAATAAGTCCCGAGTGGATCAAGGAAACTACATAAGCACTAGAAGGAAATATGGGTGAGTTCCTTTTTAAGCTGGGTGTAGTAAGAGGTCTTCCAACCAGAACTCCAAATCCAGACACAGTGAAACAAATGTTGTTAAATCTCATTTCACAATAATAATTTAAAAAACTAACATATGTCAATAAATAACAAACAAAATAAAAAGACAACTGACAAACAAGGAGAAATGTCCAAAACATGCATGACAGATAAATAGCTACCTCTAATATATAAATAATTGTTAAAATGTGAAGGAAAAATAAAACCCAGATGAAAAAATGGCCGAAACTATGAATAGAGAACTCACAAAAGATATTAAAATGGGCTTAAAGCTTACAAAAAAAAAAATCCCTACTCATAACAAATGATATGCAAGTTAAAACTACATTAAGAATCCATTTCTCACCTGTCACATTGGCAAAAATTTTAAAGTGTAACACTGTGCAGGTGAAGCTGTGGAGAAGCAGCCACTCTCATTATATCGTTGGTGGGAATGCGAACTGGTACAACCCTTCTGAAGGGAATTTGGCAATATTAACCAAATTATACCAGGGGTGGCAAAAAAGTATATACAAGTAGACACTTTGGTCAACGTTGCTCAAGCAGTAGTTCGCCGTAATCAGAAGTGTCTGGATGCTGATGGTAACCACTTTGAGCACCTCTTGTAATTGCAGAAATCAAACTCTTATTATCGGTATATATTATTACAATTCTAATACAGTTTTCCTTTCTTAAAATGTGTGTACATTTTTTTGGCACCCTCTGTATACGTACTTACCTTTGGACTCAGGAATCCTACTTATCAGGATTTACCTTGAACATGTATCTCCAAACAATATGAAAATACACACGCATAAGGTTATTGATTGCAGCATTGGAATTACAAAAAATATAGGAAACAGTATGTACTATAGTGTTCTGTTTCGTGATTTTTATGTAAGTCGGAAATCATGTCAAAATTAAAAGTAAAAGAAAAAAATGATGTTTTTTCCTCTAAGGAGATTTTCATGAGTTTATCACAAGAATTTTTCAGGAACTGCACTGTCATAGTGTCCATCTCACACTGCATTTTAAAAATAATTAGACAATCAAGGCTTTGAACATGTAAGTGAACAGAATATTCAACAAATCATTAATCATAGTATTGCAATCCTCTCCACACTGACAAAAAATTCTAGAAGTCAGTCAATTAGTCAACACCATTTATCTTGAGAGAAGCTACTGTGTGGAGAATACCCCAGGAAGCCCTGTAGGATATTAGGGCAATAGTGATGGAGGTGGTTCTGTTTATTCTTCCATATCCCCTATATTGAGTTATTGAGTACCTTTGAGTCCTGCATAGCAAGACTTAGGCATACTCCAGGGGGGTAAAAGCATGGCTGCAGACAATGGGCGTTTATCCTTCCATATGGGAAAGAGGACAGGACCCAGGCCTTTACTCCCTAAGTTTTCTACTGATCAGTGTCATCAGCATGGCCCAGATAGAGCCAGAACTTGTTTCATTTGAAATTCAAACAGTAACATGAAGATCGATGGTTCTTAATCCCTTTTAAAATGCAAAGGCTACCTATGGATCTCTCACACTTTTTCTGCATCAATTGGCAGGCTAGATTTTCCAAAATTTAAGAACAAGTTCCAAATGGATCTCTGCCACTTCTCCATAGGGAATACGTATGCTTTCCTTTTTAAAGAAATGTCAGGCTACCAGGGAGGCTGTAGAGACAATATGCTGAGGAATGGATGGGAAATTGGGAAAGCTGTAACTGCTAAGGTCTCTTCCCACATAAAGATGGCATGCTTATATGGTTTAATTTTCCTGAAAAATTTCTGATCCATCTACAGGAAGTAATTATATGTGCTGCCATTGTACCTCCGCCAGTCTTATACTTAGGCCCCTGGAGTGAAGTTAAAGATGTACATGCTTGCCTACAACAAGGGTCGGCAAACTTTTGCTAATATTAGATGAGAGAGCTCTTCAGATTTCTTAAGCATTATCTGAACTGAGTTGTGTTCTATGATATGAATCAGTTTTGAAGGCACAGGGTGCTCTGCTTTAGATCTATCCCATATGCTAGTTTCATACTGGATTTATGTAATTGGTTTACTGCAGAGTATTGAATTGGTGTCCTTTGCAGTTAGCAACAAATACAAATTAGTATTTAAAATTGCTAAAAAAAAAAAAAAAAATTCAAACAGTAAGTATTTTACATTTTGAGGGCCGTATGGTCTCTGTTGCAACTACTCAATTCTGATGCATTTGTACAAAAGGAACCACAGGTTACATGAAAGTGACATTTTATTTAGAAAAGAAATGCTGGGTGGGATTTCGATTGAGGGCTCTAATTTGCTGACCCCTGGTCTACGACATGCATGACAGAGGCCATATCCTAAGTCTTAATATCCCCCATTCTAGCACAGTACCTGGAATCCTCAAAGGTACGCAATAACCAGTTGTTGAGTGAGTAACCACATGTACTTAACTGCACGGTCAGATTGTGTGGTTATGCCTGGAAATTTCAACATATCTCATTTCTCACGCAGTAGAAGTATAGAAACCATCTGAATCATACTGGTAATCCAATCATTAAAATCTGAGTAATTTCTCCCATATTCCCACCAAGTTGCTGTCCATTTCAGCATGAACATGGGCATTCCCCATTTTTAAAAGGTATCCGAATTCATTTTAAGAAGGCCACGCCCATTTGAAAGAATTTCTTATACTGAGTCAAAATCTGCCTCTTTTAACTGGTCCTGGCACCTCCTAATCACACTCCTAAAATCATCAACTATGGGCCAGAAAGGACCTTCAGTGTCACCTAGCGCAGGATCCGCATTTTGTGGAGAAGAACTAAAGACTCAGGGAGATCTCGAGAGTTGCTCACAGGAGCTCAGACTGTCAGCAGCAAAACTCTGAAACAGGCAGTTTGGTGTGTACTGGCATTCCTGGCTGGATTCCCTGCAGATTTGGTAAAAACAAATCATCTTTGGTATACCTCTGGAGTACTGTTTCTTTTTCATTCCTCTTCTTTCGGCAAAAGCATTTTTCTCAAAATAAGTCTTAAAATGGGAGTACGCTTGTTTATATCCACGAGGAATGTGAATTGGGGTGTAGTATAAGGAGCACTGGATTAGGAGTCAGGAAACTACAGTATTGTATTTGCCACTGACTTAGCTGAGGTAATGACAGCAAGTTGTTCGATATCTTAGGGTTAAATGGGGTGACCTCTGGCCATAATTCGTTCTAGGATTCAATCCTTCAAATGAAAAACGTAGAATATGTCAAAACACAGTATGGGTACATCCCTACCACCACACACAGAAACACACAAAGCCTAATTTCTTTCAGAAAATACTACTACAGCTCCTATAGTAGTTAAGACTATGGACTCCTGAGACTTGGGTTCAAATCCCATATCTGCTACTTACTTGTTATGTGACTTGGGTGCAGGGCATGTAGTCTTTTTGAGGTTCAATATCCTTGCCTATAAATTGAAAATACTACCCACCACACAGGGTTATTGTGAAGCCCAAGAGATGAATTAAATATACAAGAGATATAAATGGTACATAGTAGTGTTGAATAAGTAGAATCTGTCATTAATCTAAGAATTCTGAGGACAAAAAGCAAGCTAGAAACCTAAATGAGAAGAAGTGACTTTAGCCACTATCAAATAGCAAGTCTTCCTAGAATGGAACTTCCCGACGACAGCCTCTCCATCTTTTGCCTTGTCATAAAGCCTCCAGACCTCTCTACAACATCTCTACCCTCTCATCCTTCAAGTTCTTCATTCATAAAGGTACGGCTCAAGCGTGGAAGCCATCTTCAACGTTTGCTTTCAGAATTCTAGTTTTAAAAGGCAACATTAGAAGTGAAAGCCAAGTCATCTTTTGGTGTGAGAACCCAATTATGATGGGATGACTGATGGCCAACAATTTCACCTCCCAAGCAGAAAACTTTTCATAATGGAGGCTAATTCTAAGCAATATTTAAAATTGGTGGATATATTGCTTTTTCCTCCATTCTCTAGAGGAAAAATAACTGCTTTTATTTTAGGAAAATCTATGTTACGATAATAATACTCATTACAAAACTGCATGTTGTATTCACACACACTTCAAGCAATAACTTGAAGGGGGGATATTGTAATTTGCACTAAAGAATCAGAAAATAACACTGACAAGTTAGGTCAAGTGTCTTATTCAAAGTTATCAATTAGGTCAAAGATCAAGCTAGGAGTTGAATTCACAGCTCCTGCCACTTCTGTGTGTGTGAGGCACTCAATTTCTCAGGATTTAATTAATTTCTGTGCTTAGGACACAAGTAGAAATTAAAATTAAAATGGTAGGTATTGTGCAGTACTAAAAAAGAATAAAGACGGGAAAATTGTTTCATTCAAGCAAACAGTTATAATATGGCAAAAAGAGAGATACTGTAAAGAATTCGAAAGAGGTAGGAAAAAGGATTTTCTTTCCTCAAAAATTTTGTTAATGACAGAGGAAAACATCAACTTTTATTCAACTCATCAATCCAATTTCATTCAATTTGTCTATTGTTCAATCCCTCAAACCTTTACTGAGAACGTGCCATGTGTCTGGTGCTGTGCTAGGCACTGAAGGTGGATAAGACAGACCCCATCCACGAGGGCAGAGGAAGGCAAGGTTTTCCTGTAAAAGCCAGATAATAAATATTTTAGCCCTTGCAGGTCATTCAGTCTCTGTTGCAAGTATTTGTCACTGCCACTGGAGCCTAAACAGAGCAATACACAATATATGGGTGAATGAGCGTGGCTGTGTTCCAGTAAGACTTTATTTAGTAAAACACACAATTTGACGCACGATCTGTATTGTGTTGACCCCTGCTCTGAGTTTCCAGACTAGTTTAAGAGCCAGATCAACTCACATCTGAAGATAATAAAATGGGAAAAGTGTATTACTTGAGATACAAATGGGGACATTAATGTTGCCTGGCAACAGTGGAAGGCTTCTTATACGAAATGGCATTTCATCTGGGCCCTGACTAAAGGGTAGGATTTGGGAGGACTGAGTGCAAGTGGATTTGTGGAGAGTTGTTTGTACGTGATGCGCTTTGAGATTGGGGAAGAGCCCAGGGTGTTTCAAGCAGAGGAGAACAGGCAGAGGAAGAGTCTGGGGACCAGGTCAGGGAGGGCCTAGCAGGTCTTATCAAGGAAATAGGGTTTTACCTTGCAGTCAACAGTGGGCACAGAATCGTTAAGCAGTGAAATGATGCAAATTGATATGGGTTTTACCAAAATCCTTCAGGAATCAGTGGGGATGATGGGTATGGGTGAGTGGGGAGAAGAATAAAGACAAAGAGGTTGACTAGGATAATGTGGTAACAACCAATGAGAAAGCTTTCCTCTGAGGCTTTATTAGTGAGGTGAGGAGATGCATTCTAGAGATAATTTACACCCGCATGGTCCACTAGGGTAGCCACTAGTAGTTGAAATGGGGTAAAGAAGCTAAGGAACTGAACATATAATGTACTTAAAATTTTGATGAATTAAATTTAAATGTAAAAATTAGTATTCAATGTAGTTCCTGCAAAATTTTCAAGAATGTCTGGAACAACCTGGGTAATATACATCTACTTTTATAATAGTAAGTTTGATGAAATCAAAATCCATACCAAATATTTCTAATGAACATTTGGTATATACATTGAGATGTGCTGTAAGTATAAAATACACAGCTTTTAAGATCTTAGTATTTAAAAAGTACACTATTTCACTAAAATTTTTCATATTGATTAAATGTTGAAATAATAATACTTTGGACATACTGGGTTAAATATATTATTAAAATTAAGTTTACCTGTTTATTTTTATGTTTTTAATGTGGTGGCTAGAAAACATAAAATTACATATGTGACTTACATTAATGTTGCTACTGGACAATGCTGCTTTAGAGATGGATCACTATGTGTAATCACTACGATTTGGTGATTACACGGAACAGTGGGGGGATTGACGGTAATCAGATGGAATGATATGAGGAAGAGTATAAAAGAAAGGGGATTTGAAGGCTTTCAAAAAGAAAAATATAATAAATTACCTTCCCATAGCGTATGCGCCCAGTCCAGTTCCTTCAGTCCGGGGAGGAGGACCGAGGCTCATAAACTCGGCATCCCTGTACCTACCCAGTACCTAGTACAGGTCATCACATATGAGAGGCACACAAGCACACAATATCTGTTGGCTATTATTGATGAGGAAGATGACATGATCATGAATACACACTGAACATCAAGGTCAGAACAAGTTAAGAAGATAATAGCTGGTCTGTCCTGGATTTCAGTGCTTGGTTAGGAATACTCTAAAGCAAAGAGAAAGCCTCCGTTACCTCTTCATGCAGAAACGAGGACAGGTATAACCACCATATTCTTCATATTAAAGAAGTCAAAACAATTCCATACCTTCACTTTCTTACTCATAATAATGAGAAGGTTTGTCAACAACTTTCCTGGACCAGAGTTATAGACAGAAGGATGGGAAATTTACAAGACTCCTCAGGGGCAGCCAATACCCTGATGGAAACAAGTTATCAAAAAATATCTGGGTTTGGGCCTGCCCGGTGGCTCAGGCGGTTGGAGCTCCGGGTTCCTAACTCCGAAGGCTGCAGGTTCGATTCCCACATGTTCCAATGGGCTGTCAACCACAGTTCAACTCCTCAAGTCCCGCCAGGGATGGTGGGCTCCGCCCCCTGCAACTAAGACTGAACATGGCACCTTGAGCTGAGCTGCCGCTGAGCTCCCAGATGGCTCAGTTGGTTGGAGCACACCCTCTCAACCACAAGGTTGCTGGGTTCGACTCCCACAGGGATGGTGGGCTGCGCCCCCTGCAACTAGCAATGGCAACTGGACCTGGAGCTGAGCTGCGCCCTCCACAACTAAGACTGAAAGGACAACAACTTGACTTGGAAAAAAGTCGTGGAAGTACATACTGTTCCCCAATAAAAGTCCTGTTCCCCTTCCCCCCACCAAAAAAAAAAAATATATATATATATATATTAAAATATATATATATATGGGTTCACTGAAACAGAAGGGTCATGTCAGATGGGCAGCTTCCTGGAAATAAACAGATGACACATTCAAAGGATTAACTGAAGAGTGTCTAACACAGGGTCCATATACAGAAACATGGGCAGCATTCAGGGAACCCTTACGGAATGGTGAAGCTCCCAGCAATGAGGAAGAGTAGAAAATTGTTATTCCACTTAAACCTAAATGGGCAAGAGGTGACATTTAGTATTAGAAGCCAGAGAGAGTTGCAGCCTTGGAAAAAGGGCCACGTGAAAGAAACTGTGGCCAAAGTGAGAGGAATCCCAACCTTTCTCTCCTCCTTTCCCCAGATCTCTTGCCAGTGTTCCCCACGGGCCTGCTCTATTGTGAACAACTTGAAGCCAGAGGGCAAGGGATTCTAGGTAATTCACTCAAGCCCCCATCTTCCGGCCAGAGCAGGTCCCCCAAAAGGTATAGAATGCAGCCAAAGGGACAAACTTCAGAATTCATTCTTCAGCCTAGGGGTATAACCTGTGAATCTACAGTCGAAGATAAAACCTAGGCATAACCTATGTCCAGATGATGAGGAAATCAATTAATAGGAAGAAAAGTAAAACACGCAATTCCTTACATTAGATAAACACTACAAAAATATCTAAAAATTGGAGCCGGCCCAGTGGCTCAGGTGGTCGGAGTTCCATGCTCCTAATGCCGAAGGCTGCCGGTTCGATTCCCACATGGGCCAGTGCCAGATGCCTCAGTTGGTTGGAGTGCAGGCTCTCAAACACAAGGTTGCCAGTTCGACTCCTTGAATCCCACAAGGGATGACGGGCTCCGCCCCCTGCAACTAAGATTGAACACGGCACCTTGAGCTGAGCTGCCGCTGAGCTCCCGGATGGCTGAGTTGGTTGGAGCGCGTCCTCTCAACCACAAGGTTGCCGGTTGCCCTCCACAACTAAGACTGAAAGGACAACAACTTGACTTGGAAAAGTCCCAGAAGTACACACTGTTCCATAATAAAGTCCTGTTCCCCTTCTCCCCCACCCCCCAAAAAATCTAGAAATTGAGTTGCATTGACCTACATCAGTCTTTGGAGAAAAATCTGCCTTGGCCATCATTTTCTATTTTCCTTCCTAAAATAGAGAATTCTTCCCATGTTTTGGCACTGAGGCTACAAAATGGACAAAACGTTTTAGATCAGTGATTCTCAACTGGGAGTATTTTCGCCACCACTCCCTCCTCCCTGGGCACATTTGTCATTCTAGAGACATTCTTGGTTGTCATAATTTGAGGCAAGGGCTGGTGTGCTACTTGTAATGTCAAGGGTAATAGACCAGGGATATTGCTAAACATCCTGCAATGCAAACGACAATCCCCCACAACAAAGTTATCTGGCCCAAAATGTCAGTAATGCAGAGAAACCTTGTTTTAAAAGGGAGTATTGTAGTTGAGTTAAGAAGGTAAGAACGTGAAAAAAGAGGATTAAAAATTCAGAGATTTGGTACGCCAATCCAAAGACCCTGTTACAAATTGATATTTTAGCCTTCTAATGTAAAATATGTTTTCTCTGAGATATTTTTATCTGCAACACGAAATGAAAGTAGGGCCTGAAATTAAAGGGATTTTCTTAAAATGTTCAAATGACTGTTTTGAAGCCAGGCCTTTGTCAGATTGCTCACTCACTGAATTATTTTATTTATACATGAGAATTTTCAGATAACTGATAATAAGGTATCTTTCACCCTAGTTGCTTCTGATTGAATCCTGGCATTCAAATGCTTGAAGGAAGGAGAGACCAACTTGAGGTAATGGTCATAGATGAAGCTTCTTCTTTAAGACTGTTGAGGACATTAATGAATGCTTTCAGATGTCTGAAGGCAACTGTGCTTCTTCAGCAGGGTCCCACAGCACTGGGTGGGGGTCTGAGGAAAAAGTAAAACCAATTCATGACAATAAAAGTCAACTTTCCCTCTGTACACTCCACTGAACATTCACAATGATTCCAACAGATAGGTACTAACATTACCATCACGTTAAATATACGGAAATTAACACCCAGAGAAGTTAAATACCACGCCCAAAGTCAAATATCTGCTGAGTGACTAAGCTGCAGATTTTAACCACTATGCTCAAGACAGAGGTACGGACAGTCCTGAAATGATTCAAGCAGTAATAAAAGAAGATATTTGGATAAATAGACCTTTGAGGTCACTTCTAAACATGAGGTTGCCAACAGGGGAAGGACTAAGTAGAAAAGTAAGGTCTTTAGGATATCTGTAGTCACCGACTAAGATGTAAACAAACTATTAGCTATCACAGGGTTGCCAACCTCAAAGTAAGCAACAATCTAGTCCCTTGGCTATGGGAGCCCTGCATGCCTCGCCCCTCCTCAATCAATTCCCTGCCTCTCAGCATCATACCCCTGACCCTATAAATGGGACTGAGGCTGGGCCAATCAGATTATCTTCTTGTCTGCAACTCTTTGCCGAATCCTGAAGCCATGCTTTGCATCTTGGATGAAAGAGTAGGTTGATGATAATTACTGGCTGCAAGTTTGCTAAGTGGCCTCATACACATTAAACAGGGAAGATGGCATAGTTGTCTTTCAAATTGATGAGAAATCACAAAAATCATTCACAGCCTCACAGAGGAGTGAGAGAAGAGTGGCTGAGAAGAGATTCTGCTTATTGGAGTCAATTATTTTTAAGAGGCTACCTCCTGCTTATAATCAAGAAGTGAAAAGGTTCAATTGCCTAGCATTAATTGGAACAGAAAGGAGGAAACCAAATATTGTATTAATTCAATTTTCAGATTGCCATTAAAAAGCTTTAAAATTCTAAAAAAGAACATTCTCAAAAAATGTGACATAAAATTTGGTTAAAGTGTTCCAAGCAGTTCCTAAAGTAACAGTCAATGTCATGAGGACACAGTTGTCCATCATCATACTCATTAGGCTTTTAAAGTCCCGAAGAACAAACAAGAGATACCAAGCTTAACTCAACCTAGTCCTGCAAGAGTTTCAAGAGTAGCAGATGGAAAGGCAAGTCAACAATGAAGATAAACGTGGGATAATACATACAAGGTGTTACAATTAAGATCGCAAACAATGTTGCTAACCTTTTTTTGATATCTGAGGGATTATTCATTAGGAATTTGTACCAGCTAGACAGTTAACCAAGTTTACTATTTGGAAGTGCTGAAAAGGCTGCATGAAAAAGTGAGACGACCTGAACTTTTCGCCAACAATTCACGGCTCTTGCATCACGACCATGCACCAGCTCACACAGCACTGTCTGTGAGGGAGTTTTTAGCCAGTAAACAAACAACTATATTGCAACACTCTCCCTGCTCACCTGATCTGGCCCCCAATGACTTCTTTCTTTACCCAAAGATAAAGGAAATATTGAAAGGGAAGACATTTTGATGACATTCAGGACAACAAGGGTAATACGATGACAGCTCTGATGGCCATTTCAGAAAACGAGTTCCAAAACTGCTTTGAAGGGTGGGCTAGGCGCTGGCGTCGGTGCATAGATTCCCAAGGGGAGTACTTTGAAGGTGACCATAGTGATATTCAGCAATGATGTAGGTGGCACTTTTTCTAGGATGCGTTCGCAAACTTAATTGTCAGCCCTCATATAAAGGCTATGGGGTCACCAACTCTACCCAGGTAATGTGGAGATGAGGAAAACATCACTGATCATGGTGAATCATTCTACTTTTTGTGGAAAAGGGGGAAAGGCAGAGAAAGGAAAGGGAACAGCATGAACAGAGTCAGAGGGCATGAAAGTCCACAGCATGACTGGGGAATGGTGAGGGGTTTAGTATGCCTGGAACAGGGTGGCTTTGAGTGGAAATGAAACTGGGGGACAGTTTAGTTACAGTTACAATGTATTAAATACTGTGACAAAGGATTGGACACAGGATTATGGGACCCAAACTTGTACTTGGAGAAGTAAAGGACAACGTGAAGATATTTCAGTTCAATTCCCCCATATAATTATTCTCACTACTACTACAAGTATTATAAATAATACCACGACCAAAATTGGCATCATTTTTGAGCGCTTACTAGGTTCTAGTTTCTATGTTTGGTGATACACACATTCAGTGATATGCATTGTTTCATTTGATCCTCAAAAGAACCATATGGTGTCCATAACATTACACCCATTTAAGAGATCAGAACATTTTACCAATGGATTATTTTTATACCGGAGATACTTGAAGCATGGGAGTGAAGCTGTAGCTCATGTTCCTGTATTCTGTATGCCTACCAACTAGCACCAAAAGGCGTCCAGTCTCCACAGTTCCTTTTCCTGAGCATCGTTATATTCCAAATGACAACACAGCCAGTGTGTAGGGAAAAGCTAGAAATGTGAGGGAGAGTAAAGGACTGATTGAGGTCAAGGTCATCAAAGGGTCACGCAGAAGGTGACCCAGAGCACATTGAGAAAGGAGGGCGCATTTTGAGCAGGAAAGAGATATTTCCTGGGAGATGAGGAATGGAACAGAAAGTACCTGCAAATGCTGGTAGGAGCGAAGGTGTAGAAGAAGGGAGCTGAGGAAATTCACTTGGACTTTTTTCCGTAACACTGGGACTTCACCTGCTGAGAAGGTGTGATGGTTAATTGTATGTCAACTTGACGGGGCTAAGGGATACCCCGATAGCTGGTAACACATAATTTCTGAGTGTGTCTCTGAGGGTGTTTCCAGAAGAGATCAGTATTGGAATTAATAGACCGAGTAAGATCACACTCACCGATGTCGGTGGGCAGCACCCAATCCACTGAGGGCCTAAATAGAGTGAAAAGGCAGAGAAAGTGTTAATTTTCTCTCTGGGGCTGGGACATACATCTTTTCCTGCCCTCGTAGGCTGGTGCTGCTGGTTCTAGGTTCCCCAGGACCGTAGGTCTTCTGACTTGGAAAGAATTCCACCATCAGCTCCCCTGGTTCTCCAGCTCGCAGGTGGCAGACTGTGGGGATTCTTGGCCTCGATGAACAGGTGAGCCATTTCCCACAATTAATCTCTCTCTATAGACATAGAGATAGATGTAGATATATACTATTGGTTCTGTTTTTCTGGAGAACCCTAACTCACTCGGCTTCGGCTAGGAAAGAGGCTTGAGCCAAGTGGCAGAAGTTGGGGACATCTGCTGAGGGAAACGAAAGAGGGAGACAATGGGAAACATGGCTGACCCTACTGATCCGATGACTTAGTGGCAAGGTTGTCTATCCTGGATGCACTTTAACTACTCACTTTCCAGTATAAATGAGTGATAGGTAAAATTCTTCTTTTTTATTATGTCCCAGAGTATAAATAATCTAAAAAGTGAGAACAGAACGAACTATGACACTTTTTGTAAAAACTGACTTTATGAAAGTCACATTAAGGGATAACTGAAGATACATAATAATAACGTCTTATTCTTGAGATACAAAGTACATCTTAAGAGTGGGGCTGTGTCAAAGATCTTGGACATAAATACAGGCCAAATTTCATGGAATTCTGCCAATGATCTTAAGTGTGTTCAAAGAGCCCATAATTTAATAACATTTGGCCTTTGAAGGGAGGGAATCAGGAGTAGTTAGGATTTTCTATGTGAAAGAGCCTCTAACTCCCATCCCTTCCTTCACTTATCCTGTAGCTTTACAACCCCTAAGGAAAAGGAATGCTGTCTTTCTGCTTTGGTGAGCAGATTATTACATCTTGCAGCAAGGGAATTACAAACCCTACTCGATTTGTGCTTAAGAATGAGATATACCTGCTCACATTTTCTCCTTTAGGCATTTCCTCCACCATACAGGTAGCTGCCAATCCATTTCTTATGCAGACAGGACCATCTGCCTGAACAGTTGAGCAAAGCATTCCTTCAAAGAAGATGACCGGAGACCCACTGAGAAAGACCGACAGAAGCCTGGGCTGGACTGCCATTTCACTCATCTTCCCTTCTCTTGGCCATCTCCTCAGCATCTCGGTTGGGAGTGATAAATGTGGTGGTCAAAATGTCTGTATTGAAGGGCTTATGAGTTGCTCATTGGGGCAATTAGATATAGAACTTAAAGACCCTCGTCTTTGTAGTCAGGCAGATCCGGGTTCAAATCCCAGCTCCACAATTTACTAACTAGTTGACACTGGGCAAGTGAATTCTAATACATGCTCCAAGTATCCATTTACCCACCTCGAAATTGGGGCAAATAATGAGATCAAACTCACAACACTGTTGTGAGGGTTACAAAAGATAATGCATCTAAAGCTTTAGCATGGTGCCTGGCACATGGTGCTTCATAATCTGCAGTTAAATAAAAATTATTCAGTGCTTCTGATAGGGTAGGTAGATAGATAGAAATGAGCGTGAGAGTTAGAGACCTAGCCTTGGTTAGAAACCCTCTTGCTGCAGGTCCTACTTGGTTCAAGACTCCACGCAGCTGCTCTCCCGTAGGGCACCAATGCCTTACTGGCCCAGCAGGATTCCAGGCTCACACATACCCCTAAATCCAAGGGATATGTTATTAACAGCCAGAGAAGGAAGGAAGACATCCTGCTTATCAGAGTACACAGCCTGTTATAAGGATCACTTTAGTGAGATTCTCAAACAAATCCTAAAAAGAAAAATGACTGAAACTACCTTGAGAATCCAAAGGGAGGACTAGGCACCTCAGAGGGCAAGGAAGAGAGATAAAAGGAGAGGGGGAAGCAATTCTACCCATAGAAATACAAGCCTTTACACAGTGTAAGGAGAGGCCTTTCTCCCTCTTGGTATTGGTCTGCTCCACATCTGCTTTGACTAAAGACTTCTTACTACCCTGTTCCTGCACAAAACACTGTCTGTCAACTGAATTCTTTCCCTCAAGAGGACGAGAGTCGAGGAACATCATCACAACCCGGAAACACTTCCTTTGCCGTTGCTTCAAAGGGAAAAGTAACTTGTCCTATCTCTTTTCAGGCACTCATGATAAGCATGAAAACCCTTTCAAAATGGATTGCTGTGGTTAAGAACTTGACTTCTGGACTCTGACTGCCCAAGTTTGAGTCGCTGACCTAATTATAAGCTGTGTGACATCAGGCATGTTACCTTTCTAGGCTCCAGTTTTCTCATCTGCAGAACAGGAATGAAATGAAACCTTGTATGTAAACCACAGTGATTGGCATATAGCATACACTAAGAATGTAGACGATGTTATTACTGAGTAGGCTCCCTTTTTTTTTTTTTTAAAGAGTGTGCAGCTCACAGTGGCCCATGCGGGCATCAATCCGGGAACCTTGGTGCTACCAACACCACGCTCTAACCAATTGAGCTAACCGGCCACTCCCTGAATAGGCTCACTCTTAGATGAAGATAAGATGAAGATGACATATTCTAGAGGAAGTGTGACAAAAATTGAACTGTAGGTTTCCCAATAGTAGTGTCCAAAGTTCTGTACTATACTTGGTTCCCGAACACTCACAACAGGATGGGTAATTACGTGGCTTCTTACACAGGAGCTTTGTAACTCCATGTGGAATGAAGAAATAGTTCAGCTCCACTAGGCTAACCTGTGAGAACTTTAGAAAATGTTACCCTCCCCCCCACCTCCCACAATGGTGGTTCTCACAGTGTGGCTGAGGGCATTTATGTAAATAGCATCTAACGAAAAACTTTTCCTGATTAAAAAAAAAAAAAAAAAAATCAACCCACCATCTCCGACCCCATCACTTAAGTTTTGTGATTTACAAAGATCCATTCTAGAAGATCATTACATCTGTCCTTTCTTAAATATTTGGTCTGTCATGTCCCACAGGACCTTATCATTATGACTTTTAGAGTTTCAGGATGATTCATCCCATGCATTAGATGCTCTCAGGAATGACTTGGCATTTTCTGAAAACCTCTTATCTTTTTATGGTTAAATGAATACCATTAGACAATATATGTCTACAATATGCTAACGACACCCTGGTGGTCTAAAAATTGGCACACCCCTTAAGTGCCTGATTTTCCTACAAGTCATTTATAGTGTGCAAACAAAATCTATCCAAAACAAAACCAAAGAATAAGGCCTTTCCACAGCGTACAAAAATATAAAAACATAGGTCTAAAGTACACATTTCTCAAGTAGTAAAACGAAATACCTGACTGGTAATATTTCACAAATATGCTAGTCATGAAAGCCTCTTCATGATCTGCAGACTGTACCAACAAACAAACAAACAAATCTGATCCAAAGAATGCTGCTAAGAGAAGGAATCAATCCACATAGGCCAAGGCTGCTAGCCCTTACTTTACCTAATAAAGTGGTATGATCTTGGAACGACGCATATAAATCAATGCTTATTTAAATATTCTACTTTGGAAAGGCCTTACAAAGCAGAGAATCCATTAGCAAAATGAATAATTACTCTTATTTACCTCTTTTATAAATTAAAATGCTCAAATAGTAATACTTAAAGTGGGATTTATACTTATGACCCTAGAGACTTTAGGGCAACAGCTATATAGCACGAGCAACTTTTATTCCAAGATGGGCATTATTGACAGTGTAGGTAGATAGAAAGAGGAGGAGAAATTGAGACCCAGATCTGGTTAGAGAGCCCCCTGCGGCAGCTCCTACTTGGGTCAAGATCCCTTGCAACAGCCCACACTTAGGGCACCAATGCCTTACTAGCCCAGCAGAATTAGAGGCTTACACATACCCCTAAATCAAAGGGATGAGATCTTAAAAGCCAGAGAAGGGAGGAACACGTCCCGCTTATCAGAGTATAAAGCCTGCCTGTAAGCACCGCCAATACCTTACTAGCCCAGCAGAATTCTAGGCTTACACATACACTGAAATCAAAGGGATGTGTTGTTAGAAGCCCGAGAAGGAAGGAAGACATTCTGCTTATCAGAATACACAGCCTGCTAATTATTAAGACCATTTTACTGAGCTTCTCAAACAAATCCTAAAAAGAAAATTGACAGAAACTACCTTGAGAAGCAAAAGGGAGGACTAGGCACCTCAGCGGGCAAGGAAGAGAGACAAACAGAAGGGAGAAGGGAGGCAAATCTATCGATAGAAATCAAAGTTTTCACACAATGAAAGGCGAGGCCTTTCCCCCTCTTGGGACTGGTGTGTTCCCTCATCTTGGAGTGTATCTTCCTTTACTAATAAACTTCTTACTAGGCTGTCTTTCGACTGAATTCTTTCCCTTGAGAAGACAAGAGCCAAGGAGTATTATCACAACCCAGTAACATGGCGACAGTAAGCTGGCGCACTGCAATATTAATGCACGGTAAACTGAAAGTTGAGCCATAAAGATTGTAACACACAGAATCTTAGCATGGGGGTGTATATATGGCACATAGGAGATTACACTTCCTGTTCCATTGGTGTGGGGGCAGAGCCAGGAGTGCAGTTTCCAGGCTCTCGGCCTCACGTGGAAAGGTGCTGGCTCAGGTAGTAAATGGCCATCAACTGTGATTGGATGGCCATCAGCTGTGGCTAGTTGGCCATCAGCTGTGACCAGTGAGCCATTGGCCACTAATATAACTGCCATGGCTACACTAGCAGCAAATGGGGCTAGCAAGAAGATGGTGGCTGAGCCTGCAAGCGGCGCAATGAGGGTTGAGAATTGTGTGGCTCCTGTTTCCTGTGTCTCCAACCCAGCTGCCATCAAGAATATAGTGGTATGACTCCTATATCTATGGCTCCGTGGGTGTTCCTTTTTGGCCTCACCAAGTCCTGCGTTACTGTGTGGGGAGCAGGACAGGAGACCCCGCAGGCCGCCCCGCATGGCAACTGGTATGCTTTAAAATTCAGCTGATACCCAAGGAAAAGTCTGCCGGCTACGGAACCATGTTGTGATACTGGAAACACTAGTAGACAAGCTAGAAAATGGCATGGAATACCAACCACCTGGAAAATTCTTATGAGCAGGCTGACCTATTCCAAGGTCTGGGTTCCTGATGTCAGGGACTGCAACTTGAGAGTCCCAGTCTATTAAAGAACTCTCTGGAAGGAGACCGCGTGGAAGAATGGTAAGGGTTCTTGATATTAAAATGAAGACAGCAAAAACAGAAGAACTTTCATTGGGGGAAGTACTTTGTAATTGCAAAGACAATTTCATATGCATAAAATAAGAATGAGATAGGACACTTCAGAGTCTTTAATATTCTAACGTGCAGTGCAAACCTCCAGGGCAGGAAGACAACAAGTGGCAGTTTCTCAGTTTTTATTGCCTCCTGAGTGAAAACTCTCCTCAAATTTTACTCTTTCCCCCGGGAGCATTTCATTTGGGTAACATATTTGGAAATGCTGCCCTAAAGACAATTACAACAATAAGAATAACAAGCATGTATTAAGCTCCAGGGACAGTGCTTACTGTGAAAATCAGGAATCTGTCCAGCATCACAGTGCTAGATGGGTCCAATTATGGAGTATGAGAGGGGGCTGAAACCCGCACAGGACAATGGCTGCACTGGCTTACGGATGGTCCAATGAGTTTAAAGACTTACTCAGAGCTCAATTTTCATCATCATTACCAATCACAATCATAAAAATAATTCAGCTTTATTGATCACTTGCTATGTTTCAGGCACTATGATCAATTAATCCTCAAGACAGCCCTGTCACTGCAATCCTCTTAGTGTTTCTGTTTTTCCATCAGTTGCCCCAATCACCCAGCATGTGTCAGAGGTGGGGTTGAAACCCAGGTTTGCTCCACAATGTTCTGTTCTGTGTTCTTGCCAATTCACTACAGCTGTCTCTCGTGAACACATTTGTGAAGACAAATTCTGAGGAATTGCGGGATATCACGGACAGCACTTAATGCTGTACTTAAGTGCACCCAGCACAAGGCACTAGGATAATATAATATATATGAATGAATTCTCACATGTCACAACTTAAATACAGAAAAATATAATCAGCCACCAAAATGTTTTTAACCCAAAGAACTTGCAAGTAAATTCTAGGTGACGGCTAATTGCCTTGATGTAGTACTAAATCTCTTCTTCACTCTGCAGTTTAAAATTTCCATAAAAGTAAAACAGCACTCAAGAGACAGACTGTTTTGTGCAAAGAAAACCTTTTACTAGTAAGACAAACATGTCCTTCACAGCCATGTGTATGTAACACACGGAACTTTCCAATTCTGAGAAGTATTTTTTTGTGCATTAAGACACTGTAATGGAGGGTTCTATATACTTGATATCCCACCCTGCTTCATTTGTAAGGTAGGAGCATTGCAGTCTTCAGTGGAGAACTTTGTACTGGGTACCTACTATGTGCCAGAAAGAAGACATGGGTCCCGTCCTCTACAGGAACACAGAAACCTTTAATCTTAGCCAAGTGATGCAAAGACCTAACATGGAGGGCTTCAGCAAAATGCTGAGGAATCGACACGGAGGACTGATTCCAAGAAGGTCTCAGGGTAGAAGTGTCGGGAATGTATCTGGGAAGGGAAAAGGTGAGGTTCCATTTGAGCAAGGCTTCTAAGAGTTTTGAACTTAACCAACTTTGAACTTATACGGATGAGTTGTGTTGTCTACAGTAAGAGTGAAAGACCCCAACTTTTTAAAAAAGGTCCCAGAAATGAATTTACTCAATAAATCAGCTCTTGTACTTCTGGACAAAAGATTTGAATGCACATTTATGCAGCTCCTACCTTTATAGATAACAAGACATTTCCCAAAGCAGTGTCTTATATGTCTAGTATACCTATTACTCTAGAATACATTATTTTATAAATAAAAAAATATACATTTAGTCACATTTGAAACAACAGTTCAAGTCACCAACCTAGGTGATAGATATGCCAGATAGAAGAGTCAATATATCAAAAGATTGGTTTAAATCAAAATTCAAATCAAATTGTATTTTTTGAAACATGTACTGGATTCTCTAGTTCTGCCTAACCTAAACTCTCTGAGCCTCAGTTATCTCAGGTATGAAACTGGGATGAAATAGCTACATTACAGGATTCATATAGAGATCAGAGAAACTTGACGTGGCATTTGGCCTTGGCTAATTTGATGATATTAAATATTTTTTAAATGAAGATAGTCAAGTATTCTGACTCATCTCGGCACTAGCCAAGGCCTAGGCTTTACTCTTATCAAAGCTAGACCAGAATGAAGATCCCCTGTTTCAGGCAGAGTCTGAAAAAGCAAAAGCCCCTGGTCATCACCATATGAGCATGAAGCCCTCTGGCTTTTTTTGAACTGTCTAGCTGAAGTCAGCAAAAACTTGAAACTTATGAAGTTAGACATGAACAATATCTATTAGTTCAATTCCCATTAGGACTGTCCATAAAGTTGTTAGGAAACCTAGCAACAAATTGAATCTTATTTGGAATCATTCTGAGATACATAAAACAAGAAGAGAATTCAGTACCCATTCAATCCATTTTTCCCCCCCACTTTACAGATAAAGACATAAAGACCCAAGGAAGGAATGAAACTTGTCCAAAGTTCCATAACTCATGGGGGGCAAAACTAAAAAACAAGAACTAGGTAAACCACAATTGCTTTTGTAAAAGATAAATCAAAATATATTAAATTAGCTGAGAGGTAAATTTCATTCTGCTCTTTGATAATCCTTATTAGTTTCTCTGAACTTTAATCTGTTCAATTTCTGTATATCACTTAAGATATTAAGCAAGGCATCACAAAATTCTTTTTGTCCTGATCTCAAGTACTTGGTGTGAAGGAACCAAGAAGACAGGGAAAAGTGACGGTACATTTTCAGAGTTGTTTTAAGGACTCTGAGGAAACCAACTAGCCAAGAAGATTCAATCTTAGTTGAGTGAGTGGTTAGATTCAATGCTCTCAGCTTTTGAATTTTGAACGAGATAGGAAAACATGCAAAAGCAAATACTCTGGAATATGTTCACCTCTGTTCATCAACGGCTGTGCTGAAGGAATAGAGTGGACTGAGCAGAAGGTTTCCAAAAGGAATGCAATGAAAACACTTTCCTGCAGGAGGTTACAATTCGGCCTGGGCCCTTGGCACTGACTTACATTACTTTTCATAGGTGAGAGTTGGACTCGTAACCCCCCGAAGGAAGGAACTCTGTCATATTGCTCCACATCTATAACAGACACAAGGAAATACCAAGTAGCTACTCATTAAAGGACTGTGGAATGACAAATTTAACCAGAGGCCTCAGCTTTCTTATAACAAATCACTGCACTAAGTTCTACTGCAAAGTCTTCTAAATAGTTTGGTTAACTTAAAAAGCTTTTGGAGGGGTGAGGGAAGGACTGGAAGGGGTGTGGCAGAATTTGAATTAAGTTCAAACTATTAGTATCCACGGAACGACGACACTGGTTGAGATGAGACAAATATTTTGAATGGCTCTTCAAAAAAGAGTAATTTCCAAACCATATATTTCTTACTTATAGAGATATGATATAGCCAAGTGGTTCTTAACGGAGTGATTTCTCTCCTCATTGGATGTTTGGTAAAGTCTGAAGAGATTTTTTTGTCATCACAACTTGGGGGTGAGCAGGAGTGCTGCTATGAACATCTAGTAGACAGAGTCCAACAATGCTGTTCAACATCACACAATAGACAGGATGGGCCCTGACGACAAAAAGTTATCTGGACCCAAAGGTAACTAGTGCCCAGATTCACAAACCCTGTTCTAGTTCAGCACAGGGCCTGGAGCTGACTAATTGAAGGAAACAATAGTATGCCAACTAATTTTTACAGCAGGAAAGAAGCATTAACATATGAGGTCTGACAATTAAGATCGTGAACTTGTTGCAAAGGATGTTACTAACCTTTTTTTGGTATCAGAGGGATTATTCATTATGAATTTCTACCATCTGGACAAACAGTTAACCAAGTCCACTATTTGGAAGTGCGTGAAAAAGTTAGACAACCTGAACTTTTCGCCAACAATTCATGGCTCTTGCATCACGACAATGCACCAGCTCACATGGCACTGTCTGTGAGGGAGTTTTTAGCCAGTAAATAAATAACTGTATTGGAACTTCCTCCCTACTCACCTGATCTGGCCCCCAATGACTTCTTTCTTTACACAAAACTAAAGGAAATATTGAAAGGAAGACATTTGATGACATTCAGGACATCAAGGGTAATACGACGACAGCTCTGATGGCCACTCCAGAAAAAGAGTTCCAAAATTGCTTTGAAGGGTTCACTAGGTGCTGGCATCAGTGCATAGCTTCCCAAGGGGAGTACTTCGAAGGTGAACATAGTGATATTCAGCAATGAGGTATGTAGCACTTTTTCTAGGATGCGTTTGTGACCTTAATTTTCCAAACTCAAATATGCTCAGGGGGTTTTAGTTCTCACTTGTGTTTCCCATGTTAATTTGGCATTACTTTTAAACCCAATGTTACTTGTTAACAAGTATTAGAATGTGTTGCTTGATTTGTTTAAATATTCTATATAGAAAAAAATAGGCACTAATGCAAAGAGATGGTAAATACTACCACTTGGAACAAGTCCATTTCTGATTTTCTCAGTGTCCACTCTCTACCATCATCAGGAATAGTACTAAACAGGAGAGAAGATAAAGTTTAGATTGTGTGTTAAATATAACTTCTTCCCCCTACCTCTAGAGATATTTCTCCCTCCTCTGCAAAGATTTTTCTCAGGACCAGTAACCCAATAAGAGTGACAGTCTATCAAATGGTTTGACAAGCTATAAAAATATATAGTCTCCTTGGTTGGCTACTATGTTCCACCATTGAGATCCAAACCTACATTTTAAGGTATAGGGTACTGTCTCAGCACAGATTTAATTGAGAAACAATGAGGAAAACAATTAGCACTGGATAGGCTAAGGACAAATTGAATGCTATTAGTGGTAAGTGCACGAATGTAGTATTTTCTACAATGTCATTTTCCTGTCTCGGTAAAAAGAGCACTGAGTAAAAAGGATCTAACAGCTGTAGCGTCTGGTCTTAGAAATAGTTAGCAGCCCAATCTAGTCTTAATTAAAGGGTAATCCATGTACAAGGTTTCCTTCAAATATAATTTTTCCCAAAACCCTCTGGACCAATTTACATTATGAAACGTTAATTAATTTCTTTATTTTCTTATCTTGAAAACACAAAGCTTCTTTCCTCTCTTGAGGCCACTAATGAAGAGTTATTTGACCTTGGACAAGGGAACACGCTGTACAGAAAAGTTTCACCCATTTTTGCGTGGGAAGTTAACATTTCCATGGGATCCAAATTTGTAAGTCCTAGATGAAAATACAGCTCAATTATAGAGACTCTTATATCATATTGTCAACAGTTATTTCACCACAAAACTGTGCATTTGTTCTTTTTACACACTAGCTCTTCGATTCATTCAGCAAGAAACCTTCACTGCTAGACAAGGAATCAATTTCCGTAGTTGAGCAAGAGTGTACACGTTTCTAAAGTTGGCAGCAAACTTGCTTTATTGGAAAATCACGTCATATCATAGTTGATTGCAGCATATTAATATAATTCCAAAATATGTCAGTGCAAAAATCCTGAACTCAAGAGGCAATTTACTTTTAATTTGAATTCCCAGTGGTCCAATATTTTTAGGCTATTAAAAAAAATACTGAACAAGCTTAACTACATTAAAGAGGACAAATAACAAAAGAATACTTTAGTCTTGGCGAAGACTTAAACATTAGATGCATTATGGAAAGAAAAATCAATGACATCTTTACAAAGACCTACTACCCTGTTTCTCCAAAAATAAGACCTGGCCAGACAATCAGCTTTAATGCATCTTTTGGAGCAAAAATTAATATAAGACCTGGTCTTATTTTACTATAATAGAAGACGGGATATAATATAATGTAATATAATATAATACAATGTATAATATAATACCGGGTCATATTTTACTATAAGATCATGTATAATATAATATAATATAATATAATATAATATAATATAATATACCGGGTCTTATATTAATTTTTGCTCCAAAAGACGTATTAGACCTGACTGTCCAGCTGGGTCTTATTTTTGGGGAAACACGGTCCTAAAGAAATAGCAGTTAGGCAGTATGAGATTCTTCATCACTTCACCTATCAAGGGTCATTTGAACCAAACTCATTTCAATGATTTATGCCAGTCATTTTCAGGGTGGTGAGAAGTAGAGAAACGTCTGTTCTATACAGTCATGTGCCACTTAATGATAGGGATACATTCTGTGAAATGTATTATTAGGCGATTGCGTCATTGTGCGAACGTCACAGAGTGTACATACACAAACCAAGACGGCCTAGTCAACTACACACATAGGCTGTATGGCACAGCCTCATGCTCTCAGGTACACACTTCTACAGCATGTTACTGTATAAAACAACATAAGATCAAATGAAGCATAAGAGAAACGATGGACTCGAGAGACGTGGTAAACATGAGACCCATGAGGCTGCTACCAAAGTAACAGCGCAGACTGTTTGACAGCAAACTTTGTATAAGTAGAAAGAGTACATTCAACAATGATAAACAGTACAGTAAATACAGAAACCAGTAACATAGTTGTTTATTATCATTATCCGGTATTATGTACTGTACATAATACTATGTACCAGGCTTTTATACAATTGGCAGAGCAGTAGGCTTTACATCAACATCACCACAAACATGTGAGTAATGCATTGTACTGTGATGTCATGACGCCACTAAGCGATATGAATTTTTCAGCTCTATTATAATGTTATGGGACCACAGTCATATGTGTGTTCCATTATTGATAGAAATATCATTATGCGACGCATGACTG
This sequence comes from Rhinolophus sinicus, assembly GCF_057876585.1. Classification (NCBI taxonomy): domain Eukaryota; kingdom Metazoa; phylum Chordata; class Mammalia; order Chiroptera; family Rhinolophidae; genus Rhinolophus; species Rhinolophus sinicus. The sequence goes on from NC_142518.1 coordinate 100,171,625, forward strand.
TATTGAAAAAAATTGGGCTACATGTTAAGTCTAGATGTTAAAAGGAATACATGACAGGCTTGCATCAAATTAGTACCTGTATTCTGCTCTACTGCTCTATTCCTACTTCTAAAGGTCAGTCCTCTTTGGCTTCCAGAGAACCTCATTCCCTTCATTTTCCTTCTTTTCCTTCTCAGGACTCCCTTCTCTTCTACCTTAAAATATTGGTGTGCCTCAGGGCTCACTTCTCTACCTACCCTCCCTCCTTAGTTGATCTCCTCGGGTCTCATGGTTTTAATACTATCCGCAGGTTCATAAGTGTTAAATGTCTGCCACAAGCCTAGAAATCATTCCTTAGCAATTTGAATGCAGGGCCATGTAGTGTCTGATGTACAGAAAAGTAGCTCAGTACATGTGAAATGAATAAATGAATGAAATATAAAAATGTGTTCATGGTACTTCAGGTGGCAAACTGTGAAGGAGAGCTGAGTTGTCCTGGACAAGCCCATCCTAGAACAGTCCGAACCACCCCGGCTCCCAGCTGACCACAAATATATGAGTGAGCTCAGACAAGATCACCAATGTCCAGCCTACATCAGTAGAACATATAAACTACCCTTGCAGGATATTTAATCCTGTCCAAAACCCCCACGGAGGCATTTGGTCCATGATTCGCAACACAATACAAACATTAAACTTCGATCAAATTGTGTGAATGTTATTATTCTTATAATTGATGAGGAATATTGGAGATCACGTTGATTCTTTCTTTCTCGTCACAGAGTTCAGCAGAGTTACTCAGAAGTTAATGAGCAATTGCTCTCGAGTATATATCGACCTGATTATTGGTTTTTCTATTTGTTCTGTGAACAATTTTGGTAATACAGATTTGATTCTGTCATTATCTTCATGAGGTTGGCAACTGTATCTGAGCGCAAACACTGAGAACCTGGATGATAATTTGTTCATGGCTCTGCTGTTTGTCTTTTCACACGTTGAGGACCTTTCAGCATGGACCAAATGCCTCCGTGCATGTTTTGGGACAGGACCAAATATCAAGGACCTTTTGGCAATAAACAATGTCTTCATGGACGTTTTGGACAGGACCAAGTGGCATGTACCAAATGTCTCCACGGATGTTATACAGAGGACCAAATGTCTGCTAATCATAGATTGCCTATAGCAGAACCAGCCAACCTATAGACTATTAGAACAAATAAATTTGTTCCTGTTTTAAGTCACTATGTTTTAGGGTGACTGAAAATACAACAAGAGCTGACAGACTTGTTCAAAGTCTGCCTTTCCTGCCAGTCTTTCCTCTTCAGGGCAGAGATAGTGCTTCTTACCAATGCTGTGCCTATTAACCATCATAATGCCTAGCTTGTACAAGACAATGAATATCTACAAACAATTACATTACTTCTGTTAATAGTGATTGAACGCACTGTCAGTCACTTCCTGCCTACAATAAAGGAAAACGGCCAGTTGTAATCAGATTATCAAAATTTGTGATTTGTACAAGTCATTTGTAATGATAAATATTGATTATTAATTGTCGACAGACGTGTTATGACAATGGTATCTAGTTAATAAAGCTCTATTCAGTAGGGATGAAATAAAGGATATGTATTTAAATGGAGTCCTAATTGGGAAGGGAGATAGAGCTCTTGTAACACATCAGTAACTACTAAACAGACAGCTCAGCTACACTACAATGAAAGGCTCCCGAACTATTCTGATTTGCTTTGGGGATTTTTTTTTGCCCTCCAACAGTGAATATTCTGGGTATATTTAACCAATTAGCCACTAAGTGAACAGCTAACCATGCATGCCAATTAGAAATTTATTGTATCTTTTCATGAATCTTCTAACATGCACCCAAAATGCTACCTTTGCAGAGAAAAAGCAACTGATTACAGAGGAAAAATGGCTGAAGAAGGAACAACAGAGAAAAGTTACTAGCTGGCAGCAGCTATAAACTCAAATTTTTTAAAGGTCCTTTGTTCCTTCCTTGTTGCATGAAAAGATTTTGTTCAAGGGCTAAGGCAGCCTTCTAGACAAATGTCCTCAAAGTAGGAAAGGCCTGCTTGCGTCCACGTTATCCTAGAGAGGGCTGTGACTAGGCTGTGTGTTGCTAGGCTGGGTATATCCTAGAAAGGGCTCCAGTAGAGGGAACATGTGAGCTCCATTACTTCTCTGTTTCTCTTCAAGAACCTATTTTAAATAGTGGTGTGCATGCATTTGTGTGTGTGTTTACATGTGTGTGTGTTCACATGTTCTTTGGGAATTAGTGACCACAGTTCACGTGTCCCAGTGTTTTGTTTGTGGAAGGGACAAAGTCAATAGTGCCACCAAAGGGGCAATGGCAAGTCTCTGGTAGCATTGCACTGAGACACATCCTGTACCAATGTGGTCCACATAAAAGTCAACTGTGCTCACGCCGAGGGAGAACAGAAAGAGCAAATAAACCCAATATGGACAAGTTCATCCCTATTATATTCCTGCATTTCAGACCGACTACCACCCTTAGTGCACAAGATCACTCTACTGCAATGTGGGCAGAAAAACCAAGACCAAGAATGGAGCATCTGAGCTCTGACTGGGAGGGACCCAAACTGGATGACCTAAAAATAGGTTTTTTCTATTCCTGGGAACCCCACCTCAGAAATATGGAACTCCCAAGACTCTGCATCACCCTTCCCTTTTCTTGGGGAGGCAGCTCTTGGCAGAACCGGTAAAGGCTACTTTATGGTCTAGCGGTTCCATAAAGACAACTGTAGGTTTCAAACATCACTCCATTTAAGGAGGTACTGCAAGAAAAATGACCTGGTCTTAGAAGATGTTTATATAGGGAGAAAAAGAGAAGAACATGTGGTAAATCTCAGGTCTGCTCTTTGTTTAATCTCTTCTCTTCTGCTTATAAAAACAATCAAACCAAGATGTGGGAAAACACAAGAAAAATCTCCCAGTGGACGCACAGGGTAAGTGCACTCTGCCGAGAGGTAACAATATCTCTCACCAGCAATGGATGAGATGATGTTGAGCTCTTTTTTCCAGCCTTGACCTGAAGAGGGGAGCACGGGTTAGGGTAGAGTAAGAGATGAGGCACCACAGCGTGGAAGAGGTCAATCCCAGGAGCTTTATAGACTTGGCATCGAATTCCAATTAAGACATTAGCTGCATGACTTTGAACAAATTATTTCACATCTCTGCACTTCACTTTCCCCATCGTGTCCTTCAAGATGGATGACCCCTACCTCATGGGTTGGAAAGATTAGCAATGAACTGCCAGGTACATAAAAGATGCCAAAAAACTGATAGCTAAGCATCTAACCAAAGCATAAGGTAGATAACGCACTGCCCAGAATGCATCACAGAAATTCCTAAGACCTCCCTCTTCACGCTTCTGGAGGGAAACGGACCAATTCATGCAATCTCACTGCTTGTGAAAGTCACATAGAACAATATCTTGACAGTGACCCAACCCAATTTGGCAGGACATTCTCTTCATGTGCCTTAAGTCACTTCTCACTATGCAATGAAGGTTTTGTCATTCGGGGACTTAGGTCAGCAGATATTTTGTGAGACCAGGTTTTGAGGCAGAAGGTCAGTTGGCCTGAGGTGATTAAGAACGGGCCTGAAGCTGAATAAATGTATACCGGCACAGTGAATAAATCCCAATTTTGACACTGCAGGCTGTAAAGCATTTTGAAGAAATCAAATTTGACGAGAATTTGCCCTCTAAACATATTAAAGTTAAATCTGGCTGTTCCTCTTTTCTCTGAAAAACAAGCCGACCTTTTCATCTACTGCTTTTCTGACAGCAGGTACAAGGTCTCCCCACCTCTGTTTACTTAGTATACCCTGCGATGTGTCTCAATGACACAGGAGTAACGGGAGAACTAAAGGGGAGCTCCTTCTAAGGCCGGCATTGTTATTAGATGCAGCCCCTTGTAATTGAGAGACCATGGAATTTTCAGTGAGACACGCTGCATTTGAGTATTGGATTTCCCATTTTGCAGTCACGTGACGTTGGACAAGTTATTTCACTTCTCTGACTCTGTGTTTCCTCATCTATAAAATAGAGAGGAAAAGAAAAAAAACAACCTACTTACTTCCAAGGATTGTTGTGAGAAATAAGATAATATTAGGTGAAGTACTTGACACAAAGGAAATTCTGCCTAATTGCCAATTATTGTTTTCATTATTTACCTCAGGTTGGAGAGTAGCGTTCCAACAAGAGAATATATTGCTTATATCCAGATCTGGAGGTTATATCTAGTCCTATATAACTGAGGAAGTGCTAAGAGCCTTAACATTCCTATGAATGGTGGCAATTTTATTGAGCTGAGAAAAAAATGAACCAATAGAATCAGTTTTTTAATAATTAGAAAAGATCATTTCTCATTTCTGCCATCACAGGCGAGGAGCATCCCCAGGCTTAAAGAATGGACATTAGGCAAGTGACCTATTTCTCCTGAGGATAAGGGTCATTTCACTTACTTTTGAGTGTGGCACTCTACCTAACAATAGGCCCACAGAATTAGCAAGTGCCTCCTGAGTCCCTTCTGCTTATGACAACTCCTTGTCACAGCAAAGCTGAGAACGGAGTATGAACACTATTTTATTCCTGTACATCTAAGATGTCTTTTCTGTACTAAAATTGATCTTTCACAACAAACCCACGTATAGGACAAGAGGGGTAAAGCTGAGCATATGGCGAAATGATGGAGGGGAAAGGGCGTGAAATTCGGAGACCAGAAAAACCAGGTTCAAATCAAGTCCTGATATTTATCAAGAAAGTGACTTAACCTTTCCGTAACTTAGTTTGCTCATGTGTGAAATGTTGGAAGCAGCCCCTACCTTACAGGGTTTTCATGATCGTCCATCTAACGGACTTTGCACAGTGCTTTCACTGTATGTAGAAGTAGCCCAATGCAACTGTGCTTGCTTTCCCTTCCTCCACAAAGATCTGATCTTCCAGGCAATGTACACTTGCTGCTTCCAAAGCTGGACATGCTTGAAGGTTGACCTGGAGCTGTTCTGAGAATATATATCTTAAAATAGCTGGGGCTCATAAATAGAAATATGCTAGCACATGGGTGGACCTGGACATGTGATTTTGATGTGTTGGACTGAGTGTGGATATTGGCTATGAAGCAAGACAAGGGTGAATGTTGATAAAATTAGGGCATTACATCACTTGTTGCACACTTTCCAGAGGGCATTATTCAACCTCCATGATCTTAAGCACACACACAAATGCTGTAGACACTAACAAATGAAAACCTGAATCAGTGTAATATACAAGGCTAGGAAGGATTTACAAACATGGACAGCAATGAAAGCTTCTCCATCGTGTCAAAGTCAGTTTTCACATACATGCTGCTGTAACAACTCCTGCATTAACTGGTGATGTCTATATGATAAGAGGGCAAAGCCTCGATGATAAAAACCTCTGTGTTACTCACAGACACACACTCAGGTCATGAGCAGCTTGAGTCAACTTTTGCAATCTCACCCTAGAACAGTAGCAATCAATCAAGTACAAAAGTACTATTACTTTTCTGGCACACGAATATGGTCTTCCGTTCTCCATCTTTTTCTTTAAGTACAGTCACACATGGTCCCTAGAAACTCTTCCACCCACATTTGTAAGCTGGATCATAGTTTGAGAGCCGACCAACTTTGCAACAATTGCTTGCAAGACAGGATGTTGGTCACAAGGTGGCAGATTACCACACTCCTATGGACAAACCTGATTATTTTTATAAAAGCATACAGCAGCAAAGAGGCAAGGGAATTTCAAAAAAGCTGTGTGTGTGTGTGTGTGTGTGTGTGTGTGTGCGCGCGCGCGCGCGCGTGCACGCACGCGTGCGAATTGGGGAACATGGATACCTTACGTAGCCATAAATTCTAAAGGTCATATTAATGCTGCCTGTACAGCAATGTCCCTCAATCACAAGGCACCTCCTGAATAGGCCCATGCAATCAGCATGATAAGAATTCTGAAGTGACAGCTGACATCACAAAACAGATCTTATGACAAGGTGATATTGTTCTAAGGCAAAGATTCCAACCCTGTCAGCACATTAGAATTACCTGGGAAGCTCACAAATGAGCAATGTTGAGCCTCTACCATGAGAAATTATGCAGGGCTTTGGTTTGGACAAGTTATTGGTGAGTTGGTTGGTTTTGGTCTAGTATTGGGTTCAGGCATCAATATTATTTAAAAGGTTCTCAGGTGATGTCAATGTTTAGCTAAGGTTGAGAATCATCTAAGTACTGAGAGGTACCGCCACTCAACGTGTGGTCCAGAGATTTAGTGCCGATCCGTGAACTATGTCTCAAAGTACACTTTATATTAACTTCAGGTGATATTATTTTTCTCAGTAAGACAGCAATACTTTCTTGATGAAGCTAGATGCAGTGTATTGATTTACATTCTGGCACATGCTCTTTATCTCATCTTGGACCAGGAACAAACAATTTCGGACCCAGCACTCATCCATGGACCACAGTTGGAGTAGCACACTCCTAAAAACAATAGGTGAGGGTCAGAAAGAAAGGGATCAGTATTCATTTTCAAAAGTATGTTATCTTTTATAGTCCAGCTCTGATGGTATTACACTGCTCAGTGGGGCAAGCTAAGCATTTCCCAAAGCATACGAGCTCTAACAATGAAGTTCGCGAATTCATCCTAGAAAAACTGCTACATACCTCATTGCTGAGTATCACTATGGTCACCTTCGAAGTACTCCCCTTGGGAAGCTATGCACCGACGCCAGCATCTAGTCCACACTTCAAAGCAATTTTGGAACTCGTTTTCTGGAACGGCCATCAGAGCTGTCGTCATATTACCCTTGATGTCCTGAATGTCATCAAAATGTCTTCCTTTCAATATTTCTTTTATCTTCAGGTAAAGAGTCATTGGAGGCCAGATCATGTGAGTAGGGAGGGTGTTCCAATACACTTATTTGTTTACTGGCTAAAAACTTCCTCACAGACAGTGCTGTGTGAGCTGGTGCATTGTCACGATGCCAGAGCCATGAATTGTTAGTGAAAAGTTCAGGTCGTGTAACTTTTTCACGCAGCCTTTTCAGCACTTCCAAATCGTAAACTTGGTTCTTCAGTTTGTCCAGTTGATACAAATTCATAATGAATCATCCTTCTGATATCAAAAAAGGTTAGCAACATCATTGCAACTAGTTCACGAACTTAATTGTCACACCTCATACTTGTGACATGTGAAGAGGTGTTATGAATAAAAAAGGTCCGGTAGCTGGAAGATGTTTGCCAACGAAGTGCCCAAAGTAAGACAGATGCCTAATTTGCAAGACTCCTCAAAACCTTTGATTTACTCTTATGCATTGTGACTCTCTGAGAGTGGTACAGAATTTGGGAAGCACGTATCTGATCACAGAAACTGTCTTTACACAAAGACATGTGCATCAGTGTTAAATGAAACATGATTTGGAAAATATTGGTTTCATAACTATTTAAGAACATGTGAAAGGTAAATTCCTGCATTCTCTTCCTACAGGCAGCGAGTTATTCCTTAAAAGAATGACCAGAGTGAAATCGGGACCGAAGCACCAACACATTCTGGCCAATCTCCATGAGCAGGGGAGAGCTCCACGCAGTAATTTGGGAACAGCCAAAAATCACTCAGGCGATACCTTTTAGGACATGGCATGTATCTACCTGGGTCAAATCGTGCAAGGTCAGAAAGGAAGATTTTCTTAAGGGATTTCATCCACTGGCTGTGGAGACAAGAAAACCAAGAGGAGTTGCTGAGATACCAGACCCTCAGGAACAACGCTGGCAACGCAACCACTGATGCCACAGCTTTGAAGGGGCAACACCCATATGGATGGAGAATTTCCAGATTTTTTTTCAAATGTTAGCACATAGATTGACTTTTTTTTTTTAAAATCAAAATGACCACCAGAACACTTCATCCATCCAGTAGATCTTTCAGAGCACTTTCCCCAAGGAGGATTATTTTAAACATGAATACTTTAAACATGAAGTCATTGGTGCTGACTTCACAGAGGAGAACTATCTGCCTCCAATATGAACCAAGGGAAACCTGAGTCATGTGACTTGTGAAGGAGTGACCATGTCTCAGGCAAACATTCCCACCACCTCAATGGGAACACCTTGGATCAAGGGAGAAGGGAGGCTTGTGGCTTTAAAAGTGAGTCATCGAAGAATGGATGGTTATTAGTGTCTACTGTTAAGAGCCAGCCTGGAGAATGAGTTGAGATGCATATATCTAATAAGAGAATAATAAATGTCCATCCTGGCCTGAAATTGAATTATTGGCTGGTAAGTATACTTCCTTGATCAAATTATTAGTTAACCAGAGGAGAATCTATCCCCAATATATGATTAATTTTGCGTTGGCTGCCATGAGGTGGGGAGATAGGACAGAGGACACAATGTGCTTCAGTGCCATTACTAGAGTCCTAATGTTATTAGGACATCACAAGCTGTCTTCTAATAAATATTAAGTTGGTGCAAACGTAATTGCGGTTGAAATGGTTAAAAATAATTGCAAAAATCACAACTACTTTTACACCAAACTAATACTTGCCATGTCACAAAAAACACACACATTTGAACACTTTGTGGGGAGAGGATAGTGTTTACTCGTTGTTAATCACCAAGGCTTTCAGATTTCTGGCTTTAATTTGATTTTCATACGGATGCATTTTTTATCTTAATGTTATGACTGCAATGAAGCTGCCACTTGCTTCAAAGAAAACGCTCTGGTGTCACTTTGTCATCCTTCAAGTGATCATCAACGGCAACATGACCCTAAGTCACAGTTATTTTGCAATTAAAAGGCTACGAATAAAGTCTTTCATCTCTTTAGCATGACCCTAAGATTCCCTAATAAAACAGGAATAGCCCCTCAATTCTCATCTGCAAGGGGACAGACGTGGAACTCAGTGATATCTTTTCTGAAAGTCAAGACTTTCAGGTGTCAAGTATCTGAGGGATCTTAGATTTATTGAACTGATTGCTCACTCAAACATACTATAAGATCCAATTTTCTCAAAAAGTAAATTAGTATCAAACTGAGGAGGACACACAACAGGAGACAAGAGTTGAAGAAAAGGTAAGGATAAAAATAAAAACACTTTCCTCAGCATGTTCCTCAATATTCTACTACCTTGGTATTCTCCCATCATTTAGGCAAGACTGATATTCATAGTGACATATTCTCTTTCTGGGACAAAGAAACCAATGCACTGTCAGAGTAACAGTCATTGGACTAGTTACAAACATGTCCCCTTACCATATGGCACAGAACTCTGCTTTCTTTCACATGGTGGTAGCTGCCATACATTACCTATCACCAGGATGGATCTCAGATTCATGACTCCAACCAAAGTCACTATGGTTGGATGCCTTGCTGACTAAAAAGGTTATGGATGTCTTAAGGAAGTTGGAATGTGTGTGTGTGTGTGTGTGTGTGTGTGTGTGTGCGTGCGTGCGTGTGTGAAATCACATGGAAACAGAACTGTACGAAAGAGGCCAAATGCTTGATTTAAAAGACGGTAAGCTGGGTGGCCGGATGGCTCAGTTGGTTAAAGCACGAGCTCTGAACAACAAGGTTGTTGGTTCAATTCCCGGATGGGATGGTGGGCTGTGCCCCTGCAACTAAAGATTGAAAATGGTGACTGGACTTGGAGACGAGCTGCACCCTTCATAACTAGACTGAAGGACAACGACTTGGAGCTGATGGACCCTGGAGAAACACACTGTACCCCAATATTCCCCAATAAAATTAAAAAAAAAAGAGAAACATTAAGAAAAAAGATGGTAAGCTGTATAATATCTTCCTATTTTGTGTTACCTCCTTTACATTTTTTATTGCAATCAGGATTTTCAATCCTAAGAGCAAAATGTTAGGAATAAATGATTAACTTTTCTCTGTGGATTTTTAACAGTGACTATCGCAAGCATGTATATCTTGGTATGATTTTTCTGCACGATCTTCAGATATTAGTTAAAACCAAATGACTGGGGTTTAGGAAGTAGCAACTATCTCGATACTAAATTGGCTTTGAGGGCGGCTGGTTAGATCAGTTGGTTAGAGCGCATTGCTACTAACACCAAGGTTACCGGTTTGATCCCACATGGGCCACCTTGAGCTGTGCCCTCTTTAAAAAAAAAAAATTGCCTTTGAGAAGTTACTCTAAATCAGTTATTTCACTTTGGCACATAGGTCAATAAAAGAAAAAACTGAACAAAAGAATAAAGCTATGAAGACGATATTTTCTCTTGCCAAAAGGCTCCTGTAAGAGAATGATTTTGGTAATGACCTCCACTCTCCATGTGGCTTTCTTATAACAAAGAGGGTGGCTGGTACTGGCCCAAATTAGACTGTCACATATTTGTATGTGCTTCTTCAGCCAAATTCAAGGACTCACATAAAATTATATCATAAGTGGTTTTTATGAAAATAATCACATCACTGAAAATCACAAGTATTTGGAACAGATTAAAGACGTTATTTTGGAATTGGCTGCTCAGAAATAGAAATGGGGTTTTGGCAAAGTATAATTTGGCCTTAATGTATCCTGAATAGCCAGTGAGATATTTCACTCCTTTCATGTATTGCTTTACATGGATTCTGAGGGGCCTGAACACAATACAAAGATGTCTTTCAAAAGACAGATGACTGTGACAAATTAAAAATCAGCTATCTCTACCAAATCACAGGCAGTCACAAACTATGGAGAGGACCTGGCCATTACAAAAACATCACAGACCAAAAGAAACATCAAGACTCTGTCTATAATAATGCAAAAACAGTTGGTAGATTTATCTATTCAGTAAGGAAGTACAAAATTAATTGCAGCTTCATCATAATACACATAAACCTCTTTGACATAACTGAATCATTTGTAAGACTTAGCCAACTCAAACTTTTATTTTGCCCCAAAATTTAAATGTATTTTTAAATTTTTCACGAGAGGACTGTATAAACACAACCTCATTAGAAGTGGTCACACTGGCAGTTCAGCATACACACATCCAACAATGCATGGCTTCACCATCCTGTCCATTGCCTTCACCCTCAGTGGAAGTGCTGGGCAGCCACAGCCAAGGTCAATTAAGGTCTCACGCTTTAGCACAGAGACCATGAGAGGAATTCTCTCTTCAAAATACTTCACAGGAAAATGAAGGTTTCAAGGTACATAAATAATTTAGAACTAAGGTTCTATCTATCTGTACTAATTACAATAAAACGTAACAGCAACTAAGAGAAAACTGAACACTGTACCTTAAAGCATTTAAAAACCAGTCTTGCAAAAATCTTCCAGTTTGCCAAAATGACCAATGAACCCTTCCAAACCCACAGTTACTTCATCTCCTGGTAATGACGAGCTTTGGTATCCTACATGAAGTAAGCATGTTAATTTCTTAGCAATGTTTCCTTATTTATCCGAGGTCTCTTCCACTGCATGTTTTCTTTCGCCCCCATCTAAGGTCTTCTGAATCCTGTTAATTTATTCAGAGATCAAGTGCTTTCATTTTAAGGTCTGAGTTCACCATTAGCCTCTGGGCCTTTGTTTGAAGGGAGTACAGTAAAATGGTAAATAGTATTAAAATGTCATCCCGAAAAACCTCTACTGAATTTAATACTATTTACAAATAATTCATAGCAATAAGGAGGAAAATACAAATGGTGCCAAAAAAAGTTTACACATTTGAAGAAAGGAAAACTGTATTAAAATTGTAATAATACTCGATATATACCGATAACAAAAGATGAATACAAGTGACATTTGACTTCTGCAATTACAAGAGGTGCTCAGAGTGGTTACCATCAGCGTCCAGACACTTCTGATTACGGTGAACTACTGCTAAGCAATGGTGACCAAAGTGTCCCCTTGCATACATTTTTTGGTACCGCCGGTATCAGCTTCACTATTCCAGAGGAACTGGCAGGAAAGCAAGACTAAGGGAAATCTTCAGTCTGAAAGAAGGTGATGCCTATTATCAATGTATTACAAGTGAAAGATGACAGCCACATTAGGCACAATGGCAGCCACTCAACTTGTGGATTACATGACACATTAGAAACTATCCAAATGTTGTACAAGAGAGTTTAAGTGCCACACACTCTCTAAAGAATTGTTCATATCTGAAAACATTCATAACAGTATTCACTATACACTCCAGATGATATTTTGAAAATTAATAGATCCTGTCAGAATTATAAGTAATAAGAAAAGGAATGGGGTCTTAAATTTAGTCGTTCAACTCTTTTTTGTTTTCATCTGAGCATTGTTAAAACAATTTGAAGTTTCTAACTGATTGCTTGATTGAATATAATGGCTTATTTTCCTTACTCGAACCAAATTTTGTTTCTTAGGCTGATGTTCACGTAGAAAAACAGTACAGCATCTGTTATATAATAAAAAGTAAGTATCTTTAATACAGATGCTATTTTCTACTTCGCACACGTGCGCGCACGCGCGCACACACACATAAACATAATTTAAGAGAGAAAAAACCAAAACACATCGGAATACGTGATAGATACTAAAGTAATTGTCACTGGTTAAATTTTGTTGTTTCATTAGAGCATAAAGTTATTATCTTCTCTACTAAACCACCAAAAGATTGATTTTACTCACTATAAATGGTCACCATTTATATCCTTGATTCATAAGTACTGACATCACAACTCAGACCCAAAGAGGATAGCTTGGATACCAAAGTATGGATAAAAAAAGAAAGAAAGAAATATTCTATTCTATTGCTGAAATAGAATCAAACATAAAAACACATATACTTCTCATTGTCTGCCAATGAACAGGTAAAATTCTACCTGGAAGGAAGAAGAAGGGGAGACTTTGAGATATAAAAACTTGCTTGCAAGGCTATAGACTAGAGTCACTTTGTAGGGATTTCCTTACACAAAACCTTTAAACAGCACAACACAGCAGTCTTTCCCAGGTCAGAAAGACAGTTGATAGGATGATACCCATAATGTTACTTGAATGGGTTACTTGATACCCTTAAATGGCAACTTGAAATAGGAACAGGTTTGCTTTTGGAAATCGTATCAGAACCATTTACGCAAACATGTACATCAACTGCCAAAGGACAGGTGAATTGTTATTCTCCGGTAAACTGCTTCCATAGTATTTGATATGGGGTGATGGGCTGTTTTACAATAAGCATTTAATTAGCATCCCCATTACATATGTCAGATGTCATTTTGGAAGTTGAAATGTACACAGCTGGCAAAAACTTTATGGATTTTCTGATGTGAAAAAGGTTCCTGTTTGATATAAGCAAAAACGGTGGGGAAAAAATGAATGAATACCCTTTCTGGATAGACGAGGAACTTTAGAGATAGATTTGTAGCATAGACGGCGACGAACACCTTAATTGACCTCAGTTTAAGAAGCAGCAAGTAGTTTTCCAAACCTGTGCTTGAGCTGAAAAGAAAAACAAACTACTCATAGTTTCCTTGAGGCATGCATTTCACTATGGCAAAGTGCATGCATTACACAAGAAGTCTGGGGTCGGTTTCAGCGATCGAGCGCAATGCAGAAGCTTTATGGATAGAGGAGAGGTAGAGAATTTATATCAATCTTCTCACTACTGCATTTTTGAAGTGCCATTCCTCAGCCGACTGCTGCTTCAGGAATGCCAGGTGATGGGAACACACTGGGCCAGATGTTGGCTACAGGAGCAAGCAACTTTAGCAGCCAAAACGGGGCAGTGTAATGGCACCAGCTGAAAATGTTGCAGCTGTGAAAAGCAGGAGGATGCTGCGAGCTGTGCCAGAGATGACTGTATTATGCAAGTGTCCCACCTGAGACTGCATAACACATTCACCAGCGAGCCAGGGGGCCTCCCTAAGTACGTCAGGAGTCGAACGAGACACAGCACACCAGAGGGCAATGCACAGTCAAAAAGAAAGACAAAGAGAGAAGAATGAGAGAAAACAAGCAAAACACGTGTCTGTCGTGCACAAACCTTCAGGCTCTGTGTTTTCTTTGTGGTGTACTTGCTTCAGCGGGCAGCAGAAGATTTCGTGACACTTAGCACGAAAGGGGGACTCTTTTTTCTTTAATTCCGCAGATTGGATGGAATCTTGCCGTAACATAATGTATTCCTGTGTGCCAGGGGGGGCGTCATCCAGAACTGTGGTCACCACATAACAAAATGAACTCAAGTTAGAGCTTCATAGAAGCAGCGAAAGACTTAAATCAAATCCACTCCCACGGAAGACTACAGAAACATTACCCCAAAAAGATTCAAAGAAAAGCATTTAAAAGCTTGGCAACTTTATTTTTAGAGGCTTAATTGAAAATACTAAAGGACTGGAAATAGCTTACTCCAGCTCTATTGCTAGGACAATGAAAATTTAACAAGTGTCAAACTATACCTGGAGTATGATAAAATATTTTAATATCAATGACCATATAGTATGTAAATAAACACCATACAGAGATCACATGTTTCAATTGGAAATACAATATAAATATAACAGGTGATACTGGCTAAAATGTCCACCGATTATTAGTGTATTAGTTTATGTTTCTTTCCTTGGTCTGCTCCTTGCGAGAACCTGAATTCCTTGCAGTATTCGCATATGATGGTATAAAATTTGACAATTATTGAAACACCAAGCTTTTGGATAATGCCTCGGAAGCTGAGCTCAATTTGGTTTTCTATACTGAGTCTGACGGAAGAATCAAGGGCGAGCGGTCTTCACTCTTTGATTTCCAAAGAGAACTGGGGCTTTTGCCAATATTCCTCAGATACTGAAAACCCCTAATGAAGACATTCCAGTTGAGAGCCTAATAAGCAGCACTGGACCTAAGACCTACCTTGTTGAATTCTGGAAGAGCAAGGCCTGATTCACTAATTTTGGCCAAAGATATACACCAAGCCCCTCTCAGCCCACGTTTTATTGCTAGACCCTGTCTAGATTTCCAAAGCAAGACTGAATTTCTAGTGTTTTCTTCCTGTAAGAACAGGTATCTGCTTTCCTAGGGTCCACTGCAACATTCCTCAGCCTGATAACCACCCACCAAAGGGGCTGGAAATTTGATCTGCATTTGCAGAAACAGGGAACTGACCTCAGGATGGATTTTTCTCTCTTTCACACACTTCCCAATGAAGCCATTCCATTTTTCCAGGAGTGAGTCAGAGCCTTCCAGGCTGTGATTAGTCACATGCTGACTCATTGTACTCCCCCAACTGCATACACTTAACATGGATTCAGGAGGACTAACAGTACCAGCACACTTCTTATGGGGAGAATAATGCTGTGGTGTTTGGAAAATATAAGCAGCTTCTGGCTGAAATTAGATGGGATCTGAAGCTTCTGTATTTGGCAAAATATTCCCAGATCACTGGCTGGAATCTTAATGGGTTTTAAGAACTTTTCGCATTGGGGTAAAAATGGTGTAAAACCAACATAACTTTTAAATTAGTATCATAAGTTTAGAACAAGTTGTAGATAGACAGCCTGTATATGGAATTGTCTTCCTTTATAAGTGATTAAATTATGCAAGAAGGTAATGAATATTTTAGTCAGTTGTCTATTTTCCGCTAGCGTTCAGCAGCAGTAATCAAAAATATTATACAGACACCACCACAGCTTTTCCTGGCAGAGAGTTCCCTTCATCTATTAGAAATGTGACTATAACTTCTTAGAATCCCACTGAATGCATATCTTTGAGAGCAACAGCTGCTATTCAAAAACATTTGCAACCATTTCCTGCCATGAGCAGATAGTTATCATAATATAAACACTTATCAAATTCCAGCATCACAGCTGAAGACAAATTATGGTTTTACCATCCAAAATATTTAAAGAAAACTTCCCAAATTTGGAACTTTAAAAAAAAAAAAAAGGAAAAAGAAACATCCAGATTATACAAAAGCTGGGAAATTCCATTTTCATGCACTCTATAGAAGAACCATATTTTTAGATTAAAGTACAATTACAGATTCAAAAATAAAAGAATAACTTTTGGGTAATAAATAGGGAAGTTGTTAGTCAGAAGGAAGTGATAAACATCAGTAAACTGTCTTCCATTTTCATTTTTCAAAACCAACAATGACGTCACAAATTGGCATAGCTGGAGAATAATGGCAGACTGAAGCTACAAGCCTTTGGCTGACTCTCCAGCCATCAGCTTTTCCCAGCTGGTCATTAATTTCCAGAAAAGGCCTTGCACTGCCATTATTATTGTTTAATTAGATACAACTGGTTATCTGTAACATACAACACAATTCTAGTGAACACGACATGCTGACTGGTACAAGAACCAACCCCAAAATTCATCATGATGGGGAAAGCATGAAGGTCACAAAAATGCAGGGTAATTGCTTTCCACAAAACTCTCTCTCTCTCTCGTTCTTTCTTCAAATTGAATTTAGCAAGTCCAAAAGGTGCCAAGATGAGAGCATTTAAGAAGCCATCTGAGTAATAACCACAGGCACAGAACATTTCCTTGGAAATTGTGAGCATCTGGGAGTTAATGGCTCAGCTTTGGGTCTCAAGCTGTCTATACTCAATGCCCCAAACATCAGTCAATTCAGGCAAAACACACACATAAAAAGACCAGTCAATCTGTCAGTAGCTTGGTGTCATGTTGATACAAGAGCCAGAAACATTCTGGACTTTATAACCAGAAGTGACATTGTATAGGGAACATCTCACTCAGGTCTATAAAACTTCTGAACTTGAGAATATTTGGGGTGAAAAATTTGAACTATTACATCAAATCCTTTATTCCCAGGAATCCCTCAAGTAAGACAGTGGCAGTATACGCAACAGCACCGGGTGTGACAGGGGCTTTCCCACAGCACTCCAGCGGGAAGGCAGGTAGGCACCTTAATTCTACTGCCCTAAAAAATGGATGAGGATACAATGCTTCCTAGGGGCACTAGCTCTAGAAAAAGGAAAGTAGGCTTGCAAAGAAGTCAGCTCATCAAAGCAGGAAAAAAGAACGAGACTCTTCTTTCCCTGACTTAATCCAATCTTTTCTGCCATTTCCCCCCTTCTAGTGCATTCCCTTCTTGCACACAACCTGTGTCCTCTGGAAACCATTCCTCCCTCTGTTCATTTCAATCATTTGTCCACATTTATTCAATGACACCTGCTGCCCTTCCCAATAAATTTATGCAAACTTGGAGGTGGACCCAGGACTCCAGTGATTAGGCAGACAATGGATTTACACAAAGCTTCCTCTAGTTCCAGAGGTTCAACTGGACTTTTTAAGGCAGATAAAATGATGAGAGTGGCTAATGGTTGACCTCTGGACCATGTGGCCCCATGCTTTAAAAAGGCTGCTGACCCCATAACAGCAGCTGCCAAGAAGCAGGCCTTTGCAGGGAAATTGTGCCCACATACGCAGTGACCTTGGCCTTGATCGCACAGCCCACCTACTCAGGATTCCAAAGTGCCACAAGACTAGTAGAGAGCTGGACAATACAAGCACACACATACAAATCCACACATCCACAGACACGCAGATACTGACGGGTGGCATCCTCAGAAACAGAGGTGACAAAAGTAAGTTACCTCTAGTGGCGGGATGATAGTTAAGAGCACAGTTTATGAAAGAGTTAAGTTGCTGGTATAAAAGGCGGCCCAGTGACTAACCATTAGGTGGGCAAGCCTGCATGTAGAATTGGTTTTCCAGCAGCAGTGCTAGAATGGCATGAAACAACCTGCCCCTCCTCCAGGCTTCTCAACAATCACCAAGATCAAGGGCAAAGTCTGGAGTAGGAGGCAGTCATGGTAAGGGCAGAAACTTTAAGTCTCAGCCTGTCAACCTGGCCTAAGCTACTCAGGTTCACAGAACAGCAGTATTCCCATTTCAAACTAGACATAAAGAAAGAACCAAATGTAGCAAAACTCATTGATAAACTGAAAAACACTTCCAATGCAATGGATCTTTTAAATGTATTTTTTAATGAAAGAAGTTAAGACTCAATTATCACTCCTATATTTAGAAAATTCAGTTCATCTTTTACTCTCTAACTCTTATCAATAAATACAACATTGGCTACATAAAATAGCTACCCAAATATTTACTAGTATCACAAACACTACAATGTTCCAAACAAAATTTCTTTAGAGATAATATAATGCAACCCCTCTGTCTTAAAGCATAAGGAAGATAAAGCTCAGGGAGAGGAACTGACGTGACAAGTCACACAATTGTGGAAAAGCCCAGGCTAGAAGCCAGGATTCCAGTGTGTTTAACACCAAGTCCAAAGGAAGACTGCTTTGTACAAACATTGAAATATTAAACAGGGATCGGGTTCTTCAGTATTTTTTAGCTTCGAAGATTACCCCTGTCTTCAAAGAATTTTTCTTCCTTTATTTAAAGACAGAAAAGCAAGTTTCTGGGAAACCATTGAGACAACGCCACGTAGGCACCGGCTCTGTACCAGGACAGTGTAATGCACAAGGTTTGCTGATTTCAGACTGGAAAGAGTTGACAAGCCCTCAATTATTTGATGATGCTGTTTTTTAGCTTTTAAATTAACTCATCACAAAGATAAATAAACATACTTATTGATACACGATTTTAAATCAAAGCAACTCTGAGATCACCAGTGCAATGGAAGTCACATCCTGTCATCAAATAGACATATACAGAGGATGCCAAGAAAAGTATACACATTTTAAGGAAGGAAAACTGCATTAAAATTTAATATTTGATATATACCAATAACAAAAGATGTACACGTCATGTTTGACTTCTGCAATTGCAAGAGGTGCTCAAATTGGTTACCATTAGCGTCCAGACACTTCTGATTATGGCAAACTACTACTTGAGCAACATTGACCAAAGTGTCCACTTACACACATTTTTTTTGGCACCCCCGGTATTAGTGACTCCAAAAAGCAAACAGTTAAAAACATCTATGACACAGAAAATATGGCAAAATATACAGATGATCAAATGACTTCATGTAATGACAAAGTGAGAAGAAAACGGAGTAATTAGGGTGATTAGTCTTCCATGTCACCGAGCATCGGTCATGCAGAAAAGTACATTCAACCACAAGAGGAATTAGCTCACGACCTCCATTTTGCCTACCACCTAACTATCCATCTATTTATTTGTATGTGATATTCAAGCTTCACTGCCACAGTTGACATTAACAAGATGGCAGGTTTGATGTAAATGAGTAACCTAAGTAAACAATTCACTGAAAGGAAATGATCAATACTAATGATCATTTAATTTGTGCAAGATAGAAAACATATTTCAAATACTTCTAGAAATTTCAGCTACGTTCTCATTTGCAAATCTCCCCATCTCCATTCACCTCCCAAAGCACTATCAAGTCTCCCTCCAAATTCTGTTTGTTCACGCTGTTTTGCTCTTTTCATGATTGCATGAAATGCACTCAAAGAATTCTCATTAAACCAAATGAAAGATGCCCTCCTGTTCAGGCAGCCTTCTCTCAAAGCTAAGGTGACTAGCTCACTCTAAGTCTTAATTCCATATAACATTTTAGGAAATTTGTCTTGGGACATCTTTTTGGTTCTATCACAGGCTTCTACTAAAAAGTTAGATTGATAAGTACTTTTATATATGTCTTTCTTACACAACTTGAACGTAAACTCCCAGAAGAACCATGTTTGTTTTGGTATCATCTGTTTTCCTAATTGCCTACAACGCCTTCCACAAGGTAGTTTTACATGCATAAAATGAGTCCCTTCTAAGGGGGAGAGCCATGCCTACCTTGAAGGTGTGTGCTAAGAAGGGGAAATAAGTGGGAAGAGCTCATCACACTGCCCAGCACTTGCCATGGAGGAAATGTTGTCTGATAGAAATGAAACTGTCGAGAAATGCACTGTGGTGACTAGAAAACCAGAATCCCCACACTGCGTCCGTGCTGACTTCCTGGGTAACCTTTGGAATGCCACGTCACGATTCTAGGACTCAGTTTTCTTATTTCAAAAATAAGTGATTTGGACTAACCAAGGTTTCTGAACACTAGCAATTTTAACATTGGGGCTGGATACTTACTTGTTTTAAGAGGCTGTTCCATGCACTGCAGAATGTTTAATAGCATCCCTGGCCTCTACTCACTAGACGCCGGTAGCATCCCTCTCCAGCTTGTGACAACCAAAATTGTCTCCAGATATTGCCAAGGATCTCCACCACAGCAGATAAAGGCTAAAGCTCCTTAGTTGAGAATCACTGGACTTGATGATGGGTAATACCCATGTGGTGTACAAACCTCTTTGCAAACCGGTACTACAAATCCTGAAGTCCCTTTGTGACCCTCGGAGATACTCAGCATCCTGCAAAGACTCAGCTATTCCATTCATGATAGTCTGGCACACACAATCCAGACCAAAAAGAGGGAAAAATGCACTAGTGATCATGCCAATCACCCAGGTCACAGAAAGCCTCTGACTGGTAAGAGGTAATGCGCAATTGCTACACATCAGTGGAGTCCTTCCTCGGCCCAGGGCAACGACTTTCCCCAGTGAGTGATGATATTGGCAGCACCAGTGACATTGCAGGACCCTAGGTGAGTATCCTCAGGCACCTGCTATGAATAACAGGTGGGGTCCAGCCAACCAAACACCTGGCTCAAGTGGGGGATGATGAGAAAGAAGGGGAGGCTGGGAAACCCTCTCTGGCCTTATCAAAGTAAGGTGAATGACACAGGGGAGAAAAAAAAAAGATGGCTGCACTTCTCACAGAGTAATCATTTGACTGACAAATGGTATTTCTCCCAGAATGCCATCTGAAATTTCTTGCAAATATTTCATTGTGACTCGCTTCATTGAAACGTTTTATTTAGTCTCATTCATAATGTTTTTAAAGCCAAGCACTTCTGGCCACCATGTTCTAGGGCTGAAACAAGTAGGTAGCCTTTACAGATTGATTCCAGTCATTACCTTTGCACCAAATTTTGCCTCTTCCTCCACGTATAATTAATACCTGTTAGTGCAGGAGCTGTAGCTAGGCTCACAAAATGATGTCATAGCTACTCAGAAATTTTCTTACCTGAAATCTAGGCCTTTGATCTTAAGACCATTCTTGGGCTAAATTGCTATAGAAAGCCTATTTGCTCCTTTCCATCTTTTCCATTTTTAGAGCATTAAATCTTAGGTGACTGAGGTATCGTCACCAATATATTACATACAGTGCACTCTGAAGCATTACAGCCAGGTCTTCCTGGAAAAGATTCTCATCGAAAACATATTTCTTCACATGGCATGCTAGAAGAGCCCTGCACGACTCATTGTCACTTGTTCTTTCATATTTTTATTTCATGTTTCAAAGGCTGATCTCTGATCCAAATCTGGGGTTGCCCCATGTCCTTGGGATGTCTTCAGAGCTCATCACACCCAACCTCACAGGCTCTGTTGACAGCCAGAAATTCCTGGTGCCTAATGACAGTGACTGGAAAATTATACTGTAACGTTGTCTAAAATTACGTGATTTTAAGAGTGACCGTTTCCATCAAACTCACCTGTACCTCTCCACATTCCCCATCTCCCCACCAAAAAAAGGGTATCTAAGTAGCAAACTCATTTTACTTTATTAGTCAGGAAACACTGCCTTTACTTCCAACCAAGCAGAGTTCTTTTGTTTCCCCCTTCCTGCTAGCAGTGTTCTGTGATCATAGGGGATTCTATCGCCTATTGGTGCCACCTTCCACCCACAGTGACACGGATGAAAGTTCTATCAACTACATTAGCGGCCCATTTTGACTGACCCCTTGGCAAGAACCATGAAGCAAATACCAATGTGTGGGCTGATCTACAAGAAGGCATTTGTCAAATATATCAACGTATGTGTATGTCACTGTGGCTTTGTGCTACCTGGCATTCCACATAATATGGCTGTGCCAGTGATTCCAGAAGCAGTAAAAAGAGAAAAGAAGATAGAAAAGAGGTAGGAGAAGACTCTAATAATTGCCCAAGATGTGAGTCCTGGCTCATCTCCTGCACCTTAAAATCAGCACTGGTTAAATGCTTCTCTTCATAGCTAGCGACAAGCTGCGCTCAAACTCATTAAAAGGCCGATAGTTCACGTTGGCGGCATATCATATTCATCAGTTTGCAAACTCAAATGGTCCGCAACACCAGGAAACGAAATTCTCACCTATATGCCATACAAAACTTTGCCCCCGCCCTTAGATAGTTAAAAGAGGCACCGTTTTAGATCATGGAAAGCATTAGAAAATTCCCCTTTACAATAGTTGAAATCCAAAAAATAATTCTAAAAAGGAAACATTCCGTTTCAATGAGTGCTTTTCTTTTCACTCGTGCCTGCCACAGTTTCTAACTCCCCATTCAGTAAAAAAAAGAGCTGGCTCTTCTTGTGTGTGTGTGTGTGGGGGGGGTTTCTCCCTGCGGGGGTACAGATGGAAAAGTATGTGGTACCAGGTTAGAACCCACTCTAAATTTGAGAAGAATTTCAACGCAAATGGTATTTGAGTTTGTTTACACTTGGTAGCATTTCTTTGTCAGAAAAAAAAGGCATTACAATTATTTAAAAGCCTTGAGTCCGCAAAGGCCTCTAAAATAGCATTCAATACTTTAAGGATAAATCAATCATACACACTTAGATTAAACATCCCCCTAGAAAAACAGCTGGTTAAGTGGGGTTTTAACAAAAGATCACCTGCCCTCATTTATCCTTATTAAAGATACAGTCTTCTGAGGTGGGCTCTAAGTTGAGTTTGGTACTGACATTTAGAATACTTAGCATATTTTTAAAACGTGTAAAATAGAGTGCATGGTGTGTATGACTAACTTTCACATCATTTCCAGTGTTCACAAAAACGCCATGAGGCACGTAGCATTATTGTCCCCATTCAATACACAGAAATCTGAAAGTCAAGGAAGTGAAGGACTATGTCCAGGGTACCCCAGCCCCAAGGATGCAGAGCTGAGGTTCAAATCCAGGTCTTCATGCCTCCAGCTCACTATACCATATTTCACATTAGTTTGCCAATCTATGGTAGGGAGAATAAGGGCCCCTCAAAGATGCCCACAAACTAACCCCTAGAAGCTGTCAGTCAATATGTTACCTTAAAGTTGCAACTAAGGTTGCTAATCAGTTGACCTTTTTTTTTCTTTAATTTTAAGGGTGTTTTTCCAGGACGCATCAACTCCAAGTCAAATAGTTATTTCAATCTAGTTGTGGAGGGCGCAGCTCACAGTGGCCCATGCGGGGATCAAACCGGCAACCTTGTTGTTAAGAGCACTGTGCTCTAACCAACTGAGCTAACTGCGCTTCCCGCCCCCCCCCCCAGCCCCCAGTTAACCTTTAGATAGAGGAAACTGGCATGTATTATCCAGGTAAGTCCAATGTAATCATGTGTTCTTAAAATCAAAAGAAGGAGGCAGAAGAGTGGGTCGGAAAGATCAAAAGGCAGAAGAGGCAGGATGGATTAAAAATGGGAGAAGACTCAACCTGCTGTGGCTGGCTTTGAAGATGGAGGAAGGAGGCCATGAGACAAGAAATAGACCAGCCTCTAGAAGCAGGGAACAGCCCTCTGTTGACAGCTAGCAAGGCAACAGGAATCTCCATCCTACAGGGAACTGAATTCTGCTTACCACCAAAATGAGCGAGGGAATGGATTCTCTTCTAGAGCCCTCAGAAAGAAATGCAGCCATGCGAAGACCTTAGTTTTTTCGTGGTGAGATGTGTAGACACACTTCTGACCTACTGTAAGAAGTGTGTCTACTTAGAACTGTAAGATAATAATTTGTGTTGCTTAAACCACTGAGTTTGTGGCAATTTGTTATGGCAGCAATAGAAAACTAGCACAATATCCAAACCTTAAAGCTGAAAACATAACAAGGCTCTAAAGCAGGGGTGTCCAAACTGCGGCCCGCGGGCCAACTGCGGCCCACAATGCATTTTTTATTGGCCCGCAGCAAATTCCAAAAATATATTTAGTTTCCTTAAATAAAGCAGGTGAGGCAATACGTACTTCACCTCGAGTGAGTGGCCTGGCTGTTTGTGTATTTTACCACATATGGCCCTTGGTGAAAAACGTTGAAAAAAGTTTGGACACCCCTGCTCTAAAGTCCTTAAGCCTTCTACAGTTATTTTAATAACAATAATCAAATATTATATGTGGAATTAACATATTTTCACTGACTTGCACCTAAGAAGAAAACCCACTCACAAAGATGTTTCTTTTTGTCTTTTTATTTTCCATTCCCTCTCATAATACTAACTTTTCAATATTCTTTGAACAAATACTTACTGGGAACCTACTCTATGGAAGGGACTATTCAGTGCATACAGTATATAGCAGATGGGAAAAATGTAGACCACACCTTTGCCCTCGTGGTGTTTAAACATATGGGGTGGGAGTAAACACATAGTAAACAAATCAGTAAGATGAGACCTCCCAAGGGTTTCTGAGTCACTGACTGGAAGACAGCTGCTCTGAATTGCTGCTAGACCCATACAGTGAGAAAAAAACTTATAAGTTAAGCTCCTGACATGTCAGTTAGCTTCCTGTTACTGCAGTATATAACTTACCTAATCAAAATAACACAGAAAGCCTTAGTGAAAAGGTGACTTTGGAGCAGAGGCCTGAATGAAGAGCAGAATAGAGTGAGTGGTAGAGGTATCTAGAAGAGTGTTCCCAGTAGAGGATCAAAAATGCAAAGATCCTGGGCCGGCCCGGTGGCTCAGGTGGTTAGAGCTCCGTGCTCCTAACTCCTAAGGCTGCCTGTTCGATTCCCACATGGGCCAGTGGGCTCTCAACCACAAGGTTGCCAGTTCAATTCCTCGAATCCCGCAAGGGATGGTGGGCAGCGCACCCTGCAAGTAAAATTGAACACGGCACCTTGAGCTGAGCTGCTGCTGAGCTCCCGGATGGCTCAGTTGGTTGGAGCCTGTCCTCTCAACCACAAGGTTGCCGGTTTGACTCCCGCAAGGGATGGTGGGCTGCACCCCCTGCAACTAGCAACGGCAACTGGACCTGGAGCTGAGCTGCGCCCTCCACAACTAAGATTGAAAGGACAACAATTTGACCATTGTTCCCCAATAAAGTCCTGTTCCCCTTCCCCAATAAAATCTTAAAAAAAAAAAAAAGCAAAGATCCTGAGGTAGAAGTATAACTTGCTGAATGTTTTTTGAAAATGAAGGAGGCCAATGTGGTCGGAATTAAGATACTGCGAGGTAGGGGGGTAGGAGGTGACAGGAAGCCAGCTCATGGAGGCCACTGTAGTAACTCTGGCTTTCATTCTGAGTGGCAGGGAGCCATCGAATGGTTTCAGGCGGAAGAGTGATGTGAGCTGGCTTATGTGACCAGAAGGTCATTCTTGTTGCTATGAACGGACTTCAGGGCACAAGGATAAAAGCAGAGACTGGATAGGAGGCTACTGCTAGGATCCAGGCAACAGGTGATACTAGTTAGGACTTAGTGGTGTAGGTGGGAAGACATGGTTGGACTCTGGGTACATACTCTAGGAACACAGACAGTTACGAACAGAAGTTATGTCTAACAGTACGCAGCATCTATTTAATACAGAACCCCTTTAATAATGGTAATTCCATGGAATGTACACTTTCTAGAGGGAAAATTTTTACTATGGGTTAGCTAATTCTACTCTTTAGGCATAGGAGGAGAGAAATCTCCTTACACTTAGCTCTCCCCTGAGGTCTCATTGTACTAAATGCGTCTATACAGAATACGATCAAGTAGGTATCAAGCAAACATTGCATGAGAGTATTATTCATGGCAGTGATGGAGATGATGATGGGCAGTTTGCAAAACAACGTTCTTGAGAAATCGCTTCTCTTGAGCCGTTTCCTTTCTATAAATGTAATTTCCTTCTGTCGTTATATCAAAGATTCCACCACACAAATCTAACACTTCAAGTGCTAGTGGGAGAGAAGAATGGAGGGAAAACAACCTTAGAACCAGGGTGCCTCGACTCCTTGCCCAAACTAAGAGCCTACCCTTCACTATATGTGCCACAAAATCTGTGCCAGCCAAGATGTACTCAAATGGAGTTGACCAGACGATCTCTAAAGTTTTTTCCATTGCTTAATTTGCAGGGGTGGTTGGTGGGTTCTTTCCCCTTCTTTATTCTATTTTCTTCACTATGAAGCTCACTAGCATAACACCGTTGGCTTCTCTCTGCACCACATTCCCTATTTTCTGGATGGGGTACTGGTGAGGTTTTAAAAGAGAAACTAGCATCCCTAGCCAAGCCCCTTCCTTTTGCCTTTTTTCTTGGGAGCCTGCTCACACAAAAAGCATGCATTCCCTTGTGCTCCTGTATTCCTTAACTTTTGCAGGTGGAGGCCCCATGCCAGGTAATAGACAGGAGAGTAAGACAGTGGTCTGCTATGATCCAGAGATGCCTATGATTGAGTGGATATATCTGTCTAACTACAGTGTTCATGATTAGAATGTCTTCCTTTTCACAGATGAAAGCCTCATCTCCTATTAGCTTTATTGAGAATAAAGATATTTTATTGTTTATACCATCTCTCTTTTCAATTGTTCCTTATTCAACAGAGGAAGAGGAAAAGTTGTCTCTCCCCCTGCCCCAAATTCCTATCACTATTTACAAATACTCAGAACCTTGACTTTGGACTATTAGTAAAGTCCTAAAACCTCTACAGAATGTCAAACTCTGCTAGCCAGATTGGCTCATGGTATCATTATTTTTCAAGGTCAAGATCAGTACCAGGAGACTTGCACTCATAAGCCAGGATAAATGGGAGGGACGAAGGAAGAAAACACAGAAGGGATGGAAGACATTAGTGAGTGCTGGTTTGTTTCTTCACAGATAGAAGGAGCCGACCACCATGTTTATTTGAAAACCTGCTGCTATGAAAATCACTAGCTATTGATGATGTTCTAAATTACCACAGGAACCTCAGTGGGAAGTCCTGTTTCAAAGCAGCAGGAAGGGGATGGAGAGGGATAATGCAGGTGGTACACAGGGACAGAGACATTAATGCGAGGGGGAAATGAACCTGTCATTCCTTCCTTCTAGATTGGACGAGACCAAAATGTCTGTACCGGGAGACAGCACAAGATTCCCAAATCTGACTTACCTGTCATTTCTGGCAGCCCTGCCAGTTAGTCCCCTCTGACAGTCCTCCAACTTTTATATCAATTAAATTGAAACTGAGAACCCTGGGTCTTTGAGAAGTGCCTGTTGGCACTATCAAAAAATTAAAACCTGGCACGCTTCACAAGCTGAGGGAGAGGAACCATTTCCCAGTTCTCATACTAAAGATGGCCCTCTGTTTTCTCCCTTAATGGAGAGCTAAGTGGAGTTCAAGATTGTACACAAGAAAGCCAGGGTAAAATGTTCTACATAAATGCTCTGCCAATTAGGCATTTAATTGCCGAGTGGTACAACAGGTAACTTTAGAGTTCCTATGAAAGACAGAAGAATCACCATCAGTAACTCTTTAGAGTAGTCTAGAGAGCATTTCCTTCCTCTTTTCAAGCCCAATGTCTTGGTATAACACTTGTTTAACTGACAACTTCTCAAAGACAAGCTTAATGTACGTGAGATATTCTCAGAGACATCAGACATCAAGGAAATCCTCAGGTTAAGCTATAAACACCTTGACAATATGTTGGGCTGAGAGCAGGGTGGGTCACACTCAGATTTAGGAAGTGGCAATGACCATGGCCTGGCCAACGGACTACTTTGGGTGGCCAACTTTCTGCTGAAGGCTAGTTCTTTATACTTTCCTCTGTTCTGCAGGCAACTTCGGGAGTCCCTTAGCAGATTTCTGGTTACAGAAAAGTAACACAGTGGTCATTTTGATATCTATATTTAGGGTGGTTGTACTGAATGAAGTCGTATAAGCAAGTATGTAGAAGAGACGGTAGGCATGTGAAGCTGGGAATCTCTAGCAAGGGAACGCCACCTGCTTCCCTCCTGACTTCACCTTTCCCTCTTGGCTGCTGAACAGTGCAACTTGTTTCTCTTTTCCCAGAGTTCCCTGGAGGTACACAACCTAAAACTCTGTAACCAGATGAGCAGTAGCTGTAAGAAACAGCCTGAGGAAAGGTCCTCAGAACGGACTCAGGTTCACAGGAAAAGCAGGAACTGGAGGAGTCAAGGTGCCATGATAACAGGATTAGCCCCTCTTGTCATGGTAAAGGGCAAGTAATTACTGAAGAACACTGTAATGGCTATTTTATGGATGAACCTGACCAGGCCATAGGGTGCCCAGATATTTGGTCAAACTTTATTGAAGAGTATTTCTGGGAGAGTGTTTTTGAACGAGATGAACATTTAAACTGGTAAACTGAGTAAAGCAGAAGGCTCTCCCTAATGTGGGTGGACCTCACAAAAACCAGATGAAGGCTTGAACACAACAAAAATGGTGACTTTCCCATAAGTAAGAAAGAACTCCTTCAACCCAACGGCCGGGAAACTGGGTCATCACCTTTAATTCTGTCGTTCAACTCCAACTGAACCACCGGCTCTCTGTGGGTCTCAAGGCTACTTGCCTTTGGACTAGAATTGTACCATCAGTTCTCCTGGTTCTTAGACTTGGACTGGAACTAGCCTATTAACTCTCCTGTTTCTGGCTTGCTGATTCACTTTGAAGACCTCCAAAATCATGTGCGCCATTTTAGGATGCAATTCAGGTCCAGGTCAGTTGATTTTAAGTTCATCAAAAGGGACATTAATTTGGGCCTGCCTGCCTGACCTAATCCGGTAAAAGCACTCAAAGAGAAAGATTCACCCGCTGGCCTTGAAGAAATGAGCTGCTCAGAGAGACAGCCTTGGAGGGAGCCATGTGTCAAGTGACACTGGGCAGAATGGCCCCCACCTGTCAACCAGCAAGAAAATGAGAATGTTGGTCCTACAGCTACAAACAACTGAACTCTGCCAACAATCATGAGTCTAGAAGCAGATCTTGACCTCTAAAAAGGAAGATAGCCCAGCCTACATCTTGAATACGGTCTTGTGAGATCGTTAACACAGGAGCCAGCTATGCCATGCCCTCCAAACATTTATCAGCAGGGTCTTTATTTGGCACAAATGTGCTGCTCTTTTGAGGCTTGGATTGTTAAGATGGAAGAAACAGTATCTGATGACGGACCAGAGTAATTAGGATGAATCTCTCCATGTGTTCTACAAAGATTACCATGATAAAGATGAACAATTATCTCAATACTTATCATTAGTCACCTCAGAAAGGTTACAACAAAAGAAAATTTCTAAATAGAATCTGAGTAGACTGAAGTGTCGGTAATATTTCTTCCATTTGAAGTAAAGTCATTCTAAATATGAAACATAAAAGCCTTTTTATGAGTAGCTTTCTATTCTTAGGAGAGACTCATTTATGATCATCTTCATTTTCTGTTTCAGAGAACAAGATTATTTGAAAACAGTCATTTTAAATAATGAAACTACTTTTAAAGGAAAAGATTTTATCTCTTCATAATATTTCTTTATTGTGAGAAAATACATAACATTAACCTTGCCATTTTAACTATTTTTAAAGTGTACAATTCAAGGGCATTAATTACATTCACAGTGGTATGTAACCATCACCACTATCTAGTTCCAAAAAATTATTCATCACCATAAACAGAAACTCTGTAACTATTAAGCAATAACTCCAAATTCTCCTCTCGGCCCATCCCCTGGTAACCTCTAATCTACTTCCTGTCTGTATGAATTTGTCTAAGTGGAATCACACAAGATTCATTTTCTCGTATCTGGCTTATTTCACTTAACATAATGTTTTCAAGTTTCATCCATGTTGTAGCATGCATGACAACTTCCATTGCATGTATACACCACATTTTGTTTATCCCTTCACCTGCTGACGGACACTTGGGTTGTTTCCAACTTTTGGTTATTGTGTGAAAAATGGTACACTGAACACGGCCATACAAGTATTTGTCTGTGTCCCTGTCTTAAATTCTTCTGGGCATATACCTAGGTATCTATCCGTTTGAGGAACTGCCAAAATGTTACCCACCGGTCTGTACCGTTTTACATTTCCACCATCATTGTACAAGAGTTCCAATGTCTCTACATCATCACAAACACTTGTTATTTTCTTTTCTTAAAATAAAACTATAGCCATCTCAATGGGTACAAAGTAGTCTCTCATTATGGCTTTGATTTGCATTAATCTAATGACTCCCAATGTTGAGCATCTTATCCTGGGCTTATTGGACATTTGGATAAATTTTCTGGATAAATGTCTATTCAAGTCCATTTTTCATTCTTTTTCCTGTTGACTTTTCACAATGCTTCATATACTGATGCTCCTCAACTTACAATGGGGTTACTTCCTGATAAACCCACCGTAACTTCAAGATCTCAGCAGTCAAAAAGGCATTTAATACAATTAACCTACCAAACATCAAAGCTAAGCCTAGCCGAACTTAAATATGCTCAGAACACATTATCAAAACAAAACAAGACAAAAAATGGTGGCAACACAGTACACGGTAGAGTATCAGGTATTTACCCTTGTGATAGCGTGTCTGAAGGGAAGCGGTGCTCACTCTTGCTGTTCAGTATCATGAGAGAGTATCTTAATGCATATTGCTAGCCCAGGAAAATACCAAAATTCAAAGTATGGTTTCTACTGAGTATGTATCACTTTTGCACCATCATGAGATCTAAATAATGTAAGTTGAACCATCAGAAGTTGGGGACGATCTGTACCTTAAATATTAAACAGGAATCAGATACGTGATTTGGAAATACTTCCCCCCCTCTTCCTTCGCCTCCCACCCACACACTCTGGTTCAAGGCATTGTTCCTCAGTCTAGTTGTGTAGGACACAGCTCCCTGGCCCATGCTGGTATTATGAGCCTTGCACTCCCCATGGCTGAGGCAGTTGGCCGCCAGTCATCGGTCATGGCAACACACGGTAGCCCACGGCAGCACACAGCAGCCGGCAGCAGCTCAAGCCAAACTCCGGCTGCTCTGCAGCCCAGCTCCAGGGAGAGCTTTGTTTACAATTTTAGTTGTAGAGGGCGCAGCTCACTGGCCCATGTGGGGACGGAACCAGCGACCTCGACGTTAGGAGCATGGTGCTCCAACCACCTGAGCCCCCAGGCCGGCCTCGGAAATATTTTTTCCTATTGTGTATGTTGTCTTTTCACTTTCTTGATGATGTCCTTTGCATAAAAGTAATTTTCAATGAAGTCCAGTTTATTTAATTTTTATTCCATTGCTCATGCATTTGGTGTCATATCTAAGAACCTGTTGCTAAATCCAAGTACATGAAGAATTACCCCCATGATTTCTTCTAAGAGTTTTATAGTTTTAATTCTTATATTTAGTTTATTAATCCATTTGAGTTAATTTTTACATATGCCAAGAGGTAGGGGTCCAACATGATTCATTTGCATGTGCAAATCCAGTTGGCACAGCACCATATGTCAAAGAATCAACTGTTTCTCCATTGTATAAACTTCTCATCCTTGTCAAAAAAATCAACTGGCCATAAATGCGTAGGTTTATTTCAAGACACTCAATTCTATTCCATTGGTTTACATGTCTCTCTTTATGCTAATACCACAATGTTTTGATTACTGTAGCTTTGTAACAACTTTTAAAATAAAGAAGCCCGAGTTTTCCAACTTTGTTCTTCATTTTCACCACAATTTTGTCTGTACAGGGGCACCTTATAATTCTATATGAATTTAAGGGCAGGCTTTTTCATTTCTGCAAAAAAGGCTATCGGATTTTTAAACAACTTGCATTTAACCTGTAGATCACGTTGAGTACTATAGACATCTTAACTATTAAGTTTTTCTATCCATGAACACAGGATGCCTTTCCATTTATTTAGGTCTAATTTAATTTCTCTCAGAAATATTTCAGTTATCAGTGTACACGTCTTTCAGGTCCTTGTTTAAATATATTCTTAGGTATTTTGTTCTTTCAGATGTCATCGTAAATGGAATTTCTATCATAATTTCCTTTTCAGATTGTTCATTGCTGGTGTATAGAAATACAACTGGCTTTACATGTGGATCTTGTATCCTGTAACTTCGCTCAGTTAGTTCATTAGCTCTAGCAGCTTTCTTATAAATTCTTAGGGATTTCCTATATATAGTATCATGTCACCTGTGAAGAGACATTTTTATGTTTTCCTTTCCAATTTGGATGCCTTTTATCTTTTTCTAGCCTGTTTGCACGGGCAAGAACTTCCAGTACAATATTGCAGAACAGTAACAGTAGGGAAAGTCAGCATCTTTGTTTTGTTCCTGATCTTAAGGGGAAAGCTTTTAGTTTTCTACCATGTAGTATCATTTTAGCTTTGGGTTTATCAAAAATGTCCTGTATCATGTTGAGGAAGTAGCCTTCTATTCCTAGTTGAATGAGTTTTTATCACAAAAGGATGTTGAATTCTGTCAAATACCTTTTCTTTATCAATTAGGAATAGCATGTGTGGTTTTTATTTCCTTTATTCAATTAACGTGATGTATTGCATACATTGATTTTCTAATGTTGAGCCACCTTTGCATTACTGAGATAAATCCTACTTGATCATGAGATGTAATCCTTTTCATATGTTGTGAAATTCGGATTGGAAATATTTTACTGAGGAATTTCACATGTGTATTCAAAAGGGATATAGGTCTATTAATTCTTTTATAGTAATGTCTTCATCTATATCTGATAGCAGGTGCCAAGAATGAGTTAGGAAATGTTCACTCCTCTTCTATGTTATGGAAGAATTTGTGAAGGATTGTTGTAAAGTCTTTAAATGTTTGATAAAATTCACAGTAGATCCATCCGGTCGACAACTTTTCTGTGTTGAGAAGTTTTTAAATACTGATTCAATCACCTCACTACTTGTAAGTCTATTCAGATTTTCAAATTTCTTCATTATCTAGTCTTGGTAAATTGTGGGTTTCTAGGAATTGGTCTGTTTCATCTAGGTTATCCAACTGGTTGGTATATATAGGTATTCATAGATCTTTTTATTCTGTAAGGTACTCTTTTAATCCTCTTTATTTATTTGTGTAAGGTCCCCATTTTCAGTTTTTCATTATTTGCATTTCTCTCTTTGTCAGTCTAAAGTTTTGTCAGTTTTGTAGAACTGTGTAAACAACCAACTTCTGGTTTCATTGACTCTCTGTATTTTAATCTACAACCTAATCTTTATTATTTCCTTCCATCTGCTGGATTGGGGCTTACTTCAGTTTTATTTCTCTACTTCCTTGAAGTGTAAAATTAGGTTATGAGTTTGAGATCTTTGTTCTTTTTCAATTCAGGCATTTACATTTATGAATTTCCGTTTGAGCACTGCCTTTTCTGCATTCCATAAGTTTTGGTATGTTGTGTTTCTATTTTCATTATTCTCTAAGTATTTTCTAATTTTTCTTCTGATTTCTTATATGACCACTGGTTATTAAGAATGGGTTGCTTAATTTCCACATATTTGTGAATTTTCTACCTTTCCTTCTAGTATTACTGATTTCCACTTTCATTCCATTGTGTTCAGAGAAGATACTTTGGATTATTCCAGTGGCTACAAACTGATTGAGACTTGTTTTATAACCTAACACACGGACTAACTGGAGAATGTTCTAGGTGCACTTCAGAAAAATGTGTATTCTACTGTCGGTGATAAATTTTTCTACATGTGCCTATTAAGTCTAATTGGTATACAATGTTGTTCTACACAATAATGCGTTTAAGAGAACTTAGGAATCAAATGACTTTCATGTGGGAATCGAATGACTTTCTGAAAAACGAATTCTCCTCTCTCACCTATCCTCAGAGGAGATCCAAATTCTTCATAAACAACCAGAAAAAAAATTAGCTCTCCACTAAGTAATGTGTTATATCAAGGGAAGCATGGTTTCCTTTTATATTTCAGAAAACTCATGACACGCAAAGTCAACTGGTAGTAAGTCTAACCTATCACTTTGAAGGACCCATGAATGGGACTGGTGTGAGAACAGGGGACAGGTGATACCTAGGCCTGCAATTGGTACACTAGACCTCGTGTGATTTACAAACCTCCTTCCTTAGCAGAAACTTTTTATCCAAAAATCTCTTGTATGGAATCCTAATAGAGGCATACCTCAGAGATATTGTCAATTTGGTCCCAGACCACTGCAATAAAGTGGGGACAGTCATGTCCTTGGACATATTGCAGGTTTGGTTCCAGACCACCCACATAAAGCAAGTCATAATTATTTACTTTTTGAAGGTTCTTGCCTTCAGCTTGTAAGCAACGCATCATCTGTGAAGTACAATGAAGTAAAGCGCATAAAAATGAAATACGTCTGCACATAAACTAGTTTTAAGAGGGGTTACAGGAGGAACCCTGCTGGCTTTCCTCCGCCCCTCCTTTCCTTCTGCCACGTTTGAAAACCACTGCCTTAGATCACACGGCCTGACACAGGGAGAAACAATGCAGATGCCTGCCTCAGACAATGTTTCTAATCTTATTCTCTAGGACAGTGGCAGCCACCACTTGCCACTGGAGTTCCAAGTTAGGCACAGACCAGATGTGATATGAAGAAGAAACCAAGACACATAGCTCTGTCAAGACACTGCCCAAGCGAATTGCAGCACTATCATGTTCAGGATCAGCTGTCCAAGGCTGACATTTGGCTTCAACAAAAAGTTTTTCTACTGCACTATCTGCCCGCATCTCACTTCCACTCTTCTGTGCACCAAAGAAATAACATCAACCTAGCGCGATGTTATTTTCTCTCGAATTCAAAATTCCTAGAGACAGCAAAAGTAAGTCCTTCTGGGTTGGAAATAAAGCCTGACTTTATCTCTATCAACACAAATTTGTATTTAGCCATATCTGCAGCTAACGTATGGGAGTCGGGCATTGATGGGGGGTGGGGGTGAGGGGATGGAGAGCGGCACATAGGACACCATCTCATAAAAGCAAGCTTTCATTCATGACCATAATGTAGTAAGCTCATCTCCCAACAGAGATATGGTGGCCTGCACTTGGGAGAGCAAGCACTGCTAACCAAAGGAAGATCAATCTCTTCAAGAGCATACCACCAAGGACCTGGGGTCACAGCTCATCATCACCAAAAGGCTGATCAAGCAGTGAACATGTGCTCAGTTACTCCAGCTGTGGGGAATAGAAAATCAAAAACCACCAATCCATTCCACAGTTTTTATTGAAAAACCTCTAAGAGCCTGACATTGTTCTAAAATGGAAATGCCCAAAGCAATCCGAGGATTATGTGGTTATGAGAAACACGGGATTCAGAATCGTCTGAGGGATTCAGAATCTTCTGATGGTGAGGCTCATAACCCACCCAGCTGAAAAAATGCCAATATCGCTGACGGTCATGGAAGAGCCGGAGGGGACAACCAAGGACCAGTGAGAACTTGAGCTCCAAGTTCTGGTCGAGCCTCGCCTCTCCCTTTCTGCAGGACAGAGAGCAGGTTACTTCCTGTCTGGGTCCTACTTTCCAACTCTTTGAAATGAGACAGTTGGGAGAGATGTAGAACTCTTCTCACAGTTCATAGGAGTAGAGCCTGAAAATCAAACACTAAACTGGATGAGTGTCCAAGAGTACAGACTAGAAACGCTCCAACCTCACCCACATTGTGATGATGACGATACATAATAACAAATATCAATGATGATGGGAGCTAATCTTCATTTAATGCTTTCTTGGGCCTAAGCACTCTTACTGTGTGATCATTTTTATCAATATTTCCAAGTGTCTTGCCAGAATGCTAGGTTTGGAAAAGTCCCTACACATGCTTTAGCAGCAGGTAAATCCAGAGGTACATGCATTCAAAGGTCAGAGGACCTGAGTTTCCCATCTTCACCTGTCCTTTTCACTGTTCCTAACTGATAACCTACTATGTTATTTGCTCTTTTTCCAGATTTGAAACTGATAGCCCACTCATGAACTTAATAGCTGGGTTTCAGTGCTCCCCCCCATCACTCTACATGGGTCCCAAGTGCCCTGGGCAATACATTGGGTCTGCAGAGTTGGAATCTTTCCTCAAACTCCTTCAGTGTTATGACAGAGTGAATTTTTATTTGATGGCAAAATATATTATATGTCAATCCATGTGTCTATACACACTGGAAAAGGTTAAAATCAACACTTCAACATAATTCTGTTCTCTCCTTGCTCTGAGGTAATTATCCTAAGTGAACTTTGTCAATATCAGTGTCATGTCTATTGGATGCTATCAAAATGTTTTGATGCAGTGAATGAAAACATTAAATGTTATCATTCAGTAATTAACAGGTAGAGAAGCGATCCAAACCCAATGCCATGTGTTATTACGTAGTAGAACAGAAAACAATTCAATGTGTTTACATCTCAGTTTAGAAAGTACTTTCCCACATAGTACCGCCTGTGAATCAAATTTCGATTTTCCTAACTACGTGAAATTGGCAAGGTCAGTATTATCCTGATCGTTACAGTGAGGAAACCTGAGTCTCTAGGAGTTACTTGTTTAAGGTTACCGGTAAACACATGACAGAATTAGGAACACAAAGAGGTCTCTGATCCTAACCCAGTAGCTAACACAGATAGATCCCTTAGGTTCAATAAGCTCATTAACATACCCATTTATTCAGCACCTACTGCGTACCAGGTCTATGCCAGAATGTCTGGGGCCAATGAAGGGGAGAAAACCAGTGAATGTTTACATGAGGTTAATATATGAATGAATCGATCTTGACTTCTTCTAATACAGCTCTCCAGAGACAAAAGGGGTGTGTGTGGGGGGGGTGTATGTTAATGTGATAATACAGACTTTTCTTTCCATGGGGCACCATGCTAAACATTATGTACCACGCGTACAACCTGAAAACCTTCTGAACTAGGGAAACTTGAGCTAGTGGCAGACTTACAAGCAACCCTGGGAAGTAAAGCACCATTAAACGGGGATTATTCAATTAAGGACTGTTAGCATTGCCTCTTCAGAGCAAATTACTCTAGACAATGCTTTTTCTTTTCCTTTTTGAATGTAAATACAGCAGCAGCAACAACAAAAAGACTTGAAGGGGGTCCCCACAAACAGGCTGAGGAACTCTACTTCCAGAGGGGAACACAAAGACTTAATCAGCACCTCCACTTGCTTAGCTGCAGGAGGAGATGGCAGTGTTTTTCCTCCTGAATTAAAAGGCAGCAAACCCCTATTTTTTCCATGTTTTGGCAAGAAAATTATAAGTAGCTGTGCCCCCTGGGGTTAGCTTGCATCTAAATACAGGTGGAGGCAAGTAACCCAAAGTGTGATTGCTGGCATTTAGAGTTACGTGAATTACTCAGTATTTGGGGTGGGAAGAGGCATTGAAGCGCTCCTTAGCCAGGGGCCCTACAGGAGCCACACAAGCCCAGGTGGCTGCTTTAAGAAAGGGTGTTTTGCTCAGGCCAGGCTTACTCTCAACAGTTGGATGGGGCGTACTGCCCACCTACAATGTGTCCTGGAATCTACCCAGAGGTGTGGTGGACTTTCCTCACACACCCAGCTTCACCAGAGGATCTGTGGTAACTCAGCTTGGCCACCTCATACACAGCATGGATAAATTTCAGCTGACAGTTTCAGGCCTGGGCCTTGTGCCCTGGCCAAGCCTGTCACCCACGTGTACCCTTAGGCAGAAGGAGAATGGATTGAGAGAGTGGATGACTCCAGGGGAGTCAGTCCCACTACTGGAAACAAAGGCCATAAAACATCTGAGAAAGCCGACCAATTACTCAAGCTATCCAGGTCCTGTCCACTGCCCTATCTTAGGGACGGCCAGCCAAAAAAGATAGCCCATTTAATGTCATGTTCAACAAGGTCCTTAGGAAATTCCCTAGAATAAAAGCTCAGTCGATATGTACAATTGCATTGCTTCCATTTGGCCAACTTTATAATAATGGCGAGAGGTCCCTGCCATCTTTGATGCTCTCAATCATTGAGACATTTCTACTTTCCTCTACAAAAGAAAAAATAAAAGTCACAGCCATCAGCTTCTTCCATGAGGCACCAAGCATTTGTTCACAGATTACCCACCCTCGTCTACATCTCACCACCCGCCCCAAATGTCCAGTTGAACTAGAAGCAAGCTCATCCAAACATACTGAGGTGGGTGGATAGGTTTGTCTATTTGCTTGTTTACTTTTGGAAAATAAAGGCATGGGCAGCACCAAGCCAGTTCTCAGGGCTCTGCATCATCACCCTGCACTAAAGACCATGGCAGTAATTGATGACATTTCTCAATACTAACCAACCAGGAGCCAAGACAATAAACAGCGGTGGCAAAGATGCAGCCATATGATGGAGATGGACAAGGTGGCTGTGCAATTGATGGAAATGAATGTAAAATGAGGCCCAGGAACATTGCAACATAATCCAGAAGCTCACGGCTTACAGAACCACCCTGTGTGAAGCACAGCCAGCCGCTAGGGGGTTTTAATGAGCAGAGCACTCACTACCTAGGTAAACTATAGTAGTCCCAACTTTTCTGCAGGGGATACATTCCAAGTCCCCCAATGGAAGCCTAAAACTGCAGATAGTGCCAAACCCCATATATACGTTTTTCCTATAAAGAAGTAACTATGATAAAGTTTAATTCATAAATTAGACAGAGTAAGGGATTGACAACAATAACTCATAATAAAATGCAACAATTATAATATAGTCATACTATAATAAAAGTTATGTCAATGTGGTCTATCTCTGAAAATGTCTGGAATTTTGCATTTAATATTCTTGGACCGCAGGTAACTGAAATTGTGGAAAGTGGAACCACACATAAGGGGGGACTACTCGAAGAAAACAAAGATTTGCGCCGGATAAATGGAGATGCACTGAGACTCCCACAGCAGGAGGGAGTTAAATGAACATTAATAAGCAGAATGTCAAAATTAAGTCATTGCCTTTTCATAACACTTTTCTCTGGAAGGGCACAGCAGTTAGACCTGGGGTCTCTCTCTGACTCTGCCCCTGATTAGCTTTGTGATCTTGGGCAAGTCACATAAGTATCTGAATCTTTATAGCTTCATCTGCAAAGTGGGGTCAATTGCACTTCCTGTGCCTACTTCACAGAGTTGAATTAAGGTGTGAGACAGGGCAACTGACACCATCAGGACTATTCTAGTTGAATATGGTGGGGGAAGAGTGAGCAGGGCAAAGGGGCTTGAATACATCACATCTGGTTCAAGTGGACTCCAGCTGAGCCCACTGCCCCAATTGCTTCGCTCTTTCCCCGGCCCTGTGTGCTGACTTCCGTTCTCCCCCAAAGAATCCCTGTCTCCGGGTCTCATTCTAGGGAACTGAACCCAAGACAACCAACTTTCAGAAACACAATGTTAGAAAGCTAATATACACTATTTTCTGTTCGAAGGTCAAAATTGGGTTATATTTTATTGAACCGGGCACCCCGGATGGTGAGGCAGATTGTTCATGCCAGGCTCCACTACGTTCCATTGTCTTAAGGAGCCAGTAAAGACATTTGTGAGCCAGATGGCACTAGAGGTGCCACTGCTAAAACCTGTGACTGTCTAATTCTGGTCCTCAGTGGAGAAGGGCATTTGAACTAGGGTCTCAATGGTTCTGTATTACAGTGATGCCAAAGAATCCCAAAGTGTACAATGTAAGTCTCACTAGTCTTGTACCTGAGAAGTGGCTCTGTGAAAGGGGATCAAACATCCTCATGACAATGGAGAAATCCTACGACAAAAGTGGGTAGTGGAAAACCACAGGCTTGCAGAGGCCCTTCAGGAACTTGGCTCTACTCATTCTCAGCCCATGCAAAGCAGAGAGCCTTAGCTGGAGTTTAATTGCACCAATTGCTCAAGTTCAGACTTATAACCAAACACTAGTTACCCAAAACATTTGATCACTAAACCTTGTCCCTGATGACAAAATCCTTTACCTACACAAGTGAGAAGCGGGGGAAAGGCAAATTGATCATCACATTGTTTTTGAGATGGGTCTAGATTTGCCAACCATGGCTTACTTCCCCTTCCTAAGGAAGAGTACCTTCCTAAGGTAGATGAAACGAAGCTGTAGTTAAAGAAAAGGTGTGGAAAACACTGGTATTTCTAAAAAAAAAAAAACAAAAAAAAAAAACACAGATGCTATATTCACTCATACAACTGCAAGACTGTAGGAAGGAAGTCAACATGTATTGACTATGAATCCAAGGAGCTAAAATGAGGCATCTAAAGGGATCCTCCTGAGAGTTGACTTACCAATGAAAAAACGAATCAATCACCGCAACACAATACCATCAAAACCCTAGTTTCAAATGACCACAATTAGAAAGACAGTCACAAGTTTTCACAGTGGAACCTCTAGTGTCATCTAGCTCATGAATAGCTTTCTGGACTCCTTAAAGCAAAGAAAGGTAAGAGCCTGGCATGAATGATCTGCCTCACCATCCGGGGTGCCCGGTTCAATAAAATATAACCCAAAATTTGACCTTCAAAAAGAAAATAGAGCATATTCGCTTTCTAAAATGGTGTTTCTGAAAGTTGGTTGTCTTGGGTTCTGTTCCCTAGAAGCAGACCCGGAGACAGGGATTCTTTGGGGGACAATGGGAGTCAGCAGACAGGGCCGGGGAAAGAGCGAAGCAATTGGGGCAGTGGGCTCAGCTGGAGTCCAGTTGTACCTGATCTCATGAGGAGCTGTGGGGCTCAGATTGCTCCGCAGGGTTGGTTCCATCTTGAGGCAAAGGGGTTGAACCAGTTATTGGCTATGGGCTGCCTCCAGGGATGAGGAATCGAAACTTCTTAGGCAAGAGGGCTCCCGCTACAGAGGAGGGGGCAACTATGGGACAACCGATACAAACAGCAGCTAAGGGACAGGTATACACGACTGGAAAAGGGCATGTGGGCAAGGCCCCAAACAGTGTCCACTATACTACCATGTTTCCCCGAAAATAAGACCTATCTGGACCATTAGCTCTAATGAGTCTTTTGGAGCAAAAATTAATATAAGACCCGGTCTTATTTTAATAGAACATAATAAATAATTAATATAATAATTATTTAATATAATATATTCTAATATAATAAATAATTAAATAATATAAACTACTTATAATAAATATTTACATTATAATATAGTATAAGATCAGGTATAATATAATGTAATATAATACCGGGTATAACATAATATAATATAGTACAATACCAGGTCTTACATTAATGTTTGCTCCAAAAGATGCATTAGAGCTGAAGGTCCAGCTCGGTCTTATTTTCGGGGAAACGTGGTAGCTGCACATCAACCACACACCCTATAAACAAAACTTCCGCCCACGAGCCAGCCAGCTTCCTGGCCACCTCTCAAGCTCATCTCCTACTATTCTCTTTCTTGCTCACTCCACTCCAGCGATGCTGGTCTCCTGGCTGGACTTTGAACGTACTCTCATC
The DNA here is from genome assembly GCF_057876585.1 of Rhinolophus sinicus. Taxonomy (NCBI): domain Eukaryota; kingdom Metazoa; phylum Chordata; class Mammalia; order Chiroptera; family Rhinolophidae; genus Rhinolophus; species Rhinolophus sinicus. The sequence continues at coordinate 100,212,962 of NC_142518.1, forward strand.
TCAAGATGTCTCCACTTGCTGTTCCCTCTGCCTGGAGCTTTTCTTTGCGAAGACAGCCTATATGACATCTTCCCGGACCTCCTACAGGTCATTATTCAGATATCACCTTCAAAAATGAGCCTTTTCTAGCCAACCACCCCCGACAAGACACAACTCTAGTGCCCCTCTCTTCCTTGCTTTATTTTTCTACACAGTACTTATCAATATCTGACATAAAAAATGTTTTATGTTTATTGTTTGATCTTTAGCCCTTGAATGTCAGCTCCCACAGGGCAGGGATTTTTGTTTATTTTTCTTCTTCACTGCTGTAGCTCTACTTGCCTAGAACAGTGCCTGCCTCATTAAATATTTGCTGAATAAGTGAATGCATATTGACTTAATTTTAATGCCCTGTCGCCTAAGCTCTAGCCAACTGGAATGTGTTTGCAATGTTCACATCTTTCCCGTTTCATCTATACCATTTCCAGTGCATTAGGTTTCCTTTAAAAAACAAGAAAAAAAAAACACTTACACTAATGGTCTTGTTTATTCCCACTTCATAGTTTCCAATGTTCACCAAATCACATACAGTTATTGTATCCACATGGGTGATGAGAGTCATGTTTGTTTTGAAAGTGAAAATGCCTCAAGCTACCAATCCTGCCAGTCAAGAGGGACAAGACACCACAAGAAAGCATTCACTGACACATCCTAAGCAGACAAATGACTGGTAATTATATGTAAATGCTGTTGTGTTATATATCCTAAACGGGACCAAAGACCCTGCCCTTAACCCAACAAGCTGTGTCTGAACAGAAATCAAGCAGTTTTCTGTCAACTATAGCTACCACATATGCTACTTATTTTAGGAAACCTAGAAAAATAACACACGCTATTTTTCTATTCCTTCTATAATATATACTACAGTCTTTATGAACACAATCAATACCTATTCGAATGAAAATGAAATCTTACTGTAGCATTGTACACGGGCACACACAGTACACATAGATAGATAGATAGATAGATAGATAGATAGATAGATAGATAGATAGATAGAGATACAGATATATATGTTTTGAAAATTCAAATGTTTTAGTAACTGATTCAAATCAGAGAGAGACAAAAAAACAGAATCGGAAGTTGTAATAAGCTTCCCAAAGACTGGGTATGCTTTTACCCATGTTCAAGAGCAGAGGAGCCCAGCCATGGCTCCCGAACTCTTACTAGCTCCATGACTCTGGGTTCTCTTCAGCCTTTCATTGTCTCAACGATAAAATGGGAAGAACTTTATTGGGGTTGTTGCGAACATCCCTTAAGATCATGAAACCTTTGTAAAAGGACTGCGTAAAGCAAGATATACACATAAGGTTGGAGGTAAACCTGGTCTCCCAGCAGACCTCTAAAGTTCAGCTTGCCTATGTTCCATAACTTAAATTATTTGGAAAAATAAAACACAAGGAGGACAGAAAGGCCTCATAAATTATGGCCACAAAGGGCTATGTGGCGCAACGGTAGAAAGCCGGGATTCAATGGTCACTTGACATCTGAAATTAGCAGACCTGGCCAATCTGCTTTTCTATGTCCAATCTTGCACCTTTTCACCTGTTAAACAACTCTGACTGGGAGGCCAGCCAGGAAGAGCAATCTTTGGCCTTTGTCCCAGCCTGCCTCTTTGTCTCTGGGCAAGTATCATCCATTTCATTCCAGATTGGTAGGTAGATGGAACGTAATCTGGTGATTCAGAGCATGGCCTATGGACTCGGACGCCATGGCTTTGCATTCCATTGTCCTGAATTACTAACTGGGCAAGCTTGGCAACACTGCAAAATCTCAATGGGCCTTGGCAACTGTACTTGTAAAGCTGGGAAATGAGTATGCACTGCGCTCCCAGGGTGGTTCTTAGGATTAGATACATACATCACATGCTTAAAAGGTCGAGCCTGAGGAAATAATTGAAAAAGGGGCAGCTGTGGTTGTCAGACAGATGAGCTGGGCCCAAATTCTATTTTTGCTCCCACTTTACCTATTACACTCCCAAGTTCCCAAGTGCTTAATGAATGTTAAAGAAGCTCTCACCAGTTGCTAGAACAAAAGCTAAGCTGCCTCATCTGGCCAACTCATCATGGATGTGACTGACAGGGCCTCTTCCTTGTTGAGCCAGAAAGTGAGAACATACAAAGAACACTGGACTTCTAGTCACAAGACATCAAGTTTCAGCTAGCTCTTAATAAGGCTATGACACAGGCTAACTCCCTCCATTTCCCCACTAGAAAGTACACTCCTGGAGGGCAGAGGCCATTCCTAAACCAGTTCAGCTGGCCCCAGCACAGGGACTTAAACCTAGCGGTACTCAATAATGACCAGAGAAATGAATTAAAGGTACATATACAGCTGAGTCTCAATTTCCTTTTGTGCTGAAAGTGGTAATCATAGTTGCCTCATGTCTCTAAAGCAGGGGTGTCCAAACTTTTTTCAACGTTTTTCACCAAGGGCCATATGCGGTAAAATACACAAACATCTGGGCCACTCACTCGAAGTGAAGTACGTATTGCCTCACCTGGTTTATTTAAGTAAGCTAAATATATTTTTGGAATTTGCTGCGGGCCAATTAACAATGGATTGCGGGCCGCAGTTGGCCCACGGGCTGTAGTTTGGGCACCCCTACTCTAAAGTATGTTTGAAAACTAGGAAGCAGGTCACAATATCCTCTCCTTCCAGAGTCCTAACATACAAGGTTTGACAATTAAGTTCCCAGACTTGTTACAACAATGTTGCTAACTTTTCTGTTATCAGAGGGATTATTCATTATGAATTTCTACCAACTGGACAAACAGAAAACCAATTTTACTATTGGGAAGTGCTGAAAAGGCTTCGTGAAAAAGATAGATAAGCTTTTTTTTGTACCAGCTGTCTCTTAGCCCTCCAGCACTCTTGCCTTCGCTCTCTCCCCCTCCCCCTCCCCCTCCCCTCCCCCTCCCCTCCGCCTCCCCCTCCCCTTCCCTCTCTCTCTCTCTCTCCCTCCCCTCCCTCTCTCCCACCTGCACCAGAACTGTTCTCTGCCCTGAGAATGTTTCACTAATACATCCTGCTTGCATATTTAAAAAAAAAAAGTTAGACGACCTGAACTTTTCGTCAACAATGCATGGCTCTTGCATCACGACAATGTACCAGCTCACACGGCACTGTCTGTGAGGGAGTTTTTAGCCAGTAAACACATAACTGTATTGGAACACCCTCCCCCCTCACCTGATCTGGTCCCCAGTGACTTCTTTCTTTACCCAAAGATAAAGAAAACATTGGAAGGAAGGCATTTTGATGACATTCAGGACATCAAGGGTAATACGCTGACAGCTCTGATGGCCATTCTAGAAAAAGAGTTCCCAAATTGCTCTGAAGGGTGGACTAGGACCTGGTGTAAGATCATAGCTTCCCAAGGGGAGTACTTCGAAGGTGGCTGTAGTGACATTCAGCAATGAGGTATGTAGCACTTTTTCTAGGATGAGTTTGTGAACGTAAGTGTCAACCTCCTATGTCCCATTCAATCGTGACTGCCTTTTCATGTTGGTTCGCTCTGCCTACTAGAATGTCTCTCAAGATTTCCCTCCTCCTTCTACTACGTTCTAGTTAATGCCTATTCATTCATCAATTCTCAGATCAAAAGGCCTTTTCATTGACTCTCCATAGCTCCTCCTGCTATTAGTGTCCTCCATGAACTCCTATTTGTATGGTGATTTCATTTTTCCTGTTAGACTGTAAATACTAGGGCAGGGTCCCTGTGTACCTTGTTACACCATTTCTTATTCATTGGCCAACAGTTAAGCATCAGCAATAGCTTATTAAAAATATTTCTTGGAGGGCTGTCCTGGTGGAGGGCCTGAGAGATGATTGGAGCATCTTGCTCCTAACACCCAGGTCACCAGTTCGCGGTTCGATTCCCACATGGGCCAGTGAGCTGTGCTCTCTACTGCTAAGATTGTGAACAATGGCTCTCCCTGGAGCTGGGCTGCCTTGAACAGCCGTTGGCAATCGTGAGTGGCCGGCAGCCAGTGAGAGCTGCCGTGAGCTGGTGACCAACTGCCTCAGCTGGGGGAGGGGCGACATGGCTCGTAATACCAGCATGGGCTAGGGAGCTGTGTCCTACACAACTACACTGAGAAACAACAGCTTGAACCGGATTGGGGGGTTGCAGAAGAAGGGGGAAATATATATCTTGGATGAATGACTAAAATGGGTAAATAAATGAAGGAACGAGAAGCAGTTGAAATCATGGAAATGGTACTGCTCTCTGCCTCACCCTTTTCCAGAACCCTCCACTTGTTAGTTTAAGTCAATTACCATTGCGTGGTATCATTCCATTTCAATGCTCTGAGGAATGTTACATTACAAGTCCTATGACTTAACAGAAAAAACACACTAACAAATTCTCAGACAGGGAAACTGCAAAACCAGCACTCAAGTTCAGTCTTTGTGGGTAACCATCTACACCATTATGACCACAAGAGAACTTTCATGTCCTTGGACCCTGCCCATCTCCTCCGCCTCCAGCCTTTGAAGCTCCCAAGTTCCCATTTCTCCTGCTGGCCTGGAACCTGGATCAGTGGTCTACTGTTCTGATCCTCTAAGACCCATGCTCAGCATGTCCTCATCTGGGGTGGTGCTTCACACACTCCCTAAGCTGGATGGCTGCCATTTAGCAATGCTTTTGGCTTAGCTAGGGTGGGGTGGACAGGGAGGAAGTGGGAGGTAGGAAGAGAGGTAAAAGACACTGCCATTTTTCCTTCTTCTCCACTCTTCTACCTGCTCATAGGATGGAGGGTGAGGGGAAAAGCAAAATTCCACCTGTTACTATAAAGGTCATGAGCAAGATCCCTTTAAAGAATCTTCCCACTGAATCTCTACAACCTCCCCGGGAATTCACTATTATTATCGTTCCTATGTTCCAAATGAAGAAATTCTATGACCAGCCATTTCCTGGGCAGCTGTCTCATGAATGCCACCATTCTTCTGATATCTGCCCACAAGAAGCCCTTTGTGTGATATAAATGTGATGTGTGGCACTGTAATTGTTTTTGCTGACCACCATGGGCATGAGACTCATTCATCCAAATTAATATTTTTGGAGCACAAACCGTCAGCTCACAACTGTTCTTGGCAATGGGAAGACAGCAGTGGACGAGACAGAGAACTGAAGGAATGGGAGCGGGGGCAGAAAGCCACGCATTACAGTACAGCAAGTGCTATGATGAAGGAAATGAAGGATATCTACGGGTACAGAAGAGAGCTAGGTGGCCAGACTAGGGGTGCAAATGAAGAGGAAAAGCCTTTGCTACATGCTACAGTACAGATGAGAAAGGCCAAATCCAAATAGGCCAACATAAACAATTCCTAGTCTCCCGGTAGAAAATACTCATTTAATCAACAGCTATTGATCACATACCATGATTCTCCAAAAGTAAGACCTAGCCGGACCATCAGCTCTAATGCTTCTTTTGGAGCAAAAATTAATGTAAGACCTGGTATTATATTATATTAATTATATTATATTATTATATTAGATCCGATCTTATATTAAGACCGGGTCTTATATTAAGTTTTGCTCCAAAAGACGCATTAGAGCTGATGGTCCGGCTAGGTCTTATTTTCGGGGAAACACGGTACCTACTCGATGCCAGCATAAAGCTATATACTGGGGATGCAAAGGGAAACAAGACAAACATGGTCCCTGCCCTTAGATGGGAATTTGGACCAGATGGGCTCAAAAGTGCCTCCCAGCAAGAATGTTTGATTGATTTTCCTCCCATCAGTATAAAAGCCCTTTGATTTGAAGCCACCATGACGAACCCCAAGGGTAACAACAGGCAGTCTGCCCAAGATTTGAAGGGCATCTTCTTAGAATCCTAAAAAAAATCCAAAACCACCAAACCTCCCTGGAATCGCAGAGAAGACAATGCATGTGGCTTGAAAAAATATCCCATAGCCTCTCTTGAACAAGTGCATAAAGGAAATGACAAATCAGGCATGGAGAACATTAAGAAAAATAATTCTCATTCATATGCCAGAGAACAGAGTTATTACTGTGGCATCTTTGCTTATAATTGTCTATCAAGGCTAGAACAGAGAATGATCTCTCATGTAAGAGGGGCCCTGCCGCAGTGCTGAGCCCGAAATTGGGCTTTCGGGTACTTTGAATGGAGGGAGATATTGGATATTAGAGTTTACTGAAACCCACTCATTTATACCATGAGGGAAAGATGTTATCCAACCTTTACCTTTCGAACATTTTCTACATAGATATGTAAGCATTGTGAGGGTGTGAGAACATTTCACAACTCATTCATTCTTCAAATATTTTTGGAGTACCTATTATGTGTCACGCACTGTGCCAAGTTGCATGTGAGAGAGTGCTAGCACTTCTCTTTCCCTAAGACAAATACAGCACTGGTGTCATGATCAAAACCATCCCAGTCTAATTTGTATCAAGTTGCACACACTAACAAGGAAAATAATGACAATTACTGTAGTAGAAACTTCTAAAGCTTTCTATTTGCCGGGTACTCTTATAAAATACTGAACATACATGAATTCATTTATTCCTCAGAATGGCCCTGAGATACTATTATTATTCCCATTTTACAGATGAATAAATTAAGGCACAGAGAGGTTAATTAACTCGACCAAGTTGCCTTTTTTTTTTTTTTTTTTTTAGCTTAGTAGCACAATCTGGTGTTGACATACATCATCCCTGGAAGGTTTTCAGTAGACTTACCATGTGCCAAACTACTATATCGCAAGCTGGCCTTTAATGAGGTTTAATAGCGTCTCAATTATGAAGCCATCAAACATTGTACAAATATTGAGCACTAAAGAGGTCCCTCATTTTGTTCCAATGTGCTAAGGAGAGTGACTTAGTCAGCTTTGGCTGCTATAACAAAATACCACAGACTGGGCAGCTTAAACAAAAATTATTTCTCAAACTTCCAAAAGCTGTACATTTCAGATAAGGATGACTATTTGGAAGAATCTCCATATTGTTTTCCATAAAGGCTGTACCAATTTACATTTTCATTATAAGGTTTTCCTTTTCTCCACATCCCCGAAACACATACAATCTTTAGACTTTTTGAAAATACTCAAACTCACAGGTGTGATGTGATATCTCATTGTAGTTTTCATATGAATTTCCCGGATAAATAATGTTGAGAATCTCTTCATGTACCTATTGGCCACTTCAATTCTATGTCTTCTTCAGAAAAACATCTATTCAGTTTCCTCGCCTGTTTTTAGTGGGGTTACTTGTTTTTATCTCCTTTGAATTGTAATTTATTTACATTTTTACATATTCACCCTTTATTAGATATGTGGCCTGCAAGTATTTTCTACCATTGTGTATGTTACGTCTTCATTATTATTTATTACATAGTCAGAAATTTTAATTCTTTTTAATCCCTTCATCTTTTTCACATAGCCCCTCCCCTTTGGCATGCATCAGTTCGTTCTCTGTACCGATGAGTCTGTTTCTGTTTTGTTTGGTCATTTATTTTGTTCTTTAGATTCCACATGAGTGTAATCATATGGTATTTGTCTTTCTCAGTCTGACTTATTTCACTAAGCATAATACCCTCCAGCTCCATCCATGTTGTCACAAATGGTAAGATTTCATTCTTTTTTTGGCAGAGTAATATTCCATTGTATATATGTCCACCTCTTATTTATCCAATCATCTACATGTCCACTTACATCGCTTCCATATCTTAGCTATTACAAATAGTGCTACAGTGAACATAGGAGGGTATGTACCTTTCCCAATTAGTGCTTTGGATTTCTACAGATAAATACCCAGGAATGGAATTACTGGGTCATAAGGTAGTTCTATTTTTAATATTTTGAGGAACTTCCAAATTCTTTTCCATATTGGCTGCACTAATTTGCAATCCTACCAATAGTGCACGAGGGTTCCCCTTTCCTCCCCATCCTCGCCAACACTTGTTATTTGTTGGCCTTTTCATTATTGTTTCCTTTGGAGAAACTATTTACTTATGAATAGATGTACTCTCACTTGTTTATTTTTGCTTTTGTTGCCTGTGCTTTTGTTATCAGATCCAAGAAAATCATTGCCAAGACCTCTGTCAAGAAACATTAATCTTATGTTTTCTTCTAAGAGTTTTATGGTTTCAGGTCTTACATTTACGTCTTTCATTCATTTTGAGCTTATTTTTGAGAATGTTCTAAAAGAAGGGTCCAAACACATTCTTTTTCAGGTGGATATGCACTTCCGCCACCAGCATTTATTGAAGACACTAACTACCCTTTCCCCGTTATGTATTTTTGGTCACCCTTTGTAAAAAATAAATTGACCATATATAAATGAATTCATTTCTGGGCTAATATTCTGTTCCACTGATCCATGTATCAATTTGTAACATAATTTGAAATCAGGACGTGTGATGCCTACAGCAGTGTAGTAGTGTAGTTCAAGTCCAATGTTTCCTTAATAATATTCTATCTGGATTATCCATTGATTGTTTAAAGTGGGGTATTGAAATCCCCTACTATTACTGTATTGCTGTGTATTTCTCCCTTTGGATCTGTTAATATTTGCGTGATATATTTAGGAGCTCCAATGTGGGGTGCATAAATGTTTACAACTGTTACAGCCTCTTGATGGACTGGCCCCTTTATCATTGTATAATTACCTTCTTTGTCTCTTGTTACACTTTATGACACTCTATTTTTTTAAAAAATACAAGTTTAGCTACCCCTGTTTCTTTTGGTATTCATATGCATGGAGTATCTTTTTCCATCCCTTCATTTTCAGTCTGTGTATTGCCACATATCTGAAGTTAGTATCTTGTAGACAGCATAGAGATTTTTTCTTTTTTTTGTGTGTGTTTTTTTTTTGTTCTTTTTGTTTTTGTTTTTAAATCCATTTGGCCAATCTATGACTTGTTATATCATGGAGAATTTAGTCCATTTACATTTAAAGTTATTATTGATAAATAACAGCTTGCTATTGCCACTGTGTTGTTTTTTGGTCCTATGTGTTGTTTTTTGGTCCTATAGATCCTTTGTTCTTTTCTTCTTCTCTTGCTGTCTTCCTTCATGAATTGAAAGATATCTCTAGTGGTATGCTTTGATTCCTTTCTGTTTGTGTTGTTTTGTAGTTACCATGAGATTTACATAAAAACAGTCTATTGGAAACTAAAAACTTAACTTCATTTACATACAAAAGCTGTACATTTTCACTCCCCTACCACACTTTATGGTTTTGGTGTCACAATGTACCTGTTTTATATTGTGTATCTATTATAGGATTATTATAGCTACAGCTATTTTGAATGTTACATTTGCATTCCACTTCTTATAAGGGCACTAGTCCCATCATGGGGGATCCATCACCATGAACTTTATGTAAACTTAATCAACTGCCACAGGTCCCACCTCCTAATAGCATTATATTGAGGCTTAGGACTTCAAGATATAAATTTAGGTGGTTGGGGGAAAACAAATACTAAATCAGTAACAAGGACATACATGATGTCAAAATCTTATCTTCCCAGTAAGAGTGTGAGCTCTTTTAAGGGCCTAGATTAATACAAATAATATACTAATTAAAAATATAGGTTCTGAATTCATATGAGAACTGGGTTTAAATTCCACATTAAATACTAATGAACTACATGGGCAAGTTATTTAACCTCTCTGAACGTTATAAAATTGGCAATATTATACTACCTAATGGTAGGGATTAGGTGATATGATCAATACAAAATAAGTACAGTGCCTGAACAAAAGCAACCAATGCATATTAGTGAAACATATATGTGTATGACATGAAACACATAATAATTAAGTATGGAATCAGTGATACTGATGACAAATGCTACAGGAGTTCAGTAGAACAAAGATTAGTATCAAGAGCAGGTGTCAGAGAAGGCGACCTAGAGGAGGTAGAGCTGAAGTAGAGACGGAGGGCGCTGCAGACCGTGAAACAATCTGAGCTAATAGACAGACCTGAGTGTGGGAATGAGCAGGAGCCCACAAGAGGTGTCCAGGGGGTCAGGTTATCAGAAATAGCTTTATTTCATAATGTTTGCTATTACTATTCTCATTGCAAAACAGTTCTTCTGTATTCCAAAACACACTGGGTCCCACGGTGGTTTGGAGAGAAGACTGAAGATCTGAACTACCTTCCCTGCTTACATTACACAATTATTCTGAGAATAAAATTTAAATTCGTGTGAATGTAATAGAAGGTCACAAGAAAAAGGAAAAAGCTCTGTGAAAATCAAAGTGATTGTCATATAACTAGAAATGGCACCTATGGCTGAGCTTGTATTATAACAGCAAAAGTCTAAGTGGTAGCAATGGCTGTCAAATTACTGCAAAATGAAAAACTATCAGTTTAATCCACCAAGAAGGCTGGTGAGACACGGATTCTGTGACAGTGATCCAGTTGGTTCACCTCCCCAGGCAAAGGCTCCAGTGGCCATTGCAGTGTCTCCATCAAAAGAAGGGGATGGATGGATGTCTGAGGTTGGCTCCCTCGTGCTCCCCTTAGCCTTTAAATTCTATGTCCTGTGGCATCAAAGCACCTTAATATTTTCACACATAAGATTTGGAAAAATCTTCTAAGGACTTCTGACTACTCCCAAGACTCACTATTTCAGAGAGAGAGAGAGAGAGAGAGAGAGAGAGAGAGAGAGAGAGAGAGAGAGAGAGAGAGAGAGAGAACAAGAAGAAAAACAGTGCTTGAGCTACTGCACCTGACTTACGCCAATGTTCATAGCAAAGAGGGTATCTGATTATGAAGATCATGTCATTATTATCAAGTATGTAGTATCAGTTCTACAAATAATTTGAATCTAACTCCTTCAATGAAAGGAAATGAGCAAAGTGCATGTTGGGACACACTACCCACAGCCTATTTTCTTTGCTAACACTGTAGTGTACCAATTCCTATTATTTGCAACAACTCGTTCCAACTTTCCTGGGAATCTATAAAGTCATACTGCGTGCATGTGCAATCAATGTAATCTGTAATGTCGGTCCACGTTATCGAGCTCAGTCTCCGAATTGGATTAGTATAGTACTGGTGATTTTGAATTTAATAAACACTTATAGTTGCATCTTATTCATTGGAAAACCAAGTTCTTCCTGCCAAAATGACCCCAGAGGTCTATTATTGCATCTGTACTGTATTCATAAATAGCACTAGAAAGATTTAATTCAGCCAATTCTATAAGGACTCCAAATAATAAATAAACAAAGGAACAAAATGCAAATGGCATATTCAGAAAAAATTAAACAAAAGAGTAACATTCTTTTGCAAAGGTTCCTGATGCCTTACTGAGATTTTCTGGTCAATCCAATTTATTTGATATTCATGACATGTAAATTAAAATAAATAAAACCCAACTTGTCAAAACCACCCAAGGAGCTACTCCATTACAATCAGCTTTCCATAGGAAATGCCATGCATTAGACCAACATGAGACCAGTAATAGATTGTACCCAAGAGGGGAAAGCAAGCACTAACAAATTCCCTTTTCAGATAATGCTACATTGATGTGAGTTAATAGGCACAGAGCAGATAATATGTTAAGTGAAATCTATGACCCCCATCCAACCTCAAACGACTGAAATGTAACTGTAAAGGACTTTACATCCTTGTCCAACTCTAGATTGTACAATAGATACATTTAAATTAACTTATTTCTGCTTATTAATGTTGCACATACCCATTGTGAAAAATTTGGAAATTAGGAAGAGCGTAAAGAAGCTAATAACTACACACAAGCCCACCTAGAGAAGCAATCCTCTGTTGGTATCTTGGCATATTTTTTCCTTCCCATTCTTTTTTTCTACATACTGTTACATTTTTCTTCCATACAATTAGAGCCAAACTTTTATGACTCAATCTTTTCACATAACATTGTATAACAGGTATTACCCATGTAATTCATTATATAACAGGTATTACCCATGAAATTCATTATATAACAGGTATTACCCATGAAATTCATCATACACTTAAATTTTAAATGTCCTCATAATATGATACCAAACAATGCCCTAATTGAATATTTAGGTTATTTCCATTTTTGTTATAATAAATAAAGCAGCAATGGATATCTACATAAGACTTGCAGACAAATGGGAATAAAATTTCTTACTTTCTGTTCTAGATGTACAATTACAATGTCAAAGGATATATGAATTTTAAGGCTTTATAAATACATCTACCCAACACAACATTCAGAAAGATTTTTTAAAAATATCTTTCTGACAGTGTCTCAACTTAATATTCTTCAACAATGGACATCACCATTAAAATACAAACAAATTAATGAAACTATCTTTTACCAATATGACAGATATAAAATAGATGTTTTATTAATTTGAATTTTCTAGATTACTAGAAAAGGAAGCTGAATATTTGCTCGTAGATTTATGATCTTTGTAGATTTCTTTAAGCCCTTTGAGACTACGGTCATTTTTAAAACAGAGATTGTAAATATTTTCAAAGGAGAAGAAAGAACATTTCCTACGATCTTCCTAAATCCATCCTAAATACCAGTTTCTGCTGTCCAAACCTAATTCCAATTGTGCTTTCGTCAATGGGGACTGATGGGTTTCTCTGTCTTTATATGTATATATAAAAAGATATTAATTAGTTTTACCCTCAGTCTACTCTTCATTCAAAAGACAGATCCTTTAATCCAATGGTTCTCAAAGCTTTAGTGCACATAAAAAAAATCATTTGTAGTGCTTGATAAAAATGCAGATTCCTTGGTCCCTTTCCCAGAGTTTCTGATTTAGCATTTCTAGGGTGGGACACAGAACGAATGCTTTACCTAGCATTCCAGGCAATTTTGATATAGGTGATTTAGAGACCACTCTTTGGGAAACTTGACTTTAGCTGCTCATCATAGATCTTTGATACTACTAGAAGTCCCGCAGGAACTCTCCTGGGCCCCCCACTGACCAGTTTCCTCTTCAGCATTTCCCTGTAGGGACAGCACTATGGCATGGGGCCTGGATAATTTCTGCTTGGGCAGGATATCCCACTCAACGCAGAGCATTGCACAACACTGGTGCCAATCCACAAAGTGCCAACAGTTTCCTTAAGTCAGTGCGACAATCCAAAAACACTCCCACAACTTTTCCAAATGCCCTGAAGGAGGGTAATACTGCCCCTGAGACTCCTGGGGGATGAGTGGGGGAGAGAGAGAGAGAGAGACAGAGAGAGAGAGAGAGAGAGAGAGAGAGAGAGAAACAGAGAGAGAGGGAGAGAAATTCTTATTAAAAATCCCAGATCTACTTATTCTCACCAGAGGAGATGAAGACACGTGACACACACACAAAAAGGTAAAAGTCGAGCAGAAATGACTCAAAGAGAACAAAGAACATAGGAGTGTCTCCCTTTTGGTCTCTATAGATCACTATCCTTTTCAAGCACAATGGAAGAACAATAAATAGTGAGAAAGCTAAATAATGATATCCATTAAATGATTGCTCATGTGCCTCTCAGATAATAAAGGACGTGCTAATTCTTTCCAAAAACAGCCATACTGTTTCTAGGCTAACTCGGATTATAGGTTGCTGCTGACATTGGAAACTAAAATGTATGTGCTCTACGCTGCCTTGGAATGCCCATGACACAAAGGCAGAGATAGGCAGAGTGAGACAGTGGGGAAATATTGGGCAGCTTTTGGCAGCCAGAGGGCAATTTGTGTGAAAATACACTAATATTTTTGATGACTGTGAGTTTTAATGAACCCTGGGCCTTCCTTCTCCTCCTTCCTGGCAGTGAAGCCACAGTGAGGAAAGCTCGCCACAGAAACAGCTGCATTCGTAGTTGGTAAGCCGTTAGAATGTTGATAGAATCTATTTCTGCCTCAGTCTGTGGAATCAAATGGTTCAGCTAGCATGACTGTCAGCTTCTGGGATTCATTTCATTTTTTTTGTCCTAAGTGGGTGAGAGGAGACAGGCAGAAGAAGTGACTCTTCAAAGGGAATCTTCTATTTAATAACATCATGAGGATCCTGGAGATCCCTCAAAACGCAAAGCAGAAAATGTGGTGGAGCTGAGAGTGAGGACGCAGGGCCATACCGCCAGGCAGTCGGGTGGGGGCGGGCATCACTGCTCCCCGGACTGCTTCAGCAACCCCTGTGGAGACAGGTATTTCTGTCCTCTGAGAGATGGCCCAGTGAACGATGCAGCATCCAGGAGATAACTGCAAGATCTTTCTTGACAGCTCCAAAGAAAAGACCTCCCAAGCAACAGTGACTCGGTAGTTATCCGGGCATCCATAGCATCACGGTGTTCACAGATGCCTACGGTGAGCAAGGACAACTAATGAGTCCCTCTCTCCAGGGCTCTTTCCAGTCAACTTACTCGCTATATGACCTCTCGGAAGCATAAAACATTAACAATCCCTTGTTCCTTTTTCCAATGCCCCCTCACTCGGCACCCAACGCTATACTTTCTTTTACCCGATAAATGGGCCAATATGTCCACGCTTACACATTGGGACTAGGAATTCAGAACACCCCATTCGGCTCTGTATGCATCTCAATAGTTCTCTTGGGGCCCCCTCATGTGACAACCTATTTTGAAAGTGTGTTAGTGGCTCTACCAAAACAATCTCCTTCAGAACAAATCTTTGGCATTCATATTCTTGCCCAGAACTGTTTAGGAAGAAGAATCTGAGGTCTCTGTGCCAGCCCAGGAGATCTATCTGTTGGGCCTATGCGGTACCCAGATGCCAACCCAGAAGAAGCAATGAGCGTCTACCCTCCAGGCTCTCTTCCAACTGCTCTGGATTTTCTGTCTACACCACTCTATGTGCCTGCCCTTGAGTAAGACACATCCCTTGTCAGCTCCCCTTCCTCCTCTAGTTTCCTGAGTACAGTTATCAACCCAGGTGGAGGCTTTGGGCCTGAGGGCTACACACTCTACATTCTTTGTCAAGAGAATACTCTCTGGGGATCACCAGTTGCCCCCATGCTGATGGCTGCTAACTTTCTACCCCAGCCTGACATCTCATCTAAGCCCCATTGCTCTAACATCAGTAGTTTGCTGAGCATCTGATCTGTACCAGGCCAGTCTACTACTACCTCAAAAGAGTCCTGAGACCGAAATCCTCAACAGCAGAGTCCAATCGGTCACAAGGGACCTCAAAGAGCATACTTTCCGTTTTCTTACTTCCCAGATTCAATCTTCACCCCAAGTTCCCCTAGTCCCTACACAGAATGCTTATAAATACAGTCTTTAGAACTAATCAAAGCTGGGTTCTGGCTCAGCCTATTCTGGGCGACTTCTACCCTTTCCTTTTTCCCAGTTTTATTGACATGTAATTGACAAACAACATTGTGTAAGTTTATGATGTACAAGGTAATGACTTGATACATGTATATATGGTAATCATTACCACGATAAGGTCAGTTAACACCTCCATCACCTCATAGTGTTGCCTTTGTGTGTTTCTGTGAGTAGCGAGAACACCTGAGATCTATTCTCTTAGCAACTTTCAAGTAAGTATACAATACAGTATTGTTAACTACAGTCAGCATGCGAAACACTACCCCTTCTTAAAACGGAATTTCCTCAAGTTTAGGTTACAGATGTTGAAAGGATCTACCTTCCTTGCTGGCTGTGAAGATGAACTGAGAAAAGGTAGTTAAAGCACTTGCTTAGCTCTCAGCAGGTACTCATGGTAGCTATTATCATCCTTACTCCAATGTTTTAAATGTTTGTCTACTTTACCTTACCAAACCATTTCAAATCTCCTTTTTTTGTCCTTCATTCACATTCATTCATTTGCATATTTATTGAATATTTACTACATGCTGGGAACACTCTCTCAGGCTGTGCTGAGTACCGGGGATAAAGCAGTGAATAAGACACAGTCTCTATCCTCTTCGAGCTTACAGATTAGTGGGTGAAACCAATTAAAAAAACCCAAAACTGTGATAAATATTACTAACTAAATATCAGTATCTCAAAACACAGTGATGAGTTCTAAACCACTGTATCTAGGATTTTACACTATCCTCCAAATGGTCTCTAATTTCTAGCCTCTCTCTAAATCCAGCTTCCACACCTCCACCAAATTAGTGATCCTAAAACACTGCTTTTTCATGTAAGTATCCCTTGTAACCTTTTAAGGGCTCTCCACTTATTACAAGACATGTCCAAACTTTCAGCCTGGTCTTCAGGGGGCAGCGCATGCACATACGCAAACGCACGGGCTTCCCAGTTAGACACATATGGGTTTAAATCTGGCCTCTGCTACTCACTAGGTATGTAAACTGGAGCAGGATGCCTCACGCCTCTAAGACTCAGTGACTTAATTTGTAAAATGGGACCAAAATGGCACTCCAATATCTGAAAGGAGCTCCTCCCCCTGACTGGAATGGTTGCCCAAGCCTGCCTCTGCCATATCTGTCTGAATGGCTCCTACCTAACTTTCAAGCAGCCCTTCAGTAGCAGTAGCAGACTGGATGGAAGAGTAACAAGATAACGTAGATGATGGCAGATAATGGCCACCTTCTAAATCCATGATCCCATCAAAAGTTCCAGGGGGCACTCAATTCAGCCTTGCTGGGCTAAGTGAACATGGATCCCAGGCTTGGAATGGCGGTTCACACCCCATCCATCCTTAACTACTATGAACAATTACGTGAGAAGGCCCTAAGGCCACAAGGCACCTGATAACAGTTGTTAAAAATCTAGAATGGAAACTTGCCAGTGAAGCCTCGGAGCAGCACAGCTGCCACACCTCTGTCTGCTGCGCCAGCACTATTTTTGCTGTTTCCAGAAAACTTGGAAGAGGCCACCTGAAGCTGGGAGCACTCGCTGATTAACCTGGGCACATCTGAGGCTCACCACTCCATCAAAATACTACGGGGCCGGCAGATGGGTCTCAGCATTCGCGGCACAACTAGGACCGCAATGCTCAGCCGTAACAGTTTGTCATGTGAACGCATTGCAGGACCAGGGCACGGGTCCACATTCAGATCTGAATCAGGATTATTCCCTCAGTGAAAAGGGAACCCAAAAGCCGTTGTTTTCATTTTTTCTGGATAAGGCCAAACATTCAGGACTCTCTCCAACATCTGCTGGATGAGGGAACACCCTGTCAGGCTTTTGGTAGCACTGCTGACAAATTATTCCACGTGCACAAAACTTAGCCATAACACCAGCTGCTGCTCAAGTTAAATCCCACCTGCCAAAATAGATGCCATGGGAACTTTCTCCAGCTACAAGAGGCACATTTGCTCTTCTGTTTACAAATGCTTCCTCTGACACTAACAATAATAGCAAAACTTAAGATTTCCTACTGGAGCTCGAGACAAATGACAAAAGGCAGGGCGTAAAAGCACTAGTTTATTCCACTGCATACCTTTAACTACCTAAAATCTGAAAGCTGCTCAATGGCGAGTTCTATCTGTGTTATTACCTCTATGTCATCAGTAATTAGCACAAGGTCATAGCTAAGACTGGTTGGTCCATAAATATTTCTTCAACATCCACTAGAGGACAGGCCAGACACGCGTCTGGGCACTAAGTAGTTGCTCACTGTACCTAAGGTGGATTGAATTGATTACTTTACATGCTTCCTTCTACCGAAGCAGATGTTTCAGTGCGAGGACCCTCGAGGGCCCAGCATCAACTCTACACCTCAGTTCTTTGAGGGAGAAACGCGGGGATTGGTTTGCCTTCACTCAGTATGTCCAGACTCCCTTCTTCCCCTGTATTCTCTTACAATTTTAAAGCATTCATACCTTTTTTTTTTTTTAATACAAGGTTCAAAGTATAGTGAGAGATGATCAATTGCCCCAAGTTTCAGGGAGGAGAGGAGATTCATGACAGGGAAAGAATCAAAAAGGAAATCATTTTCTTTTACCATCTTCAAAAACCAGTAGAGCAATTTTATAGATGGAAAGGAGAGAACTTGCATCATCTGCCTTCTGGATTCAATTGGCAGTTTGGGAGAAAAAAACTAAGCGAAGCTGCTGAATGATTCATTGTTCTCGTCCTTCTCTTCCCTCCTATTCTCTCTCTTAGGCCCACTGCAACAGCTCAGGAGGAAACTGAAATTGTTGGATCATTTCCTTTCACCGAGGAAAGGTCTTTCTGGCATTTGCATTCATATGAAGCTGGAGTGTTCAGCCTCACTTCCGTATTCCATCACAATTCCAAAAGTCAGTCTCACTGACTTAGAACCCAAATTCAAAGCTTGCTCTTGTTCTCTCAGATTCTCTACCTTTATCCAGATCGTTAGGGCAAAGCCTGTTATTTCTATGCCCTGCACACTGGGAAGGACTTGGGGAGGAAAAAAATAAAGCTTGTGGGAGGTGGGTTATCAGAACTTCAAGAAACTATCCACTTGCTGGCTATGGGTTGAGGCAGATATGTGTGAAGAGGAGAAACAGGGAAATGGAACACTATATTGCAACACAGTTTCCAATGTCACGGTTGTTGAGACGATTTTCAATCCCCTCGCCAGAGGAGCAGAGCACACTGCACAGACTGTACACTACATTCACGTCCTAAAGAGGAAGCAGCCTTGCAGGCTGGGGAATGCCATCTTTTCAGCTTGTCCCTGGTGCAAAACGGAAGTCACATCGGCACAACTCTCTCCACTTCTGGAGCACCAGTTGCCAAAGTTGCCATTCTAGGAAAGTCTGGTGAAGTTTCAAGAGAAACTGAGGTTTGGAGCCCAAGGGACACATAACCCAGAGAAGCAGCCAGAGTTAAAAAGAAGATGCCTAACTACGTATCCATAATAGGTCAACACAAGAATGACTTGGATATCTCTACCTTGGGTTCCACCAAAGAACAATCCCCCATGGAATGCATTTTTACCCAAAAAAAGGCCCACTTTTAGCCTTTTTAGTAAATGAGTACCTAACTTTCACATCCCCAGAAAACTGTGTGCAGTTAGAAGCATGAAGCAGAGACCTAGGCCAGCTTCCAAAGTGAGGTCATTCACTTCCGGTCAGAAAATTGGAAATAACACAATTATGTGTGTGTGTGTGTGTGTGTGTGTGTGTGTCAGTGTCCTCATCTGTGTGAATATATGTGCAAGGGCCCAGGGTTTATAATGTTGGAAAGAGCTAAATTATATAGAGAGAAAATAGAAGAGAAAAAGAATAAAAACTTAAGTTATATAGGATCAGACATTCCCATCAGGCCTTGGAAGTCAGCAAGGTTCTTTTTGCTTCTATGACTCAAAAGTCATCTTTACTCTGCATTGGTCACCATTTCGAGGCCGCCACTGAATGCCCAGCAGCACCGTAAACTGCACAAGCTGATCATGTTACTAGTGTCCAAAACTCTACTAACTCAGGATTCCCACAGGATCACGTCCTAACACTTCCCAATATACGCTCATGCAGTACCTCCATTTTTGTCCCATTGCTATGACAAAACTGGAATGCTTGATACTCACCTCTGTCCTCCTGCTGACCTTTCCCATCTCAGTAAAAGGTACAACCTAGAAACTCAGGATGCAACCTGGGCTTCCCTCTTTGCAACTCCTTCAATTCCAATCCATGAGCAGGTCCTATGGGTTCTACCTCAAAAATAGGTCCCAAATATGGGCACTCAGCGTCATCACTCTACCACCCCAGGACAAGCTACTAACTCTCCACTGCGAGTCTCCAGTGGGTTGCTAATTTATCTCCCCACTTACATGTTCACCCTGCTCCCCGTAAGTAGTCACACAATCTCCAGAGCAACCCTTTAAAAACCAAAATCCAATTGTGTTGGCTCTAGCTCAAAACTGTCCCATGGTTTCTCATGTTGCTTTAAAAAAAAAAAAAAAATCCAAACTAGTTTGCATGCCCTACCAGGACGTGGATAGCATGGACCCTAACCACCTTCCTGGCTTCATTTCATGACTCTCCCCCAAGGTCACTGCTCTTTTCTGTCCTTTGGACATAATCCACTTATTCTTGCTCGGTAGGTTTTGCACTTCCTCTACCCTCTGCCTGGAACAATCATTGTTCACCTCTATTCTTGGCTAGCCACTTTGCATCACTTAGGTTTCACTCTTAGTAGCACAGCAGACCCCCTAAGCTGCAGAAGCACCCCTCCCCCTGTTATTCTCTCCTGTCCATGCTGCTGGACTTTCTTCAGAGAATTCAGGACCTTACATCAGTAGCTCTGTATTGAGTTACAGGTTTATTACGCATCTGCTCACTTTAGCACATAATCGCCACACGAATAGGCACCTGGTCTGTCTCGTGCACTGCTGTAGCTCCACCATATCGCCGGGCACGGAATCAGGAAGTAATGCTGAAAGGCATACTAAATCTACTTTTTGCTTTTTTTTTTAAAGTTCGAAATTCCACTTTCCTCTGTAATTCCAGTATTGAGCATGTGGACTTGCCCAGGCTGGATAGTTGTGTCACAGGCCCAAAGCCCAGTGGTCATCCAACACCTCTCTATGTCATTCATTACCAGAAAACCTGTGCAGGACAGTGGGGAGCTCACAGAGCAGAGATACCTGTGGAAGCGCCAGGGCAAAGGGTCACATGTTCCCCCCGAACACGTTTCCTTTATATCCATAGCATTGTCTTTCTCAGGAGCCATCACTATACCCCTGTGCAAGAGTCCCAGGCTCTTGTGAATCTCTGAGCCTTTGAATACACACTGTTTCCTTTCTCTCTTCCATGCCTGGTCCTCCTGGCAAACTCCTAACAATCCTTCAAAATCCAGTACAAGCACTGCTGCCTCTATAAATAATTCCCTAACTCACATTCCTTCCTGTGGCCCCCAGTATACTTTGTACAGGTAAATGAACAATTACAAAGCAAGGAGATGGCTTCCCTTCTAAAGTGTAATCAACATGAGATCAGGGACTGGGTTTTTCACATTCACAAGAGGGAATGGGTTCATTAATTCAATCAATCATTCGTTAGATATGTATTGAGCACTTATTATCAGGAAAAATTTAAAGCCAGTGCTCTTTGAACCACTCGACAATTACTGATAGTGACCTCATGTCTCCATTCCTTACTTCCGATGAAATTCCGGTTAGTTTGAAGTTGTCAGGAGTCTTGAAAATTAAGTGATTAATCCCTTGCTATTTTGAATACATGCAGACCTGAAGACTCTGTAAACTGTAAGCTTTCTGAGAAAAAAACTCAAGACTACAGTACAAAGAGATATACAGATGGAAATTCTGAAAGCAAGGTTAATAGGCTGGAAAGGCAAAATGAGGAACGCCAACCAAAGTCTAACAGGATTCTCAGAAGAAGTTAATGGGGGGGGGGGGTTAAGATATAATGGCATAAAGATGTATGTGCTCCAATGTTCATTGCAGCTTTATTTGCAGTGGCCAAGACATGGAAACAACCAAAGTGTCCTTCGATAGATGACTGGATAAAAAAGACGTGGTATATATACACAACAGAATACTATTCTGCCATCAAAAAAGATGAATAGTGCCATTTGTGAAAACATGGATGGATCTTGAGAGTATAATGCTAAGTAGAATAAGTCAGACAGAAAAATTTGAGAACCATATGATTTCACTGATACGTGGTATATAAAACTGAAAACAACCAAAGAACAAGACAAACAAACAAAGAAACAAAACTCATAGACACAGACAATAGTTTAGTGGTTACCAAAGGGTGGGGGGGAAGGGGGTGGTAGATGAGGGTAAAAGGGATGAAATATATGGTGATGGAAAGACAACTGACTCTGGGTGGTGAACACACAATGTGATATATAGATGATGTATTAGAGAATTGTACACCTGAAACCTATGTAACTTTATTAACAATGGTTACCCCAATAAACTTTAATTTACAAAAAAAAAGATATAATGGCAATAATTTCGAAGAAGTGAAGAAAAACACATGAATCCTCAGATTTAAGAAACATACTAAGTTCCAGAAAGGATAAATAAAATCATATCCATACCAAGAAACACTGGAGTGAAACTACAGGACCTTGAAGAAAAAAAAGTATTTAAAGTGACTGAAGAAAAGCAGAAGATTGCTTACAGAAGAAAAATAATCAGATTAACAATTGCAGCTGTGTTATTAAAAGGATGAGGGGGATAAGACATCTCTACCCAGGTAACCTATCATCAAAAGAGCAAAAGTGAAATTTCAACATCTTCAGGCAAAGAAAAACTTGGTTTACTGCTTAGAGAACTTCACTAAAAGGACGTACTAGAGATTGAAAAGAAGGCGACTGAATCCAAATGAAGGAAACAGAATCCAAATGAAAGCAGTAGAATGTAAGAGAAAATGGCAAGCAAAGAAGTTGCTGGTGAATCTAAATAAACAATAACTGTTAATAACAAAAGAAAAGGATGCCTAATGGAGGGAGTGGGAAAACAAAGCAGAACTAAATATTGGTAGACCATCATTTGGTACATGGTAATTGAGAAATCAAGGTTAAAAACATTCTAAGTTGCTTGCAATTCTTGGGACCAGAGTAGAGAGCCTGAATAGCTTTACATTTGTTAAGCTAATCATACGTTTTAACATTTAAAGAAAAACCAGTAAAATATCACAAGCAAACACTAAGGGAGATTTTTTGCTCCACTGTAAGAGTTGTTCCAATGGTGATGCTGAAATCTAGTTTTCCCTGATGTCTTACTACCATCCAAGCCTCCCAGCCTGTTGAGATGAGATTTACCACTGTCAGACATTTCTGTCAGAAGGCTAGAGCATGGCAGTTGATAGGAACTATTATTTTGATGGTTATATAATACCAAGGGGTAAATGCACCACCTGTTTTGTGTCACAAATGCAAATGTTCTTGAGAGGGCCTATCAGCTGAAAAACAAACTGAGGGAATGTTTCACTTATTACAGTATGTAATTCAAACTCATTCTTATCTGATCAGCACCTTGTTCTCTGAAGGAAACCATCCCTCCTTTCCTAATATGATTCGGTCACCCCTGCACATTCCCTTTCTTTCCACTGATACTCTTGCAAACTAATTTCAACCTTCTATTCATGAACTTTCTGTTTTGAGGGGAAGAAAGTTGATGAAAGGTAGCTCAACTTCTTCCCCATCTTTCTTTCTATGCGACAAGTAGGAAGGATAAAGGAGACAGATAATGAGGAGGGATTAAAACTCTGTATAAGAAACATCAAGGTAGAAATACCGGGGGTGCCAAAAGAATGTATACAAGTGGATACTTTCGTCAACGTTGCTCAAGCAGTTGTTTGCCGTAATCAGAAGTGTCTGGACATTGATGGTAACCACTTTGAGCACCTCTTGTCATTGCAGAAGTCAAACGTGACTTGTATTCATCTTTTGTTATTGGTACATATTGAGTATTACAATTTTAATCGTTTTGCCCATTCTTAAAATTTGTGTACACTTTTTTGACACCCTCTGTATATACATACCTTAAATACACATTTTTAGGCAATAGCTTTTTGAAATCTATGGAGGAATTCTGGATGTATCTGTTAATAGCTTCTGTATTTAAAGCAAAAAGCAAATCATATGCAGCATCACCTAAATGATTAAATAAAAATACAGTATCAGTTATAAGTGCGTCTGAGGGACCCATCACCATATGTGACTAAACACTCCCAGTTTAAAGACACACATTTAATTGAATATCAAAAGAATCAACAGACAAAAATGTTATGAGTCTTATATAGAAAAGAGTAGACTGGATGATTAATATTCGAATTCAGAGAACTGGATTAGAACTAGAGCCAACTTTTCATTATCTGTTATACAAGGAAGAAAGCTTAAATGAAGATCAATTTCACACAAGGTGAGATCTGCTACTGTTTCTGGGAATCGTGAAAAGAAAAAGCAGAAAACAAGTCTAGTTCTCAGTGAGTTTCCAGTCCCTACCACTTTAAAAGCAGCTTAATAATTAACAACAGGAAAAAAAAAAGGACCAAAAATTCTTAGTTACCGGGAAAAAACGCTCTTCAAATTCCCATTACTGAATATGCCAACTGTCAAATTTTAATGTAGATACACGGCTGGAAAATGTTATTGTAGAACAGAGGCAAGAAAACTGACAAGTCCGTAAAAATTTAAATTGCCAAATTAACAGCGACCAATAAAACTATACTCCATGAGCTGAAAAGCAACCAGGCCAGTCTGGGGAAGGCCTCCGTCCCAGTGAGCAAGGCTTCTGCCTGGTTTAATAGAGTATAACCCAGCACCCTGGACAACCTTAGAGAAGTTCTCTGAGGCTTCCCAGGTATCTCACCCACATTGCAGGTTAGGCCGAGAACTTGTCTCAAGTAGTTAAAGTGCCTGATTTCACATGCTTTGTAGTTTCTTGCATAAAATGGAAAGGCGTGCCTACAAGTGGCTCTCGGATGAGTCAGGATCCTTACTCCTTCCAAACGAGACGACCCCAAACCCAAAACTAGTAGGTCAAAACAACACCGGCTTATGTCAGGTTTCCTAAAGTACAGTTACATAAACGTAGCTCACATAAGGTTTTCAAGAATTTTGTAATTTCCAGGAACACACTGGTTTAGTCTTTGTAGTGGGAGAGGGGAAGGCGGGGGTTCAAAATGAAATAAGATCAGAACTGCACTGATATTTCTGGTGAGGGCATATGATGACTGGTCTAAATTGAATGATTTGGACCATCTATTATCCTCTGCATACATGTGTTGAGTACCTGGCAGGTTCTAGGCAGTGAGAAAGCAGAGGAATTCCAACATAGGGCCTGGCCTAGAACATTCTGCGGTGCTGGTTTGCAATCAGCAGTGGCTGCACAGTAACACTTCCATAATTCGATGGGTTTTGATCTGAGGTACACATTAAAATACCCTCGGCCTTTCTCCCAGACATTCTGATTGACATGGCCTACAGCAGAGCCTGGATGTGGGTAATTTTTAGAAGCCCCCTTGAGTGATTTTAATAAACAGCCCGGGTGAAAACTCCTGAGCTAGCTGGAGAAGAGGCATGTGCACCCTCAGAGAACAAGTCACATCGGCTACTTTTCTTCCTTGACGATGTATGACCTGAACTGATGGAATATACTGAAAAGTGAAACTTGGTCAAATACAGACTTTTCTCTAATGTGAAAGGAATCCAAGCATCAGGATACTGTACTCTTTCTATTAGGGATTTAGTCATTATCGACAAATCAATCGGAAATACTGAAGAGTACTGTGAAATCTCAGTGATTTCATAATAGCTCTAAGTACAACTGTGACCCAACCAGTAGGAAAGAAAGAAGAATGGTTGAGGAAATCTGTCAGTGGTTTGAACACTGAGAAGGAACCTAGGTCCAGAATATGTTGAATGGCATAAAATTTCCTTAAAATCTGGGACTCTTGGTACATGGAGCTGACTGAGCACAGAATCCATGGAGTAGATGATGCTGGAGCCTGCCTTGGAAACAAGGCAGTGACCTCTTGAATCTTCCATGCAAACACAGAGTTTCTCTCTCACGTAGGTGGAGGTCTCCTCTAAAAGGAATAACGGAACTCTAACTGGCTAACTACAATACAAACACAAGATAGAGACTTTCACTTTCATAAACACAGGATAATGATGTGACTAGTCTGACAATGGATTGTGACAGGTGTTGCTGTGCGGATAAGCTCTGCCGAGTGAACATGAGACACAATCACTCCCCTGGCCAGCATGCTGGCAGCACCCGGGAGCCCTCAGAGTTCCCTGAGCTTCTGCAGGGGACTTGGGGACCTTTACATGTTCAGATAAATATCGGGGGTGCCCAAAATAATGTATACACATTTTAAGATAACAATGTGTATACAGTTTTTGGCACCCTCTATATACACGCTCTTGGGGAGCTCAGTGAGCTGCCTTTACTTGGTGCGATGTTTTGGTGCGATGTTTTGTTCTGATATTTGTTCTGATATGATTTTGTTGCATTTGATTTGGGGAGGGGGAGTACATCCAAATCTCAATTTCTTTTTTTATTTTTATGTTTTTTAAGATTTTATTGGGGAAAGGGAATAGGACTTTATCGGGGAACAGTGTGTATTTCCAGGACTTTTATTTTCCAAGTCAACTTGTTGTCCTTTCAATCTTAGTTGTGGAGGGCGCAGCTCAGTTCCAGGTCCAGTTGCCATTGCTAGTTGCAGGGGGCGCAGCCCACCATCCCTTGCGGGAGTCGAACTGGCAACCTTGTGGTTGAGAGGACGCATTCCAACCAACTGAGCCATCTGGGAGCTCAGCGGCAGCTCAGATCAAGGTGCCGTGTTCAATCTTAGTTGCAGGGGGCGCTGCCCACCATCCCTTGTGGGACTCGAGGAGTTGAACCGGCAACCTTGTGGTTGAGAGCCCACTGGCCCATGTGGGAATCGAACCGGCAGCCTTCGGAGTTAGGAGCACGGAGCTCTAACTGCCTGAGCCACCGGGCCGGCCCCTATAAATTGCAATTTCATAAATGAAAATGACTAAAACAGTGACTAAGAGGTCCTCTCACACTCTAGCTTCATAAAACACTTTAAGTCAGGAGACAGGGTTGTCTAGGCCATGTCTCCAGCAGGAGAAAGTCAACATTAGACCATGTCAGAATGGTCACTCATCTTTATTACAAATCTTCAAGGAAAGGAACTACCATTATCTGTCAGGTTCGGCTTCACCATGGAGCCCCAAGAGAGCCAAAGAATGTGGCACTCTCTGCCATAGAGCAATGAGAAATAGTATGCTCGAGTGCTTTGGGTTTGTGATGACAAGTTCACGCGTGTCCCAGGTTACGTAGACACAAATGAAGCTTATTCAGCTCGTGTGATCATTTTAGTGAAAGAGTTTTCCAGATTTGAGAAAGAATCATGGAAAGAAATTCCAGATAACTCAATTCAAAATATTACCAAATGAATCCTTATTCTAGTGTCTAGAACGATCGTCCCCAGGCCCGGGCACACCTTGTGATCCCAAGGTCATAAAGGCAAGTCACGTAACCCCCAGTGCCTTAAATGCAAAATGGGGAAGAGGACAGCATGTACCTCACAGAGCTGCTGGGAGGATGAAGAGGATTAATGTGCAGCATTCAATAATTATCAACTGGAATTGCTGTTGTCATTGTCATACTCATTGTCTTATTAGTATTAGGTTCATTCATTCACACAATGCACTTACTTATTTAACATACATTTCCTGAGCTCCTCTCCTGCCAAGTGCTAAGCACTGTTCCAGGCCCTGGGGACACAGCTGTCAATAAAAACAAGTCCCCGTGTTCTTGGGCCTCATATTCTAGTGGGTGGCACGGACAACGGAAAGATTAATAAACTGATAAAAAGCATATTGTCAGGTAGTAATGTGTGCAGGGAAGAATGATCATGCAAAATAAAAGGCGAGTCAATGACAGTTGCGGCTCCTTTAAACTAAGTACCAGGGAAGACCTCACTGAGGGTGATCTATGAGCAGAAACTTGAGGTTTCAATGTTCCTACTGACCAGGCTACCTCTACGTTTTTTAATTCAGTTGCTCACAGACTCCCGTGGCCCTTGGTTCTCTGTCTCCTTTCTACAGCTTCACCTTTTGGTTGCTCAGGGATGTGCGATGACTCTGACAGCATCACACTGAGGCAGGCAAAAAGTCTCATTTGCAGCCCAGCTGCAAAAAACTTGAATGTCAAAGTCTGGCAGATCATTATTCAGCCTGACCATCCCGAAAGAGGAACCTGCTGCCTTCCACCCCACCCCCAGCCCTTCTAAAAATAATAGGTGGCTATTTCAGCAAGATGCTGTGTAACAAAGAGGCTACAAGGCTCTGCACCCCACTTATTTCCTATGAGTCAAGTAGGTTAAGAAAGTAGCCTTGGCTTCTGCCTCCCCAAGGAATTGTGGCCAGATAGCCAGGCACACAGGACATGGATTGCTCCGTTAGGAAAAGCCATGGGGGAATTTTGGAGCTCAGCTTAACTAGGAAAGCAAGAGGAAGGGGACGTTCTAGCCTCTCCCAGTACTCAGGATGCTACGGCATCACTTCCGGGAAGGTAGAACAGACTGGAAGGACCTTCCGACCTGTCTCAGTGCCCCTCAGTCACATCTCCACTAGCCCTTCCTCCCTGTTCCCTAACAGACTGATAATAAGGCAGTAGACTGGGAAGAGAACAGGGAGTTAAAATCCACAATGCACCTGGAGTTCTACTAATTCAGCCAAGTGAGAGAGGACAGAAGCAAAATGCCCTGGGGCCCAGGCATTGCATTCCTGACATTACAAAACTGTAGGAAGCATCCTGCTTGGACTTTTCATTTCCTGTTCCGTTTCCAGCTGGGATGAGCTCGGGCTTAGAGGCCCAGCTTCAGATAGAGACCAGGCCAGGGAGCATTCCTGGAGGCCAGGGGGTGGGGGTGGCTGTCATCCTTTTGGAGATTCCTTTGAGAGTCTAGCACCAATTGGGCTTTTACCTCTGGGTCTTCCTGGTGATCTGATTTGTTCCTGATCTCATGATTACACCTGTTTTCTCAATGAGCCATATACATTTGGGGCTTCCCTGGCAGATATACTTGGTTTTGAGAATTAAAAACCTGACTGTCATTTATCAAATATCAAATGAGGACGCTGATTAGAAAAGGCAGACGGAAATGCCAGAGAAAGCCTTGAATGTGAGGTCAGAAGCTCTGGGTTTTAATACATCTCTAAGTAGGTAGGAGAAAATGCATTGAGAGAAGACAGAAAGGAAGGCAATTCTACACCCAAATAATCACAGTGGATTTATCTGTGGAATGGGATTACAGGTGGCTTTTTTCTTCTTTATCATTTTCCATATTTTTCAAATTATATCTAATAAGCATGTCAAATCAGAACTCTGACATCATCTAAAAGATAGGGGTTAGAATCTTTTTTATCATTTATTATTTGTGTCACTTTGGAGCCAGGTACAGTCTCTTTTTTGGGTCTTGAGCTTTCTCATCTATAAAAGGAGAGGCAGAGAGCGGAGGAAGAAGACTTCAGTTCTAACGTGCTATGTTGCTAATGCATTGTGGGGGTAATATTAGTAAGTTTGGGCAATTTAAAGAGTTGGGGATGTTGCCCACACCTCAAGTCCCCGTGACCAGAGTGGCCAAGAGCCGCGGGAGCTAATCTTCCCTGCAGGGTTCTGACACTCATGCCAAGAGCGGGCAGGTGCTGCTATTATTCTGTATTTCCTTGGGAGTCACAGTTGTCCTGATCTTGGGCCTTCAAGTGCCGCTGCTTCTGAAGTGTGGGATTAATAACAAACTATTCATAACATCGGCCTGCAGCGGAAGCAATTTCTTCATTTCAAATCTTGCCTTGGAGAGTTCATCAGCAACATATAACAAAGTACATCGATTATCACATTTAATCCTTACAACCACACTATTAAACAGGAATGAGTATTATTATTATCCCCTTTTTGTGAATGAGGAAAGAGGCTGAGACAAGCACACGGCCAGGTAGCAGCACGTGGACCTACATATGCCAGGCCATGCTAAATGCTACTCTAGGGAACTGACTGAGGGGAAAAAAATGTGGACAGCAGGGTGTGCTGGGGACACTGGGCATCTAGTTGTCTCTATCAGGTTTTCCCCTGGAACTGGGGCATGATCAAGTTCTCTAACAAGAAGGATGTGTTATTTTTGTGCTGCTTCCTGGTTCCTGGGGCATGAGGATACCAAGCAACATAGAAAAGCCCCTAGCACTAACTCCCACCCTGAACTACAGGCTGGAAGCTTGGAGGTGGGTGTGAAAGATGCTGGTAGCCTCCCCAAATAAAGCAGGTGGTAATTATAGCAGGATCTGAGCTCCTTCCATCTGAGAATTCCCCCTAAGGCAAGGGAGAAGTAAAGGTGACAAGAGCTCCCAGGGCAAACTTCTGGGTGTAAGACTGAATGACATGCCAGTAAAAAGGCTTCTAGCCTTTGCTTTCTGGTCTTACTCAGTTCAAAGCAGTCCCAAAGTAGACGCATCCATGCTCTAAGATTCACAGCATTAACGTGGGCTTCTAATTGACATGGACGGCCAATGGAAAGTTATTACTTCCCAACTTTGTGCTAACATGACATTTCTATCACAAGTGCCAAGGGCGGGGCTTATACATGCGGAGACAGAGTGTGGTACAAGAGCATCTGGATTGCCAATCGGTACGAGCTCACTGGGTAACATGGGACAAGATTTGTAATCTCTTGGAATGCCACTATCTGCATCAATGAAATGAAGATAATCTCTGTCACATGGTGTTTGTGAGGGCTGAATAAGGACATTTGCCAAAGTATGAAGAAACTATTTTCTAGGTATGTTAATAGGTACTTGGTGGGTGTCTATGTGAATCAAGGTGTACGGGAGAAGGGAGAGTAGGATGATCTAATGATCTGGGCAACACTGGGTAAAAGAAAGTTAAGTTATTGTATTTCCGGTCTAACACCACCAGCTTCCCAGCCTATGATGGAGTGCACAAGCTGCTCAGAAGCCCCATGGACAGAGAGCTCAAGGCAGGCGAAGAATGTTAGGCTCACCTGAGGGAGCCATTCTGGACTACCAACTTATTCAGGGTGTGTAGAGATAAGATCAAGCTGTGAGCCACAGGTCCTCCTGCCTTTGCCAGAGGGGACTCATCTGTCAGGAGCTGCCAAGGCTGACAAGTCCAGCTCCAGGTGAACAAGCACTCAGGCTGGCGCCAAGCTAGGGCCCAAGGCCCCCAGTCATGAGCAGGTTGGTCACCTTTGACCAGCAATAGCAATCCTTAACATCAGCTAGCTATAGCTCGGTCCTGCTAGCCACCCCCTTAGCCACCGCCAGCACCCCCACTCTGGTCCTGACTGCCAGAACAGCTGCCACCGACACCATTGCTCATGGGGGACTTGATCTTGGCCCAAGTTACCTCCACCACCCCCTCCGTTGCTACTGTTTTACTGGTTCTACCGTCCTTAACCCTGAGAATTATAAGAACTTAGCGGTTGTCCATCGCCTTGCTATGGGCCACCATAGCCAGGACATGCTCCACTCTGGGGCTGCCCATAGTGCTGCTCTGAGAACTGCTACCATAACGTCCCAAGGTGCTGCTGGGAGCTGGCTGCTGGCTATGGCCAGGGTAGGAGGACTGCTGCTCATAAGACGATTGATAAGTCTGGCCACCGCATAACCCCCTGTTGAGCCATATCCCTGGGGAGCTGACTGGTTGCCATAGCCTGTGATCTGCATCTGTCCATAAAATAAGAACCAAAGATGCTCCGGCCATAGCCTAGAGTCCTGTGACTGGCTGCAACCACCATAACTGCTGTCCATAGGGCTGACTGCTCAGCTGGGAATACTCCAGGCTGGGTGGAGTAGGCCCCATACATTTGGGTTGCTTGTTGGGTAGATTCATTTGAGGCCATATTGGCGCATGCGCACACAGGCGGCCACACAAGATTCCAATACCATAAAGCATCGATGCTTTGAGCACTCTCCATGGCAAATATTTTCTCCTGTATCACAGGCAACTAATAGTTTATGTCTACCCCAAATGTCCCAACCATTACTGTAAACCTGTCAGAGCAAGACTGCATATTCCTGACATCTATATGCTTTGAAACATTCAGAATAATAAACACCCAGAAAAAGACCCCTGTCTGTACAAGTTACTAAGGAACAACTGCATGACATGAATGGATGTATAAGTGCCCAAGAAAGATCCTGACAGAACGTCTATTTCCCATTCCTGAGAAGAGGAATGAAAGGGAGTTAGCCCCTAACTCACTGAGCAAACAGTTTCCTACTCTCTTGGAGATGGGTCTTTGTCTATATCCCAAAAGTAGCATAGCACATTTCATAAAAACGTTTCATGTTGACATAAAAAATAATAACCCAGGCAAATTCAGCCCAGAAATCTATAATTCCTTTTAAATCACTCTATTTAAGATGACAAGCAGAGATTGATTAATCCAACGTTGATGAATGGGTAGTTTCATCCCCTGGGCTGTCTTCCCCTCATCTGCTGAGTGTACATGTTTTACTGGCGCTATATTGTTTCCATGGTAGTTTACATTTTGAACTTTTCACAGGCATCTTCCTTTTGCAATCAGCATGCTAAACAAGAGTGCTTAAGTCCACATAGAAGACAGGGAAAGACAAAACCATAGCGATGTTAAAGGTCATCTTTCAAATCAGAGGCAGATTTGAGAACGGAACACTGACTTCAGAGACATGGGCTCTGAAGGCATATTAATCAACAAGCCAGCTGTCCTTACAAAGGAAAAGGAAGAAAAATGGAACTGAATGAGAGTTAGAATCCTCTTCTAGCAACATACCATTATTTAATCAACCGAGACTAAGGGATTGACACAAATTCACCAAAATTGGGCAAGCCAAACAGCAGATTAAAGAACACAGATTCCCAGACCCCACCCAACATCCACTGTATCTAAATCATGGCAACCTTGCATTTTAATAGGCCTCCAGGTGATTCTGTTGTGCAGCTATGTTTAAACCCATTCGTTTATATCACTGCAAAGGTGTCAGATTTGAAGTCACACACCTAGTCTGTTTGGCCTTGCCCTGAAGTCGTCATTCAAAATGGTAGTGGGAGTTAGGGGACAATGGGGATAGTTCTCAGGTGAATCCAGGGAAGACAAACTCATTAAAGAACCCTGTACAAGTATCTGGAAGGGAGCGTCCTGACCCTTCCTCTGGATGCATCCAGTATCTGGCCATGACATTTCCTCACAATGTGCTTTTTCACTCAAATTATCCTCGGATGAGAGAAAACAAGCCCCCAGCAAAGACAATTCATTCATACCCATGGAATGATTCCACAGCAATAACTTGCAAACGCGGTCGCATTCCATCTCAAAGCTCATTTGTCCCCTTTTAGACAACGGAACTTGTTATGATTTTCTTCTCTTGCACGTGGGCAGAAAAGGTCTCAACTAGTTAGAAACCACAATGATAGTTGGGTTATGGTTAGACGCAAGAAAATATGATGATAAATGACTCAGAATTACAATGATAAACAGGGAAGGAAGGAAAAACAAACAAAAGACAACTACGACACCAAACAGGTAGCATTTTAAAATCATCCTTCAAAAAATCATGTGACTTGACAGCTTTTGCCAATCCTTAAAGAATTCAATAGCTCGTTTGGGGTTATGGTGCAAAGTTAAAACTCCAGGAAGAAATAACTTGAGGGAAACAACATGCCTCCATCCCAGGACTCAATCCAGACCCACCCTGAGGGAAGGCTCTCACTGGTATCCTGTTAGCATTATTTGTACTGTGGTTGAACCTGGTGTGCTAATACCTCATTAATGAGGGCAAGGCTACCACAGAGATAATTCCTTCCCTTCTGGGCCTTAAACATAAAGAAAATACAAAAAGCCATGGAAAATTTACATAAGCTTTGGACAAACTTCATTCACTAATTACAAATCGATCATTAGTCCTCTCAGAGATGCTGCTCTTGGGCTCCTCCTGAGAGGGCTCCAACTGCCATCTGAATAGCAAGCAGCTAATGGCCAAGGAAGGATGAAGGGCCAGGTAAAGGGGCAGTGGACCAAAGGGTTTGACCCACTCCTGCCCCCTGAGCAGCCATTGCCTTTCACACAAATACCCATCCTGACCTTTCTGCCCCACTCCATTTCCTTGAAATGCCTCCCACCATTATTATGTGGCCACCCCATATTGTAATTTAGAACAACTTCCTGACCTCTGCCTGTTCCTCTCCCATTCCCCAAAATGAAGCCTAGCCCCTCAGGCTAGATTCCTTTTTCAATTCCCTAGACAGCAGGGCCGGGACATACATGGCTCAGGGTACATTTATCTCTGCCCTTTTTCTTGCAAACCAATCTGCCTGACAGCACGCTGACAGCTTCCAAGACCACTAATGGTTTCCAAAGCTTTTGTAAAGCCAAGACCTTGCTACTGTTCCTGAGCTTCTCTTGGACCTTTCCTGCCTTACGAACAGAAAAAACAAAAGGAGGAAAAACAATCTTTCTCATTTGAACCAAAAAACGTCATGCTTAGGTTAGAAAAGTCCTGGTGAGAACTCCTCGGGGAGGACAAGAAGTGGTGGGAAACCTGCGCCACGCAAAGGCTTAGCTCCCCTTAGAAAACCCATAGTCACATTGTTTCAGGTCTCACAGCAAATAGCGTGCTGTCCGAACCACACCCATTCCACTTGGCGCTCCCTGTTCCTGTACACATGGACAGCTTTCCACAGCAAGTAATTACAATGTCTACCTACCAGGCTGCACTCTATGGCCACAGGAGCTAGCACAGCCAGGCGTAGGGTAGACTGGAGCTAGTGATTTCAGGGAGTTGAACTTTCCAAGAATAGCCCTGACCAGATAGAAGTTGGTGATTAAACACTCCAGGTATTTTGTGCTCGCTTTGGCAGCACGTATACTAAACACTCCAGGTATTTCAACTGTGAGGCATGTTTCGCACAACCACAATCCCCACGATGAATGAACCACAGTTGCCCACACTCAAAATCTGCTAAATAATGTACTGTGTATTGGGCTTTGCATTCCTTACTTCCCTATCTCACTTACCTACTCCAGTAACAGTACTTCCTGGAATCACCTCCCAAATAAACCACTTGAACTCGAATCCTGTCTCAGGGTCTAGTCAGCGAGAAGCTGCCTCAAGCCCCTTCTCATGGTCATCCCTAATCCCATGAGTGCCTGTGCCCAAGCCCTGCTGCTACCATCTCTGCTGGAAAGCCAGCAAAGTCTGGGAACAGTGCTGGGGACAACAGCCTTCCTGGCCCTAGGCGAAAGAGCTGTCCTCTTTCCAAGGACAGCTCATGCTTGCACTTTAGATGCATGAATACAGTACTGTGAGACTCCCTAGGCCTGTCTCAGCCCTGAGGGAGGGGCCTCCCTAGGGCATTTCTGAGACATCAGGAGGATTTGGTTATCTATGATAAGGAGGGGCACTTGGTGATCTGACCAGACATTCACTGAAGGCTGTCATCTTAAAAGGACTACTCAGACATCCCTTAGGAGTTAAATGCTAAGACTTCCGGCTCAGTCCACCCAACTGGCCACTCTAGAAGGTTCCCAAACTAAGGACTATACTTCTTGCCTCTGGTCTGGATAACTATGCTTCCCTGCGACTGACCCATGCCATTCAACAATGCACTCTAACTAAGTCTATGAGGTCCTCATGATTGCATGTGGAGGGGGTCCTTCAGTAGAACTCTTCGCCTCTTCCACTAGCTCACTCATCCCTCCCACGGGAAGGAGTAAGCAATCGATTTTATAAGTCTGGCAGAAGGAACTGGGCACATTCAGCTCAGATACTTCCTTTCTCTAGGAATCTGCTTGCTTGAAGGAATGTGTATTCTGGTCTCCTTGGCCACAGACCTAAGCCACAATCTATAAATAGCTTTATCAGAAATCAAAGTGAGATGTATATCTTCATGTACCTCACTGTGTTTCTTTTGGCTCAGGACTCAGATGGAGAATGAAGGAGGAAAATTCATTGATCTACTAAAGCAGGGGTGACCAAACATTTTTCAACGTTTTTCACCAAGGGCCATATGCGGTAAAATACACAAACATCTGGGCCACTCACTCGAGGTGAAGTACGTATTGCCTCACCTGGTTTATTTAAGTAAGCTAAATATATTTTTGGAATTTGCTGCGGGCCAATTAACAATGGATCATGGGCTGCAGTTGGCCCGCGGGCCGCAGTTTAGATACCGCTGTACTAAAGCCTCAACAGGAGCTTGTGTCTTGTGACTTTCCACTGTTAGAAGGGACCTAGACATAAAGAATCCGAAATCCTCAAGAGTTAGAGTTGATGAGTTCATGGCCGTCTCTTTACTGCAGTCACCAATGTCTGTACAAACACTTCAGAGGGGTAAAGATACTCATTAATTGTCATGTAGACTTTGGAAAACTACTTACACCTTCTCCATCTCCATCATGGGATTGTCGTGAGGACCAGACAGGACGTAAAGGGCCTTTTAAAATGACTGGCATATAATACGCATAGAACAAATGGTAGATTACTTTACCTGGTGAAC
This sequence comes from Rhinolophus sinicus, assembly GCF_057876585.1. NCBI lineage: Eukaryota > Metazoa > Chordata > Mammalia > Chiroptera > Rhinolophidae > Rhinolophus > Rhinolophus sinicus. The sequence continues at coordinate 100,248,865 of NC_142518.1, forward strand.
TATCTTACTCTTTCCAATTTCTTCCTCGTCCCAGCACCCTCAACGATCACATTCCTTCTTACCCATTTCATAGCAAATACCTCTATAAATACGTATTTGTCCTGGGTCATGAGAATCTGCAAAGTGTGAACAGCAAGTACTTCTGTGATGTTTGGGTAATTTCCCTCAATTTGTCCTCGTGGTGTCACACAAAGGTGTCTCCAGAGCTTTGGGAGGATCGGAGAGCAACAACTGTTCATAATCCCCACTGAATTGATTATAAAACAGGAGGAGATGACTTGAAACTCTCAAGCCAGGGCTCGGATGAATGACGGATTCCTAACACATTGGCCACTCTGACAATTCTAGGTCCATAGTAGCCAAACACTTACCACAATGCTTCTGATCACAGACTCCTGATATCTTTCACTAACTGATTAGACTTGGCAAGTGAAATGAAACCATTTACAATTTCTGATCGAGGTAAACTAGATCACAGAAGAAACAGGCTTCATAATGTGGGGAAGCTTGCAGCAGTGGTTGGGTTACAATACAGACAAGTTCACATTCCGATAGATCATCATCAGAAGGGGGCAGCAGTGAGTCAAACAAGGCTAGCTTTCAGTGTATTAGTGATCTAAAATTCCAATTTCTGATGGTGACAAAAATATCATTAATAGAAATATTTATATGAAGCAGGCAGAACACATTATCTCCTTTCTGAAAATTGACTGCATTAAAAAAGCTCCTTTAGTTGGGAGAATGATCACATTACTATGATTGTTCAGACATACCATCAATATGCAATCGAGTAGTGATCATATTTCAATGAGACCAATATGAACAGAAGCAGAGGGAAATTTAGAGATCAAGTTACCCAACCCTCTCTTTGTCTAGATGGCAATGAATTCTACAAAGAAGGAATTCACCCAAGTTCACAGAGTGAGTCAGTGGCAGAATCACAACCAGAGCCAAAATGTCCTAGCTTCTAGACCAAAGCTCTTTTTACTCAACCAGATTGCCCTGAATTACAAAAGAGAGCAAGGGTGAAGGAGAGAGAGGGAAAAGGAGAAGAAGAGCACGATAGTCCAAAATAGAAAAGATTTTTTTAAAGCTGACTGTGACTATAGTTATATAGTAGCTCAAAGAGCACTACTAATTATGCAGAAAGAAAGAAAGAAAGAAAGAAAGAAAGAAAGAAAGAAAGAAAGAAAGAAAGAAAGAAAGAAAGAAAGAAAAAGAGAGAGAGAGAGAGAGAGAGAGAGAGAGAGAACTTAAAAAAATATCCCTTTCACTTTGGGCTGCCCCCACCCTTCACTTTACTTTGTGATCAGCAAGTCTTGCCTAAAGAAATTTCCTTTGCTATATCATTTACCACAAATTCGAAATGATAGTTCAATTCTGAACAAGTGCTTCCACTTCAATAAAGATTACCAAACTGTTGCCCGTGTCTCACGCTGTCTTGAAGTTTGATCTTTATTTTCCTCTTTTTCCTTCTAAATTGCTTTGGTAACAGGTTCTCAGGACAGAAAATTAGGCTTTCAGCTCTCTAATTAAAAAGAGGCTTCTTGATGGCTGTGAAAGCCCAGGAGAAGCAGGAACTATTGGAAAAGAGGCCAGCGGAACAATATTCATGAGTTACGATGAGTCTGAAAGGAAAGTTTGTGATCGCTTTATCTGAAATAAGGATTGCCGAGAATTTTATCATGTCTGACCCATTTCTCTTGGACAGAACATATGTCTGTGTCTCTGTGTCCGAATCTGACGAGAGGGGAGCCATACCACTAGATAGTGTAACCACCTTGGAGCAAATCCTTTCCAAAACAATTGACATACTTCTCTGTCTCCTTAAATGGAGAACAAAAAATGATGTCTACTTGTGCTTTTCTACTGGTCCCTGTCTACTTGTGTTTTGATATTATTTTCACGTAGCTCTTGGCTCTTGACACTAAGGCTCGCTGTTCATACATGCTCTCTCGGGGAACTGGACTTTCACTGCGTTTGGCTGAACTGACCGCTTCAACTACCAAGGCACCCCAATGCCTTGAGCATAAAAGTCCCCACCTGTACCCCGGGGCCTCCAGACCCTGTTCTCCAAGCAGCTCAGCCCACAGAGCTCTGGCCAGCCTGCTTCTTCCACAAGGAAGGAAGTCCTGGATCATGAGAGTCATTGTGCTTCTAATTTAAACCACTGTGAGGTCTAATGTCTGCTTATTTTAAATCAATCCTCCGTTCCCCCACTATCCCTACCTTCAATAAAAGTCACTGATCACTTACCATGGGATCAGGCACTGCACTGAAAGATGAAACTGTCAGACAGGCACAATCTGTTCTTTCATGGAGACAAAACCATGCGGGCAGGGGGAGTGAAGGCGAGTAAAGCGTAGTTCCACACAGTGCGAAAAGTGCTATAATGAGGGAAGCACAGGGTGAGGTGGGAACACAGAGGAGGAACTCGGAACAAGACTTGAGAAATGTCACGGAAATCTTCCCAGAGCAGTAGACAGTACCTTCAATCCTGAAGGATGAATAGAAGTGAACGACTGGATGGCAGACAGTACAATGAACTGAGATGAGCTGAAAATCATCATTATTTACTGTCATCAGAGTATACTGCCACCAGGATGTCCCTTACCCGTTCCAATGCACTGCTCTAATGTGTGAGGTGCTTCAAAATCGGATCAGCAAGAGTGTTACTACTGTGTATAAATTAAGAGCAAATAGACTATTTGAGACTCTAAGAGGCTTACCTATGAAAATAAAGTGCAAAATGATTTCTTATCAATACCACAAAAACCACAAACCATAAAGAAAAGCAATGATAAATATGGCTACATTAAAATGTTAAATGTGTACATTTGAAAGGATACCAGGAACAACCTAACAGGACACAGATTGGAAAACATTTTAAATATGTGTTACCAAAAACCAGGATTACCATTACCAATACATAAAGAACTGCAGCACATCTGTCAGATAAGGGTCAAGAAGTTCATTAGAAAAAATGGGCAAATTAAATGAATAGGAATTTCAAAGAAAAACAAAGGAACATATATTTCCTTCACAAATATAATCTTGAAAATGTAAATTAACAAGGGGGAGAAGGTACAGTCACTTTGGAAAATAAGTTTGTCAGTGCCTTTCAAAATGAAAAAATGGACTAAAGCATACAACCCAGCAATTGTACTCTCAGGCATTTATCCCACAAAAATACTTCCTTTCAAAAACTGTAAATTATCTAAATGTCCTCCAATGGATAAATGGTTAAACTGAGCATCCATACCACAACCTGCTGCACGCAACAACTTGGATGAACCTCAAGGAAATTATGCTGAATAAGTGGGAAAAAAACAATGCTATAAAAAGATCAAATACTGTATGATTCCTTTCATGTATCATTTGTGTAATACATAAGTATAGAGATGGAGAACAGGATATTTGCCAGAGATTAGGGAGGGAGGAAGAGAAGGGATGGCAAAATCACCAAGAACATCAACATCTGAGCTTCAAAGAACTCAATGAGTGGTGCTCCAAAAAACATCATAGACTCCACTGGACTGACTACCCTCAAGTTCAGCTCCCGAGGCTATTTACTTTAGTACAAACTTTTATATTAATGTCTCCCTTTTTCATTTCAGGCATTCCTCTTTTAAGATATTTGGTGTCCCTGCTGTAAAGAGATTTCTTTTTGTAAGATTAATGAAAATAATGGATATAATGTGTCTGGCAAATAGTACGAATGAGATTAATGGCTGGTAAGAAAGGATGACATGATGGTAAGGTTCTTCATTTTTATATAGCCTCAGTGGGGAATTAATTTCACGTGTCCCCACAAATTCAGCCAAAGGTTATTCAGTATAATCTATGGAGGCTTTCTAACATGAACAACTCTATCTTGGGTGGTTTTCCTTACTTTAGCAACATCAAATCATATTATCCATTAGATAATTCCATAAAATGTTATAACAGGGAAGGTAAATGAGGGTGACCAATGTGAGACCAACTTGGCTACCGAGTTGTGTGACGATTTTTCAATGATTAGACCACAGACAAGGTAGAACTCAAGGAGCATGGTGAAAATAAATGCTGGGGAAAATACTCGAAGGTCTATTGGTCTTCCCTACTTGCTATCTCATATCCACAGACAAAGGATTCAACAGTTCATGCTGAGTCTCCAGGAACTCAGACGTATCTACCCAATTATGTACAAAAGAATGGACACCGATTTTAATGCAGGTAATATAACCTTTAAGCATATTTCTTAAGACCACGGATCTTAGATTTGAAAACTGGCTTTGCCACTTACTTCTTGTAAGCCCTCAGACCAATTACATTTCCCCTCTGTGCCTCAATTGTCTTATCTATACACAAACAAATGATAAAACCTAATTCTTAGGGTTATTTCAATGATTAAATGAAATATATAGAAAACTTATTGTAGTGGCAGATACGTAGTAAACACTTCAGAATTAGCTAATGTTAATCTACCCGACCACTAAGTAGTATTACTCATCAAAAGCAAACACTACTGACCACGACACCGTGTCTCATGACGTTCCTGAAGGGAATTAAAAGGTTATAAAAAATGAATTGAGTTAGAACATAACACCCACTCATCATTCCTACCAGGCAGAAAGTGTGCAGTGTGAACTCCTAGGTATGTAAAGACCACATTTTACTGTGAATTTAGGTGGTGATACAATGGACATTTATCGAGTTTTTGCAAATTTAGAATTTCATTTTACGGTATTAATTCTAACTGCAAAGTAGCCCTGCCTTTTTAGTGACAATGTTGATAGGATGTATATTACAAGAAATGGTATCCAAGTTCCTTCGGGTGAGTGTTACAATTATCTTTTCCCATCACTATTACTGCCGATTCCCTTGGTATTTCGGACTTACAGTTACAAATAGCCCTTGAAGCTATGGTTGCTCCACATGAATTTTTTTGTATCAGCCTAAGAAACATACCTTGTGATTTATAATAAGAAAGTCAATATTTATGGGACAGCTTAATGGCCACCCTACACATAGGCTGTGAATAGACTTGACAGAGTTTCAAGGATCTTTCTTTATAGTCTCATGATTCTACTTGTTGTGATCTAGTTTTTTCCACAGAGATTATTTATGTTAACTATATGTTACACTAATTCTTCACTGTGTTAGGAGTTGTGGGGTGATCCAAAAATTGTAAGGTACAACCCATACTTCAAAGGAACAGAAAATTCACTAGGGAGATAAAATTTACATACATGAAACAACCAGAGAAATTAGCCCATCAGGTGCTTCTCATGGACTATAAAAAAGACACACGACCTCTGTGTCTTTTGTTCCTCATCTTAGTCTAGGGTTCAGGATGTCAATAGCTGACTTTACAATTAGCTATGCCCCCCGAAAAATCCTCTTCAAGGAATCACTCCCCACTTCTGAAAATCTGAAATGTACAAATGTTAAATTAGGGGTTGCAAACTGTATCCTCAGTGAAAGTAATTTCAATTCTCAATGTTTGAGGTCCATCATCCAGCCATCAAACATGCTTCTTGTGGCAGAATTTGAATGTTCTCATAAATTTCCCTCTTCCACAGTATAAAGCTTGTAATCCAAATCAAGATGAGCCCAATGGACCGAATCACCACATGGAGAAAGTCATCATGGGTTACTGCAGACTGGCCTGCATAGAACTCTGTAAGTATCCATCTGCAATTCTCCTCTCTCTCTCCCCCATTTCCTTAATGGATGAGCTCATCCATTTCCATGGCTTCAGCAATCATCATCTTGAGGGTGGTAATCGCCAAAGATACATCTTCAGGCATAACTTGATGCTCAACTCTAGACCTGCCTTCCAGATGTCCACTAGCCAGCATCTTTCCAAAGCACATTTCCTCAAGAATTCGCAAATGCATCTAAAGCATCAACGTTTCCCCAGTCAGCAGACCATGGTCTGTTGATTCCACATACACACATTTGACCAATCTCTCCCTATTTTCTCACATCCAAATTGTCACCAAGTCCTGGTAGATTACCCCCTAAATATCTTTAACTGTCTACTTACCATCATCACTGTCTCTTTCATAGCTCATGCTAATATCTTATCTTCCCCAGAGTACAAGCAATGCTTCTAAATAAGCCTCCCTGTTTCATCTTTTGCCCCCATCTAACTGGTCTCCATAAAGGGGCCAGACACTTCTTTCTAAACAGCAAATCCATACCAAACACTTCATACATGCTTGTAGAATTGAGATGAATCAAATTGTATTACCAACTCTTCTTAAATGGCACTTTCCTTATTCAGTACATGTGCACATCAATGATTGAGGGATGTGTGCAGTGCCAGAGAATAAAGAGGATTTCAAGGTATCTTGCAAGCGTAATGTCCCAGAACTTAAAAAGAAAAACATACTTCTATTACATTCACACTGCATTACGTCACTAGCATGTTTAAAGTTATCATGAGCTTCATAATGTCAATTTATTAATGTTATGAGATAATGTTTGATGGTATTACCCTTTGAAAACCAAGGAAAATTCTGAAAATGTGGTGCTCGCGCTGAGATAGGGTATCCTACTGACCCATGTAGATTCATGACAAGAAGATCACTAAATTAAGGCCCTGGTGAATGTAAGAGGTTAATTTGTTTCTCCTTTCTTCCCATTTGCTCTCACTAATTCCCAGCTCTGCTAACTGACTAAAGGATCAAACAGAATATATGTAACCATATGATCAAAACAGCAGGACGATTCACTGACTTTTCTAGGTTGGTAGTACAGGAGCCGCTTTGTTCCTACAACCTTGAAGACACCGTCATGTACAGTTACACCAAATGATACAGTGCCAGCCAGGAAAGCCACCCTGTGATGTTACCGCATTGAATACAGACCTTCCTTGCCACCTTTCTTGGGGCCAATTTCTACTCCTGTGTCATGTCCGACAAGGGTAACGGCCCGGACTGCTCCTCATTCCCCAAATCACACCTTCTTCTGAAAGATGCCCATGACCCTTAGCTACTTCTCCACTCCCATCCATCTCCACCTTCACAAAAATTCTAGCCGTATGGACTTTCTGTAGAGTTCTCAAACCTACACGGAGCTCTTTCCAGTCTCTAGGCCTTTGTACTTGCTCTCTCCTCTCCCTGAAATGTTCTTCCCCTAGATAAGCACGGGTGCTCCTGCTTCTCATCATTCAGATGTCAGCTCAAATGTCACTTCCTTCATCTACAGCAGCAACCCTCACCACCACCTCAGGTGCTCTTTAGCCCATTACGAAGGCATTCTGTCTCTAGTGGATTCATTATCTCTGCATTCCTGAATTGATCAAGGCAGAAAAAGAAAACCCTGTGGAAACTTTAATAGCAGAATTTATAACCTTTTGCTGATGAAAAGTTCCTTTTGATTTTACTGAACCTTTATGAAGTAGAGGTGAGAGGGTGTATTATTAGTCAGGGTGTATTAGTCAATCGTCTTTTGATTGCAAAAGACAGAAACCTCACTGAAATTAACTTTGGTAACAATGGTAATGCACTGGCTCACAACTGGGGTATCCAAGGGGGTAGAATGGCTTCCATGACAAGATCTGAGGGTTTGAAAAAGGCAACAGTACTCTGCCTTTCTTGTCCATCTCTCACCTTTGCTTTCCTCTGTGCTGAGTTCATATTTAGGGAAGATTTTCTCACATTGGGAAAAGATGGTCACCAGAAGCCCCAGGCTTTGTGGTGGGGGCATAGCAATGAAAAAGGAGAAAGACACGGTCCCTGCTTTCTTGTAGGCATGACTTGGGGAATGATGAGCTCTCTGGGCATCTACCTGTGTCTCACATGACACAGGAGTAAAACAGGCACCAATGCATGTGACAAGGTCATATAGATGTGCAAATAAAGAAATAAACGGGTGATTTCAGATAGTGACAGTGATATCTAACACACCCTCAGGCACCTTGATCATACCTTAACATATATATTGATTTTAGCCAGCTTTTACAGAGCACCTACTGTGTGCCAGCCTGTGCCAAAAGGCTGGGAAGTACAACTGAAAGACCAACTCTCTGTTCTAGAAGGACACACATTCCCAAATAACTCCTATTGCCAAATAACATACGATTCCCAAATAACTCAAATAAGCACCCAGTGAGCAGAACAGGAGGGAAACCAGAAGGGGTATTGTAATCATGGGCTATGGACGACCCTAGTGGATGAATTGCCCTACCCAGTAGGTTCTTGAGATGAGGGGAAGTCAAGAAAAAGTATTGGTAAGCTCCTGCAAGTATGACGTGATGAAGGGCAGAGCAAGAGTATTGGACATGGTGATAGTGTGGAAGAGATGAGCCATGAAAGCATCTCAGCGCTACCGGGAAATCCTGGAGCAACAGTTCTCAATGAGAACAGTACAAAAGGGAGTGATGAGCTTGGTTTGGGACATGTTTATTTCAAGGATGTAGAGAAAGCCATTATCATTAGCATCTCTGTTCCCTTTTACTGAGTGTCTCTATGTGCCAAGAAGTATGCTTCATATACATCATTCCACCAAAGTACATAGCCAGTGCCTCTCGGGGAAAGTAGACGTTGTTAGCCCCACTTTTTACTTGCGAGACATACGGAACTCTGGGAAATCACAGAACTCACGGAAAGCCACACCACAAGTTAGTGGCACAGCCAGCATTTGACCCTCTACCTCTATCTGACCCTTTCTACCTGATTCCCCTTTCTTATCACAACCTGTATTTTCAAAACCAATGACCACAAAGATCTTACTGGCTCCCTTTCCCATTAAAATCATTTCCAGATGAAGAAAGAAGCAAGAGGGATGACTAAACCCCATGTTGATTTATTTTGGAAGACTTTTCACACGACTCTTTAAGGGAGCTCTCTGACAGTGCTAATTTTAACCAAGTCATTGTAAAGCAACCTTGGATTTCTCCATGCAAGGCAAAGTACAAACGCAAGTATATGACTCAGCACAAACCAGCTGTAGTTCTCCCTGCACCCCATTACCCACACCCCAAAAGGGATGAGTAACAACCCCAAGACTCACTAAGGAATTCAAACTTGCTCAGATAGCCCCCACATTCCCCATACCCTCAATTTCCCATACAGAGGCTTTTGTACCACTTCCCAGAGTCTATTTCAAGAGAATCTTAGAATCCTCTCTCGTGCTGGGGAGGAAGGCAGGGCTGAGTTGGTCTACGGGACATACCATGCAAACGATAAGTGGCAGTGAGCTTCTGCGTGCTGAGACCACTGAACAGAGGGGGAGGTGGTCAAGGAAGGGCTCAGATCCCACACTGGGAAACCCATTTTACATTGAAGTAACACTACCAGCAGCAGCCGTCATGGAAATCCGGTCTTCACGTTTGGGTGACATGCTTCACTTGAAAACCTCTGAGATGCTGGCCTGCATCACTGTTACCATAACAAAGCTGCCCAGAACACGCTAAACTCAAATTCTCCCCCAAATCGTGTCCTATGTCTCCTGCTGGTCTTACCACCCACCCCGACAAACGGTATTGCCTCAGAATTTGATCTAGAGTCCATAGCGCACAGTCCAGGGGATTGAGGATTTTCTCCTTTGCTCTTCAGAATGTGTTCTTGTATGTCACCTACTAATCACACAACGAGTGGTTCCTATCAAAATATATAATGCTCCACAACTGTGTACAAGACACTGGTTTGCGCTGAAGGGATCTAGCGTGACCAAAACAAAGATCCTTGCTTTCATGAAGAGACGGGAGAAAACAGACAATAAGCAATCAGAATAACAAATAAGTAAATTTCACATTACAATAAAAATATAGTATAATTTGATGAAAAAGGGAAAATGTGACCAAAATAAGGGGGAGGAGAAGTGTCTGGGCTGGTGGGTGGGGGCATGTGTTAAATAAGTTGTGGTATTGAATCGAGTGGTCAGCGTGGGCCTCACTGACTTTTTTAAGACATGAGCAAGACTCAAATGGGACGAAGGATTTTGTCCAGTGTATATCTGAGAAAAGCCCATTCCACACTAAAGGAGCCCCCAGTGCAAAGGGCATCACTAAGGTGAGAACATGTGTAGTATATCTGAAGAGCGACCAGGAGGCGTATGTGGCCAAAGAAGAGTGCGTGAGACTTCTTCAGTCAGACTCTTCGAGACACAAGATGATTCTATAGGCCCACAGTGCAAACCTTGTACCAGCCTCCTCACTTAATGCATTGGAACAAACTACCAGAACAAGTGCTCCAATGCTCTCATCACAGCTGCATCACCGCTAGGAAACGGGCAATTCAAAAAATATTTGTTGCATGAAAGAATGAATGAATATAAAATTCTGACTTTCATTATTGCAGTTCTCATTTAGTCCTGAGTCCTGGTAATCCTTAGACCTATCTGACTGGGGTCCAAGGTTCAAGTACTGATTTTTACATTGAAACAATTCATAGTCTACATCTGCTTTGCAGCATGGACTAGCTCATATTGTATCTTTAAGGAGCTTCTCTCCCTGGTGCTCTTAGTTTAAGTTACATTCCAATGCCTTTAGCAACATCATTTATGTATAAATGTATAAATGTACAGTTTATAAATTTTAAAATGAAATAAGTAATTGAAATATTCGGAGATGAGCAATAGGCATTATTCAAGACACTGACCCTATTTGAGGGAGGTTTCTCCAAGAAAAGGGGCGTGAGTGGTAAACACAAGGGTCGGACAATTAAGTTCGCGAACTCACCCTAGAAAAAGTGCTACGTACCTCATTGCTGAATATCATTATGGTCACCTTTGAAGTACTCCCCTTGGGAAGCTATGCACCGATGCCAGTGCCTAGTCCACCCTTCAAAGCAATTTTGAAACCGTTTTTCTTCGTATTACCCTTGATGTCCTGAATGTCAGCAAAATGTCTTCCTTTCAATATTTCCTTTATCTTCAAGTAAAGAAAGAAGTCATTGGGGGCCAGATCAGGTGAGTAGGGAGGATGTTCCAATATAGTGATTGGTTGACTGGCTAAAAACTCCCTCACAGACAGTGCCCTGTGAGCTGGTGCACTGTCGTGATGAAAGAGCCATGAATTGTTGGCAAAAGTTCAGGTCGTCTAACTTTTTCACACATACTTTTTAGCACTTCCAAATAGTAAACCTGGTTAACTGTCCAGTTGGTACAAATTCATAATGAATAATCCTCTGATATCAAAATAAGGTTAGCAACATCATTGAAAAAAGTTCGCAAACTTAATTGTCAGAACTCATATGTATATAGCATTACACCTTGACAGCAAGAGTCGAAGAATTTTTGAATCTCTTCCATTTCTGCCTTTCAAGGTTACAGTACTTTCATGGAAAGGTGTTAACACACTGCTCTTTGGAGGTAGAAGGACAGAACCACTGGGGCCCTTGCCTCTCACAAGTCTACTGATCCCCACTTAGCAGCACCCTCCCTATTGGGAGAGAGAAATCACGGAATCAAATCAAATTGATTTGAGGGCCTCAAATCAAAGACCCATACGATGGGAAGCAATATCACAAAATTCTTATTCGAGTCCCACAAGTCCCCATCCAGGGCAGGAATTTTCTATAATATTTCCCTGAGAGTTGGGCAGTCAGAACGTGCCTCAATACCAATGAGACAAGAAGACTTTCCTCTTCTACACTTAAATCAATCTTCTGAAACACAGACCCACTCTACCTATCTTTCCAGTATACACTGACGTCAATTTCCACCACAGCAAGCCTGCTTTTCAGTGACACCATTCTCCCCACTGTTTATCAAACACACCATGTTGGGCACAGATATTAAGACTCTGCTTGGGATTTTCTTCTCTCCCAACAATGGCTGTCTGGACAGGAAATGACAGTCACTTCTTTTACTCTCTTGTCAGAGTCCTATTACATGAGCCATTAGGCATACCGGATTGGATCACAATGGACAATTGATACAAACGAGGCAACTTGCACATGGGGACACAGGAATTGTTTGCTGGTCAACCTCTATTGGATCCTTGAACCAGGAAGTAGATTTAAAGTTGAGGCTGATGCGACCAAAAGTTTGTGAAAGCTGAATACAAAACCAAAAAGTATGTGTGTGTTGTGATGCGGGGAAAAGGAGAAAAGAGATAAACTTGAAGCAATCTTAGAAGCAGAGATGAGTGTCTGTATGACCCATGGTGAGAGAATAAGTAACTTTGGTTCTTGACCTCCAGTTCTTGGATCCCTGCCACAGGATCCAGAAGAGGCTGTACTCATAGAATCCTCCAATCTGCTCGCCTCCTTGATTTAAGCAGTTCAGATGGATTCTCAACTTATATACAACACTTTGCACGTTTGTAGTAACTCAGACAATAAAATATAATTAAAACAATCATCATCTTATAAAGGATAAGCTCCACGATAGCGCAGACAATACCTGCGTGGATTATTCTTTACTTGCCCCTACTTAACATTTAGCAAGTAAGAGGCCCTCAATAAAATACTTGCCTTGGTCAGGCAACATCGTGACTCCTCCCGTGTGCTTATTCTCTCACTTCTCCTGAGGCCAGTTCAAACTCCATTTTGCCAGAGCCCGTTCCCTGGCTCCTTGAGTCCACAATGATACTCATACACTTTCACGAACTAGTGTTTCCCTGCCTTAGCTGCATTTGTGTGTGCACGCGTGAGCGAGCGTGTGTGTGTGTGTGTGTGTGTTTTCAATCTTCTCAACAGCTTGCAAGCTTTTTAAAGGGGCTACTGTGTCTTCCACTTCTCAGTATACTTCCAATCCCTACCACTATTTTTGGCCAGAAGAGGCACAAAATAAATACTTGCCTAACCAACGCAGCATGCATTCTAAATTTGCCCTTTTCAATCCCTGCACCAGTGTTTGGCAGAAAGTGATAGTTTGCAAAGCCATGGACTCAAGCCAGCAGGGTACTGGGTGTCTAGCAAGTGGCCTGAAAGAGTTAATGAGATTCATCAGGTCTGAGAGGAGACAGCTTATTGTTTACGCTGAGACCAACATATTTGTCAAGCTCCCAGTGAAACATGCTGGGCTAGGGTGTCTGATTTTTTTTTCTGCTGTGTTTATGCCATAAAAGAATAATGTTTCTATCTGAAAACTGCTGGAATTCAACAAACAACTACTGTGTTCATTTATTTAGACAAAGCCCAATTTAGATTGTAGGGTTTTGTCTATTTTAATATTCACAGAAACAAGGTAGCCAGAGAGTAAAATGCACGTAGAATGGAAAATGTGCTCTACCACTTACTGGGTGGGACAAACTTCCCTGTCACAAAAGACTTTTCCACACCCAGAGAGGAAGCAGAAATGAAGATATCTGAACAAAACATTGTGCTGCTTATTAGGGGGAAAAGTCTAAAAGTCTTAAAATCTTTTTTTCTTAAAGTCAAAATTAGTCGTTTGCCAACTGTCATTTTTCTTCATGAACCAAAGAACCTACAATGCCAAATTCTGCTCGCTGTCACTTGCTAAATCATCCTCCCTATGCAGTAACCTCAGCAGAGATGCTAACAAATAAAATTGAGCTGCTTCTGTACTGCAGCTGTTTACCAAAAGTCTGTCGCAGAGACCACACACAGCTTAACCCACAACTTGACCTAAATTGAAGTTGAAATGTCAAGGGCTGTAGCGATACCCCGAACCTCCCTCAGCTGCTCTAGGCTGAACCACTAGATGTGTCCCTAGCAAACTGGGTCACCGAGGTACACACATATCCTCTGTTGAATAACTGGTTGACTGTAGGAAACAAAAAAATGAAAAGAAAAGACAGTAGAAATGGGAGGTGGACCCCCTCTAAACCAATACTTTTTGAAGTATAATTTCTTATGAACTATCAGGTGGAAAGGATTTTCTACCATCATCAGGATTCCTGTCATGTTTTTCCCCTCAAGGCCAATCTTTGGGACCATTGACTCCTCAAATTCCCACAACGCTGAGCACTATTGAGTGCGTACTGTAGCAGACAGCAGAAGAAACATGTGAACGCTGGATACAGCCCATGTGGTTCTTTACTGATAGAAAAGGAGGCTCTTTATTAGTAACTATCGAGTTTTCCCCAGTCAGCAAGCAGTGAGGGATGCAGGCCCACATACAGGTGTGGAGGAGACTGACAGGGACTTGTGTAGCTCCAGTTGTGACCGGGAAACCTTCTAGGGAACACTGTTTAGGACACTACAAATCCCCTTACCTTAGGAGATGTTTATGTGAAATTCTAACCCAACAAGGAATCAAGATTCTCAGCAGAATTCTTTTGTCAAGAATCAAAATGATGAACCAACACCTCTAAGCTGAAAAAGGAAAATATATTCACTAAAAATAGAACATGTCACAACATCTACTTTGGGGGCTGAATTTTCTTCCAAACCTAAAGACAACACTCTGGCCAACATGCCCCCAGGCCTCCAACATACCTAGCAAAGCTACATATGAACAGTCATGAGCTTCTGCAAATTGATGCCAAAAAAGCCAGCATATTTCTACTTTTACCCAAGGATATGCAGACAAGAGAATTTACCATTTCTAGAAACTCGAGTGTACTCTACTCAGCTGGACCCTAAACACGAGTTTAGTAAGAAGAGCCTAATAACGCATGATGGGTAACATTCAAAACTAGGTTTCAGTGCTCAAATAAAAACAAGTATACAAATAGGAAAGAATGAGCACAGTTCAGTTTCTAAGGAATGGGCTCTGAATCTGGAGCTAGTGTTCTCCATGTGCATTTCACAAGAGCTTAGGAGGCCATACAGAATGAAAAGCCAGAAGCAAACAAACCTAACCCCCACCCCACCATTTAAAGGTTACTCTTCCAGGGAGTTTAGGGTAGGTCACCCCAGCTGAAGGCAGCCATTAGCGAATGACATATCCTCTCTAAAGGAGCTCATTGCCAATCACCTTACAGAGATTGGTTCCAATGGTGACCTTGTCACTTCTGACGATGTCCTTTCAAACCTAACTATCACCATGAAATCAAGAGGTACATGATGTAAAATCAGAAGAGCTTAGGACCTTTTGCAGCAAAACACCCCACTGATCCCATCTTTCTGTACCAGATCACAGTTCACTGAGCCATTAAAAGTAATCCCCTTCCCTGAAATGAACTGAAAAATAACCCCAGCAAAAACTAGAAGGGGTAGAAAAAAGGTCTCCAGGGGTGTAATGTTTTGCTTTACTTTTTTGAGTTGTGAGTTTACTTGCTTCTTGGCTGTTTTTAAATTGTACTACTGTTGTGTTTGCAAGAATCAGCAGGAATCCATTTAGTCTGGCCACCACTGCAAGTTCCCCAGCTCTACTGGTCCAGGAGTACAAAGGCTCAGCTATTTCCTCCAACCAGTAAGCAGCTTACATTTATCGGCTGGGCCGAGGTGGCAAAATTTGAGGCCCACCTCTGCCACTCACTCACTAAATGAGACCTTGGGCAAGAATGAGCTCTCCACGTCTCTTTCACTCATCTATAAACAGTGAGGTCTCCATGTCTTTTCTAAGCTTGAAATATGCCTTCCATTGTATACCTTTCTTAACCAAGAGCATACAGATATTAAAGGAAATCTAAATTTCTTAGAGGGGAACAGAGAAAGACTTGGGAAGATTCTCCAAGATATTTGTTAACATGGACACCCAGTGGCTCATTTGCAGGTTAAAAATATGACCCCTAGATAAAGAAGTTGTGGTACATATACAGAATGGAATACTTGTCTGCCATAAGAAAAGATGAAATAGTGCCATTTGCGTGGATGGATCTTGAGATTATCATGCTGAGCGAAATGTCAGACAGAAAAAGTAGAAAACCATATGGTTTCGCTGATATGTGCAATATAAAACTGAAAACAACAAAAGAACAAGACAAACAAGTGAAGAAACAAAAACTCATAGACACAGACAATAGTTTAGTGGTTACCAGAGGGTAAGTGGGGAGACAGGTGGTAGATGAGGGTAAGGGGGATCAAATATATGGGGATGGAAGGAGAACTGACTCTGGGTGAACACATAATGTGGTATATACTGTAGATGAAGTGTTACACAATTGTACACCTATAATCTATATAGCTTTATTAACCATTGTCACCCCAATAAACTTGAATTAAAAAAACATATATGACCCCTAGCGTTCAAGATCTGCAGTGTAGCCTGGGAGCTGAGAGGAGAGGAAGGGAGGGAGGGAGGGAGGGAGGGAGGGAGGGAGGGAGGGAGGGAGGGAGGGAGAGAGAGAGAGAGAGAGAGAGAGAGAGAGAGAGAGAGAGAGAGAACTGCTTGCCACCCATACTCTAAGGGCCTGAGGCCCTGTTGCTCAGTATATGTGAAGGGGGTAACATTAACTTCCAATTCTCACTCTTGAAAATCCCCTGGGTGAATAGCTTGGAAAGAGGGTCTCTCTGGTTCACTGACATTGTAATTATGTTGAGGCCAAATCCTAAAATGGGTGGCCTCTTAGCAACGGCTTCATAACTGGTATCTAAGCTTCAGGTCTCACTTTCTTCACATGATGCCGCATTCTGCTGTCAGATAAATGTTCCTTAACTACTGTCGTCTTGTCAGTGTGCTGCACACAACTTCTACTGGCTCCCTATTGCCTACAGGACTAAGTTCATGTATCGGCCTTTCACACCCATCTGTGAGGTTATGAGGGTACTGACCATGCCACAGTCAAGTTCAGATTCACAGCATTATTCCACGGGACAGTAACAAAGAGGAATCTGCTCTATCATGTCAGAATACCTTGATGGGTACGTATATTTTATTTCAAAAGTGTTTCATTTAAGGAGCAAGGCTCTCTGCTTGCAGATTTGAAAATAAACTGGATGAAACATGCTACACATTGCAAAAATATATCTGTAACTTAGTGGCTTAGTAGGTTCAGGTCAAAACACATGATTCCATGGGAAGAAATGGTAGGTATCCAAGATAGGCCATCATAAATCCTACTCAATTCACACTTAGCATGTTACCAAAGTACCTAGCACTCTGACATATGACCCAAAGAGTCCGTGTGAGGTAAGCAAGACAGGTAGTATTATCCACATGTCACACACAAGGAAAGAATCAAAGAAGTTCAAGTGCCTTGCCAAAGGTCCCATAGTCAGTAACGGGAGGAGTTCGGAAAAATGCTATGCAAACCGTGTTTTCCCACAAATCAGACCTAGCCAGGACCATCAGCTCTAATGCAACTTTGGAGCAAAAATTAATATAAGACCCGGTCTTATTTTACTATAATATAAGACCAGGTCTTATATACTATACTATACTATACTATACTATACTATACTATACTATACTACCGGGTTTCATATTAATTATTGTTCCAAAAGACTCATTAGAGCTGATGGCCCGGTTAGGTCTTATTTTCAGGGAAACAGGGTATTACCAAAGGTAGTCTAGCTAGAATATAATCTGTGACAAATCATTCCCTCTCTTCAGCTCCTATACCCTGGACTATAACAAACCCTACATTTCAAGAGAAGTAACAAGAAGACGTAGAAGGGAAAAGGACAACTCCCCAATTTCTGCCCTATGGCACCACAATATAAGTTTCCAGAGATTTTAATATTTGCAGAAGATATTGTGGGTGACCCCTCCAATGGGCTAAGACCTGTGGACGTCAAGGTTGACCTGCTCAGCGCTACGTACAAGTACAAACAAGAAGTGAAGTCGTGTCCAACCCTAACAGAATGCTGGGACGTATGATCGTCACACGTCATCCTACATTGCCCATGTGGCATTTTCCAAATCTGGGCACTCAACAGCTCAACGACAGAGATGGTAAATGGGAGGATCACTTATTTGCTCATGACTAGAAAAAAATCAGGTGCCACATTCAACCAATCGTCCTCTTATTACCCTTTTTCCAACCCTGTCAAACCCTCAAAGGCTTTGAGAGCCCCCCGTTCTTGTACAGGAACTAAGAGGTGAAACATAAAACTTATGTGGGGTGTGTGTTTACTCCATTCTTAAATTCTGTTTTTTAAAATTGACAGACAGTAAACATGACTTTAATTGCTGGCTCTGAGTTTTAACACGTGTACCGGTTTGGGGAACCGCTATGACAATCTATAGCTCCTAAAACATTCCCCTCAGGGTACCCCTTTACTCACAGCCGCCACCTACCTGTAACTCCTCACAACTGCTCTGTTCTACAACATTATAGTTATGTCTTTTTAAGAAGGTCGTATAAATGAGAAAAACGGAACCCACGTGGTTATGTGTTTCATATTCAGGTCCATGAGCCACGTCTGCAAGCACTGCTATTTCCAAATGCAAGTAGTTGGAAGGACGAAGGATGCTGGACGAAGGATGCAAGAAATACTCCTGACGACAACCTCTTTGCTTCTTAATCACTGCTTCTTCCGGGTCCCTCATGCATCCTTAGAGCCATAGACAAGAACAGGGCACACTGGGGGATTGCAGGGTCCCAAAGTTGCACCCGAACAAAGATGAATCATCTCAAAATCTCACTAAGGCTAAAGCATCTTTTGGAGACAAAGCACCATAGCCTACACAGGGTGTGCTTGCATGGACAAATGAGCCTACTGCATTCTACAGCTTGTTGCCAAAGCTCCAACCCTGGGCAGCCTGTATCTGCACAAAAAGCGCTCCCCCTCAGTGATGCTATTCATACGAGCCAGAAGGCCCTCAAGCTTCACCCTGGACCCAAAAGCCACATCAATCGAACTAAAGAGTCCAACTTTTGGAGTCCATCTGCCTGGTTTGAATCTTGGCTTTCTCACTTTTCCCCCCTCATTTCACTCATGGCAGTTTCTTCATCTGAAGAGTGGGGACTAATAAAAGATCTCACATAGACATACTGTAAGGATTAAATGCGATAATTCATATGAAGCACTAACCTCACATAGTAAGGGCTCAATCAGCGTTAGCTGTTACTATAATAATGATAATACCAAGTGGCATTTACTTGTTAATATGTTGATCTCTTACATAGACTGTGAACTGCGGTCCTTCTGGACAGGGACCTGGTGTCATTCATCTCTCCATTCCTAACGTCTAGCAACATGGCTGGTCAGTATAGATCCTGGGTAACTCCTGCTCACACTATAATATAATTGATTCTGTCTTTCATTCCACACATGTTAATCGAGCACCTCCTATGTGCTCCTTACTATGGAAGCACACCTATGGGAACATTTCCAAGAAAACCCACATATGCTGGTTTCCATGGGGAGCTCCAATATTTCACCACTCTCCTTCACTGCTCTGCAACTCTGCAATGAAGCTTTCAAGGACTGATGGTATATAGTACAAGGCCATGGGTAAACGGAAGGTCACAATGCTATAGAAGAGAGTTTTCACTTCGGTAAGGAAATGGATTGAAGGTGGAGGTGAAAATGAGGGTGACTTTGGCTTTCTTTACCTCTGCTTCAGAGAACACCTTCCTGCTTAGCCAGGCAACCTCTTTTGACCTGTCTTGTTATATGACTCGTTTGACAGGAGCAGTCCCAGGCCACCCTTCTGCTTGAACAGAGAGGCCGTCCAGCCCATCTCTATCCCCCTCTTTAGAGAGCATAGCAGAAACACAGAGAAACAGACTGTAGACAAAATTAGCCTTTCTTGTCTTGGGAGCTTAGCTCAGCTCACTGGGGCTAGGGTTACACAGCCGTGCTGGGAACCATAGTCCCCGGAACTGTTCCTGTGCGAATTATCCTGGCGCAGGCTGGCAGGAAATTGGCAAAAACCAACATTTCCACCACAAATTATAATAATACACAGGCTGGAACTGAGAGCGTCATCTATACTCATCTCTGTGGGACACTTCACATTGCCTTATGACTCTCTAACTAAACTACAGGCTGCATAAGAGCGAGGGCTGGGCCCGGGTCCTCACAGTCTCGCCAGTGTGTGGCATGGCACTTGGAACATGGGAGGCTCGCAGTTAATATCTGCTCAATGACTATTTTTATGCAGTTATTTACACACTGTGTTTTATGTAGTTATTTACACACTGCCCTGTCCTATGCCTTAACCCCCAATCTGTATAGCACCTAGCACTGTCTGACGCAGTGCAGATCAGCGGTTAATATTTGCTGAAGAAGTAACTAAGCCAATGATGTAGAAGTGAGAACTGAAGGGCCAAGGAAAAAAAGGGAAAGCCATTCAACAACCAGTGTTCCTTACAGTTAGCTCCACTTCCGTACTCTGTTGTAAAGAGAGCATTTTGCACAATGCATTTGTGGAAAGCATTAAGAGGGAGAAAGAAATATGGAAGTCAACTGCATAAAACAAGAAAGCACTAAGAGTAGATGAGATCACTGGGGCAGGATACAGATGGAGAAAAGGAAGTCCGGACTCAGCCCTAAGGATCCCGAGCATGCGAACCTCTGACAATTAAGTTCGCGAACTTGTTGCAACAATGTTGCTAAATGTTTTTGATATCAGAGGGATTATTCATCATGAATTTGTACCAACTGGACAAACAGTTAACCAAGTTTACTATTTGGAAGTGCTGAAAAGTCTGCGTGAAAAAGTTAGACGACCTGAACTTTTCGCCAACAGTTCATGGCTCTTGCATCACAACAATGCACCAGCTCACACGGCACTGTCTGTGAGGGAGTTTTTAGCCAGTAAACAAATAACTGTATTGGAACACCCTCCCTACTCACCTGATCTGACCCCCAGTGACTTCTTTCTTTACCCGAAGATAAAGGAAATATTGAAAGGAAGACATTTTGATGACATACAGGACATCAAGGGTAATACGATGACAGTTCTGATGGCCATTCCAGAAAGAGAGTTCCAAATTGCTTTGAAGGGTGGACTAGGCGCTGGTGTCGGTGCATAGCTTCCCAAGGGGAGTACTTCGAAGGTGACTGTAGTGATATTCAGCCATGAGGCATGTAGCACTTTTGCTAGAATGAGTTCAGGAACGTAATTGTCAGGCTATATGGAAATTGGTGAGATGGGGACAAGCCCGTAAAGGAGAGAAGAAGGAGCAGCGAAAGAGGAAGGAGGAGAATGTGAAATCAAGTAAACCAAGAAAACAGAACAGTCAAGTAGTGGATGCAACTGACAGATGAAATGAGATGTGGAAAGAGAAGAGCATTTTATTGAGCAATACAGGAGGTCACAAGCGACCTTGAAAAGAACAGTGTCAGTGGCGGCATGACTGCAATGGGAAGAGGAGAGAATGGGAGAAGACGAAGTACAGACTGTTGGTAACAAAGCTAAAAGTAAGTCCTTCTCCGAACCTTCGGGGAAACTTAATCTACTTGCCAAACAACTTTTTAGTAGTTCATTTCCTGCCCACTACTTAAAAAGACATTTCTCCTGGCCAAATCAGAGCAGTTCTAGGATGCAAATAACAAGCATCCAGAAAAGGGAGGCAGGGCAGTAAGCTCTTGGCCTGAGATGCACTGGATTCGGCAGCCCCAAAGAACTGCGACTTATCTGCCTGCGCTGCCCTCTGTTTGCTGCTGAGCCTCTGGCACATTCTAGCCCTCCCCAATCCATCCATTATTAATGACATCATTGTAAACAAAAAAGAGTCAGGGAGAATTTGGCCTGCATCAAGTAGGAGTTGCAACAAAACTCTGTGCTATTCCATGATAAATTTTTAAATGAAACAGCTAAATACAGATCTCTCCCCAAGAGATGTCCTGATTTGAGACTAAGCTTGATGTACTTCCAAGAAACTGTCTAATTACAAATGAGGCCCTAAACCTAGACGCTTAGGTAAGTTTCTCATGCAGAACACATTGCAGTTGTTTCTACCCAGCTCCTAGTGTGGGCTGGAGTTCAGAGCAAGGTGAAGGCCAGATAAGCTCTGATGAGAAGCTGCTCTATGAGGCCTTCAGAGGCAATTGCTGAGCTTTCCCTGTTTTGGAGAGTCTGGGTTTAAGTGTGATTTTAATTTTACTTTGTTTTTAAAGGGACTGGGGAAGAGAGACTGGTATTTAAAGCCATTTCCTAAAATAAAAAGATAAAAATCGAATTTATCCCAAGATTTTCGTGCTTGGTTGAGACATTGCCAGGAAATGATAACTCTGGACCTAGCCGGACCTCTTGTTGACATGGCCAAAGCTGCTAGTGAAAATTTATTTATGGAAACCAAGCCGCGGGTCAACTAGCCCAGGGCAGGACCTAAGTCAAGCGATCTCCCCCTGTATTCATCTGCTAAAAGCAAGAAACCATAGATGTTTCGTGTTTCACAAATTGCAAATCCCCAGTGATATACAGAAAGTGCTCAAAAGTCACACGACTCCACTGCTCCCAAACTTGAGGCCAGGTTGGGTTGTACCCATGACCTCTCACTCCTGTGAACAAGTGACTCTCCTACTGATCTACAGATGTCTCAGGCATCCTAGTCACTCCTGTACGTACACTGAAGCCATATTCACAGGGAGTCCCTTGAAACCAATGCGTTGATCTAGAGAAGCACCAGACAGAGCCTAAATCTGCATGCTGTAGGCCTCTGTCAAAATTATTCCCCAAATAAGACTCTCTGGCCCAAATGATGAGGTCTTCTCATTTGAATCAAGTTCAAAGAAACAGTCAACAAGCCTAGGTAATCCTTATCCTGCAAACCACTGTCATTACCGTCTTTTATTGAGCAACTACTTACTATATACCTGACATGGTGAGAAGAGTTCTTTTTTTTTTTTCTTCAATTTTTATTGGGGAATATTGGGGAACAGTGTGCTTTTCCAGGACCCATCAGCTCCAAGTCAAGTCATTGTTGTTGTTGTTTTTCAATCTAGTTGTGGAGGGCAAAGCTCACTGGCCCATGTGGAAATCTACTGGGCGACATGGGTGTTATGAGCACTGTGCTCTAACCAATTGAGCCATCCGGCCACCCCGAGAAGGGTTCTTATATGGAATATCTCATTGGATCCATGAAACAAGTCTTGGAACTTGGTATTATTATTCTCCCCATTTCTTAGGCAAGCAAACTGAGGCTGAGAAAGAGTAAGCCACTTAACAGAGAACATCTTTGTAATCAATGCCACAGATCAGACCCCAGAGCCCATGTTCAACTCTGGTGCATTCACTCCTTTGGGACAAAATGCCTACCTGAGTCAATAAGCACATGTCATCTCCATTCGGAAGCATGTCCCTCACAGAGCCAACGCTGGAATATTTTTTTTAAAGATACACACACATCTACGTAAGAATTAGGACAAGTAAGGGACATCTTAGTAGTGGCACACAAGCATTGACCCAAGGTCAGCTGTGTCATCCACAGCTCCAGGTCCAATAAACCTGGTCATTTGAGCAATGAGATAATTTC
This sequence comes from Rhinolophus sinicus, assembly GCF_057876585.1. NCBI lineage: Eukaryota > Metazoa > Chordata > Mammalia > Chiroptera > Rhinolophidae > Rhinolophus > Rhinolophus sinicus. The sequence goes on from NC_142518.1 coordinate 100,272,023, forward strand.
CTCTTTGGTGCTTCTCTCCTCCACTGGCTTCCACACAAAAAAAGCCAATAAGAAAAAATGAACCCTATTGTTAGTTTGCCACAGAGCTAATTCTTGCTGTCTATAGGAAGAAACCTTCCCAGAATTTTACCTCACACAACAAATCTCTGGACAGTTAATTAAGAATCCATTCTTAACTAGACTCAAAGGTATTTTTCAACTTGTTAGTTCACAAGGAAAAATAAAAACTCTCAATATGGAGAGCAAAACAAAACTGGGGAAATTCTCATTATACTGGCTCATTATACATCGTGTGTTTCAAGTATTTTGTTTGTTTTGCCATTCAACACATAACTTTTCATCTTCGAGATTGCTCTAGGCCATTTACAAGATAGAACATTTTTATGTGAGCCTGACAAACAATTACTGCAAACATTAGATCACTCTCGATTCTACGTTGCTCATGGAATTTATATCAAGTCTACCTAAAATTCTGAGGTAGGGGGAAAACCTCACCTGTTCTCTCTTATTGACTCTAAACCTTCCAAAAGAATCACACTAATCACAATATGGATTTTTTTTTTGCTCGGAGGTGGGGAGGTAGGAGAGGGGATTGCTGATCAAAGACTTGACAACCTGTTCCTCTCCTGGGCATCAAAGTGGGCTCAAAGGCTGTACATGAGAACGTTGCTGGCTCATTCCCAGAGCCCAGGGCCACTTCCAAGGGTCTGCAGAGGCCTCCTGTGAGCTCCAATGTGGAATGTGGCTTAGAACCGGGCCATCTAGTCTTGTAGTCTGCGCACAACTCACTGTGGTCGATGTGAATGGCTCCCTACATGGAGGACGCTACATGGCAACAATGGAGCTACCATTAAGGCTGTGTCTCAACATGTCACTAAGCAGAGGGATTATGATCTTGCCAGGGCTCCCAAATATGAATTCCAATGAAAATCACATCAAGTATGTACTGCTGAAGCTTTATTATCTTACTTACTGGGAAGGAGGTATATCTGTCAAAAATGACATTAACTAAGAGTGACCAATGGATTTCTCCCACATGGTTAACAGCAGGGAATCTGAACAGTAACGGGGATGTCTGGCTAAAAGGACAAACCAAAAACTAAGTGGATCTTCATTATGACTCTACCTAGGACCAATGGGAAAGAGCCATCCTAGGGTATTCTTATTCAAATTCTAATCATTTTCGAAAGAGTATCACTTTAAAGAGGACGAAGTCAAAAGAGGACAATGAACTTCACTGCAGAGAACAACTCCAACTCTTTTCGGCCCTCAGCAACAAAGTGCAACAGGATAACACGGACGCTCTTTGGCTGCATCAGTGAACCTATCTGAGACCAGTGGCACCTGAGGTATTCTATAGGAAGGCACCTGAAATAATTCCTGGGAAGAAGGCTGGGTACAAATTCACAACTGAGAGTTGCTTGTGAGTATTATTTTATAGGCTATTTAATGAATCCATACTGGATTTTTCTTTTTGGCATCTATGTGTTAGGAATACTATGGGCATTCCATGTACAACATCTGATTCAATCTACACACAACCACCTGAGGTAAATATCACTGTCCCCATTCTAGCAATGCAACAAACAAATTATCTATGCATTAACTGCATGCTCCAAACAAACAAGTTCAGAGTGAGGATCAGTGACAGAGTCAGGGTCACATGGCCACTAAGTGGTGGAACCATTGATCGAACCCACTTATTTTGTACTCCTAAGATTGTGCCATTTCCACAAAACTACACTCCTTCCAGCTTCCATGGCACCTTCTGTCATCCAAAATGTCTGGAACCAACACTGCCATCCTCAAAGTTCCCCAAATGTAATTTGGCGTTTTCTCTGTCCCATTTGCGCAATATAAAGTCCTTGTCATCAGAGAGTACAAGACAATAATGACCTCTTTGACTTAAGGTACATGAAGATTGAGAATGTGGAAAGAGAGGATTGAGACTCAGGAGATATGAGTTCTGGTTCTCCTTGTCATTAAAGTGCCGTGTGACCTTGGGCCAATCACTTTGGTTATTAAATCATAGTCTCCTCATCAGTGCTTACAGGAGGAGAAGATAAATGGCTCTCCACACAGATGACAAGAAGGTCAATAATGGGAGCATATGAGCTATTTTTAACATTTCAATAAGCCTCAGGGAGATGGATTGTAAAGATCCCTGAGATCTAGCGGACCCCAGGCTAACTCAACCATCGAGCGCCTGTATCAGCTTACTGTGGTCACATTGATTATTTCATGCTGAACAGATGCTCTAATGGGCAGTTATCAATGGCTAGGAGCAAAAAACAGTGGGGAAAGAAATTGTGTGTGATGCGATAAATGTAATTTGTTTAGTAGGTCAGATATTTCAAAACAGGAAATACAGGGGAAAATTAATTAAAGGTGCCCTTGGAGATGAAAACTTTTGGAGCCACTAGACTGGATCATTTCCAAGGGCCCATCCAGGTCGAAAATCCTCTAAAGTACTTCTGAACAGCCAACAGATCATAGGTTGCATCTTAGAGGCAGGTAGGCTAATTTCAGGACGAAAGATTAAAATACAGAATCTGTGTTGCTGTTCCTCAAATATGCTTAGATATTAAATTTTTTAGTGGCTGAAAAGCAGTGGCAATTTTCTCACTAGCATTTTTCCACTCAGGAAAGAGGTAATCTAAAATAAACAATTACCACCACTCCATCACCATCATGGAATTAACAAAACCATCTTAATTTTGAAAACCATACATGCTTCTATCTTTCCTTCTGGTCTACTATGGAAGTGTCTACTATTTATACCATAGACAGTTTTCTTTCTACGAGTTTACCTCCCAGAAAAACTGTTACTAACCATTGCTCTAAGGATTCTGTTCCTGTTGGTGGTCGGTGGGCTGAGATGAGATATTAAGTGTATAGAGTCAGGCTACAATGACAAAGAGTGCACACTCAAAGAACAGGTTAGGAAACAGCAGCTGACATAGTAGGAAAAGCAGACTGCCATGATGGACCTGTAGCACAATGGAAGGCAATAACTCTCATTTCCTACATCCAAAATGGAGTTCTTTACTGCTGCAGAAGGAGAAGTTGATGGGACATGCACGGAGCCTCTTAGCAAGCAAAGTTCTAAGTCCTAAATGCATGTGGAGTCATTCAGATGACTGCCCCTTTGTGTAAGGTTCGCCCCTCAAGCACAGATGGTGCACTCCACCATCTTGCATAATGAGGTTAAATCCGACGTCTCATGTCTACAGATCATTCAGGCAGTGGACTGTGAAGAAAGCCTGGGTACTTCAGTACTCCTTGCGAGCTCCATGAACATAGGGGATGATGATGCAAGTCTCTTGTTGTGCTTATTAACACCACTTACCAAGAAAAGTGATTAACCCTTCATCAGGAGAGCATCCCGGAACTGAGACTTACATTGGTGAGTATGTTTAAAATTAAGTGATTATAGGTGAACTAAAATAATAGGTATATGAAAACAAGATTCAGTGGGTTAGAGAGATAGGACATCGGAAATTATTTTGCATCAGAAATAAGCAAAGAAGGCATCCTCTGGGCATTCACAGTGTCTATGGGTTACCTCCACAGCAGCTGAGCTTATACTACAAGCTTTCCATCAGACTGTAGATGATGTAGATAAGCGGACAGTTTAACTTTCCATGCACATATTCCATTGCATTTCTCTATGATTATTATTTATTTTTAATCAATCTATTTCGTTAGGACAGACACACCCGAGTTAAAGAGGTGCAGTGATTAAAAGAAATGGGATGGAGCTAGACTGGATCATTTCTAGTTCTGACTCTATCACGTACTCTCTGCGTAACCTTGGGAAAGTTACTTAACAGCTACAAGCCTCAGTCTCCCCATTTGTAAGGTAGGTATGATAATATCTCTCTTGCAGAGTTCTTGTGAGGATTAGAAATAATTCAAAGATAGCACTTGACACAGGGCTCATGTTCAATAAATGGTGGCTATTTGTTATGAATTATTAACGAGAGGAAAGCCTTAGATGGACGAGTGGGATACGGCCTGAAGCCACTAACTGTTCTCCTTCACACAGCCCAAGGAGAAAAGAGCCCCTACGTCTTCATTGGCATGCAATGGGCATTGCGAACTAGTAAGCAGTTATTCATGGCCCCAATTGGACTTATAAATTCTTCCAGGAAAACAAAATGCTCAATAGTTGAAAGTGAATGAACTCAGTGTGTTGGACTTACAAAGAGTAATTTAGTAAGGGAGTCAGGAGTGAGCAACACACAGGAGTTTGCTCTATTTCCGTTTAACCTCTTTGAACCTCAATTTCCACATCTGGAAAGTACATATAGCAATCCCTGACTGATCACTTCAATATTTCTTTAGTGAAAATCAAATGAAGTATAGAAGATCCATGTAAACTGTAAAGAATTCAACAGTAGGAAGCACTGCTATTATCACCAGCATCCGCATTTCCAACTGGCCCTCCAGTCCTTTGAAATGTATTTTATCTCTCATTTAAACTATCAACACCCACTCTTCTGCAAAGAGTTCATCCTTAGGAACTGAGCTATTCACTGGTAGAATTGGTATCAAAAACTATGTCACGATCATAGAAAATGAACAGAGACCTGGGTGCTCCTGACTTTTCCTGTATAATCTCTGACCACATTCAGAGTTTGGGAACAAAACTGCATGGGGACAATGCACATGAAACAGACCAGTTTTGGGTACTGCAAGCCAATGTTTAGTGACAAAGTGAACTGCAGATCGATTACAGAGGCCACTGGAGAAATCTGAATCACTTCATTACACCAGCATGACTAAAAAGGCTCTCTGCACCATCACCACCACCACCCCATTCTTTTTTCAATTTATAATTAAAAACTTTGATGTCACCATTTACTAATTCTTCAGTGATGCCATGTGCATGATGAGATTTAAAACAGAGGCAGCAAGTATGGAAGTAGCAGAAAGAACGCATAGTCAAGTACAGGTACAAGATAAATGGGAGTATGACCTAATCTAAAGTAATGAATGATGACTGGGAACATCAAGAAACTTTTTTTTAAAAATTGTTTGTTTGTTTTTTCATGTTAATGCAACAGCTTGAAATGAAAGAAAACAACTTGACTTTCAATTCCAGATAAGGGATGCTGGTGGGAAGGGCATGACTACAATCAGACAGATTTACAGTCAAATCCTAACTCTAGTACTTATTAGTTTTAGTGCCTTTGAGCAAATTACCTGAGCCTCTCTGAATCTTAATTTCCACATTGGAAAAATGAGGGCATAAATATCTATTTTGCTGAGAGACTGTGAGGAATAAATATAAAATCCCATTATAGAGCTTGGCACGTGGTAGGTATTCAACAAACGTTACCTTCTTTGATTCATTTGCCTCTCCTGCGGAGGAAGGCCTGTGAGCCAAAAGTCTCAACCCTTAGAACCCTTGGAACACTAAGACTAAACAATAAATGCATCACGAAGTGATCTGAAAGCCTTTTGATCTTAATCATACAACCACACAGGACTCTTTAAGAGCTGAATTGTGTTCCCCCACTCCAAACTCATATATTTAAATCCTAACCCCAAGTATCTCAGAATGTCATTGTATTTGGAAAGAAGGCCTTTAAAGAGGTAACTCAGGCAAAATGAGGTCATTAGGGTGAAGCCCGAATCCAATATGACTGGTGTCCTTAGAAGTAGAGGACAATTAGATACAAATAAACGCACACACAGAGAAAATATCACATGACGACACAGGGAGAAGAGGGCCAACTACAAGCCAAGGAGAGAGGCCTCAGAATGAAACCGACCCTGCTGACATCTTAATCTTGGACTTTTAAGCCCCAGAACTTCAAGGAAATAAATGCCTGTTGTTCAAACCAGCCAGTCTATGGGATTTTGTTATACCAACCCCAGCACATGAATACAAGGGCTTATCTAGACAGAGGAGAAGGTGTGCTGTGCTTCTTAACTCTACCATGCTAACCACAGTATAAGTCAATCAATGCCTATAAACACGCCACTCTGATTTCACAAAAAGGTTCTCAAATAATTCTGACAATAAACCTGCAAAAGGAGATCATGGACTAAAAGTAAAGGAATGATGCTAATCTTCACCTTTTAAAGAAGACTAGTGAGGCTGGGGAGTAAGGGTCCAGACAGTGAAAGAGACAGGGTGCACGTGCTGAGCCCCCAAATTGTGGCCTGGCGGTGAAGGCTCCAGAAGAGAAAAAAACAGAGAAACCCCCCAAAGGATGAGGACTTTGGGAAAGTGTCGGGAGGAAGAAACACCAGAGTGCCAGGGGGAGGGCTTTGGGCTTTAGCATAACGTACGAGAAGTAGAAAGGATGTTCCAGGGTCACATACAGGAGCTGTGCAATCAGAAGAGGGCTCGAACATTTCCAAAATTCTTGTTCCGTACTTAGCCACTGAGACAAAATCCACCCCGGACCAACAAACTCTGGAGTTCAGGGGCTACAAGCAGACAGATGTCCCCATTTCTCTTTTATAACTCAATTTACAAAGTTATAGTTAGACCGCTCAGTGTAGAAAACTGGACTCCTGATATTCTCAATTTGATAAGTTAGACTACTTGAATAATGCTTGTCTCTACCACTGGTAGGTACTGCATTCTGGCTTAGACTATACGAAGTTGACTGCATACCTATCCAAGCTCCCTCCAGCATCTAAACTAGTCATAACAGAACGATTGCTCTCACTACAAAATTACTGCAATGCGAGGGAGAATGTCTGACTCAATTCAGAGGGGTAGGAAGACTCGTGTATTGACACAACAACCGATTAGGTAGATGTCATTATTCCCACTATACAGATGATGAAATCCAGTCAGTAACTGGCCAGGATCGGAGCCAAAATTTCTCTGGCACCAAATTTTGTTATGTTTCTATTTCTACTACAGCATTGCTACAGAGATCAAGAAAAGTGAGAAATTACATCTAGTTCAGGAGAAGTGGAAAGATGTCATATTTGAGCTTGACCTTGAAAAATGGTGCATTAGTTTCCTAGAGCTTCCATTGTTATTTGTTAATTACTAAAGACTGGGTCACTTAAAACAACATAAGTTTATTCTCCCATAGTTCTGGAGGACAGAAGTCCAAAATCAAAGTGTTGACAGGGCCATTTTCCCTCCGTAGGCTCTGGGGAAGACTCCTTCCTTGCCTTCCTCCAGGTTCTGTGAGTTCCGACAATCGTTGGTGTGCCTTGGCTTGTAGACATATCCTCTAATCTCTGCTTCTGTCTTTACATGGCATTCTCCTCTGCATGTCAGTAACACTGTTTTCAGTGACGTCTTATAAGGACACGAGTCATTGGATAAGGGCCCACCCTCATATAATATGACCTAATCTAAACTAATTACATCTGCAAAGAACTTCTGTCCAAATAAGGTCACATTCTGAGGTTCCAGGTAGACATGAATATTGAAGGAACACTACCCAACTCAGTTCAGATGGATACACTTTTAGCAGACAGATATGGGAAGAAAGGCTTCGCAAGTGTGTGCATGGGGGCAGTGGGTGGAGAAACAGCATGAACACATATGCAAAAACAGTAAAACACTGGAATTCTGTGGAGAACAATCAATAGTTTCAACTGGCAAGAAAAGAGGTAAGACAACAAAGGGAGGTTGAGACCAGAGCATGAAGGGCCAGGAGTGAACCCCTTGGGGAGAACTTCAGCAGATACAGCTCCAAACGCTTCATTAATTACTTTGATGCCTTCAAAAGGAAGAAAGAATGCTCATCCAATAGTTTTTCAGGCTATGGTCTGTGTATTCACTCTGAAAGCAATAGGAATAGCAGTAACAGAAATCAATTTATAACCACAATCCTCTCTTTCCTCTCCCTACCACAACAGGAAGATGTTGTGAAAGGAAGGTGTGAAAGGGGAAAATGTATGGAGTAAACCCCACATTCTTCTCCATTACACAGAATCAATAGAACACAAGTTTCCATCATTCAGATGTGTCACCTAGCCAGAAATACTCCTCTGTGATTCAGGAACCCACTGGGTCAATGACTGATCTGCAGTCAGCCTCACATATCAAACAGATACATTTTGAAACTATAATATCCTAACACAAAAGAGAAATACATCAAAACAAATTATTTTCCTCTTTCAGGATGCGACACTAGAAATTCGGTATCTGAATTTCGTTTGCTATTACGTATAAAAGTAATGATACAATTCATTAAAAATAGGAGTACCATTTTTGAGGGCCTACTATATGCTAGATTGTGTACTCATATTCTATGTAACACTCAAATAATATTCGCCAGTACTTATTTAAACTCCATTTTAGAGATGATAAAAATAAGGCTCATAACAATCAAGTAATATGTCCAAGAATTCTAGTACCATGTTTCTTTCATCTCGAAGTCTCTGCTCTTTTCACTGTACAACACTGACTTCAAAACCTTCTGCACATGTGCATTACACCACTATTAAGCCATCATGCTGCAGTTCTAGAAAAGCATTACATGTGTTCTTTCATACAATTTCACTTTTCTACAAAATTGTCCTGTATGCCAGGAAGTTGTACAATCATATCTGTCATGTCTATGCTGAGAGATTCTGTAATTAGCATTAATTGAAACTATAAAGATGTGATTTCAGATTTTTACATAGAGAACTAAAAAAAAGGGGGAAAAAAACTATGTCTCTAACTATAGCCTGTCTCTTCTTCGTGGGTCATCTCTGTTCAATGATTCTGTTTGAAGTCTGGCAAGGAGAAAAGAGGCAACTCTCCATTTATGAGCCTCTAGCATTAAGAGCTCTTGGTGAGACCGGTATAATATGAAGGAAAATTATTGTATCTACAGCAGATACCATTTCTTGAGGGCTTACTATGTATTGTGCCCTGTGCCAAGAAGTGCTCATAACATGGTTCATTTACTACTTGTAATTTAATACTTGAGACAAGCATGTGGTATTATCCCTTTTATACAAATGAAAGAACTGACACACAAAAAGATCAAGTAACTTGGCCAAGGAAACACTGCTGGAAAGTATTGAAGCCAGGATATGAATTCAGACCTGTAGAAGATCAAAGCCATCCTGTTGAATTCTGCAGTCTACTGCCTCCCATCAGCTCACTCGGATAAAAATTATCTGATGAACTAATGCATCCACAGAAAAAATGAGGTCAATAAGAGGGTTTATTTCATAGTGATTAAAGGGGAGATTTTAAAATACATGGCAGAAGAACATCTTTACAGCTTTGGGGTTGGCAAATATTTCATAGACACAGAAAACATAAACCATAAAAGAAAAAAAATCGATAAATTAGACTTCGTCAAAATTAAAAGATCCTGTACATCAAAGTAGCAGAAAAAGCATAAGCAGGCCATAGTCCGGGAAAAAATATTCACAAAACATATATATGACACAGAACTTATATCCAGATATAAGATGTATAAATAACTCCTACAACCAATAATAAGAATATAAACAAGCAAAGCAAACAAACAAAAAGCTAAAGACTTTCACAGGCATGTAAAAAGGAAGATAGATGAATGGCCAAAGGGACATGAAACAAAGCTCACCAGGGACACATCACAGAAATAACACATTGAAACCATAATGATACCACAACACACCTGTTAGAATGGGAAAATTTACAAATATTGCAAATATCTACGTGTTGGATGCAGACCACCCACAACTCTGATACACAGCTAGTGGCAGTCTATTTGGAAATATGTTTGGTGCTTTCCATATCATCTAGGAAATCCATATTTAGATAAATACCGAAGGGAAATGAAAACATCTGTCTACAAAAAGACCTGAACACACACGCTCATGGCCCCTTTCTCCGTAATGGCCCAAAACTGAAAACTACCCCAATGTCCGTCAACAGGAGAATGATGAACAATCTGGGGTGTATTCATACACTGGAATGGTACTGAATGATAAAAATGAATGACTGCTATACATAAGAACATGGGCAGATTGGAACACTGGAATGGTACTGAATGATAAAAATGAATGACTGCTATACATAAGAACATGGGCAGATTGGAAATCATCATACTGAGTGAAAAAAAACTAGACGCAAGGGACGTCATAATGAATAATTCCATCTATATGAAATTCTAGAAAAGATAAAACCAACCTATGATGAACATATGAACAGAAAAGCCTTTGACGCCAGAGTGGGTGCAGAAGATGACTGGGAAGGGGTAAAAGGGAAGCTCCTAGGGTGACGGAAATGTTACAAAGGTGTAAGCATTTGTCAAAGTCATGAAACTGTACACTAAATATGGGTACATTTCTTTGTGTGTCAATTTAACCTTCGTCAAAGATGTCTCTCTGTGTGTGTATGCATGCACATGTGTGTAACAATTACTGAAAAGTGAGCTTTGAAATCCGACAGTTTCCATTATGTAACATATTCCACAACTATGTATTTATCGAGCCTTGTTATATATGTCAGGTACTCTTCTCATTGCTGGGGATACAGCAGTGACCAAAATAGATAAAAGACAATGCCCTCACAGAGTTATTTGGCTAAGGGTAACAAAATAAGTAAGTGAAGGATTTTAAGAGAGGAAATACGGTGACTCAACTTGCATTTTCACAAGATCATGCTCATTCCTACTCAGCAAACGAAGATCACTTATCATTTGTGTGGCCATAGGTAAGTCACTTTACCCCTAAAAAGCTTCATCTCTTTTAAAATTGGGAAAAATATGAATGACTATTTGAAGACTTATAAGGATTACAGAAATATAGGAAGCAACTGACATTTAGAAGGTGCTCTCTAGCTATAATTATGAGCTACCCTGAGATAACTCTACTCGATTACATGCATTGTTAAACTTCATTACTTCAGCTGCAGTCGTAAAATAGAAAAAAGCATTTTTGAAATGATCTCAGTGATCATCTATAGAAGCCAATAGGAAGCAGATTCCTAAAAGTTCATCCTGTTCTAATATCACATCCCCTGGAATCTGACATCAAGCCACTAACGCCGGGGAAAAAAATATTCTTCATGGGAAAAAAATCTCATCTTTGAGGTCCTCTATTGAAACTGTAAACTCTATGGTTTTCTGTGTGTAAATCACCATGTTTGAGAGGTGAGCCTCATTAATGGGGACAGAGTTGTGTGAAAGTAAGAAAATCTAACACTAAACAAAGTCAGGGAAGGGAGAATCTTTATGCTCCCCTAAAGCACTGGTCCCCCACAGCAGACGATGTATCAGAATGACCTGAGGGACTTGAAATATACTATAGATCTGTGACCATACTCTAGATATGTTCAATCAGACTGTCTTGGAGGGGCACTTACGCATCTGAAGGACAGAAAAAAAAAAAAAAGAAAAGAAAAGAAAAGAAAAGGACTCCTAAAATGATTTTTATATACTCAAATCCGAGATCAACATACAGAATAACTGCTCAAGGTCAAACACTGCCGTCCCTGATAGGGAAACTCAGACCAAACAGAAGAGGACACCAAATCATGCTTCACATAATAGTGGCTAAACCAGTGCTCTGATACCAGTGCCCTGCCACACTGACTGCATTCTCCCGATGCACTAGGGACACAGATAACTGGTGCTGAATACAGCATTCAGAATACAAAGTCTGCTTTCAGTTTCTGATGAAGATATCACAAGTTTGGTGCTGTGTCTCTCTTTTACTCCTCAAGACCTTCTAATTTGGACCTTTTCTCCATTTTGATAGACGAGAGAATTGAGGCCCGACAAAAACGAGTTAACTTGCCCATGACCAGACAGATAGTAAGTGGAAAAGCCATGATTCAAATCTTATCTGACTGCACCAACGTGTGTGCTGCTCTAAACCACTGCACCGTGCGACTATCCTGGAACTCTGGCCTGGCGATCTTCCACTAGTTTCCAATACACTGGATAGGCTGAAGTTATGTGTAAGCGGGTCGCTGACCTGGCAGACGAGCTATCTTTACTTCTGATACACAGAGAAGTTCCACTGAAAGAAATATTGATCTTCAACTCGGGAAGTGTAGAGACCATCTTGAACCTAACCCCAGTAAAGGTGTTTGTGAACTGCCTTTTGCTTTCTTGAATTTCTCTCTCTCCACTCTAGCTCCCAGAGGTAGTTGTCCTCATCTTGGACCAACATACAGCAAAAGGAGCTCAGGACAGACTTAGCTTGGCTTACCCATATTCAGGTCCATAACAACTTCAGAGACTGCAGCTGTGGCTCAGTCAGGTTTCTTGACAGTGACAAAATAGGTTGGAAGATTGGGGTGGAGACCAGCCCAATAATAGCCTGGGTTCTCTAGCTAGTGGCCTGCATCCAAGCAGGCATGATGCCAGGGCCAAGGCCAGCTGCCACTTCTTTAAACATTATGGCACAGTGTTTGTGGAAAGCCAACAGAATGGCACTTTGTGGAGGACAAAGGGAATGCTTTTGACTGTGGAGTACGTTCTAATAAAGTATATACTATAAAATGGATACAGACAAGAGAACCAACAGAAATAAGAAAAAATGAAGATGGCTTTAATGGAAGTACAACACACAAGTCAGATTTATTTTCTATTTCATGCTGTTGAAATAATGGTGATTATATATTCTTATGGCTTAAACTGTGTGCATCCAGGTGCCTTTTGTGAAGCTAATGTGGTAGGGGTGGTACCCTGTTTCCCTGAAAATAAGACCTAGCCAGACAATCAGCTCTAGTGCGTCTTTTGGAGCAAAAATTAATAAAAGACTCAGACTTATATTACATTATATTACGTTACACCTGGTATCATATCACATCACATCATATCACACCCGGTCTTATATTATAGTAAAATAAGACTGGGTCTTATATTAGGTTTTGCTCCAAAAGACGTATGAGAGCTGATTGTCCGACTAGGTCTTATTTTCGGGGAAACATGGTAGGACTATTGCAATAAGAAAAGAGAAATGTCATGGGCTCTGCCCTAGAGGTCAGGGACTTGAGTTCCACTCTCTGCTCTGCCACTGACTAAATGCATAAACTTGTGTTAACCATTTCTGCTTACTTTGAATCGGTATTCTCATTCAAGGAATGAAGGGATGGGACTAGATCACAGGGTTTCCAACTGCGTTCTGCAGAACCACAAATTAATCAAGGTGATACACCACATTCACAAAACACAAGATGAAAATCATACGATCATCCAACAGATGCAGGAAAAGCACTTTAAAAATGCAACATCCATTTATTTTTTAAAAAATTCTAAAAAAAGTGGTAATAGAGGGAACAGACCTCAACATAATAAATAATCAAAGAATATATAACCAACCCACTGCTAAAATACTCAACAGTAAAAAGCTAAAAGCTTTTACTCTAAGATCAGGAATAAGACAAGGATGTTCACTCTCGACACTTTGAGTCAACGTAGTATTAGAAGTCCTAGCCGCAGCAATCAGGAAAGAAAAAATAAATAAAATGTATCCAGACTGGAAAGAAAGATGTAAAACTGACACTACTTACAGATGGCATGATACAATATATAGAAAATTCCACCAAAAAAAACTACAAAAATCAATGAATTCAGTAAAGTTGCAGGATACAAAATTAAAATTCAGACATCTGCTCCATTTCTATATACTAATACAAACTATCAGAAATAGAAAGAAAATACTATCATTTATAACTGCATCAAAAAAATAAAATACCTAGGAACAAATTTAGCCAAGGAGATGAAAGACCTATACTCTAATATCATTGATGAAACAAACTGAAGATATCACAAATAAATGTAAACATATACCATGTTCATGGATGGAGAACAATTAATATTGTTTAAATGTCCATACTACCCAAAGCAATCTATCCTGATCGAATACCAACGGCATTTTTCACAGAAACAAAACAAATAATCCTAAATTAATGGCACCACTAAAGACATTAAATGGACAAAGAAATCTTGAGAAAGAACAATAAAGATGTAGGTATCACTCTTCCTGAATTCAAATTATAATATAAAGCTATAGTAATCAAAACACTATGGAACAAGTATAAAATAGACATGAGAATCAATGAAACAGAATAGAGAGCCCATAAATACACCAATGCCATATGGTCAATTAATCTACAACAAAGGAGTAAAGAATATACAATGGGGAAAAGACAGTCTCTTTAATAAAAGATGCTGAGACAAATGGACAGCTACATGTCAAAGAATGAAACTGAAACACTTTCTTACACCATATACAAATATAAATTCAAAATGGATTTAAGAGTTAAATGTAAGACCTGAAACCATAAAACTGTTAGAATAAAGTATAGGCAGTAAACGCTTTGACAACAGTGTTAAGAATATGTTTTTTTAATAGCTCTCCTCAGGCAAGGCAACATAAGCAAAAATAAACAAATGGGACTACATCAAACTACACAGCTTTTGTGCAGCAAAAGAAACCATCAACAAAATGAAAAGGCAACCTACTAAAGACAGAAGAAGATATTTGCACATGGTATATCTGATAAGGGGTTAGTATCAAAAGTGTATTTTTAAAAACTCATACAATTCAATATCAATCAATCAATAAACAGTCTGATCAAAAAATGGGCAGAGGACCTGAATAGGCATTTGTCCAAAGAGGACATACAGATGGCCAAAACACATATGAAAAGATAATGAACATCATTAATCATCAGAGAAATGCAAATCAAATATCCAGTGAAGTATAACCTCACCCCTGTCAGAATGGGTATTGTCAAAAAGACAACAAATACCAAGTGTCAGCAAGGATGTGGAGAAAAGAGAACCCTCGTGCACTGTTAGTGGGATTGCAGATTGGTGCAGCCACTATGGGAAACAGCATGGAGGTTCCTCCAAAAATTAAAAATAGAACTACCATACAATCCACCAATACTACTTCCGGGTATTTATCCAAGGAGAACAAAATCACAAATTTGAAAAGCTATATGCACTCCTATGTTCATTACAGTATTGTTTACAGTAGTCAAGATACGAAGCAACCTAAGTGCCCATCAATAGACGACTGGATAAAGAAGAATTGGTACATTTATACAATGGAGTATTACGCAGCCATAAAAAAGAATGAAATATTACCATTTGTAGCAACATGGATGGACCTAGAGGGTATTAGGGTAAGTGAAATAAGTCAGACTGAGACAGACAAATACCATATGATCTCACTGATATGTGAAATCTAAAAGAAAACAGAAACAGACTTCTAGGCACAAAGAACAAATTGATTGTTGCCAGAAGGGATGGGGTGGGAGATCAGCTAAATAGGTGAAGCAAAAGTGCTACTTATAAAATAAATAAGTAAATAAATAATTTTAAAAAGTAAAAAGTGCTAGTTATAAAATAAATACAGGTAACCCCCAAATAACATGGTTGTTAGGTTCCTAAAAACTGCCGTTATGCGAATCCATCTGACACGAAACAAAGAACTGGTACAAAAAAGGGGGTTAGATTCCAAAAATTAAGAAAACATATTATTATATTTTTATAATTAAGAGAAATATCATTATTAAAGCAATTTTCACCAAAAGTATAAAAGATTCATAGGTATTAAATAATGATTTCTTCGTCATCACTACTAAGCACCATTAACCAAGGGCGGTTTTTTTTTTTTTTTGACAAGATATGAAGATATACTCTGAACTTAATATTCCACGAACAAAATGGATTTCAAATTCTAGTAAATTTTAAAATTCTGCAGTCAAATCTGATATGATATCCACGCTCCAATGAAAAATTTCAAATGAGATATATTTTCCTCTTAAAAGCTTTTATGACGTTCCATGTTATTCAGGGATTTCCCTAATTTCAAATGAGCTATCTTTTGCTCTTAAAAGCTCTTATTACGCTCTGAGTTGTTTGGGGATTTCTCCAATTCTCAAACTGTGTTAGAGTGAAACCGTGTTCTTGGATGCCGTGTTGTAGGAGGGTTTCCCCCAATTCTCGAACCGTGTTATAGAAGGGCCGTGTTATACGGGGGTTGCCTGTGAGTCATGGGGATGGAATGTACAGCATAGAAAATATAGTCAATAATATTGTAATAACTGTGTATGGTGACAGATGGGTACTAGACTTACTGCGATGATCATTTTGTAACGTACATCAATGTCTAATCACTATGTTCTAACCCTGAAACCACTAATATTGCATGTCAACTATACTCAACTATAAAAAACAGAAATGAAAAGGAGAGCAAGAGAGAGATCAGCTCCTTTCTAATCTAGTACATCAGAATGAGAAATCACTACAAGACACACAGAGTCTCTTCAAAGAGGAGGCTGGGAACATTTGTTCAAGCTAATTAGAAAGTTTTGTAGTGAGGAGAAACAATTAATACTTCCATAATACAGTATCAAAATGCACAAGTGAGTTCATGGCATTCAGAAAGGCTTTGCACAGCTGTTGGGTACTATTTAGCGAAAAGGTGGATGAAAAATGAGCAGCCACAGAAATAGATTCAGTTTTCACCTCTTGATCCAATTTATCTTCAACTCAAAACAAAGGAAACAGATGGGACTTCAAAGTTCAGCTGCCGGAAATTGAACTCATTTTACTTTATGGGTACATAGTAGGCACTCAATAAACACATCTTGATGGTTAAGAGAATGTCTCAGATCGCTCACTGATAGGAACATGAAACCCTCTCAAGCCCCCAGACTCCTTTTCCATGAGTCAGGAAACTCCTAATCTAAATTTCGGGGCATCTGCTAGAGCCGGTCTCCTGGCTTAGCATTCCTGCAGTGACAGACTGGTATGTGGCAGCTTGGGGACCAAATTACGAGGGGAAGAATTCACGAGTGATCCTACACACCTGCTTAGAGGTAATTGCTCCCTTAGCATGGGCTAGCCAATCGCCGTGAAATACCTTCCTGGAGTGACATAGCCCAGGTGAGTCCCATGGCTGGGCTTAGTGCATGCCTCTGACCCTGACCTTCTCTGTGCACTCACATCACCACAGCAGCGCACATCTGCACAAACCCGTTTGGTATTTGCTGCATACGACCCTAGATCACTAGGAGTAAATTTCTATGCAGTTATCTGACCTCCCTTATTGTACTGCATACCCCATGGGAATAAGGAGAAAGCAAAGCAAATAGAATCTTCATAGTTGGGTGTTTTGCTTATACGACACCCTATTTAACTTGTCTTATTTGTCCCATTTCCAAACATGCCCTTTGAATGTCTCAAATGTTTTCAAAAGGAGTGTGGTTAACTGGAAAGTTACTACAGGTCAAGCACTTCGACTCTGGTCAGGATCAGGAAGGTATGCCTCATTTTCCTCACCTGTAAATCTGGGATAATGACAATGCACTCGGACATACATATGACCAACAAATATGTGTGGAGCAGCTACTCTCAGCCAGGCAGTGGGCGACCCGCTTGGACTGAACTGTTCCAATTTTTCAAAAATACAACTATAGACCTTACCTTCACTAAGTTTTCTTGTAAGTAGATAATGTCCTCGACAAATGAGTAATGACATGATAGAGAAGATACAAGGACGCCCCACAGACATACAGCGGTAGTGAATTCAGTTCCACCCGAATCTGTAGGACAAGAGGGTTTCACTGAGGGTAAGGACAGACCTACAACAGAAGTGGGGTTGAGGGAGACGTTTCTAGGCAGGCAAACAGCAAGTGCAAACAAAGGATCTGGGGTCTGACAAAGCTCATGTCTAGATCAGAAATCAGCCAACGATGGCCCCAAGGACCGAATCAGGCCCACCAGCTTTTTTCCTGTGGCCTGCAAGCTGATACCTGGCTTTTTAAGGGCTCACAAACTTGAGTAGAATCTGGGTCTATCTGAAATCTGGAACTTTCTAAATATCCAGAGGATGGATCCTGTGCCTTACAGATAAGGGACACAGTGGATACTTTCAATTTTCATCTGGCATAGAATATCGAAGACATCAAACAATATGTGTAGTTCCACCCAACCAAGGAGGCAAGCACAACTGTCCACGGCTTAGCACAGCTGTAATTCTCCCAAACAGAGGCCACCCACAGCTGACCCCTAACCTGATGAATTTCCACTGCAGGTCAAGTCTTTGGCCTACCGAGGAAAGAACAGCAAGGGAGGACTCCGTTCCCTTGATTTCAATGCCCTTCCCAGGCCATCCTTCTCACCACTACCTGTTTTCTTTGCCCAGCTCACCATTTGGATGGGAGTTCCCTTCAGAAGGCTTCCGTAACTCCATTTTCAGGCTGTATTAGCGGCCTCTGCTCTGTTCTCCTGCGGCCTTCTAGAATCACCACCGCATTGTACTGTAATCTACTCCCTTGAATCTACACCTCCTTTAGAGCCGAGGCGGCATCAACTGCTCACCACTTCATCTCCACCGCATAGTAGTACATTGCTTGGAACACAGGATGAAGTTAGAAAACATTTTTTAAATTACAGCTAGGATAAGTGGTACATAGTGCAAGGTATGGAACACGGAGGTGTCCTCTGCATCACCCTTTAAGTCCAATTTTACTGAACAGGTGGTCTCCTGCATTCTTTCACCAACAATCATACAAATGGACCTGATGTAAAAAGTACCATGGGGAGCACGGTGGTTCTAGAATGATTTGAGAAGACTCACGACTGGGTACCTAATTTGTGGCGCTCAGTGCGAAATAAAAAAGCAGCGTGTCCCTGGTTCAAACATTAAAAATTTCAAGACGGTAAGAGCATAGCATTAAACCAAGAATGGATCACACACCCATGAAATCAGGACTGCAGACACTCTTAAACACCAGAAGTCTCTTTAATATTCATAACTAACAAAATGAGGCAGTAAAGAGCTGTTTTCATGTTTGGTGTTTTGATAAAGGATGTCAAAAATTTTTTTTGATGTGTCTAGTACCTCAGATTTCTTTGTGATTTCTGCTTTTCCACTTCTTGAAAGTTTACACTATTCCACAGCAAGAGGCTATGAAGGCAAAGACGAATTAAACTGTGTGTGAGGGAGATTTTATGTAATTTCTTAGTTTAACATAAAGTTGTTAAGACACTGACTTATAAACCAAATCACAAGGTGGAATTTCATTTCTTCCACACTTTTTAGAAAATGTTATCAGTTATAAAATTCAAGGGCATTTTCTTGACGATGCAATCCTACCAGTTTATAATTCAAAACTAGTTAAAACTTTTACAAGACAAGAAGAAATGGAAATAAATTGTTTTCTTCCCTTCCTTCCTTCCTTGTTTCCTTCTCACCTTCCTTCCTTCCTCCATCCTTTCATTTCTTTCCTCCCTCCTTCGATCCCTCCCTCCTTCCCTCTCTCCTTTCATTTTATCATGGACTGAAACACCTTTTCTAAATCCTGATTAAGTGCTAGTGCAGTTCTGGGTAATGTGGAGACAAAGCAGAAAAAGATTATCCCATTAAGTAGAGAACATGGTGAGGGCTGAGGATGGCAGGTAAACAATGAGATACAACAGCAAAAAAGATGCTATACCGAAAGGATGCCAGAGTACAGAGAAAAGAGGAAAGCTTAGCCGAAATGCTTAAAAACTGATTGCTTAAAGGGAAGTAGGCAATATCTAGACAGAGGGCAAGGAAGTTTCTTTAGGCATAAGAAAGGGTATATGAGAAGATACCAAAGTTGTAAAAATAATGCATGTGCTTATTATTTGTTTCCCCCACTAGTTGGGAAGACCGGGAAATAAACAGGGATGATGAGAGTTGGAAACTGGAGGGAGAGGGAAGAAACTGGGCACAGTTTTGTATATCATTCAAAGAAGTCTGGGCTTTATTCTCTATAGGCAATAGGGAGCCACTGAAAGATTCTGAAAAGGAAAGTGACATGGTAAAGTGTGTTAGAAAATGTATTCTCAAGTAAGGGTGGAGGGAGGTGGCAAAGGGGGAGGAGGGAGGTTGACTGGAGGTAAAGCGGTATCTTGAGGTTACCGCCAGCACCAATGGCTGAGATAACGGCAGCATGAACTAAGGTAGTGCCAGTGGGGACAGACAGGAGAGCTAGTTAAGGAGAGAACTCAAGAGAAATTGGTGATGGGACAGATATGGGGGAGGGTGGCTGACAGAGAATGAAACTCCTGGGCTGACTTCCAGGTTTCTGACTTCTGTGGTGGTGTCACAAAGATTTGAAATACACGGGGCAGAGCAGTGTATGGAGGAGGGTATCAATTAGAGCATACAATCGCAATATAGTAAGATAACTTGGATAAAGCCTGCCAAATAAAATGAGTTTGCGAGGTGTCATATTGGGGAAACTTGTCAGAAGATAACGCAGTGTGTTTTTCATTACCAGTGTCATTTTCTTGTAAGAGCACGGACTTCTGAACCCAAAACGCAATGTATTAGGGATGCCTTTTTAATTAGTACATCACTACACCTCACTGGAAAACTGATAGCTTGCCACTTCTTCTCATGTATACCCAGCAGCAGGAAATGAAGTTTGAAATTCGAACACCAATGGAAACTGCGAAAGCTACTTGATTCAGTGGCTATATTCATACATCAATCCTCCTTCTTGACAGGCAAGTCACTCAAGCAAATCAGTCAAGCCCATTTTTGACTGGCTCACTCAACTGCCATAAGGGCTGTATATTAGAATGGCAACAATCTTGATCTAAAATAAAGCAAAGTCACGGAGATCTGAGTGCATGCGTATGTGTGCATGCCTGCATCAAGGACAACTAATGCTACAATGCCAAAACGGAGAGAAGGGAAGGAAATCCATACTCTGTGAGCACTAGCTACGCGCTGGCCACTACATATCCATCAGTCTCATTTAATCTTCAAAATCTGTTAAATTTCGACACTCATGAGGGCAGAGAGAGTGTTTTGTTCCTGATTATATCCATACTTACTAGCACAATGCATGGCACATGGTTGCAACTCATTAAGTATTTTTTCAAAGAATTTAATGGAGATAGGGAAGTAGGATGGGCCTCAAGCCCCATTTTACAGAGACTCAGGCAGTTAGTAAGGGGCACAGCTAGGGTACACCTGTTCTTTCTGCCCATAGCCAATGTTATGTCTACTCTGCCGTACTGTTCCCCTCAATGAGACAGGTGGGGGAGAACAAGAAGAAAAACATGTCCCTCTGTTTGGGGTTTGGTGGGTCACAGAAACTGACAATTCAGACACTCCTAAAAACAGCCTTCATTGAAAGTCTTTGACCCAGAGTTTGCCGCCCTGCTTCTAGTTCAAGAGTGTTGCCATTTCTACCAAATACACCTTCAGGAGAATTTCTGTTCCCACAAAGCATCAAGTGGGCCCATGATACCTGCTTGTGCCCAGTGCACTTGGGAGTTGACGGAATATCACTTCTACACTGACCTTTATCTTCTTGGGTTTTCATCCAGGCTTTCAGATTTCTTTAAGTTCCAACCCATTATTCGCACTTTTTGCAGGAATCAACTCTATTTTCACATACGGCAAAGAGAAAAACGTTTTTAGGTACTACAGTTGAGAAAACTTAGATAAATATTACACTTAGATGCTTAAGTAATGAACGCAAAACAGCAACACTAATTCTTTCATCTTTTAGCAAACTCACCGGCAACGGAATTAAGAATAGAATTCAAAAATCTGGGCTCGGCTGTTTAACATTCAGTGGGTTCAGAATGAAGTTTTCTGCTGGACTTCAAAAATGGAGAGTTTCTCAGTAATGCAACACAGTACAAGCAAGTTTAGGTAGAACTGACCACAGCTGCCCTTCATGCCAGTGTTCCCTGGCAAGACAGAGGACAGAGTATCGCCACGGGCCCTGAGATCAAACAGAGATAGATTTAACTCCTTGCTCTGGTACTCATTAGCTGCATGGCTCCTGCCAAGTTACTTATCCTCTCCAGACCTCAGTTTCCTCATCTGTAAAATGGGAACACCAGTACCTACTTCATAGGGTTATTTTTGGAAGTCAGTAAAATATTACCTGGAAAGCACTTCACTCAGAGCCTACTGCACAGGAAGTGTTCAATAAATGTGAAGTGTTTCAGTAGTATCTTGAGCACATTAACATGATTACATGAATCAGTTGGGTGGTTTATTTTTACTTCATGAAGATCCTTCCTTCAAAGAGATTCTATTTTCCATGTACAGATAAGACAAATATATGAGACATATACGATTATACCAACTGAAAGGTATGTGTTCAGTAAATGTCTCCTCTGTGAATAACTGGATGAAAGACTCGAATAGGAAGTAGAAGAAACCACCAGAGTTAAAGCATGGACATTATCTATAACGCTGGAGCTTATTCACAAAGCAATTCCTGGTCTCAGGCTAACACAGTGGACCAGAGGGACACGACTGCATATCCTACGATAGCCCATGAGAGCAGGACAGCATGTGAAAGGGGAAAGGAAAACTCAACCAGATCATTGACTGCTTGTAGGATATAGAGTCCAAAATGGTCACCAAACCCAGGGAGTGCCAATTTCCGTACAGGAATGACCTTGGCCTCACTGGGGGGACAAAAGAGACAGTCACATGGGCCAATGGTCCAGTTCAGTGCTGGAGCAATCTGAATTGGACAGACCCAGAGGGAAATCTGAAGACTGAGCCTACAGTTTCTTCCTGAGTATCAAAGCCACATCAATAGGTGATTTCAGGGCTGGAAAGTATACTAGGGGTAAGAGGCCCGGAGCTGGGTGGATCCAGAATTGGACAAGATAGAAGAGTGAAAAGTTGGGAAAAACATAAGAAGCTGAAAAAATATGGCATTAACAGAACCGGGCTGCCCCTATCTCTTTACTATCAGTATCAGTTCCTGGGTACATGATGAATTGGTTAAAACAGCAAGAATGGAATAGATTATGCCTTGCTCTGGGTAGTGCCACTTGGGTCACTTTATAATTCAGGATGCTTAGGATGCCCTGACCCTGAGAACAAGGGCTCAGGCAAGGCTGCCACCCTGCAGAAGCGCCATTTCTACAGTTCTGCCAAGTCCTTAGGCTGAGACCTCTTCTCACCTCTCAACACCCTTTTCACTGAGTCATTACTTCCCTCTCTACTTCTAAGTCTTCAACTCTTGAATATTGAATGAAGGTTAGGAGAACTTCTCAACTCTGTAGGAAAAATAGGGAAAGTGAGAAGTCTAACAGTATATCGGACTGGCACAATGTGGGTTTTGGACTCTAACAGCTAGAATTTCAGGTACACGTGTTACTACATCGGATGCATTTAGCACGCGGCACATAGTTCACTAAAGGAGACCGTGATAAGGAGCATATCCTATGTTCCAACATCATCATGGTGCTAAGCACCATAGAAGAACTAAATCTAGAAGACACGGAGCTAAATCAGACGCAATCCCTGTCCTCACAGAACTCACTATCTAGTGCAAACAAGTGCTGTGATTACAGCCACACTGACCTTCAAAGCCTAAATCAGAATATGCAGTATGATGAAAGATTTCCATGCCTCTTCTGGTGCCTGAGACAGTCTGGAAAGTAAAGTTTGGAGTCTGAAATCCTGCAGTTTCTGGGACGCTTGGATGATCATGCCCACAGACTTGCAGACAAACTAGTTCCCTCTACATCTTTCACAATGATTGCTTCCAAGCAGCCTTGGCTGATTTTTCAATGGAGGCCCAATAATAAAAGGAACAATACTGCCTGTGTTCATGGCATTTCATTGTATTACCGAGAGCTCTCAGGAGCATTATCTCCTTTGGAGCTCACAGCACCCCTGTGCAGGGAAGGCATTATTATCTCCACTTTCCAGACGAAGGCACAGACTCAGAAAGTGAGGTTAAATGTCTCATCCAAGATCTCACACCTAGCTAATGGCAGAGCTGGGATTCAAACCCGGGGTTTCTGATTCCTAACTTTTCGACTATACCACAGTGCCAAAGTGCCAGAGGAAGACAGAGAAAAAGCCCTTCAGGATATTTTGTGGCTATGGAAGGTTCCGAGGTGGAGGTAGAAATTCGAACTGGGATTATGGACACTTCCTTGCCCCACAGATCCAGAGGAGAACATGAACCCTGGAGGAAAAATGGTGTGCTCAAGTGGAGATGGCAAACAAGCATGGCAGATGACAAAGGACAAAATGTAGTTCAATGGAGGCTCCGAGGGGAGAGAGCAGTGAGAAGAAATGCTGGGAATGAGGGAAAGAACAAAATCGGGAAGGACCTTGACTTGGAGACAGGAAAACACTGCATCTATTAGACATTCAGGGGACATAGAGGTTTCAGAACAGCAGAGAGCAACATCAGTATGCTACGCTTCAGGGGGCTAAGCTTGCGGCTACATGGAGAATATACTGGGAAGGTAGCGGTTTGGCCTCACTAAACGCCACCAATACGTTCTGCAACTTTAAGGCAAAGCACATACAATGAAATCAATTTACCACAGACCAATTGATATAAACAAGAGTTAAATTAAGTTCCTATAGCATCTCATCAATGTTATAATAAAACAATGCTGAACAAAACAATCTTGAACGAAACGTGACTGGAAGACGTGCTGTATAGGAAAATGGGATTTGAGAGAGCTGCCAGGGATGCGCCGTATTAAATTTTTGGAGCCACTGTTCATTGGATACTTCTCACTCAGTCTCAGTAGAAAACAAAAAAACTAAAACTGGCCTTGCATTCATGGCAACTTCACTGGCGACTGTTTTGTTTTCAGTGTGGCATTCCAACATTGTGTTACCTGTGTCAGACACATGACTCAGAAAAGCTCCTCACCCCTGGGGGCCATCCCAAAGCAAAACACACTTTCCCACGAGTTTCCAAGAGAATTAGTTTTAATGAATACATTTACTCTATGAACATCTGTGACAATTTACAACAGTTACCTCTACTTTAAAGAAAATGAAAAGTACTTGTGAGAATTCCCTGAGGGGGGAAAAACGTCCATTGAAAATGGATTAAGGAGGGGAATTAGCAGAGACAGAATGACACTTTGTATAAAGAAAAAGGTGAAAATATCACATTTGGGGTTACACTGTTGAAATTATAGTCTTCTTCTCCATGGTCAAATGGGGGCAGGGGGACTCAGAGTCACTATTTCCTCCACAGAAAGCTGTGAAAGTTACAATTTTAATATGGACGGGTTCCACAAACAAAAGAGGTTTGTCAGTGCTCTCCGAAATAGCATCTTTACAATAGTAAATGTTGAAGCCATTTCAGATATGAACTCTGACTCACTGGACAGTTAACAAAATCCAAAATACTTAATGAGAATTGTTTTAACCTGGGTATTACAAACGCAGAAAGGGTGGTTTCAGAAGGTCTCTAACTTTGTGTTCACATCATGACCACTGGCTCCAAACACTGCCTGGATAACAGTATCCACCATCCTCACTTCATGTCGTCTGGGTACTCTTCATCTTCCAACCAAAATAATATAAAATAATTTATTTTCTTGACTTATATTGTTTATCTTTTCTTTGAAGAATTAGTTAAGCTTTCAAAATATGTTTTATAAGATAAAGAAAGTATTGAAATATCATCTGTATCTAGCTCTGGTAAATAGTGGGAACCTTTGCTGACAGTCCACAAAATCTTAAATGACCTTGCCCATGACCTACTACCGTGTTTCCCGGAAAATAAGACCTAACTGGACCATCAGCTGTAATGCATCTTTTCAAGCAAAAATTAATGTAAGAGCCAGTCTTATTTTAATATAATATAGGACCAGGACTAATATAATATATATAATATAATATAATATAATATAATATAATATAATATAATATAATATAATAATGGGTATTATATTAACGTTTACTCCAAAAGACGCATTAGAGATGATGGTCCAGCTAGGTCTTATTTTCCGAAAACATGGCACTTAATATACGAATGGAATCAATACAAAATTGACACAGGGAAACTCTTCATATGAAAATAGTGTGGGAAAAGGGTTCTTTGCACCACAGGCGCCTTAATACACTGCATCATGTATATCATATTGACCTTAATTAGTTGTGACATTTTATAATAATTGGCAAGGACTTACCTACATATGCACAGGTCCCAAAATATATTTGGCTGAGGAGCCCGGCCATAGGGAAATGTGGACGAATCATGCAAGGGAAGGCAGAGGAAAAGGTAAGAATGGGGAGCAGAGGTAGAGGGAGAGATGAAGGTGGTGCCAAAAGCCGCGACAAAGCTGGAAGTGGGACATAGGAGGTCCCAGTTAGAACTGACCCCTAATTCCAAGTCTCTGCTACCAACCACAAGGCACTCACTATCCTTAAGTCAGGTTTACCTTCACTGCAATTTCAGGGGACTTAAGGTCTGACAAACACTAAGAGTAATTGTTGAATCTCTACTGGCCAACATGGTAGGCACTAGCCATATGTGGTTACGTAAATTTAACTTTGAATTAATTAATATTAAATACAATGAAAATTGCACTTTCTCACTGAGGTAGCACATTTCAAGTGTTCAAAAGACACATGTGACTAGCATATCAGACAGTGCAGATATAGAAAATTTTTGTAACCATAGAAATTTCCATTGCACAGCATTGTCCTAAGCTATTATTTCATATGTGACTTCATGAACCCTCCGTAACACTGTCCATCCCCTTTTTTTCTGCTCTCTCTCCCTTGGAGCTTGCCTCTGGAGGAATTTAATGTACTTTCAGACCTGTTTAGTCTCCAGGGACTCATTCCCCTGAGTCTCTTGTTTATTTGATCAAAAAAATTTTTTTCTCCCATGATTCTCTTGAGGTAAGATTACTGGATGGTTTCAATCAACAATCATGATAACAATAGCTTAACATTTATTGAGTACCTACTATAATTACACCAGGTATACTTGACTTCTATATT
The DNA here is from genome assembly GCF_057876585.1 of Rhinolophus sinicus. Taxonomy (NCBI): domain Eukaryota; kingdom Metazoa; phylum Chordata; class Mammalia; order Chiroptera; family Rhinolophidae; genus Rhinolophus; species Rhinolophus sinicus. The sequence continues at coordinate 100,298,699 of NC_142518.1, forward strand.
CATTCCTTAAAACCCATTTTACAGAACGGGAAACGGACGTTTTAAGAAGTTGATATTTTGTCCAAAGTCATACTGCTAGTAGTCGGCAGGCCCAATATTTAAATCCAGGCAGTTTGACTTCAAAGACATTTACATACCATATTACTGAGTGTTCTAGAAGACTTTGAGATACAGAAATAAAAGAGTTTGTGTGAACATTGAGACCATGCAACTTAATCCAGGAGACAAACAAAATGAGGTAAATGGTAAACTATTCAAAAAATTGATAACAACCAAGAGGTTTTGGGCCCATGGTAAAGTGTCTTTTCCAACTACTTATAGAGCAGGCTTGTTAAATTATAGGCATTTGAATGAAGGCTTGTTAAGTGGTAACTCTACCCACTTAACCTGCAAGTTACGTCAGAGCAGATACAAACAACTACCCTCCTGAGTCCTCGCTGTACAAACACCTCACTGTGAAGAAATGTCAAGGTCAGACCTCTTCTCTTCTATGACAAAACTCCACTGTGACTGTCTAAAGAGACTACAGTCACTTAAATGTAGTACAGATTAATGACATATCACAAGGCAGGAAGTACACTAGCTGGGAAATCAAAATACCTACATTCCATTACTGGCTCTGCCACTGATTAACAAGCATTACCACCTTCGTTGACTCTAGGGTTCTTTGTAGGTCATACTTGTCCCAGCCGTATGAGAGGAGTACACAAGATAAGAGATTTCCATGTTCAGATACCTATCTGACGTCCCAAAGGGGGAGGAGGCTGGGATATCTACCCAGCATTTGTAGATTCTCCTTTCCCAGCTCCATTTCCACAATGTGCTTTTCCCATTTGAAAAAAGAAACAGACCTCTTAACCACCCTGAATTTTACTGTGGAGCATTGTCTCAGGGACTAAAATCCTCCCACGTATCAAACGACAAAGGAAGAATTCCCAAACAGATACTCCTGAAGGAGTTTCCTTGTAGAGCGAAGCAAAGAGTGTTCGGGCAAGAAGTATTGATGACGCAGTGCCTTGATCTCATCCAAGTGACAAACCATGGCAAGGCTATGTGCCTTATCTACCTATCTTCACATTAGAATTCAGTAGTGTCGTACTTCTCACAAAAGAATATACTAAAATCAGAGTCTTTCAAATAGAAAGTCAATATGAGTTGGCTGATCGCTGTGACAAAGGGGACTGGTTTAACTATTGGGATTATATGGTGGACATTTTCCAATAACTGAATGAACTGAGAATTTCCAAGGCTGTGATGAAAATATACTTAACATGTATAATATATAATATGCTGAAAATTATGTCCTTTGCATCGATTAACTCAAGATATATTAACTCAAGATATATATATATATATATATTAATATACATATAGATATAAAATATATATAAAATCATGATGTAACCGATTCTGCAGTTTTTCAATACTCTTAACCTTTTAGGGAGAATACAAGCAAAAAAAATTGAGGACCACTGAAATAGATGTTAAAAGCCTCTCCAGCTGTCTATCTAGGCTTCTCCAATGTTTAAAAAGCACTTCTTAACTTTTCCTTTTAATCCTTGAGCCAAATCTTATCTCATTTATGTCTCCAGCATTTGTGTCGCTGGATTCTGCAAATTTCCTCGAAACATGTAACATCTTAGTTTCAACTTCTTAGTTAGCAATCGTAAAGACTTTACCACTTCATCTGTCTCCTGGCTCATCAATGCTGATTAGTGGTAATTTCATGTTGTCTTTACCATGTGGACTTGATTACGGAGAGAATGTTTTCTTTTAAAAAACAAATTTCGCATTGGTAGCCACTTTGTTCCTGCAATTAGCTACAAAATGCAAAACAACTGCTAAAGCTCTTCCCATGAAACAGCTGGTTGGTAAATGCTAATATTCTCTAGAGAACAGTAATGCTCAACAGCACTATGAATGTTTCCAGAAGAATGTTTTTTTGTCATTAATGGAGGTAAAGCATAGAAGACATTCATGTTTAGGAGAGATACAGGTATCTTTTGTTTCCTACATATTAAGAATGAATAGGCTTTACTTCTCCATGACCATTAATTTTGGTGATTCCATGATCTATGTATTGAGTTCATGGGCAAAAACAATCGAACAGGTGAACAAAACGGTCAAATGGAGCAGACTTGCTGTGTAGGAAGGTTTCCATTTGTATCTTCAGGAAACAGAAAGCCTAATATGGGCCAGGCCTTGGGTAAAGCACAAGGGAAAAAAGAAATGAATAGGATGCAACCTCTGTCTTCTACAACCTCACAGTTCAGTACGAGACAAAATCAGAAACAAAACTCTCAATGTTTGTTTATTTCACTTATGACAATGATGCCATAAAGGTGGACTGCTATGAGAACACAGAGAAGAAACATCTGGGGGAGAGTTCTGAGATTAGCAAGAAAAGCTTTGGGGACAAAATAATGCTTATGCTGAGACTGAAAGACTGAACAAGAGTTAGAAAGGATATTCTAGACAGAGAAATAGCAGATGCAAAGGGAAGCGAATGTAAAAGAATATGGCCCATTTTTAAAGCAACGTTAGTACACTGTATAGAGCGAATAATTTGATTTCTGATGATTCAATACTCAACAGTGATTCAGGGCCAGTCATTATGGACGTCAACTTTGGTTATATAAATAGAAACTGTGTAAGAGGCTATAATGGATATATATCTAGTCTAGAACATAAGTAAAAAAAACAGACCCCTGACATTTTGCTTTTGACATGCAATTTACCTATTTTTATTTTTTCACATCACAGAAAAACACATTAGTGAAATAAGATTTTTAATTAATTTAGATATAAAAACATAAATTAATAGACTCTCATTTTGAGATTTCTTAAGAATGGAGTCCATTTTCTTATTATGGATCATTGTGGTTTTACTGATTCTTTGTCAATTATGCATAAAGTGTTTTTAAAATTGTGTCTAGAACTGCACAATATATGTCATTGATATATGGCTGACTATTTTCATCATAAAAATAAATAAAAGGATATGACCCACTCAGAGAACCACAGTTGAAATGCAGATGAGTGCGAGTGTGTATGTGTGTGTTTGTGTGTGTGTGTACGAACATCTGGGAAAGGGCTTCTTGTGAGAATTGAGGCAAGCAAGAATCAAGCATGTGAGAATTATCCCAAATAAATGAATCTATATTGAGCAAATACCATATGACAGATATGCACCGATATTCTAGGAGTGAAGGGGAAGACATGCGGACAGGTAGGACATATTCCTTTGAAGGACCTACAGACAAATTCTTCACACTATCACTCACCCACACGGGGTACTAGAGAATTTTCAATCAGTCCTTCCCTTCAGGATCAAGTGATATAGTCTAACACTTCACTTGGTCCTCAGTCCACAGCATGGTAAGCAGCCTACATAATTTATTCAACTCGTCCCCAATCTCCATCCAAGAGTACAGGGCGTTAATTTTAGGCTCAGGAGCCACATCAGGAAGCTCCTCTCATAACCAGCACTCGCCACACTTTACCTAACCCCAATTTCTCTCTCCCTCCCACACAACCTCTTGATTCATTTAATTACTGTGCACCCACCCCTGCCTTAGATCTGGCTTCCAGGACCAGTCACCCATAGGTAGTCAGGATCAACGATCAGACTGGGTATCTAATCAAGGCTGAGATATTTGACAAGGCTTGGAGGAAGACTCAGGAAGTATATGTTCCATATTATTGGGGTGTGGCCATTTGGGGCGTATGACGGTGGGAGTGCAGACAGCAGTAGAGGACTTGACAAATGGGGTAGAATGGTTTCCATTAAAGTGGCTCTTTCAGATTGAAGGATTTAGTCAGGGTTGGGGGAAGGTCCCTAAAGTCAAGGACATAGGTATGACAAGACATAGGGTATCAACAGGTCTGGGGAAATCATCTGACCTGTTGATGACCTGAATCTGATCGAACTAAAGGGAGTAGTTGTACTTGGAATAATGACACATCCTTTTTTCTTATTTCAAGCCCATCTTCTCTACCAGTATCACTAACCCTGCACATATAGAATGTCACAGTCCTTGCCCGGCCCATCCACAGTCCGGACACACATATGCCAGGGAAAATTAAAGAAAATAAAACCCACTTCAATAATATATTTTTCAATAAAGAACAAATTATGGCAGGGGGGAGGGATGGATAATGTACTTCAGTAACATTTCGGCATGGAACACACGAAGGAATTGAAAAGAAGCCATAGAGGAAGTTGGACAAGAAAGGCTGAGGAACAATCATTTCAGCCAATTATGAAACACATGCCTTCACAGACTGGTAGATGACAACCTTAATACATATGATTCAATGACAGAGGAGAAATGGGCACAAGGTGGAGTGGGAAGAGTATGACCTGGGAATCAGAAGGCTAAGGTCACTGTCCCAGGTCCGATTCCAGCTAGCTGAGAGTATTTGGGAAAAGCACATTCCTCTGTGACCCTCAGTTTCTCTATCTATGAAATGAGCAGGTTTGACTGGTAGGTGGCAATGAAGACCAGAATCACAATAGATTTAATTTGAGTTTTAAAAAAAATTGGTTTTTAACCAGAAGCAAGGTAAAACTATAATATTCCATGTTTCCCGAAAATAAGACCCAGCCGGACAATCAGCTCTAATGTGTCTTTTGGAGCAAAAATTAATATAAAACCCAGTTTATATTATATTATATTATATTATATTATTATATTATATTACATTATATTAATTATATTATATTAATTATATTATATTATATTATATTATATTATATTATATTATATTATATTATATTATATTATATTATATTATATTATATTCCTGGTCTTACATTATCGTAAAATAAGACCGGTTCTTATATTTATTTTTGCTCCAAAAGATGCATTAGAGCTGATTGTCCATAGGTCTCATTTTTGGGGAAATACGGTACCAAGCTTCCACATCAGTTAACTGTGTTGTATTTAATTTTTGAACTTTTTCTGTTCTTGAACAGCAATGAAACAACACTGTCATCAGTTCTCATGAAAATGAAAGCACGACTGGCGATGTTTCCCGGCTACAAAAATTACCTTGAGCCCTAACAGCATAAGGGCACTTTGGGGAAATACTAATGGCATCGCATCTAATCGTAGTAATGCCTTTTAGGTAGATAGCAGCTTCCTCGCAAAAAGCTCCAAGGGTGCACCCTCCCTTTTAGCATGGTTGTCCTCATGACACCCCTGTGACATGAGGAAGGAAAGGAAACATTACAGTCCTCCATTAGGACTCTGTGGAAGAGAGAGGTGACGCTGGGTCTAGATCACAGCAAACATGTGGCCAGAAACTAAATGTTTACAGATTCACAGCAACTGATGTCCCAGTTTACTGGGTAATTGGGGTGTGTGTGTGTGTGTGTGTGTGTGTGTGTGTGTGTGTGTACACGTGTGCGCTCGCGTGTGCGCATGTTTGCCCAGCCAAGCTAACAAGGTTCATAGAATCACAGACTTTTACAGAGACACTGAAAGGGGAAGGGACAGTGAATTTAGCAGCAGGGATGGAAACAAATTCAAGTCAGCTGTCCTATGGCTTTTCCACCTAATGCGACCAGTGAACAGGATGGAGTTTCCTGCCAACAACACCTCCCCAGTCATTCTGGCCCATTCCATGGATTAGAAACAAAAGTGACCCTTCACTGAAGTCCCCTACTATCCTTTTTTCTAAGTACAATTAAATGTGAAATATTGGTAGCCAAAGAGACAAAAAGAGCTTGCAAGTACCTCGAGGCTTTGACCCAGGTTACTGTGGACTAGTAGGGGCTGCATGCAGAAGCTGCATGACGCTTTGCATTGACCCAACCAAGCGTGCTTGCTTCTTAGCTGAGAGCGCACAGGAAGAAACACAGTCCAGCATCTGGCCAAAAGCAATCAAATCTCTCCCGAAACCCCAGGAAAATGGTTTTCTACAAATACAAGTGATTACTGGTGAGGGCTGCCAATTTACCAAACAGACTTAAAGAAATAGGAAAATTATTACCCAAACTATTCTTATTTGAAAATAGTTAAGTAGCAAATTAGAATACCATTTCCTCAAAAAAATTAGAATAATTTTATAGAGAGAGATTATTATCTTTCTGACGAATAAAAGCCCTCTAGTCATAAAATGAAACAGCATTTTTTTCTACAAGGTGTCTGTCCTGCAGGACGGCCCTGCTCGCTGTGCCATTTGTCGTGCAGGGAGGCCTGCGGGGTCTCTGCTCCCGCTCCCCTCATAACGCAGGATATGATGAGGCCAAAAAGGAACACCCACGGAGCCATAGGTAGGGGAGTCATACCACTATATTCTCTGGCGGCACTATACTCTCAATGGAGGCTGGATCCACACTTGCCAGCCCAGCCGCCATCTTCTTGCTAGCCCCCATTCTTTCTCTCTCCTCCTCCTCTGCTAGCATAGCCACAGCAGTTATATTAGTGGCCAATGGCTCACTGGTTACAGCTGACGGCCAACTAGCCACAGCTGATGGCCATGCAATCACAGTTGATGGCCATTTACTACCTGAGCCAGCACCTGTCTATGTGAGGCTGAGAGCCTGGAAATTGCTTTCTGGGGCTCTGTCCCCACAGTGTCTTCAGAGAATAAAGGACCAATGAATTATGTAGTCTATATAGACACTGTCATGCGGGACGGCCTGCGGGGTCTCTGGTCCCGCTCCCCACACAAGAACGCAGGATATGGTGAAGCCAAAAAGGAACACCCACGGAGCCATAGGTAGGGGAGTCATACCACTATATTCTCTCTGGCGGCACTATACTCTCACTGGAGGCTGGATCCATACTGTCCTCAAACCGCCATCCACGCTTGCCAGCCCAGCCACCATCTTCTTGCTAGCCCCCATTCTTCTCTTCTTTCTCTGCTAGCATAGCCACAGCAGTTATATTAGTGGCCAATGGCTCACTGGTTACAGCTGACGGCCAACTAGCCACAGCTGATGGCCATGCAATCACAGTTGATGGCCATTTACTACCTGAGCCAGGCACCTGTCTATGTGAGGCCGAGAGCCTGGAAACTACTTTTTGGGGTTTGGCCCCACAGACACCATAGAGCTTGACTACTTCAAAATATTTAGCACCTTGTTTATAATCAACTCTTGAATCGTAGGCTTTACAGACATTAAATTATTTTACCCTTAAAACGACCAGACATCTAGGAACTATTATTATACTCATTTGACAGATGAAAAAACAGAGGCATAGAGAGGTTAAGGAACTCATCTAAGGTTATATACCTTGTAACTGATAAAGATTCAAACCCAAACAGGCTAGCTCCATAGCCCAGGTGCTTAACTACAATGAATTTCTGCCTATGGGTTTGTTTGTTTCTATTTTTTTGCTCCATAAGAGCAGAAGAGCTCAGTTCCATGATGAAGCATGGTAATTAAAAGCAAAGTAGCATTTAGAACTCATCTATGATAACATAATTTCTCTAACTTTACTCATGAGGAAACTGAGGCCCAAGCTAAGTCAAAGATCAAACCATAAGTAAACGGCAGAGCCAGAAATTAAAACTATGTGCCACGATCCCACGTGACTCCTCCCTGAATCCCCCTGACACCATTCACTCGAAGCTGAACGCGTCCTCAACTGGATTAGCAAATCCAGTTAATCACGGCACAATCAGGAGTATGTACTGACCCACATCGGAAGTGGAAAGGGCACATTTCCCCCAAATAACAGAAATATTTTTAAAGAGAAGGCTGGCATATCAATTAAATTGGCACCAGCATTAATTTCTATAAAGTAATCCAATTTTACCATTCAATCCATTTCAAAAATAGGAATGTTACTTTTGATTTCCTTGTCACATGATGTTACGAAAAGCATATCAAAATAAAGATGCACAGCAAAGAAATGAGGAAAATTAACAGAAATAGAATGAACATTTAAGAAAAAAAATCACCCATTATCCTGCCATCTCTTCAAATCAAACATTTAATACTGTTGTAATGTTGCCTATGTGACAAATAATTTAAATGGATAAAACTACAAAAAACCTTTGAAAGAAAGAAACCTTATTAAATGTCTAGGTCCCTTTGGAGAGACTGAATTAGATTGCCCAGCCACACTCCAGGAGATGTGTCCACTACATACTAAGGAACTACTTATAAGAGACCATAAAGACCGGTCAACATTCCTGTGAGCTACATAAAATGAATATTGTGACAGGTCCACAAAGGCAGCAGCAATGTGGGTAGGAGTGAGTACTGGTCCTGTTTTAATAGGGATGTAATTATTTTATTTTTATTTTTTTCTTAGTTTCAGGTGCATAAAACAAAGTAATACTTAGACATTTATCATTTATACCCCTCACACTGTGTCAATCCCCTTCCCCCATCCACTATCCCTCTGACATCGCACACAGCCATTACAGGGATATAATTATTTTAAATACTCCGAGCTCCCTGGGGTCACAGGAAATTCTGACCCATCCTTTCGCGTGCCCCAGAGAGCTAGCGCCTCATCTACAAATAAGCCCCTGGATTCTTCTAAATATTCTGCTACTCCAGGTGGAACCAGTATCAGCAGCAAAATGGAAGGTGCCAATCTTGCAATGATCTCCAGTTGTGCAGCTCTGCGGGCAACAAGCATGCCTTACAGTCATTTCATAAAATTAGGAAATTCAAAATTCGACAACTGGCAGCAAATGCAAAGATTTGGCTGGTGTTCACGTAGTTGAATAATCTGAACAATGACAAAAAGGCTTCTTACTGGCTTGGATAGTGACTAGAGCTGTGCTCCAAATGATATATAAAAAATGTATACATTAGCAAATTAGCTGACTGTACTAAGAGTAATTCATGAAATCATATTGATTGTATCTCAGAAACGTTGGTTGAGGTGAACATTTGATTTCTTAACATCTATTACTCAGATTTTAGTTACATAAAAGTGTGTACAACGTTTTGGGGATAAACGAAGTATATGTAAACATGTTATTCATTTGTGAGTTCACTTTCAATGCTGATGAAAGGACAAAAACATAACCTATATGATTTCCTTAGTAACAAAAAATACCTTTGAAGATAGTTAAGAATTTCTCAGAATGAAAATAGGCCCATTTTATGGTTAAAAATAATAGTTGGATTTATAAAGCTCGATCACATCTCTCTCTCTCTCTGGTTCTCACTTGCTCCCTCATTAGGAAAAATAAGGAGAATCATTTTCCACATAACTAACTGCGTGTGCTTTCAGTAGGCTGTTTTTCACTTATACAAACCTTCCTTCAATATAAGTGTTCCAAAACCTCCTTCATTAATGCCTTTCTCTTCTCCCTCTATATTCCCTATTGCTATAAATGTCATCTGAGCTCTGGATTCAACTACTCATGTGCTAACGAGCCTGGAATGGCCATATATTCTGTAGAAGGCTAACTAGCCAATTAAGTCAGCAAATGAAATTTCTAATCCCCATTACAGGTGAATAAGCACAAACCAGGTGCTCCATAAATATTTGCTGAGTGAATGAATAACTGAATGCATCTATACTAGTATGCAATGATGAACTATTATCATAGGCTCCTCTGCTGGGATCTCCAAATCAGTTGCATAGATATGTAGGGAAGCCCAGATTGGAAATGTGCTAAAATCTGTTAGTATTTCTCTAAAAGGCTCCAGGTAAATACTGTCATTTGAAATAGTTCTGCTGTTATTAGCATGCAGAAGGGGTATGTTTGAAGGAGTATGCAAACATTACCATATGCGTACATGATTGCGACATGTACATCAGACAGGAAGCCCAAACGTCATCTACTGTGAAACCAAGAACTTCATTTTCTGCACAATGAATAAATTCTAGTGATCTGCTGTACAACGTACTCCCTGTAGTCAACAGTCCTGTATTGCACACTTCAAAATTTCTTAAAAGGGGAGATCTCATGCTAAGTTTTACCATAATTTTAAAGAAAACGAAAAACGTCAATGAATGGAACAGCCAATCTATCGAGCTGCATCATTTAAAAACACAATCACAGAAAGCAGGAGCTGGAATTAGCATAAACAGAGTCAGGAGGTTGACGTAAGAGGTAAAGGGAACTGGACATTGACGCCTCATTCTGAGCATGCTTGCTGGCGTCTTCCCTATGGTAGCTGGACTTGCGGTGAATTTTTTTATATTTCATTCTCTGGCCACCAGGAAGCTTATATAAATATTCTGGAGACTGCTGAGGAGAAGAGAAATTAATAACTACTTAAGTAATAGTTTGTGAAGCCAGATGAGGACGAAGGTTTTGACACCCTTCCCTTTAACTTATATCCTTGGCTGTCTGGTGCCACTTACAGATGAATCAAACCTATGCTGTCCTACCATAATTAGGTGGGAAATAAGTTTCTTTCTTTATGCTGGTGATATGTTTTTAATACCTCTAACCAGGAATAATGCCAAGAGGAACTGAGAGAGAAATGGTACTTGTATTTAACGATCAGGAAAGATTCATCATGAATTGTAGTAAAATGAAAACTGCAACCAACATGGAAGAAATCCATTTAACAAGGCAATTGATTTGGTGTTCTGGGATTTTATTTTACTGCAGAGTTTTCCTGTCCAGGACACCGAGGTGATATGCTGATCACAGCCACACTTTCTACAAGAATCTCATTGGGTTTATTTCCTATTAGCGTGGACAACTGGTGACACCTACCTTGAAAATTTCCTAACGCAAAGTATTTCCTTGGAAAAGACCTGGCATATGGTAATATTCAATAAACAGTAACTATTACTATGGATGTTTCATATTTAGAAACGTCTAAGCTGAAGAAACATCCTGGTATTATCATAGATATCTGGAAGGGGAAGACGCCATCTGAAAATAATATACAGAATAAGGGGGTCTCACACAGATAGAGTAATAGGAGACTGAAGAAACTGGATAGTTGAGTCACGCAATTACTATTATGCAGGCATAAAATTAATGATGTAAAAGAATAATGACATGGGAAAATATTCATGATTTACTGTGAAGTGGGGGGAAAGCATGATACACATCTCAGGGTGGTTAATCGTCTTGCCTAGATTTATGTAACTACCATGGGGAACACCAGGGAAAGAACCAATACTCATCCAACACAACCTACGTTCACGCCCCTGTGTCGTATTAACACCCCCAAATTCGAGGTTGGAATCTATAAATAAGGTACAATATGTACCTGCCTTGTATTAAATGAAACCTTAGCATAGATTTCTAAGCAGAGCTTGTAAAAGACTTTGTAAAAATAAATTAATGCTGCAAGTAAGTTTCTGGCATCTTTAAAGAATCTGTCTAGACAGTATGTGTCCAGGCCTGGAGACTACGTAATTTGAGAAAAAACGGATTGCTTTTTTCCCTCCAGAAATGCACTGTACGTAACCTTTAGAGTGAACGTTTTTTATAGTACAAACAGCCCTGTACTGAATATAAGTCCTGGATGCTAAGCTCGGATCTGTACTGTGTGAACATGTGCAAGTCACTTAACTACTGGGATATGAAATTCTTGTCTGTCTCTCAAGGGTAAGGCTTAGATTAGATATTCTCTCAGTTCTATTTCAGCGTTCTGAGTACAGACTGAAAAACACAGCTTTAGACTCAGACAGACTTGGTTTGTAACCTTCACTTGGGCCTCCACCACAGTACATGGTTCCTCTGTGAATTAGAAAAGCTAAAGGTATATGCAGGGCAAGCCTGTGAGAGAACAGTGTCCCTTCCCTGAGAGGAGGCAGCTACCAGCCAGGGCTCATGGTTTCGTTAGCATAGCATAGGCTGGATTATAGCTTCTAGTGGCTCCCTCCCTAGGCATTTTTGTGCATTGCAAAAACTGCCAGCCTCCTTTAAAATGGAGGTTCGAGACCCAGGGTGGGCCCACCAACATTAAAGCTCAGCGCCAGCCCATCAGTAGGAAAGGCTACCAGGGTCAGCCCAGAATGTAGCAGTCAACACATACTCACCGGCTGGTGTCTTCCCATGATATTAGGGCTGTAATTGTTAGTGGATTGCTGCTACCTACGGATCCTGGGAAGATTCGGATAACAAAAACAGAGTATACACACATTCCCTCAGCTTTGGTCTTTGAAGACAAGATCTGCACGCAGAATGAAACCAACTCGGTTATTATTGCTCTCACACCTGGGAAGCCCACTGTGTGTCTGGTACATTACACACATTATAAGAGACTGTGCAGCATTCTAGCCAGGACCCTGTTTTTCTGGGCTTGGCTCACTGTGTGACCGATGGCAAGTCAATAACCATGTGTACGTCTCATTTCCACTTCTAAATCATTCAGCGATAGGCTTGATCCTTTCTAAGGGTCCTAGCAGCGTGGACCTTTATGACTTAATAGCTCCATTTTGTTTTTAGAGAGAAGTCGCATCCCAGAGTCAGGAGGGTAGTAGAGACAGAACTAGCAAAATCAACAATAGTGGAGATGGTTTCCCTATCACAACTGTGCTTCTTTAATGCTGAATGATAAAAAATGAGGGAGGAGTATTTGGGAAAGTATTTCAAGTATCCATAAAATGCCTATTGGATCATCTTATGTAATACAACCTCTAGTACCAATGACCATGAGGAACACTATAAATCAGCCTTCTCCCAAATGTCACTAGAAAAGAAACGAATTTCTGCTTTCAACTTCTGTACTAGATATTCTGAAAAGCCCCTTTTCATCCCAGACCAGTTTGCAGTCCCATCAACAATGTAAACAGTACCTGTTTCCACACAGCCTTGCCAACAGAATATGCTGACATATACAATTTTCACTATTTTGCTAGGTGGGAAAGGACATCTTGATGTTGCTTTAATTTGCATTTCTCTAACTATGAATGAGCCAGAATATTTTTCCTATTTTTTAAGGGCCATCTCTAAATCTTTTTTATTGGTGGTGGTAAATTGTCTATTCACATGTTTCTCCCATTTTTCTATAAAGTTTTTTTGTCATTTTGCATGGAAGTTAAGAGTTCTTTATATATTAAGTATATTGGCCTTTTGTGATATGGTGCAAATATTTCCTTCCAGTTTGTCAGTTGTCTTTTGATTTCATTTATGATGTTTTCTAGTACAATTATTTTTAGTGTCATATAGTCATATTTATCTACACTGTATTTACTTAATTATTTTTGTATCTGGAATTTGAGTGATAGAAAGCATTTACCTACAACAAAGCTTAAGAGGTATTCACCCAAAATTTTTCTACCATTTATATGGTTTCATTTATTACGTTCATTTACCTGTTCCATTTGGAGTTTTTTTTCTTTATATAGTGTGAGATATAAGCTTAATGAAATGATTATAGTAATGAAACACAATGTATACAGTAGAATAAATACTCAAGAATACATACTGATATAAATAAACAATTGAATAAATAAACAAATGGAGGAAATGGGCAGATATTTCATACAGCAGAGGTCAAATTAATCAATGCTGAAGGAATGATATAAATAGAACGTAAACACAGGATGAACACCACAAAAATAATGATTGTTATACAAAAACATTGATGGATGGTAAGATTAGTGAGCAAACATATGTTAGAAAAGCAGATATTTACATAAGCTCCAAGTATTTCCCAACAAAATACGAATTAATACAAAGAGAAAGCTATTAAGTTGGTGCAAAAGTAATTTCGGGTTAAAAGATTAAAAATAATTGCAAAAACTGCAATTACTTTTGCACCAACCTAATAGTATCTTCACAGTGCAATGACCTGCCGACACCACATCAACCAAGTGATCAAAATTAGTGTCGCCAGTAAGGAGAGACATAGTGAAATAATGTACCTCTTGATATAATGCAATGGAAAGGACATGATATTGCTTCTGTGTTATTTCTACCAAAAATTTGGAATCTGAATTAAATCATTAGGAAATATCAGACAAACCCATATTGAAGAACATTCTGGAAAAAGAAAAAAACTGACCAGTACTCCTCGGAAGTGTCAAGGTCAAAGAAGATATGAAAAGACTGACAATAATCACAAATTAGAAAAGAAGAGACTAAGGAGACGTGGAAACTAAACGCAATGTGAAATCCTGGGTGGGATCCTTGACCAGGATAGAGCAAAAGGACTTTAGTGGAAGAACTGCTGTAATCTGAATAAAATCTATAGTTTAGTGAATAGTATGATATCAATGTTTGTCTCCTACTTTCAATAATTATACTATGGTAGTACAAGAAGTTAAAATTAAGTAAAACTGAGTAAAAGGTAAATGGGAACTCTATACTAATTTAGCCACATTTCAGTAAGCTTAAAATTATTTTAAAGTAAAAAGTTGAAAATAGTCCCTCATTGCCATCGGATCTATTTCATCCAAAGTGAACAGCTTAAGGAATGAAGCAGTTTTCCCCATCTATGCTTAATGAAAATGTGTCTCTAAAACAATAGAATACTCAGGCTCAAACTCTAGTGACTGGTTAACCATCACAGCTGAATATCACCCCTTCTAGAAGTTCTTCCCCGTCATGATGATGAACAAAGAACAGAGGCATGGGAACCAGTTAAACGAAAGTCTCACTCTTATGCACATCATAGCCGTGTGGTCTGAAGTGTCTTAATCTCTCAGAGGCTAACTTTTCACATCTGTCAAATGAAGATAAATCCCCCTTTATCATAAGGTGTAATAAGGATTAAATGACATCCTGTGTTGTCATAAGGATTAAATGACTTAAGGTCTAAAAGTGCCTCTATCAGTATCAGGAACTTAGTAGATGCTTAATAAGTACTAACTACTGTTTTCATTATTTTTCTTATCATGCCAGTTCACATGACTTTTCTTCTCAGGATCAATGCATTTAAAATGATTGAAACTATTTCTAGGGATTAGAGATATGATGATTTTCCTCCTCTATCACAACAGAGACTACTGGATTGCAGAAATAAGATACAGCCCCTTCAGTTTTGTTCTTGTTTGTCTTAGCTCAGGCTGCTATAGGAAAAGACCATAAACTACTGGGTGTCTTAAACAACAGACTTCTGTACCCTAGCGGCTGGGCAGCCAAAATCAGGATGCTAACGTGAACAGATTCTGGGGACAGTTCTCTGCCTAGCTTGCAGAGGGCTTCCTTCTCACTATGTCCTCAATGGGCAGAGAAAGAGAAAGCTCTGTTCTCTTCCTTATCAGGACACTAATCCCATCAAGGGAGCCAACCCTCAGGACCTTATCTAAACCTAATTAACTCTCAAAGGCTCCACCTCCAAATACCATCACTTCAGTGACTAGGGCTTCAACATATGAATTGGGGTGGGGGGAGCATAAACTTTCAGTTTACAGCATTGTTGTTTTCAATTTTCAAATACCATTTTCCTTGGTAGATGTGATTTCAAGTTTTGAAAACAAAAACATTTTAAACACATAATTCTTATATTAGAAAAGTAGACTTATTATTTCATGATGCATTCTCTTACACTTTTCCTATACATACAATCTGTATACATAGACATTATGAATTATACTGAACCTATAGTGTTTTTTCCCTTAGCATTTGCATCAATATACTCGTACTTATACACTTATTTAGAAAACACTGGGAACGTAACACTTTTTAATCATGCTTAATATTTATCAGAACAAGTATTATAGTACTAACCAACCCTCTAATGTTGCATATTGTATGGTTCACTTGCCCATCATTCTTATAAACAATGTTATAATATGCTGCAAGATGCATAAACAAGGACCTCTACCTTTGAGACCATGTCCTTATATCCATAAATATTCTTTCACAAAATGCTTTTAACAATCGTATTGTATTTTATCATGTGTTCCATTTTCTTCATTAACTTCCTATTACTGGATGGCAGGTTGTACCTAACATTTTGCTATGAGAAATAACCCTGCAACAAACTTCCTTGAAAAAATGGTTTTATGCACATCATTGATCCTTTATTTAAAATGAATTCTGAAAGGTGGAATTGTTAGATCAAAGGCTTCAGAGCTTTTTCAGGTTTTGCTACATACTGCCAAGTTGTCCTCAAAAAGGGAGCATTATTAAAATTCTCACTAGAAGGATATGAAAGTGCCCACTTCCCTGTACATTTAACAACATAATCTTATTTTTTTAACGTCTGCTATTTTAATACAAAGAATATATTTGACCGGCATTAACTTTTTTTTTTTTAGTTACGCTAAACATTTTCGTTTCTTATTAAATGTGAATTACTTGAACTTATGAATGGGTTTGAAAAATATCCTCTAAGTGATAAGTAGCTTATTATTTTGAAACAAGCAATACGAGATAAGGTATTCTTATCGCTTTCTCTATTTATGCAAATAAAGAAGTTGATTTTCAGAGAGTCAAAGCAATTTTCCGAAGCTCAGTGACAGATCAGAACTTCTAGTCTTCTTTCTATTCCTTTCTGATCCTGATGTTGCTAAATAAACGCGGAGCTGATAAACAACCTAAGCTTTTCCAAATGAAACTAAATATGTAACATACATAATTGAGTTACGGAGTTGGCCCACCCTTTACTCTCCTCTCGTCTTTCCCTGGTAGCATTATCTTGGCAAAACAGCAAAGGGAGGAGGAAAGCAAGGCAGCTGGGCTTGGGAGTTCTCCCAAGCATAACTAGAACATATTTTATTCACTTCAGCATTTGGCTCCACAACAGTACTTGAGATGACAGTCTGTGAGGTGCCTCGGGGCCAATCACATGGCTTCCCTACCGATGTCCTATCTAGGTTGGTACAGCCTCCCTGGTCCCAGCATGTCTCCAGTTTGCCTTTTGTATGGACATCCAAAAAGAAATGGGCCACTCAAGGGAGAGTGGCTTTCTCCCATACCACAAAAATATGCTCCTTTATTAATTTTAGTTTTTGTATTTTTAAGAAAGATGCAAATGCACTAATTCCTTCCAGTCAAAGTCACATTTTGTTTTATTTCTTTCCAACCAATTCATTTCCTTCCTTCATTCACACCACATGCTAAATACTGACCACTGTGGTAAATAATTCAGCATTCTGTCAAATGACTTAATGTTAAATAACTACTCATTTTACTGTAGCAGATATATGATAGAGATGTATTATATAGAGAGAGAATATATTATATATATATATACACATACATATATATGTACTATTTGTACAAACACACTAAGTGGTCATTTGATTGTATACATAAAGGCACTAACATGGGTCTACAGGTAGAGAAGAAGGAAGTAGCATTAATCCAGACACTACTATGTGCTAAGAACTATAACTATATTATCTCATTTAATCTTTGAAGTCACCCTTTAAATGGGACAAGATGATGCTGAACTGGAACTTACATTTTCACAGCTCGGGTTACATCCAATCGCAGTAAATGGTTTCAATAATTCTGCATCAGGGAACTTCACCTTAGGCTGTGTTAATTCAGGATGGTTTGAAGGAGAGACAAGTACATTGAACTCATTACAGAATCAAGAGCCAAGATGTGTCATTTCTTCTCAGCCTCCCTGATGATGTTTTGCAATGGACATCAGTGACTGGATCCCTGTACAAAACTGAGGCCCAAGGGATGCCCGCAACTCTTTAATCTTTCAGATCGCGTTAAATGTCTCTCGTAAAGCTGCATTAAACTAAATTGACTTTGGAGGGTCTTCCTCAGTGGAGATGAGTAGTAAATCAAACCCCTTAAAATGTATGATCTCAACTCTACCAAATGTCTCAAATAATACAGCAGTGGAATTACCAGCACTACGAGGACAGGGAAATCTGCAGTGGAGACAACTAGATCAAATTCATTAGATGACCAACCTCAATAAGACAGAAACGTTGGACTGGGTCTTTGAGGCCAAAGAGAATCCGTTACTGATAATCTCAGGGACATTCCCATCCATTATTTACTATTTTTTAACTTTCTAAAACAGCTTTCTTAAGATATAATTCACATACCATATAACTCATCTTTAAAGTGGATAATTCAATGATTTTAGTATAATTATAGAATTGCCCAACCATCAAAACAATCAATTTTGGAACATGTTCATCACCACACAAAAAAAACAAATCCTTCAGTAGTTCAACCCATTCACCATTTTCCCCCCACATACACCCTCCCATCCCTGGGCACGCACTGATATATTTTCTGTATCTATAGATTTGCTTATTCTAGACATGTCATGTAAATGAAATGATGTAATAATTCTCAAAAACATGGAACTTGGAAATGTAGCCATTTTACCTTCTTATAAAGAAGGAAGTGGGGGCTCAAAGAAATTAAACGATTTGTCCATGGTCACACAGGAGGCAAGTGGTAGAGCCAGAAAACAAAGCAGGATGTGCTTAGATCTAAAGTCAATGCTATTTTTATCTTTCCATCCTAATCCTTCCAGAAGACCTGGATTCTAGCCCTGCCTTAACCACTATTTTGCTCTGTGAAATGGAATGATTTATCACATACTTTGGATGTTTGATAGAAAAGATTTGGTGATGGTATGTCTACAGTTATTCAGAGACAGAGAGCTCCTGGCGTGAGCAACTGGACGGATGATGATTCCATTTATTGAAATGGGTAAAAATTGGAGGGAAAGGTAGGTCAAGAGAGACACATTAAATAAAAGCCAAAGTAATATTACAGAAAATAAAATCAAATATTAACATTATGAAGGCCGCCAAAGGCAATAATCAAAGACTGAAACAAGGAAAAGAACACAGAAAAGATAAAAGATATGAAGGGCAGAATTAACTTATGCACAATAGGAATTCCTAATGAAAAACCCAGAATTGGAATACAAACAATAATCAAAAATATAACTGAGGATCACTTTCCTTAGCTGAAGAAAAAGCTGACCATATTACTAAGCTGAGTTCCCAAAATTCCAGGCAAAACCAGTGAAGAGATCGACACCTACATAAACACGGGGTGTATGTGTGCAAATGCACATAAGCATGGGCACATATGTGTCTCTGTGTAAAATCCTGCAAGAATCCAATCTAGAAAAAAAACAGGTCAATTGAAACACAACTATCAGGCTGGCCTTCTCTGGGGATGTTTGCTTTTTATTTATCCTTCTAATATATAGTAATGCTCAATTTTTATTTAGGAAAAACTAACAACTCAATGGCCAAAAAGTTATGGAATAAAAGAACTAGCAACCATCGTTACATCGTTAAAAACTATCATGCTCTGTTTAGCCTGGAGAATCAATACAGAGTAATGAAAAACCATTAAACTAGGTACCCTAAGATCTGGCTAGTAGTGTGGTAATATAAAATAAAAATCATTCAACCTCCTTAAGGCTTGGTTCATTCCTACTTCATAGCAATATAATTAAAACACGTTCTCAAATCTTTGCAAAAAGGAAAAAATATGATGATTTTTTACTTATTTAGAATTACAAATTCAAAAGTACAATCAGCAAAATAGTTTTCACATTCCTTTCTCAAAGTGGTTCAGCTCTGTCCTTTCCTTCTAAACAGAAATTTGTACTTGAAACAGCACGACCACAGGTGACATAAAAATTCCCTCCTTCTTTCTCTTTTCAATGTGGCACCAACATAGCTACAAACATCTCCTTTCCCAAGACAGTAGGAACTCACTTGACAATCTAGGTCCTCCAGAATTTGGTCCCATATTGCTTAGTATATAATATCACATCCTTCTCCAGAGTGAAGCTGATAGAATTCCTTTACATTATTGATGCCTGATCTACTCTCCATCGCCCATTCTATAATATGTGGCCTGCTTCATGCCCACTCTAGTTCCTTAGTTCAATGGAGTTAGGATAGCATTGAGGAAGAGAGCAACGGTAAGTGACCTTAAATTCCACCTCTGCTATAAAGTTTTCCCCAAAGGCTTTAACCATCATTGAAATTCTATAATGCAGGGTTCCGGTCAACATAGCACAGTAGGTAAACACTGTGCTCGGTTACTCCTACAATAACCTCAAAATTACAACTAAACTACAGAATAATCATCATTGAGAATCGCCTGAAGTCTAGCTGAACAGAAGTCCTATAACTAAGAATATATAGAAGAAGCCATGTCGAGACTGACAGCAGGGATGGATATGTGGAATAGGCTAGTCCCACACCTGAGTGTTGCAGTTAAAAATCAGGAGGCATATGTTCACTGTGGATGTATCCCCTGAGGAGCAAAGGGTCCGAGCCCCACCCGAGGCCCCCAAGCAAAGGGTTCCAGTGACGAGAAGTACCAATAACGTCTGGCTGTGAAAACCAGTGGAGATTGTGGCTGAGTGAGACAGAGGGCTGCTGGAGTCCCAAGAGTTGCTCATAAAGGGCCCAAAAAAGAACTCACTCAATGATGGACTAATGTGCTCTGAGCTATAGCAATGAGACAGTAGCTCAAAAGGTGCCAAGTACATACAGGGAGGAATTGAATTTTCTGGTATCAGGGTGACGGTTAGAGGGGCAACTTTCTCCCAGACAAAAGTGCAGGCAAAAGCCATTGCTTTGTTGAGCCCTCCCCCATCCCAGGATGCAGATACTGGCAGTCACCATATCGGAGTCTCCAGAAACCTGGATACCATACTTTGTTCACTCTGACCTGGCTACCGCAGTCCGTTCACCCGGACCTGGTTAATAACTGGGGCCACACCCCACACAACTGGTATTCCCAGCCAAGCCCCTCCCTTCCAGTGGCATTATACAAAAAAAAAAAAAAAAAAAAAGCAGTAAAATGAGGACACAAAGAAACATGTGCTGAATAAAAGAACGGAACAATACTCCAGAAAAAGAACTAAACAAAATGGAGGCAAGCAACATACCAGATGCAGAGTTCAAAACGCTGGTTATAAGGAAACTCAATGAACTCAGTGAAAACTTCAGCAGAGATGGAAAACATAAAAAGAGAGATAGAAAACATTAAAAAAGAACCAGTCAGAAATGAAGAGTACAATAATTGAAATCAGGAATACATTAGAGAGAATCAACAGTAGATTAGATAAAGCAGAGGATCAAATCAGCAATACAGAAGTTAAGGGAGCAGAAAACACCTAATCACAACAGGAAAAAGAACAAAGAATAAAAAAAAAACAAAAAGAAAAAAGAAAAAGAAAAAACCACAAGGCTATTTTAAGGGGCCTCTGGGTCAACACCAAGAATACTAATATTCACATCGTAGGGGCACCAGAAGAAGAAGAGACAGACAAAGGAATTCAAAATCTGAAAAAATAATGACTCAAAACTATCCTAACCTGGGTAAGGAAATTGGCATATAAGCCCAGGAAGCAAAAAGAGACCCAAACAAGTTGATGCCAAAGAGGCCCACACCAAAACACATTATAATTAAAATGGCAAAGGTTAAAAGTCAAGGAGAGAATCTTTTAAAAGCAGCAAGACAAAGGCAGTATTTACCTACAAAGGAGCTCCCATAAGACTGTCAGCTGATTTTTTCACCACAGAAACTTTGAAGTTCAGACAGGATTGCAATGAAATATTCAAATAATGAAAAGCTAGGACCTACAACCAAGATTACTTGACCCAAACATGTTATTTAGAATCCAGGGACAGATAAAGAGCTTCCCAGACAATAAAAACCTAAAGGAGTTCATCACCAACAAACCAGTATTATAAGAAATGTTAAAGGGACTTCTTTAAGAAGAAAGAAGATGAAAAATATGAATACTGAAATGGCAATAACTACATACATAACAATAATTACTTTATGTTAATTACAGCATTATTTACAATAACCAAGATATGGAAGCACCTTTTGTGTCCATCAATAAACGAATGGATCAAGAAGAGGTGGTACATATATACAATGGAATATTGCTCAACTATAAAAAAGAAAAAAATCCTGCCATCTACTACAACAGGGATGGACCTAGGGGGTATTATGCTAAGTGAAATAAGTCAGACAGAGAAAGTCAAATACCATATGATTTCATTTATATGTGAGATCTAAGGAATAACATAAAGGAACAAAAAAAATAGAAACAGATTCAGATTCAGAGAACATTTTCATGGTTGCCAGAAGTGGGGGGGTGGGGGGGCATAGATGAAAAAGAGGAAGGGATTCAGAAGCACAGATTGGTAGTTATAAAATACCTAACTGAAAATAAGCCCTAGCATTATTTACCAGGATGACATCCCCTGAACATAAGTCCGAATGCGTCTTTTGGAGCAAAAATTAATATAAGACCCGGTCTTATTTTCGGGGAAACACAGTAGTCATGAGGATGTATGGTGTAAGGAATACAGTCAACAATATTGTAATAACTGTATAGTTCAGACGGGTACTCAAATTCTGAGGGTGATCACTTTTTTAAGTTGTATAAATGTGTAATCACTATGTTGTACATCTGAAACTAATGTTGCATGTCAACTAAACAATTTGTTTCTATTCTATTTACTATTTTAAGTATATTTGATTGTATGCTAGAGTCCAGTTTAATTCCCTCGGTGGTCAGGTGTATGGAAGTATAATGTCCAAAAAGAGCTTGTGATGACATGAGAAAATTTTCAAAGGACAATAAGGTAAAAACAAATCAAGATATAATATTATATTTTATGCATGATCTCAACTACAAAAAATGTACAGAGAAGAATGAAACACTTTATTGTGAAATGTTGGCAGTGATTATGACTTGGTGAAAGAATTTTCTTTAAAATAATAGGTCATATAAATCAGAAATAATTCTCATTCCTACAAAGACCAGATATTACATTTATAAGTTAAAAATGATGCTATATTTCATGAGGTGAATATTAGGTTTCCATCCCTTCATATTGTAATACTTCCAAAAGTAAGTTCTTGTTTCAGACCTAATTTTTTATTAATTGTATTAGAAATAAAGAGGTTTATTAAATGATTACATATAAAGTGTACCTCTAATGTAGCAATATAGCCTAAAAATAAGACATACAAAAGTGGCGTATTTACAGGGGGAAAAATTGTTAAGTCCACAATTATAGCAGAAGAATTTTTAAATCTCTCAGAAAGTAACAAATCAATCAGGCAAAAAATTAATACCCTCGTAGAAGATTTGAACTACATAATTAACAAGCTTCATCTAATTGAACCGTATGGAACCCTGAACCCAGTGATTAGCGAATACACGATCCTTTCAAGCACATGTAGGACATAATAGAAATCTGATCACATATTGGCCATGAGGGAACTCTCAAAAATTCCAAAGATATGCTTTAAACAAGAACACAAACTCTTTACAAAATCCCAAGATCCAATAGCAGAGGGTAACAAAGGAAAGGGGAGGGAGTGAGGGAAAGAAGGAGGGAAAGATACATACTCGACAGTGTGTTTGGCAATTGAAATAATAATTGGATTAATTCATAGGTCAAAGAAAATATTGTAAAGTGATTTAAGACATTTTAAATAGAGTAAGCACTTAAAAGGTAAATACTTCAAAAATAGCTGCTGTATCGACTTTGAATTCCACTGATATGGATGACTGAGAAATGATTGTCTTAGGAGAGATAAGTGATGGGTCTCTTTCACCCATATTAGATGCCCTGCCTTGTGTTCCTCTAAATACCAAAGAAGATCCACAATAAAATTTCTGAAGAAAACAACACTCAGAATGTTTGAAGATTCGGGGACATAGAAGGAATAAGTGATGAAAAAGATGGGAGGTTACCCAGGCAGGGATAAGACAGGAGCCAACAAGAGAAAGCAGAAGCAGAACCAATAGATATTAAGTTATTCTTGGTAGGAAGGAAGGGACTGTTTTCTTCTAAGATGGAAGAATAGGGGGGGAAATGACGTTTATGAAAAGAAGCAAAGAAAGGACTTCAGTTACTTAAATAGGGCAATAACCCACCTTTGGCTTCTGAAGTCATTTCTAGTAATGTACTTTAAAGTTCATGTTTTCTGTATATTTATTCTTGTATTCTTCTTTGGTCACACAATGCAAAGCCATTTTCTTACGTGACTGTCTTAAATGTAGTTAAAATTTCAAAATAATTCATCCTCTTCCAATATTTTCCCGTCTGTCTGCTTCCCTCTACTCAGTCAAGTTCTTCTTCTCTTTCATTATATACTCCTCCACCCCAGCTGTTACCATTTCCTCCACTGCACTCATGTTCTGTAAATTGTTGATGGTATGAACATTTGTCATCCATGTGCTACGGACGGTGACTTTGTAGCAAAAGCGAAACACATTCAACTACACTCAACCACCAGGAGCACCCAAAATGTATCTACCAAGTCCCCGACCCAAAGATTCTACTTAGCAGGGAAAATACTTCCCACCCAAGCCCCAGGGGGGAGCGCCTGCAATGGTCTTATTAGGCTGATACATGTGCAACATATATGAGGTTCACCAAATGCAGCAAGCTTGCACTTCTGTCCTTTGAAATGAATGGTACACTTTTGCAGCCAAACACTTTTCCAGTAGCTGTATGCTCTCCAGTGACAGCGCTTATCAGTTCTAAGTCAGGCAATATTCCAAGCACTTCATATCAGTCCTCGTCATACAAACCATGAGATTGTCATTATAATGATCCTTTACTGATGAAGAAATGGGGAAAAGATTTACAAAATAGTGAGATTAGAGCATAAAAGCAAACTATTCTGAAGTCAAAATAAAGGATTGGTGTATTGGCAATAATAACATTCTAAAGCCCTCTGCTCTAAGAGAATATTAATCTTCTTCTATAAAGGGACAGGAGGTAAATATTTTAGGCATTCCAGGCTGTATAGTCTCTGAGGCAACTACTGAATTAAGTCATAGGAGCATGAAAGCAGCCATAGACAGTACATAAATAAATAGGGAAGACTGTACTGCACACTTTATTAATGGACAATGAAATTTAAATTTCATGTAATTTTTTACATATCACAGAATATAATTCCTTAGATGTTTTTCATCATTTAAAACTGTGAAAAAACATTCTTAGCTTATGAGCCATACAAAACTAAAGGGAGGGGCAGCCGGTTGGCTCAGCTGGTCAGCGCACAGTGCTCATAACACCAAGGTCGCTGGTTCGATTCCTACATGGGACACGGTGCTGTGCCCTCCACAACTAGACTGAAAACAACAACTTGACTTGGAGCTAATAGGTTCTGGAAAAACACACTGTTCCCCAATACAAATAAATTAAAAAAAAACAAAGGAAGACTGGATTTGGCCCATTGGCTGGAATTTGTTAACCCCTGGTGTTACCAGGAACACATCTGATAACAAATCCACCGCACCATAATCACAAGGTTACATTTGATTTTAAGTGTAAATTGTAAAAAAAGAAAAAGAGAGAGAGAGAGAGAGACAGAGAGACAGAGAGACAGAGAGAGAGAGACAGACACAGAGACAGAGAGACAGAGAGAGAGAGACAGACAGAGAGACAGAGAGACAGAGAGAAAGGTAGAAAGAAAGGCCAATAGGAAGGCAGGAAGAAAAAGAAAGAGAAAATAAAGGGATAGGGAAGAAGGAGTGAGGAAGGAGGGGTGAACACAATTTGATCTAGCTATTTCTAAGAATTTATGTAAGCAATCATGAATGTGTGCAAGATTAATTTCTTCTCCAGTATGTTCATACCAGCATAATTTATATTCCCAAAAAGAAGGAAAAAAAATCAAAACCAATAAACAGCATGAGGAAATTGGTTAAATAAATGCAGCACATCAATGGAATATTACATTGAACATCATTTTGTGGAAGAGTATTAATGACATTTGATCACATTCATAAGACAATCAAGAAAAAAATACAACATGTTACTATGCTCTGATTTTTGCTAAACAACATATAGATAAAAAAACTGATGGAATAATACACATCAAAATGTTAACAATGAACATCTCTTGTTGGTGAGAATGACAGTGCTTTTTCTTTTTTCTTTGCTTTTCTGTATTTTTTGTGTTTTATATTTTTTACACTGAATACGTCTTATTTTCATAATTAGGAAAAAATTTCTACCTACCTCCAACCCAGTCAAGTAATGCTATAAAACTTCTGAAAAGTTTTTAAAAGTTATTCCTGCTTTTAAACACTTTTGGCACAGGTACATGAAAAAAAAATGTTTTCCCCTGATGGGCTGGTTCGTCTGTTCCTCAGTGAACCCACAGAAGATCACCAGATACATAGAGCCACGCCAGTAATCAATAGGAAATTAGTAATCAATTCAATCCACACATATTACAACAAACACTATCTTGACCAGAACGGAAGCCCTTTTGAAAGACTGTTGCAAAGCATACAATTAAGATATTGCATTCAATTTATAACCCTACGGGGATATTTTTAGCTCACAGACGATCTAAAAACTGGGTGGTAAATATGGGCAAATCCACCCCCTCAAAAACTTTCCCACATTAACTAACAATACATCCCCAGTCAATTCCATTAATGCTTCATACCAGGAATATCACAATCCTGAATACCTCCCTTAAATTCTCCTTGAAATAAGG
Organism: Rhinolophus sinicus; assembly: GCF_057876585.1. Classification (NCBI taxonomy): domain Eukaryota; kingdom Metazoa; phylum Chordata; class Mammalia; order Chiroptera; family Rhinolophidae; genus Rhinolophus; species Rhinolophus sinicus. The sequence goes on from NC_142518.1 coordinate 100,324,997, forward strand.
CAGGGGCACAAATAAATGAATAGAAGATATTAAAAGCAACCAAAAAATAGTGTATTATGGAAAATATGATGTCCTCAAGACATCACCGGTCAGAGATGAAGCTATATCCAAGCAAACTTTCAGCCTGCTAAGAAATAATGACAAAGTACTAAGCCCTGACTCAAGTTTTCGACACCAAGAGCTCACCCATGACTCAAAGAACTGCAAAGAACTACCATAAACTGTATTAAAATTGTAAGACTCAATATACACCAATAACAAAAAGATGAACATAAATCATGTTTGACTTCTGCAATTATAAGAGATACTCAAAGTCGTAACCATCAGCATAATTTTAATAAGGGTTTTTCCTTTCTTTAAATGTGGATACATTTTTCTTGGCACCCTCTGTATATAAATGACATATATTTTATTTGTGAAAATATGAATATATTTCACCCTAAAGTAAGAAGAGCCACAGATGGGTTGGTAGAAAGGGCCATAGCTTAATCATTAAAAATGGGAATAGTAACATTATCCTCAAAATATTATGATGATAAAATGAAATAAAGGTGCCAGAGTGACCAGAACAGTGCCTGGCACAAAGCAAGTTGCATGATAAATGTTTGTTGGACCTAAATCTAAAGTCATTGAGTCTCCTTGCCATTAAACAATTGGTCAGTTGGAAAAACACACAGTGAGTCAAGGCAAGTAAAGCATTATTAGTCTAACAAATTGTCTGGTGTACTCAGATTAAGGCCAAGGGTTAGTATCCCTTGGCACATTCAAAGGATGACATGGCAGCCCATTGTTTCTGGGGGGAAGTCCAGTGGTGGCCTCCATTCTTCTCTCCATCATCCCTGCCAGCAACACGGTGAGAACCAATGGCAGCAGAGAGGTGGGAGAGCTGGAGCTTGAGCTCCTGTGGCTGACTGGCTGGCCTGGGAAACATTTGCTGCTGCTCCAACCAGTGTTGAGGCAACATTCTCCTCCCCCAACTACCACCCAGCGAACCTTGGCACACCCCTTTATAAAGCTGCCAAACACCAGCATAAAGAAAACCAGTGGCAGACGGACTGGATCTTGATTTTTGCAAGCAGTCATTTTGGCATCATGCAGCCAGTCTTTCAGTGCTTCTCCTCCCCAAGATTAATGAGGTCACCATGGGAGTTTGTAAATAGACACAGGAGGTGAAACTGCCACATTTCTTTAGCTCCTCTTTTTTGGCTGTCAAGTGAAATTACTCAGTGTGGCGGTAGTAGTGCCCAAGGCAATCACGAATTTAGCACACATTACACATATCCATTGCATCTCTTCTACTGTGCCCCTTATTCAAAGTGGCATTTGATTGTATTGGGAAAATATTTGTTTCTATGTAAGCTTCTTTAGACTTCATAAAATGTACTGTCACTTACAATCTAATTGATACAGAGATGTTTACATAATGTGACAGCGATCTCTGAATTCAGGAGGGGCATGAATGTATAACACTTTTCCATAATAGGACACAGGGTTGGTTGGCTTGTTTTCACATTGGCTTAAATATATAAATATTTTAAAACGAACTTACACAGCAAATACACTATATGATGTAGGAAACTTTTCATCCAAAGCAACAAAACACCCTCACATTATCTTTCATGAGTGCTGAAGACTCATTTATGAGTCTTTAAATTTCTCAAGGCATTTATCTGCCTAAATATCTCATTCATAGTTTGCATGGATTCCCTTTGCATCCAAAGGAACACACTGATGGTGACATTTAAAAAATACAATGCCAATTAACACCTCTGCTTCTTTTGTTCAAAACACAGACAGGTTTCTTTCAAGTCAAGTTTGCACTCAATAGTGATAGGCCATAAATAGAGCTGTATCTTTCAACATGCTAAATAAAAGGCCCAGGGCCTTTTGTATCCTTTGTTTAAAGTCACTGTAAATAAACAGGCATAAAAACGCAGGCAGACTAAGAATGAAAGGACAATGCAAAACTCAGAGGGAAAGAACTGAGGAACCAACATGCTTCTCTTCTTCCAGGCCAGTGATTTCGGCTCAAATTTTTGAAACAACATCAGAAAGTGTCACAATACAGTACATATACTTATTTTTGACAAATTGAGCATTTCTATATTCTTTCAAAACAATGGACAATACACAAATATATAAAGCAGACAATATAAATCACATAGAACCCCTCCAACCGGAGATGACTGTCAATATTTAAACACAGATCTCTCCAGTTTTATTTGTCTAGGGGTGAGTTAATACAAATACATATCTCCACCCAAATCACATCAAGCAAAGCTGAGATCACAACGTGTATAGACTTTTTATGTATCAGCATTACACTACAAACGTTTTCAAATATCACTAAATATCTTTATAAACATAATTTTTAATCTTGATATATAAAACTCCATCATCTAGATATACTAAATTAAAAATAACACTTAAGAAAGAACAATAGTATTCAGGCAACTTTAGATTAGGATGGGGAAATTTGAGGCTTAGGAGTGGTGACAACAGTCACAAAAACAAATATACTAATTTTTTACTTTAATTTTGGAATTTTATCAAATGAGTTGGGAATCACAAGCATTGAGGCAAAAGAGCAAACAGATATTTGTGCGGTAGGACAAACAAAGACCCAATGATGATATTCCAAGCATCATGTCATCCTGTCTTTTGTTACAGGTCCCGAGAAGGTCCACACTATATTTCTTTAGGTTTAGGCTGCAGTTGAAGTGTGTGTGTGTGTGTGTGTGTGTGTGTGTGTGTGTCCGCGCTCTGCAATGAGGAGGGATGTGATCACAGAAGAGTTTGATCAAAGAAGTTCTGCTTTAATCTGTTTCATATACATTGGGCTCATGGGTAGCATTTTTGGAGTAAAACAAGGTTCTGCTGCCAAATACTTAAATGCATACATAAATACATACACACATAAAAACTAAATTAAATCAAATTTTGAAAAACACTGCTGTAGGAGAATAAAACCTGGTACTTGGGAGTGTATGGATTAGGTTTACATCATAGCTCAATCATGTCAGCAACTATATGACAGTAATAAAATCATGTCTTCTTTTGACATGTCAAATTTTCTTATCTATAAAGGACAAAATACTCATCTCACTGGATTATTATATACAGCAATCAGTAATACACATACACACAAAAACACATACTCAAGCACTAGGTATCTAGTGCACAGTAGATACTTAATATATGCCAGCTGAGGCTGAATTTGTCTGCTTAGTGGTCCTCAGAATAGTTGAAATTAGAAGAACATCATCATAAAGCTAAGTTCCCAGATTCAGTGTAAGCATAATACAGCACATAATTTAAATATGATCACCAGTTAGCACAATGGTTTAGAACCGGGTTTTGCAAACCTTTCCTGTAAAGATGAGATAGTAAATATGTTTGGCTTTGTATACCATACCTCCTGTCAAAACTATTCAACTCTGCCACTGTCATGTGAAACCACTGATGGGCCATACATAAACAAGTGTGCAAGTTCCAATAAAACATTATACACAACAACAGGTGTTCCGCCTGCAGGCTCTACATTGCCAACCCTTGTTTTGATAGTTGTGTGAGGTCAGCTCGGCAAGTAATTTGGGGAAAACACTGCACAAAATCTATAGAACTTGTCCTTAGGAAAGAATATACGAACTTAGGTACCAAGGAGTTGAGTAGGAGAGACATAAGCGATATACTTGCCCCAATGGTCTAAAGCCAATCACAAGTGATTTTGGAATGGAGGGTTAAGGCTCATCAACTTGAGTCAATGGCAACCAACATGGCCCCTCTTACTAGGAAAAAACATGTCTCCCAATAATCCTACCAAATATCCTGCTAGTAACTTCGCATAATTCACCTTTGATCGGTATGTGTGAGCCTGCCCACCCCCATGGGTGATTTTGGCATTCTCTCACTTATCTACAGCTGTTTAAAAAAAAAAAAAAAAAGAACATACACACACACACACACACAAACCAAACAAACAAAAACAAAACCCTCACAACAAACCAAACTAGTGGATCCAAAGAAAAAGTTCCCATATTGTCTCACAGTTCTGTGGACTAACTGGACTAAGCTAAGAACTTTAACTTGGGGTCTCTCCTGCAGGTGCAGTCAAGCGGCAGCTGAAGACCTGTAAAGATTCACCTGGGCTGGACGTCCAAGATGGCTTTTTCATTCACAATTCTGGTGTACCTCAGCAGCAATGCTCAGACATCCCTCTCTCCTCCTGGCCTGTTGATATTTGAGCTTCGTCAAGCACAGTGGAGTTAGGATAGCTGGACTTATCTATCACCGGGTACCTAGCTTCTCCCAGAATGAGCATTTCAAGAGACACAGACTGATGTTGCAAGACTTCTTATAATCCAGCCTAGGAAGTCACGCAGAGTCACGTCCAACACACTGCACTGGTCACAAGCCAGCCCAGGTTAATAGGGAGGGCCTAATACAAGCAAGGATGGTTCACTGGGATGCGATCTTTGAAGACTAGCTACCACAGGCGCATCAGAAGGGATCCATTTGGAAGATCAAGTTGTTGGAAAAGCACATGGTTGATGTATTTAAAATTCTGAAGCCACATCAGATGACAAAGTCGAAGCTTACAGTACGTACTCATAAATGTGTGATTCCCTAGACTGCTTAGCTAGAGAATGCAACGTAGCAGAAGTTTTGGTCAAAGTCTCCTGGCCTTCTTAAGGAACAAGCAGAGCCACTTTACAAGAAAGATGTAAAATCTCTTCAAAGAAGCTAAGGATATTTTTTAAAGCTGACCTTTGAGGTAAAAACCAATTATGGCCCAATCTTCTAGTCACAAAACCTATTTGAGGGTAAATCCAAAGCAAAAAGATAAGTTTCTGGATTATTCAATAAAACATAGCAGAAAGGATAAACCAACAGGGAATCTCAGAATTACAAGGGACCTGAGAGAGCATCTAATTCAATTTCCTGAACAAGGCAGATGCCCTTTTATCAATAAGATTTAGGGAGCTGACATTTCATTTTGAACAACTGCTCTATACCATGATAAATGACTTGCACGCATGAACTCCTCACAACAAACCAAGGGGTCATTATCGAGTAGGCAACATCATTATACCCATTTTCCAGATAAGAAAATTGAGGCTCAGATAAGTAAAGTGATTTGACCAAGGAAACATATATAGAAATTGGCAGCAATCGGATTTCAACTCTGTGGTGGTTGATGCCACGTCCAGTGCTTTTTCACACTATGCCACTCAACCCCTTTGGCCAGCCAACATCTGTACAGCTCTCATGAACTAGACTTTCCAATATTGGGCATTTGTAATGATCAAGAGAAGAAGAATATGCTTCCTTGGTGTACATTTAAACCAACAACATATGTGGTCAATCAAAACAAGCCTCTACTGTAGGGACTCTTAATCTCAGTGTGTGTCCGGGTTTCAATGGCACCAACTCCTTGAAAGAATATGTAAATTGTACTATTAACATTCATTTTTCATGGCAACAGGTCTCCAACTTTGATCAAGTTCTCAAAAAAAAAAAAGATGCATTGCAAAAGTTTACAAGCAAACAATCTATGAAGAACGCAGAGTTGTTCCCAATGGGAGCGGACTAGATGCCTATTCATAAACAGTCATCAAATATGGATCCTGATCTTCACAAGTTCATATTCCACTTGGAGAGAGAGAAAACGCATCTATGCAATCAGAGCGCGTACACAAGAATGTAATTCCCAATGAACAGGTCCCTACCCCTCTATGGATATGTAATAGGGGTGGAACAGATTGCTTTTCCTGATAATTGTACTCACCATAGAATCATTTCTTTCAATGAACTCTCATGCTGATGCCAAATGAGATGTAGATAAAAACAGAATTTCTGTGGTTGAAGCAATGATACATTGTCCACAGCCTTTTCCATGCAGCCTTTCGTTTGTACCATCTGTCACCAACCTCCTCCCTATAAAGCCCTTGACACCCCTCCAGAGTATACCCATAGGGTCTTGGAAAGACAGTTTGCAACCCACCAAGTATAGTAGTAAGGAACGTCTCTGCGAGTCCATTTACTTTTAGGCTTCCTTATACCTCTATGTCTCTATACAGATGTTCGACTTACGATGGTTCCCCTTAAAATTTTTCAACTTTGCAATGGTGTGAAAGCAATACGCATTCAGGAGAAATCGTACATCAAATTTTGAATTTTGATCTTTTCCTGGGCTGGTGATATGTGATATGGGGCACAATGTTTTCTCAATACTAAGCAGTGGCAGTGAGCAATGGCTCCCACACAGCCATCTAATCATGAGGGCAACCATCCGGAACCCTACACTGTACTGTCTTGCCAGTGTTTTGTTGTCTATTGTGTTCTGAGCATGTTGTATGTAGGCAAGGTTAACTAATGATGTTCAGGAAATTAGGCATCTTAAATGCATTTTCGACTTATGATTTAATCAACGTATGATGGCTTATTAGGATGCAACCCCATTGTAAGTTAAAGAGCATCTGTACTGTATCTAAGTACCAAACGAGCATGAAGCGTATTTCCAACTCGGTTGCACAGAGAAGTTTTTAGAGACTACGCGTAAATGAGTAAAGGAAAGAGAAGAACCCTCAGTGCCAGAGACAAAGGAGGAGTTGGCTGGGACACTGGGAGGCATAGGTAGGAAGGAAGACATCAGCCAAGCTACTGAGTAATCACTGAGTAGTGGAAGGAATTTTGATATATCAGTAGCAGCATGTGGGAGCTCATCTTTGCACTTTGCAGCTCACTGCTATCTGCTCTGCTGGGGTCTAAATGACAGCAGGCACCAAAACTGAAATAGATGGATGTTTCTTCACTCATTTCTCTACCACCTTCCTGCTTCAGGTTAACGTTGCAATCTCAGGACACAGATCGCACACATTTCAAAAGAACAGAGGAAGATTTCAATGGACTTTCTGTTCTTTGAAATTTGTGGTACCAAGGAAGAATCGTGCTTATTTGTCAGCTCGCCTTTTCTCAGCCTGGTGAAATAATTAGAAGACCACAGTCAGAGTATCTGATATTATACTTGTGAAGAAATGCAGCTGAAACTCAGGAGCTAATTTGGAGAGATTTGTGGGCCTTATTTTCCCCCTCAGCTGTGGAGGGAAACTCCCACTTTGTATTTGGGTTACATCAAAACACAGCAAAATTAGAGTTTCTGGCAGCTATTGCTTTATTAAACAAATCAATTGTATTTGGAAAGATAAGTTACGAGACACTCTATTTGTATATCTTTTGGTTGCAGAAGGGTACTCTGCAAATAAGTAACGTTAACACTAACAATCAAAATGTTTACACTTATCCACAAATTGAGAAATGGAAAAGCCAGAACGTTCACACTTATCCCAATGGGGTATATCTTTTTTGACATTTGAATTTAACAATCCTGTATCAATCACCGACTTAGGCATGAGATGATTTCCAACAGATGGAAACAAGGCTTACATTACTGTTCCCATTTTAGAGATAAGGAAATCAAGGCTCAAAGGGATCAGCCAACTTGCCCAAAGTAACACCAGTAGGAAGTAGAAAGTTATGAAATGTTGATTACAGGTTGGTGATTCTGGAAGAAACAAGATTGTGGCCTGAATAGGGGGAAGCAATTTCAGGAATCTAAGTTCTGGTAATGAGAAAAACACACACACAAAAAAAAAAAAAACCAAGAAAGTATGCGACCATGAAGCGAATGCTTAGTCTCAGATATCCGAGGCTTAAACAAAAGTATAGATTAAAACATAAAATGAAAGATTAAAAAAAAGATCCCAGTGCACTGGAGAAAAGAGAAGTCCTGCAACACCCTTCCTGCTTATTCTTCCAGGATAACACACAGCTGGGCCCACCTTCCCACATCCTGGTTGATACCAACTTTAGCAACTTTTCCATGAAAGCCAAACCAGACTCAGTGCAGTCAATGATGGGCTGTCTGTTTGCCACGTGTATCCCTTGGACAACGGACTGGGCAATGGCTGAAACTGAGAAATTGGGGCAAAAGTATCGAGTGGCTCTAAGGATCGCCAAGACTCCGAGATTTGAACAATTACCACGCGCACACACAGGAATTGCTGCAGATGACTGCTTAGTACGGACAGTAACTCAGCACAAGTGTTACAGGGCGGCAACAGTCGACCGGGAGGGACCTTAAACTAACAATCAGGAAGATCCCGACAGCTCCCATCACGGACATTTCTAACCACAGCTACATCGAGAGGATACCAGATGATTATGGAGCCCCACGGTTCTAATTCTTAAAAGACAAAGTTCCTCTGCTTTCCTTCAACCAATTTTCTCTGTTGCCAGTTTATGAAACATGCTACAGCATGAATTATGATTCCACTCACACATTTGCTCTGTTATGAGCTGAGTGTGGTTAAAGACACTCACTTTTTGACGTTGTTTTGAAAATTGTATTTTTATATCATCTTCAAATTTGTTGCATCTTTTTTGTAAATGCGAAGGAGGAGGAGGAGAAGGTAGAGGAGGAGGAGGAAGAAAAGGAAGAAGAGGAAGAGGAAAAGGAAGAGGAAGAGGGAGGAGGGGGAGGAGGAGGAGGAGGAGGAGGAGGAAGAGGAAGAGGAGGAAACATTGAAACCAAGTTCAAAGCTCTTTCCAATATACACAGCTATTTTCTGACAGGGAAATACAAAATAATCTTAATGGCAAAAAAAGAAAGAAAAAGAAAAGAAAAGCCAAGTAAACAAACATGGCATTTCAGACATCCACCCCCACGCTTCCACTCCTAATTGGCATAATTCAGGCACCCTCTACTTCATGACCAAATGACTGCAGCACAGGGCTAAGCCCCAGAAGCTCCCTCGAGTTGTTGAAATAGGAAATCATCTCAGAAGCATTCAAGCTATCAACTAATATGACCTTTTGTTGCATAGAGCAAGTGTGAAGTAAAAGTGAAAATTAGTTTGCAATGAGCCAATTTCTCTCCATTGCCACATGTCTTTATTTTCCCTGACAAATATCTAAAGAACAGGGAAAAGTAACGTCCAGTGACACAGTCCACACGCCACTTGACCTTCTGCCTTCACTCACTGAGTGATTATGGCTGTTCTGCTTCCAAAATGACTTCAGCATCCTCAGTATTTACCAAGTATCTCTCAAACATAGAAATACACACATTACAATCACAACAGAGAATTCCATTTACTGAGTTCTTACTCTGTGCTACCCGCTATGGTCAGTGCTAGATATTTCAGTCACAGATTATTCAGTTGTGGAGGCCTACAGTCTAGAAGGGGAGACAGACATCAGTTGGGTCATCACCATTCAGTGAGAGAAGTGGCCCAATAGAAAAGTAGCCACAACATGGAAAGAAGGAGTCTGGAAACTCAGGGAGAATTTATAGTAGGAAGTGACACCTAAGCTGAAACAAGGAAAGAATGAGAGGGGAATCAGCTAGGTGAATGGGGTAAGGAGGAAGAGAATATGATCCCAACAGAGGGAAGAGCATGTGTGAAGGCCCAGGTGCAAGCTAGAGAATGTTCTAGAAACTGAAAGAAGTACATCAAGACTGAAGTAAGAGGGGCAGTGTAAATGGATTGAGAACTGAAGAGTTAAACAATGGACCATTTTTAGAGGGCTTTATAGGCTGCGGTGCCTTGAGTGCAGTGGGAAGCCACTATTGCCAATGGCTTGTTGTTCAGTCTCCAAGACTCACAGGTGGCAAAGGCATATTTCAAGTGTCGCAAAGAATGGGCTTATTTTTACAAATACTCACTTTGTTATTTCTACTCCTTCTACTTCTTTTGCTTCAAGGAAAGCTCTAAGAGGACACAATGACTTTTCAAAAAAATGAGTGTTTTGTCATGGGATACGTGTTGGTCAGGTGGTGGAATTAGGAATTATTATTTTAATTTCCTTTTTTTCAATTTTTAATAGGACTGTGAATATTCCTCTTTTCAATGAATAGGTAAAAGAACAGCAGGAATGTTTTTATGATACCATCACAGAAGACAATGTATTCTATTATCTCTTCAGCAAGAACGGCCGGTAAAGTGCCATTTGCAGTACCCAATGTGTGGAAATGTCCGTGGCAGTGGATACACCCACTATAAACACTGTATGGCACTGGTCTGTCTTTGCATCATCTTTCCACGCACCAATCCATATTTTGTCTCATTTGGAAGATCATTTGAAACAGCAACAATAAATCCATAATGATCATGTGATTTCAAAGATGTTAAAATAAAATTAGGAGGAAGGGTAAATAAGAATATGTCATAAATCCAGATCAGAAATGCGCTCAGAACTGCACACTATGTACTCCTACTACATAGCTGTTGGAAAATGTCCTAAACTTGGTTTTGAGCTTTCCATTGACCAAAGCAGAGTCACCCAACCAGTTGTAGCAGCGATACTCAACTTTGGCTGCTCATTAGAATCACTAGAGAAAGGGAGGGAAGGCTTTTGAAGAATTATCTTCACCCTAGAAAAATTAAACTCCTGAGAGTGGGGCCATGCCTTAATATTGCTTATATGCAGCTATGGTTCTATTTTTCAGTGGGTCTAGCCACTCAATAAGAAAATTCCAAATGCCCATGAGTTAGAAAACATTAGTTGCTCATGAGAAACAGAGTTTTTCTTGGGAATGAGGACTGAGAGAAATTCATCCCATGAGATCTTTGAAAGTGTATACAATTGGATACAGTGACAATGCTCGCAACGTTATACCCACCACCAACGCAGTGACAGCTCTCTGATGACTAGTTGGGGTAGGACGCTCCACTAGATGTCCAATGTCTAGTGCTGAAAACCATTTCAGAGAAGGTTAGCTTAGGAAGCTAACAGAGCGCTCCGATGTGCTCACTTCATTGAGAAAGAGCATTTCTAAAGGACCAGAGAAAAAAATATATATATTGTTACCCACTGCCACCAAAGGAGAAGCCTTTTGAAACTCCAGCACATTTCTCACCAGCCAGGCAAAGCACAAACTCAATGTGCAACTCCAGGTAATTCCAGATGATATATTTCAGGTATTAGAGATATGAAATGTCCTTTGTTTGTCAAGGGACCAGTAAGTAAACCTTGAAAGTCATTTTTATGTCAAGCAAATACTTAAGGATCACAGAGAAATTCACTAGTGATCTATGGAATAATAGCACACCTGACCTATGAAATAGGGGAAGATTTGAGAATTCTATTGGTTTTGACCTTGACCGGTACAACAGAAACAACCTGGCATCACAAATGTGTTTAAGTCTCATGGGTGATGGCGCTCCAATTTTTACACTCCACTTTCAAAATCAAATAACAGCCCAGATGCTGTCACAGGCATTTCATTCTGCTGCTTCTCACAGCCACCCTCTGCTTGGAAGCTGGAAGACCAGGCCTCTGGGGGGTCTCCACAAATTCTGCTCTACTCTCCTTTATCTGAGTCCCATGGGGTTTTATTAGCCATCACCCCAGAGCTTCTGCTTCATATCTTCCACTCCGGCAATGTGGAGAATATCCACCAGTATTTTCAAATGTGTTTTTAACCTCAGGATCCTATTTTTTTAAAGTGGAATCTGAACTAGAAGTCAAATATTTTTTAAAAAGATACTCATATGCATAGAGGTTCTCTGGTTGAAGAAACCCTAATCATTCCATTATCCTATTCCCCCAAAGCCTTAGGTGACTGGGGTGCTCAGCTTGAAACCACTGCCTGCAGCTGGCACAGGTTTACGGGAGGGATGAAGCCCTGAAATTGAAGGTAGGCTCAAATCAAGTGGCACACTGTTAGCCCCTATAAGATAGCTTTGCCACTTTATTCTTCACCACCTACTTATCCCATAACTCCTTGCAACATATCTTCCTTCGCTCACCTCTCTACAGTACAAGGCATGTCAACTGAAAAGGACTAAACTTGGTGGCAAGAGAGAGAGCTAGGTTCCATCTCTAGCTGCTCCTTTACTATATGTAGGCAACCCTTTTCCAATTTGACTCTCAACTTCCATCTCTATACAATGAAGAAAAGAATTCCTCAAAGAATTATTAAAGAAGATGGTGTTCGTAGAACTGAAAATCACTACAGAAATAGGTTATTGGATTGGTTTTCTATTGCTGCTGAAAAATGACCACAAACTTATTGTCGAAAACAATACAAATACATTTTCTTCTAGTTCTGGAGGTCAAAATTCCAAAACAGGTCGCCAGGGCTAAAATCCAGGTGTCAGCAGGGCTGTGTTCCTTCTGGAAGCTCTAGAGGAGAATCCACTTCCTTCCTTCACTTCTGCAGCTTCTCAAGGCCACCCACATTCCTGGGCTCATGGCTGAACATCACTCTGACCTCTGGTTCAGTTTTCATGATTCCTTCTCTGACTTTCCTGCCTCCCTCATTCCTTTATAAAGACCCTTCTGATTACATTGGGGCCACAAAGATAATCCAAGATAATCTCCTTGATTTTGAGATGGGGAGATTATCTTCGATTATCTTCAAAGTCCTTTCTACCACGTAAAATGACATATTCCGATGTTCCAGGGTGAGATGGTGGACACGTTTGGGGGGCCACTATTCAGCCTAGCACAGTTGTACACTAGCTACCATGCTGGACAGCCTCCGCTTTACTCTCCAGACCTACTCCCCAGCCCTCTGCACCCTGGTCTGCGCTCCAGAAGGCTGATGCCTATGGACTACATCAACCCAGCTTCCTTCCCCACTGGCTTCCATTTGAGTTTAACCCATAGGAGGCTGGCAAGAGAGTGAATGAAGGGTGGGATATCTGTCCGGCAGATTCCTTGGTACTGGGCTACAGGTTGGTACCACCTAAGTTCCTCTACCTAAGGCTACAGTTACTGCTCTCTCCAGGCTCTATTAAGCACCCCCTACCCCAGCTGTATCACTACAGGGGGTGGTAACAACTCTTGCTCTTGCTTGCCCTGGAATGTTTCCCCCTCCCTTGTTGGTTTTCTTTAAACATTAACCCTAAACCCTGACCACAGCTTTGTAAATAGTCCCCTTATGAAATTTTCCTCTAGTTAATCCTTTTGGATGCACCACCTGTATCCAGCAGGGATGCTAATTCATAAAACTACTGAAATTCCTTCTGGAAAGCTTACTATGACAAACGTCTGAAAACATTCTTCCCTGTCCTCACTCCCTTGACCCCTCTAGAATATTCGATAATTTAAACAGCTCTACCTTAATTTTCTAAATAAAGGATAGGTATATTCTTTCAAAACAATCAGGACATCAGGCTTCTTTTGGCTCTTTCAATAGGACAAGCTCTTCCCATGTCAAGACCTTTCTACCTGCTATTCCCTCTGGCTGCAATGCTTTTCCCATTGCTAGTTCCTCCTCATTTAGATCTCAGTTCACATGTCATCTTTTAAAAGCAGCTCTCCCTGACCCTTCGATTTAAAGTAAACAACCACTGTTCTCTGTATTCACACTGCTTGTTTCCCTCATAACATTTTCACCATCTGTGCTCATTTAATTAATTTGTATGTTTCCAGGAGAGCAAGGGATTACGGGTCTATCTTGTTTCCACTGTACCACCAGGTCTGAGCACAAGACCTTGAAAAACATTTGTCAGTGAAGAACAGACATAAGAGTGAAAGGAGTATTTTCCAAACAGTGTCATTAAATATTTCACCTCATTTAATCCTCAGAACAATTATGTGGCTAAGTAGATACTAAAATTCATTTTATAGAAAAGAAAGCCAATACTCAGTGAACGTAAGTAATTTGCTGAATGTTGATCAGTTAGTAAGCTTAGAACTGAGATATGAAACCAGGTATCTCTTACTCTATGGCTTTGCTAATGAAAGCTAATGTTTATTGAGCACTTACTTTATGCCGGGCCTGTACTAAGTGCTTTATAAACATTTTTAATGCACACTACAATCCTAAAAAGTGGTAACCATAATTGTTAATTAACAACGAGGAAATTAAGGCTCAGAGAAGTGAAGTGACTTGACGGAGGTCACACAGCTAGGAAGCAGTGAAGCTGAGATTTGGATCCAGTTAGGTCTGACTCCAAAGCCCTTTCCATTGAGTCAAGATTGGCTAGGGCCCTCAGAACAGTGTCAGAAACACTGACGCCCAGAATAAAGTGAGGCTTACCTAGAAATAACTTATTCCATCATTTGCCAGACATAGTGAAAGAGGAAAGGCTAGGCTTGTTCTTAGAAACAGCAGCATGTTGTAACCAGAGGATGTGGAAAGCATAGATTTTCAATTCCTATTTTGCTCCAATACTCTCCATGAAAAATAATGAGCCAACAATTAGAAAAGGCAAAACTAGTTTATAAGAGAAAAATGTCAGTGGTACCACAAAGCTAAGCGGGGAGACTGGAAAAGAACCCCTTGCTATTCTAATTCATTTCAACTTCTCTTGCACACCAGCATCATGAAAGCAGGGCTGTTTTTTCTTCACCCTAGAACACCAACTGCCACCTAGCAGGCACTCTATCCGTATTTTATGAATGAATTAATCGTCTCCTGGCCCATTTAGCTGACAGCACAAGCAAAGAGAGCAGCTGCAGGTTAGATTTCTGAGGGACCCTTTATAATCTGAGGAAAGGGGAAGACTGTGAGACATACCAGAAGACGAGGGGTAGGCAATTGATTTTCAAAAAGTTGCAATATTTACATTTTCAAACAAAGGAAATGAGATCAGTGGTACAATTTCACACAGAAGTTTGTTTCACAGGGTGGCTTGGTAGAGCTTTTCTACAAGGAGCCCTAGTGTGCACCAACTTTTGACATATTCATTGAGCATTTACTGAAACCATGGATACCACTAGGTGGGTCAAGTGCTTGTTCCCATTTAATCCTCACGATAGCGCTCTATAGGAAATACCATCATTATTCTCTTTTCACCAGTGAGGAAAGTGAGGCATAGAGAGGTTCAGTTCCCTGTCCTGGTATCTCCCCAATGCCTGACCACATTACAGCCCCATCTAATCACTATAGTTACCATGTTTCCACAAAAAATAAGACCTAACTGGAAAATGAGCCCTAGCATGATTTTTCAGGATGACATCCCCTGAACATAAGCCTTAATGCGTCTTCTGGAGCAAAAATTAATACAAGACCCAGTCTTATTTTCGGCGAAACACAGTAGTAACTAAACCTGCCCAGGAAGTTGGAGACACTCTCCGATCATATGAGTCAAGTAAGAGACTCACAACATAAGGAATTCCATTGCACTGAAGCATTACTTGTGTGAGGGAACGGAGGTTAGAGATGGAGAGCAAGACACATGCTGAGCAGCTGGGAATAAAATGTAGACTAGACTGGCAACATCAAAAGACTCTCAGAACCAAAAGCCAGGAGGGAATTGGGTGTGGAGGGTATCAAGACTTACCTAAGAAAACACAAGCTCAGACAACCTTGAGAGGACCAATATACTGTGTATGATGACCCAACAAAAGTGTTCTGAAATCTCTTATTATGTGGAATAGAATGGGCAGATCTATTTTCTATTATAACATTTGAATGAATGGGACAGCACTCTTGAGAGGATTAGCTAGGATTATAACGTGAGAACAAAAGCACTGATGCTTATACATGGTGAGCTTCTTGGAACAGGAATTTCAGGCTGAGTCTCTTCTGTAGGATGGACTACACCAAACTGACACCGAAAATTACCATATTTTGCCGTGTATAATGCACACCCACGTTTCGGGCTCAAACTTTCAGGGAAAATAGTCTTTCAATTTAATGTTTTAACTCAAATTTTTATTTGTTTACATTGAGGTACTTGTTATTCATATTATAAAGGAATTTTAGCATTTTTTAAACATACCATGGTACAAGAAATTTTATGTAACAAATAATTATAAAACACAAGAACAGATACGAGGTTAAAAAAAAAAAAAAAAAAAAGGTACGTACCGCTAACAAATTTATAACATTTACGCATCATAAAAGGGCAAGAACTCTTCATCGTTGCAGGTTCGTGGAAAGTTCAACAAAACCTATGATCGCATTCCAGAGCATTATTTTGTATACAGATATCGTTATTGATTTCTAGAGTTACATTTTTAACTCATAAGCATAAATAAAAGAATTAAAAACATTTATATAGATTCGGAGTTAACACTACCCATGCCTAATGCACATCCTTGTTTTTCCCTCACAGATTTGGGCAAAAACAGTGCCCATTATACACGGCAACATACAATATATTCTGGATGACTTTCCTTTTTTATTAACTACAGGCATTCATTCATTAACTGGCATTTACTAAGGCCTTTCTATTTTCGGCACAGCACTCAGCCACATCTTAACTTTGCTCTTCCACTTCCATACAAACCCAGGCTCTTGAATACAACTCACTTGCTTGGATAACTCTAATTATGTGCTCCAGTTAGAATCATGGTTCCTAACTTTTTTCAGTAACCCGAATGGATATTTTCGAATTATATTAACCACACCCACTTGGATTTTAATTTACTGTAAAAGCCGGCATTTGAACAACACATCACAACACTTAATGACTGTGGGAGAACATGGAAAATGGACTAGTAGACTTTATTCAAATTTTGACTACCAACCTGCAAAGAAATTTACTCTCTAGAAAATAAATGATGCCCATTCTTCTGTCAGAAACACTCAAGAATTATTTGTGCTGTTTTAGTAGCCTCTCACAGAGAGGAAATATCATGAACATTCAATCACATAAGTAAAACTGCTAACATGTCAGAATATGTAATCATGGTGTTTGACAATACTGGGCATTGAGCCAGTTACTAGAACAATGGGCATCTCTTCACTGCCTAAGAGTTTAAATGAAAGTTGCACAGAGCAAAAACGGAGGCATTGTTACCTGTGTCTATTTCCACTTGAAAAGCCTGAGCTAAGCTCTACCTACAGAACAGTGCTGTTATTCTGAGCAACAGATGGGCATTCTCTGTGGCCCACACTAATGAGGTACCAAATCGTGCAGAACATGAGTTTGGGGTATGTGGACACAGATCCATAAGAAATGAGTCATTTAGACCAGGAGACTTTGTGAGAATGCAGTGCTGTGCTTGTATGATATCCCAGGCAGTGCTTGACCATGATTTTGTGGAGCAACTGAAGATCTAATCCACTCATAGATAATACCTGGACTTTGGCGTTTGGGGACAGAGTCACGTATTACATGATGATGGTAAATTTTCTCCGTTGTAAATCAAAACTGACCGACAATAATGACTGCAGTGCACACTGCCTATCTATTAATATCAATTTGTGTAAAAATATTTTATTTTAATAATAAAGTACAGCTAACAATTCCATTTGGTTTCTTAATTTAAATATTATTTTAAACGACAGATGATCTACTGTAATGTATTCCATTTTGTGCAGTTCTCATTTCAACTGAATAATGTGCAATTTTCTGGACACGGCCCTTTAAATATTTTATGAACTGACATAATGTGAGACTGAGTTCACTTATCATTGAAAGACATCACTGTATACTGTTAAATTTGTATTTCAGAGAATTGGATATTTAAATGTATCATGGGTTCTGATTAGTGCGTTACTTCATTTTTAAAATAGGTATGCCCAGCTTTTGGAATCTGAACCAAAGTAGAACAGAAAATGTTCCTTGTGTCTGTATCCCAGTGCTTGCCAAACACCCAGGCACATTATAGATCCTCAGAAAATTTGTGCTAAATATGAAGATGACAGTGTTTCCTCCCAGCCGTGTGTCACTGGTGAGGGAGGGGAGAGGTACTCCATTTCCCAGACCTACGTATGTATACATGTGAAGGGAGCACAGCTAGAGTAACAAAATAGTCCTGACTTCTTACCCACCTGTGACTTACCCTTGCACCAGGTGGAGTAAGTTATATGACAGGTGGGGTACATCCATTGGGCTACACTTCTCAGTCAGGGAGAGAGAATCTGTATTAGAAGGCAATGAATCTGGAAAACAGTTTGGTGGTTTCTTAGCAAGTTAAACATAAAATTACCATATTACCAGAGATTCCACTCCTAGATAGCTACACAAAAGAACTGAAAGCAAGTATTCAAACAAATACTTGAACACAAAAGTTCGTAGTAGCACTATTCACAATAATCAAACTGAAGAAAGAACCCAAATGTCCTCAGTGGAAGAATGGATTGTAGATAAACAATGGAATTGAAGGCACTTAGGGAATGCAAATACTTATCACTACAGCTCCAAAGCCAAATTCTCCAATCAGCTTTATTCATAATATTGTTGGCATTCTGTCTCCATCTGTCTGCCTTTTGAACTTTATTTCTTAACTAACGTTGAATTTTGAAACAACAAATTGTTATTTATTGGCATTCCCCAGCCCCATCAACAAAAATGAAAAACCTGATAAGCAGGCCTCCTGGGACTTCATCCAAATTAATGATTTCAAGGTTGAACAGTAAAGAGTTAAAAATAGAGACAGGCGTATGGATCCCCCCTCCAAAACAGCTCATCCTCCAGGGTGACTACAGGCACCCCTCCAACACAGCTCCCGTCCTCCAGGGTGACTACAAAGGAAGGCAGACCATCTGGTCAGAGAATACAACAATGAAATAAACAACTTCTCCGCAGCCCTCAAGACAGTGAGACAAAGTAGACACAAGATTTCCTTCAGCATTCTCCTAGTTCACTCATTCAAGCCACGCTTGTATCCTCCTCAAGGCATCTGAGAGGCATCGTCATATGAGTTAGTGGTCAAGATAGAATCAACAGAATAAATTCCTTAGCTACTCCAAGTCCTCTTTGAACTATAATGCACATCACATCATCACCATCCCACCAATCTTTCTGTGTATTTTCTTAATGACCTAAGAAGCCATCCATGTCACCATCTCGTACATCTTCCCAGGTTCTAGATCATACAGGATTTAACACTGATTTCACAACCCATCAGAACTAGATTCAAATGCTGACTCTGCCACTCATGGGATGCATGACCTGGGACAAGTAAGTCTCACGGAGCTGCAATTTCCTCAGCAATAAAATGGAGACAATAGCATAATGGACCTCTAAGATTGGTTGGAGGCTTCAATGGGAAAATGTATTCAAAGATCTTTCAATCATCCATAGCACAGGACTCAGAACTTCTTTGCAGTTACTTTGCTAACTGGGTCTTCTCCAGCCCTTGAATGGGCATTATTTACATTTTGAGGGCTTTTTAGCTTTCAGGAAAATTATACTGGCCTTCATCTTGGTGATTCATTGTAACCTTTCTGACAATAAAGAAGTAACTAAAGTAAAAGTGATAGCATTCCAATACCTCATCCAATAATAGGCCCAGTGACTGTGTTTATCTTTCCAAAAAAATAAACTAAACAATATATGCCCATATTTAGTCTTGCTTTTCAACAAAATGGAATCATACTACATGTACAATTGTAAAACTTGCTGGTTTTATTTAATTATGTACAGTGAACAGTCTTCCAAGTTCACAGACTGCTAGATATGTCTACAGCAACTTTTTTCTAGCTACATGTTCCTCCAAAATAGGAAATTACCACCATTTATTCAACTATTTCCCTATGACCAGCCATTCAGGTTCCTTCCAATTTTTTAATATTCAAATAAATGGTTCAACAAAATTTCTCATAAATGTATCTTTATGGAATTATGCTTTTATCTATTAGACAAGTTATTAGAAACGGGAGTGCTGGGTCAGAGTAAATGTACTTCAATGCTAATAAATACGGCTACATTAGTTTTCCAGTACATTGGCACCCCCACAAGTAGTGAAGTACAGCGCTTTTGCTACACACTTTTAACATATGTAAATGTTACTGATGTGTTTTATTTGGGATGGTGTGATGACGACATTTTAATGGGCTGTTACCTGATCATTCATGGAATTGAGAACTTATTCATCGGGGCATTTTCCCTACGGATGTTCACTCAGGTTCCTTTCAGCTTTCAATTTTCCAAACAAACGCTTTAACAAATTTGTACTTTCTTCTTTAAATTGCCCATTCAGATCCTTTGATCATGTATCGATTGGGTAGTTGCATTTCGTTAAGAATTTCTATTAGTCTATGTATTAGCAATACCAACTTTTTTCTGTCACATGTATACAAATATTTCATCCCAATTGATCAATTTTATGACATAAAAATCTGTGAATTTTTAAATTTTATTTTAGTGTCTAAGTCCATGTCTTGATTAAGGAATACCATACCTAATCTCTTAGACTACTTAATAATACTTCAAGGGTTCTCTTTTCACATTTAACCTATAATAGATCTAGAATTTATCTTTGCATGTGTTGAGAAGACATCCTGTTTTTATTTTCTTCTCACACTATATATTGAAGAAGCCACGCTTTCTCTAATGACTTCAATAACTCCTTTAGTATACGAGGTGTGCCAATTAAGTTTGCAAACTTGCCACCAGGAACTTTCATCGGCAGCAGGGAACAAACACCTCAGTAAGGTTTCATAAACTTGGTATATCAGTGTCTCACAGCTGTGTTTATGTTGATGTGTGCATGTCTTGATGAGTGGCGTTCATTACTGTTGGGTATTTTTATGTGCCCTCACAAGAATATCTGAGCTTGAATTAGAGCAACCAACAAACATTTAATTTCTTCTTTAATGTGGCAAGAATAGAAGTGAAATCAGGGACATGCTAGTACAAGTTTATGACTTTTACTACTGATTTATAATATGCTTCATCATATTTATGAAGTAGCTTTCTGTTCCAATTTTTACTTAAAATTGAGCATTCATTCCTGATTTTTAAAACTTTATAAAGTATTTGTTTTTTCATTATCTATGGATAAAGCAGCTTACATGCTTCAACTCTTATCACACTGATAAATTTCCAATTGTTGAACCAGCCTTGCATTCCTGGAATAAACCTAAAGTGTTTGTCACACATCCCCTCTGTCTCTCCCTCTTCTCTGCATAACTGCCAACCTGAATCCACGGAAACAAATGAGTTATCGGGAACTTATTTGTTCAGGAGTGTAATGAAACTGGTTTGTGTGCTGCCTCTGCCCTTTTCGGTCTCCACCCTCAGTAGGGTGTCTCTGCTCTGCTGTTCTTTGCTTTTTCAGACTGGGAGATGCCCCTGAGTCACAATGGCAGCTGGGGTTCAGAGGGAAGCTGGTCTGAGTTTGTTGTCTGCGGATACAGATGTTATTTCTAGAGATGTCATTTGCTGTGTGAATGACTTATCATAATTTAGCCATACATGACAGAGATGGTAATAAGTATTGGAATCCGGTGGCATTCCTTCTGATCTCTGAGATCAGTGGACTTACATAATGGGCAGTCAGGAGAATGATTTGGGCTACCTTTGGGATCAGACTGGCATGAACATCTGTGAGGGATCTCAGGTTTTACCTGTCATGGTTCAAAACCCAATCCATTAAAATCTTCCTCATCCTTGATGTCTATGAAACTTTCGAACAACGCACAGGAACATATCTTTACCACAAATTACTATTCTAGAACATTCTTTCCCCTTCTCTCATTCATTGAATATGATGTGCATAGGCAATGTTATAGACATTGTGCTAGACACTGGGAATCCCACATAAGTCAAAGACCTGCTCTCATGGCAATCAATATTAACAAATCAATGTGATATAATCAGGTATGATAAAAGAAGGACATATAAGAACCATATCCTTCAAGACTTTCTGTCTCAGCGTCCATCTTGGATACACTAATTGATTTTCTTTCACGAGTCCTAAACAAGGACCTCACCTAGAATGATAATCCTTCAATACAATACCTTCCAAAATGTCATGACACACAAACAACTGTAGCTCATAATTATTACATCCCCAGCAGCACCTATCACAGAACGTGCTATGTGATCAACTGGAGTCCTATCTGTGTTTTGGATTGAACGAATGCAGTAAAACACAACAGTCATTACAGCCTATGGAGGAAGGGGACAAAGCTAAAATAAGGAATGAATAGGTAAATAGATAAACAGGCTAAAAATATATGGAGAAATGCAAATAAAAAAAATCACTAATGCCACAAAGTTCTCTTCCCCATGTTAAATGACATTAACAGCAACACTGCCACTCAGGAGGAGGTCACTACGTTGTAAACTGTACTGTGCAATATGCCTCCAGTTTACATTGTTGGATTTGCTGGGTATATCCTGGCAAAACCTAGATTTCTAATTTCATACACGTGTTTTTTTTAGACACTGGGATATGTACCCTGTTTCCCCGAAATTAAGACCTAGTCGGACAATCAGCTCTATGTGTCTTTTGGAGCAAAAATTAATATAAGATCCGGGTTATGTTATGTTATGTTATGTTATGTTATGTTATGTTATGTTATGTTATGTTATTGTTAATGTTAATGTTATGTTATGTTATGTTATACCAGGTCTTATACAGTAGTACCTCGGTTTTCGAACGTAATCCGTTCCAGAAGACTGTTCGAGTTCTGAAACATTGGAAAACAGCCGACAGCTAGGCCTCAGGATCTTGCACTCAGCGGAAGCCCCATGACATGTTCGACTTCCGAGGCGTGTTCGAAAACCAAAGCATTTACTTCCGGGTTTACGGCATTCGTAAACCGAAATGTTCGTCAACTAGACATTCGAAAACTGAGGTACTACTGTATTATAGTAAAATAAGACCTGATGTTATATAATTTTTGCTCCAAAAGCATTAGAGCTGAAGGTCCGGCTAAGTATTATTTTCGAGGAAACATAGTAATACCTCTGAAAAAAGATTTTCAGCCATAGTTAATTCAGACTGCTTGAAATAACACAATGCCTCAAATAAAACAGCTTTTACTAAATGTCTATTAAAAAATTGACCAACACTCAACACACACCTCTTCTGTTGTCTTCATGATATACTGTGCATACATGTGAGAAGCACTGCCCCAAATTAAAGCTGTACACTGTCTGATTCAGTGAACTTTCTGTGACCTGGAATAGCTTGGGAATAGCATATATGGGTTAATCAAGCATTGTACTTATGGAAGACCCAGCAAGTATACTTACAGTGCCACTAACTATACAACACATAAATAAAAATCTCCAAGAATAAAACAAAATTAAGTCAAATTCAACCTTTCTGTGATGATTCAGATGCTCTATTGAAACCAATTATCCAGGATTAAGATGTACCCAGGCAGTACAGTGGGCTTACCTGTTACTATTGTCATTCCAGCCCAAGGGCTGGTTAACATATCAGAGATTGAAAAATGGCACAGACGTCCATTTCAGTTGTCAGATATCACACACCTTAAAACCCAAAGAACCCAGATGGTAACTTAGCCTAGTGGTTCTCAGGTGTAATCAGGCCTTGAAACCCTTTATTCAAATGAAACCCTGAGAAAAACCCCTATGTATAAACCAGTGGAAAAAGGAACTACTAGGGTTGGGGTGGGAAGTTAAGGTGTCACAGTGGGTCCTTGAGTGATCTCCTAGATACCTCTGTGGAACCCTACAAATCTGCAGAATGTAGTTTATAATTAAGTGTGTTGACTAGATCGGTAGTTTTCAGATGAGGAAACTGTAGCCTACACCGTGTTTCCCCAAAAATAAGACCTAGCTGGGCAATCAGCTTTAATGAATCTTTTTGAGCAAAAATTAATATAAGACCCTAATATTATATTATATATCATATCATATCATATCATATCATGAGACCTGGTCTTCTATTATACTAAAATAAGACCAGGTCTTATATTAATTTTTGCTCCAAAAGATGCATTAGAGATGGTTATCCAGCTAGGTCGTATTTTCGGGGAAACACGACAACATGAAAGTAGCTTCCTCAGGGTCACACTATAAAACAGTGACTGTTCTGGGACTATAAGCCAAGTTTCCCAATTCTCAGCCAAAGGGCATTTTTCCACCCCTAGAAATATTGCTTGCAGTTTTTCTTACACTATATTTGCTCTAGAACATAGGAGTTAGCACTGATTTCTAAGAGTTCCATGTAAAGCCTATGACTGATTCCCGCCATGTTGTGAAAGACTTCGGGGCAAAAAAAAAAAGAAAAGAAAGAAAAAAATTTTTTTCTTTTTTGCTTGTTTTAGGCCATTAATCCAACAATGGGGTATCCTACATCTATAAGTTATTAATAGCATACATTACACCTGAATCTTTCTTTCTAACATTTACTTCATTGGAGTTGCTTTAGCTCATCCATCTGTTCATATCGTTGGGTGATATGTGATATAGCGGTTTTTCTATTGAAACATCCTTTCCAATATTGTAAACCTTGTTTTAAGATGCTGTTAGCACTGAGAGTAATGGTTATTAATAAAAACATCACAGGGGAGGGGGGTGGTAGATGAGGGTAAAGGGGATTAAATATATGGTGATGGAAGGAGAACTGACTCTGGGTGATGAACACACAATGGGATTTATAGATGATGTAATACAGAATTGTATACCTGAAATCCATGTAATTTTACTAACAATTGTCACCCCAATAAACTTTCATAAAAACAAACAAACAACAACAAAAAAATCATATGGTAATAACTACCGTGTTTCTCCAAAAATAAGCCCTACCTGGACTATCAGCTCTAATGGGTCTTTTACAGCAAAAACCAATATAAGACCCGGTACTATATTATATAACATTATATCCGATATTATATTACATTATAATTACAATTACATTATATTACATAAGACCCGTTTTATATTATAGTAAAATAAGACTGGGTCTTATATTAATTTTTGCTACAAAAGACGCATTAGAGCTGATTGTCCAGCTAGGTCTTACTTTCGGGGAAACATAGCATGCATAGTGCCAGGTGGGTACTAGCCTAGTCAGGGGGATCACTTCTTAAATTATATAAATCTGTAATCACTATGCAGTATGCCTGAAATTAATATAATATTGAATCTAAACTGTAATTGAAAAATTTAAAAGGTGGAAACATGAAGGGATTAAGAAGTACCAATTGGTAGTTAAAAATAAATAGTCAAGGGGATGTAAAGTAAAGCATAGGGAATATAGTCAATAATATGGTAATAACTATGTACAGTGCCAGGTGGGTACTAGACTAGTCAGGGGGATCACTTTTAAATTATACAAATGCCTAACCACTATGCTGTACACCTGATATTAATATAAAATAATATTGAATCTCAACTATAATTGAAAAATTTTTAAACGCTGGAAATAGATGAAGGAAAATAGGAGGTTGGTTGAAATTACCAGTTATACAAGTAAGTCATGGTGATATAATGTACAGAAAAGGGAATAGAGTAATATTTTTATAGCATGCTACGATGTTAGATGGTTGCTGGACTTCTGGTGATCGATTCTTTAAGTATGTAAATGTTGAATAACTATGGTTTCCCTGTGAAACTAATATAATATTGTACGTTAGCTATATTTTTACAAAAAAAACCTTTAAAATTCAAAAAAATAATAAAATATGACATGCTTAAATAGAAAAACTTTCTTTGCATGGCACATCTTCTTGACACCACCCCTAACCCCCAACACCAACAAACTATAGGATTTGGAGGAAACCAATGTATTCTCAATGGGAAAGATTGGGCTATTTGGGGGTTTGGGGAATCAGCAAAGCCCTTCCTTCCTACTCCGCATCCTTCTCCAGCAAAGAATCAATACCGGTAGTAGCTGCCATGCGAGGAAGACATACTAAGCACTGGGTGCTTTACATAAATCATTTTGCTCAAGTAGACATATAGTCATCATATTTTACAGCCTAGGAACTGAGGGTCACATAATTCCTGCCGAACGAAGGTTCTTCCGTGTGAAGTCAATTCATACTGAATCAAGGGGTCAAACCTTTAAGCCTGGGCAGTCAATCAGTGGAGTGTCTCCAGCTGAGAAGCAGGTGTGACACGACTGACACAGGGCAGTCACTGTACAATGAGAATTAGGAAGTTCATGTTTATAGCATTTCTCCTAATCTCCCTTGAAAAATCCAGACTACGTGAAATTACAGAGCATTGTTGTTATTACAAGGGACTTTGAAAATGGCTGAATGTATTTTCAACTTGAAAGACTGTGCTGGGAATCATTTTAATTCAGATTCTCGTTTGCTATGAAAGCAATAAACATCTTTTTTAAAGATTTCTTTCTTTGCTATAAGTGGTTATGAGTAATAATGTGGGAGTAAATCTTAATTCTTCCTGAGCTATTTGAAATTCTTAATCATGATCAGAGTATAAAACAGAACAAGATATTATATGTGTATCATTAAAAGCGGTATTTGCTGAAAAGTCACTACACCATTCCTTTCTGTGACTTAGACGACCATGGTACCCGGTCCTGAAGCACACACCTTTCCATGATAGGACAGCTGTTTCTCTCACCTTCAATTTAAGCCCTTGAAATGTACAGGTTTTTTTCCTTTTCCTCCTGCCAAAGATTAGTTTCAATCTCCTCAAATTAGTAGCAGAGGGGAAGCAAAGATGAGGGAAGGAAATTGGGAGGGTAGAAAGAATCCTGGAATAGCAGTCAGGGGACCGGTATACTAGGCTCAGGTTGTCTGCCTCGACACATTCATTCCCTTCTCTGCCCTTCAACTGTCTCATCAATAAAATGATGAGATTTGGCACATGACTTCTGAACCCTTCCATAGAAAGGGTGCAAAGATTTTTTGAAATAATGGGGTGTAGGATACAGAGTATACTGGGAAAATTTATAGTTCTCAGCAAGGGTGTATGTGGGCACCTACTTTGTGTCGGGCCTGTACTGAAAGATACAGAAACGAAAGAGACGTTGAGAGTGAAGGTAGGAGAGGCAGATGAGGTAAAGCAGAGTTAAGGGAGGCTTTCCAGTAAAAGTAGCATTTGAGTTACATCTTGAAGAGTCCACACATTTTACAAAACACAGAAAAATATCAGTTGTTCCACTTAAGGGTCCAGATAAGTTAGCTTTGGAGTTATTTTATGAGTCTCACAACAAGACATAAAAATCTGTAGAGAAAAACACCATAGATTTCCTACCACAATGGCTAAAATTAAAAACACTAACCATAACCAACTGTTCATGAGGATATGGAGCAACAAGGACTCTTATATAAGATACTGGTAGAAATGGAAAATGGTGTGGCTACTTTACAAAACAGTCCGGCAGTTGAAAATAAAGTTTAGAGAAATAAAAAATAAAAATAAAAAAACCCTGGGGCCGGCCCGGTGGCTCAGGTGGTTAGAGCTCCGTGCTCCTAACTCCGAAGGCTGCCGGTTCGATTCCCACATGGGCCAGTGGGCTCTCAACCACAAGGTTGCCAGTTCAATTCCTCAAGTCCCGCAAGGGATGGTGGGCTCTGCCCCCTGCAACTAAGATTGAACACGGCACCTTGAGCTGAGCTGCCTCCCGGATGGCTCAGTTGTTGGTTAGAGCACGGGCTCTCAACCACAAGGTTGCCAGTTCAATTCCTCGAGTCCCGCAAGGGATGGTGGGCAGCGCCCCCTGCAACTAAAATTGAACATGGCACCTTGAACTGAGCTGCCGCTGAGCTCCCGGATGGCTCCGTTGGTTGGAGCCTGTCCTCTCAGCCACATGGTTGCCGGTTCGACTCCCGCAAGGGATGGTGGGCTGTGCCCCCTACAACTAGCAACGGCAACTGGACCTGGAGCTGAGCTGCGCCCTCCACAACTAAGACTGAAAGGACAACAACTTGACTTAAATAAATAAATTAATTTAAAAAAAAAAAAAAAAAAAACCCTACAGTTCTCATATGGCCCAGGAATTCCACTACTAGGTATGTACCCAGGAGAATACAAAACATAAATGCACGCAAAACCTTGGACATCCATGTTCATAGGAACACTATTCACAAAAGCTAAAAAGTGGAAACAACCCAATCCCTATTGGTACTAAATCCATACAATAGGATATTATTTGTCCATTAGAATAAATGACTACTGACAAATATCACAACATGGGTAAACCTGGAAAACATTATGCTAAGTGAAAGAAACCAGTTAAAAAAGCTACACATAAATTCATTTATATACAATGTCTAGAATGGAACATCCACTTCTAGTGGTCATCCTTGCAGTGGGGAGTAAGTTCTGGACGAGGGCAAATAAAGGGCTTCTGGGGTGATGGTAATGTTACCTTTATCGATCTGTGGGCTGGTTATAATGGTTTGTTCAATTTGCAAACATTAAATGAGCAGTACACTAAGGATTTCTGCACTTTTCCGTATGAATGTGATTCATCTAAAGTAATTTACTAAAAAATCTCAAGAGGCTATTTATAATTCAGCTGTTTTTATCTTCTGGGGAAATACTAACTTCATACAATCAAATACTTGCATCATCGTGAATGTTATGTCTGAACTGAAAACCAGAAAAAGAGCAGCAGTATAGCTCTGATGAGGTTTTCTTACCTTAGAGACTGCAATGGGCTTCAAACATTTTGAAGACCATAAATAGCAAGTATCCTGTGACTGGCAACCCAGGAATCCAAAGGAAGAGGACAAAGACTTTAAATATAAAACACAATGTTCCCCGCAAAGTAATAACCTTTTTCATGGAAGCTCGTTTCAAAGCAGAATTTTCCCACCCGCTCTCCTTCCCCGCTTCTTTTCCTCCTCCCTTATGCCATCCATCAATTCATCTATCCATCCATCCATTTCACAAATACCGAGTTCCTACCATGTGCCTGGCACAGAGCTACTAAACCCTAACACGGTGCATAAGGCAGACAAACCCATGCACTCACAGGTTTTACCAAAAACCTCACAAAGCTGATTCAGAATTCTGAAATTGCATCTAAGTTCACAACTCTTTTTGAGGCTTCCAGACACATTTAATCCTCCACAGTCCTATCAATGACTAAAATGTCTTTTTTTTTTTTTTTTTTTTAAAGATTTTACTGGGGAAGGGGAACAGGACTTTATTGGGGAACAGTGTGTACTTCCAGGCCTTTTTTCCAAGTCAAATTGTTGTCCTTTCAATCTTAGTTATGGAGTGTGCTGTTCAGCTTCAAGTTGTTTTCCTTTCAGTCTTAGTTGTGGAGGGCGCAGCTCAGCTCCAGGTCCAGTTGCTGTTGTTAGTTGCAGGGGCGCAGTCCACTATCCCTTGCGGGAGTCGAGGAATTGAACTGGCAACCTTGTGGTTGAGAGAATGCGCTCCAACCAACTGAGCCATCTGGGAGCTCAGCGGAAGCTCAGCTCAAGGTGCCCTGTTCAATCTTAGTTGCAGGGGGCGGAGCCCACCATCCCTTGCAGGACTCGAGGAGTTGAACTGGCAACCTTGAGGTTGAGAGCCCACTGGCCCATGTGGGAATCGAACTGGCAGCCTTCAGAGTTAGGAGCATGGAGCTCTAACCGCCTGAGCCACCGGCCCAGCCCTCTTTACTTTCTTTTTTTTTTTTTTTACAGTGGGCTGTGTCCCATTGCCTATATTGCCTGCTGATTTGACCATTCCTTCAGTGCCATTAAAACAGTGCCCGTACACACTGATTCCTAACACAATGTTGGGAAAAGCGTGCCAAAAGGGAGGGGAAAAGTCCATAGATACGTAATATCAGCATGGTTTCAATAATTAGCACAAAGCTGCACATGAAATACGTGTATATAATAATTATAGGCTCTACCAATGAACAGAATAAATTCCAAATGAATATATAACTCACTCGTGCTCTTTCACATTTGCAAAAGGATTTCAGATCCAAAGCCAGAACCCATCAAACCTACGACAGAAAATATGGTGACAAGAACCCAGGTGGCCACTTGACAGGAGGTCTTGATTTAAACTGTGGTGGCCTCCCCTTCTCTATTTGACAGTTGCACAGAATTCGAGGGGATTAATGAACCAAAAAGGTACCATATAGAACTGCCTCAATCACCCAAATACTGAGAATGAAAAATAAGAGAGGGGAGGGGAGCGTGGGAAGAGAGAAAAATCTTTGAGCATCAATTTAACTGTTAATATGACCAAAGCCTGAAACATCTGCTGAATTTCTGAGAAAACAACTTTCTAATCTTAAACAAAAGCCAATGAAAACTTAACACATTAAAAAAATAACCACTGGCCCCTTTTCTTTTGAAAAGTTTTCAGTGATGAATAAAAGACAAAAAACAAACAAAAAAGAAAACTAAGTTCCTCTGTTTCAGCTTGTAAACTCTGCATTTTATTCTAAATTCCTGAGTCATTTGACCCCACCATTCTCCCAGGCAGAGAGCCACCAGTGTACCTGAGTCACAGCCACAATAAAAGATGGCATTATAGCACACTTTTCTTCAAGGGTAAAGGGAAGAATATTCTCTAAGTGAAAATGCCCAGGAGGGTCTCCCTACTTCACTTATTCAGGCTTGTCAGGCACCAGGAGCTAGGACGACACTTTCCCAACTATCTCCTCAGGGGAAGCTTGTATGGTATATGTGATCCACTACAACAAGGCCACATGAGCCAACTCTTTCTTTCTCTGTCCTTTTGCACATGTACTATTGTTACTATGGCTAACGACCGGCTGCTTGCTGCTTAAAAACTTTGAAAATCAAGAGATGAGGTTGGTGGAAAGAAAAGCAGGTTTATTCAGAATGCCGGGTTTCCGGAAGAATGGCGGACTCCTGTCCAAAGGCCATCTCTGGTTCCTAGACCGGTCAGAAGGTTTTATAGGAACACAAGAAGAACTAAGGAAAGGGGGAGTCAGTGAGGCAGGTCACAGGGATGACATCGCTTCGTGGAGTCTGGTCTAAGATAATATTACCTCCGGACTCTGGACTCAAACTGGGCCACAGCAGCCTGGGGCTTTATGTGTCACCAGTAAAACTGCAAGAGAGTTGCAAATTGGATTCCAGTGTCCCAGGCACCTGAGGATTAAGAATTTACTCTTTCCAGGTTAGGAATCTGCTGATTAAATGGATTAACAGGTATAAACTTAGGACAGGGAAAACTGAGTTCTTAAATCAACCAGTGAGAGGAGAAACAAAGAGAAAACAGCTGAACAACAGGGTGAATCTAACAGCAAACTACTTGTAGCTAAGTCTAACTACAGGTGGCCAGATAGTGAGGTATGCGGTGAGTCAAACTACAAACTCAACAAGTGTAACTACGTTATTGATTCCCCGAGTTTCACCCTTACACTACTGCACATATCCTTTCACAAATTGATTTATACACCCAACAATATATCCCATATTCATCTGTATTGATACTTATGCATACAATAAAATTCATTTAAATGAACATATAGGCTTCAAACCTTTAAGTATGTTGCTATTTATACTATTAATCCATTAAGATACTGTTGTACATGTATTTTTTATAAGGCAATAAACATTCTTATTTAAGTCTTCTTCCATGTGCAAGGATTTCTGCCTGATAAGTACCTAGAAGAGGGATTTCAGGATCATAATAACGTATATACATCTTTGATGTCGCTAGAAAATGTCATAGTGCTCTCCACAGCAGGTATATCAATTTATATTCCCAGCAGAACACCTAGTTCATTACATATTCCCTTGGCATGATGGAAAAGCATTATCATGCTTTTAAATGTTTCCAATTGGATGGTTGTGAAGGGTTGTCTTGTTTTGATGTTAATTTACATTTGACTCAGAATACCTTTTTTCATATGTTTATAAGTGAATCACGTTTTACTTTCCACAAATTGCATGGTCATATCCTTTGCACATCCTTCTAATGAACTGTCTTTTTATAATGATTATTAGAGTACTTGATAGCTTCTGAATATTAATCATTCCTTATTTGTAAGAGCTAAAATGCCTCCTTCGACCAAACCGCTGCTTATTATTTTAAATTTTGCTTCTGGTATATTTTACAATATTTTTTTTATTCTCAATGAAGTCAAATTTCTCAATCTTTTTTCTTTATGGTTTCCATTCTATGATTTCAAGAAATCCTTTCCTACCTTGAGATAACTAAGATAAGCTTCAAAACTTTCAAAAGCAAATAATTGTTCCTTTAAATATTTAGGTGTTTAATCCACCTTGAATTTACATTTCTTTATGGATTAGTGGAGGGAATTTTACTTTTTACCCCCATGAGTCTCTTTCTACAATTTCTATTTTGCTCTATTTGTACATTTGTCTATCCCTTTACCAATATCAAACTTTTCATTAATATGGCTTAATAAAAATTGTTAATACCTGATAAAACTACTCATATTATTTTGTTTTTCCATCAGATCTTGGAAAATCATTTCCTTTTCTTTATCCACTCGAATTTTTTTTTTTTTTTTTAAGATTTTATTGGGGAAGGGGAACAGGACTTTATTGGGGAACAGTGTGTACTTCCAGGATTTTTTCCAAGTCAAATTGTTGTCCTTTCAGTCTTAGTTGTGGAGTGTGCAGCTCAGCTCCAGGTCCAGTTGCCATTGCTAGTTGCAGAGGTCGCAGCCCACCATCCCTTGTGGGAGTCGAACCGACAAACTTGTGGTTAAGAGGACGCGCTCAATCAACTGAGCCATCCGGGAGTTGAGCGGCAGCTCAGCTCAAGGTGCCATGTTCAATTTTAGTTGCAGGGGGTACAGCCCACCATCCCTTGCGGGAGTCGAACTGGCAACCTTGTGGTTGAGAGGACACATTCCAACCAACTGAGCAATCCGGGAGCTCAGCGGCAGCTCAACTCAAGGTGCCTTGTTCAATTTTAGTTGCAGGGGGCGCTGCCCACCATCCCTTGCGGGAGTCGAGGAATAGAACTGGCAACCTTGTGGTTGAGAGGATGCGCTCCAACCAACTGAGCCATCTGGGAGCTCAGCGGAAGCTCAGCTCAAGGTGCCTTGTTCAATTTTAGTTGCAGGGGGAACTGCCCACCATCCATTACAGGAGTCGAGGAATCGAACTGGCAACCTTGTGGTTGAGAGCCCACTGGCCCATGTGGGAATTGAACTGGCAGCCTTCGGAGTTAGGAGCACAGAGCTCCAACCACCTGAGCCACCCGGCTGGCCCCCATCCATACGAATTTTATGATGTTTCTGAAGTTCCATGAATAAAAACTCTGAAGTTTGACTGGAATTGAATTTAACAATTAAATTGCACAGAGTTGACTTCTTTATGATACCGAGTCTTCTAAACTACTAAAATGGTATATATTTTTATTATCTATATTTATGTCATTGTTTCTGTGCTTCATCATTTCATAATATTTCCTTAAAAGACATATATTTTGTTAGGTATACGCATAGAGTTATTACAGATTTTGCTACTACAAGAATGGAATTTTTTCACGTTCCAATTTCGTAATTTATCGTGCAAATAACTCTAATGTTACTATATATTCCTAAATTACATAATTAGTTGGCGAAATAAGACCTCATGGGCTTGAAAGTAACTAACATTCTGAACTCACTAAATTGGGGTCAATTTTGAGCTTTCATTAAACAAAATAAGACAATTCCTATGATGTTCAGAGACTGCATTTTAGTTACTATGACACTGTTTCTGTACTTCAATGATCTTTTGTCCTATGAAACCATCTACTTTCCCTAGGTGAGACTCATTCCCCTGTGGTAGTTCTAGAATATGTGTTGACCTTTTATTTACATTTAACTTATACACTTGTTCAAAGTCAGACTTTTTTTCTCCATATAAGGTTCGGGGTATGGAGGATACCTGTATACACACACACACACACACACACACACACACACACACACACACAGTTACATACACATGCAGACACACTTTATCTGTTTTTTAAAAATATATAAAGTGTTTCTTCTTGATACTATTTTCCTTGCTCTGCACTTATATTCCTTTCTAACTATCCTCAATTTTTAATAATTCTGTCCTTATTTTAACTATTAATTGATTCATCTTTGAGATCTCCTCTTTGTAGACAAAGCAGCTTCCTTACTATTTTCCTCTTGCTTTACGTAAAGGTTCATACTCTTTAGTAATTCAGTACATATGCAAGAACTATCTTCTACCAACTTGATACCACATTCATCTGCATATTAAAGATAAAATGTATCTTCTGTAATGGACTGATCAATAAATGAAATGGATCCATAGCCATCTAAATATTCATATAGATAATCCTCAAAATCTTCTTTTACAAAATCTTCACCAAAATGCATAGGTTTCAAGGAATACGTCAGGTCATATATTTGGTTCTTCAATACAGTTTTGAAATCCTCTTGCAATGATTTCCTCAAAGCTTAAAATCTCTTTTCAGAGGAATGGTTTCCTTCCATTATATGAATGCATTTACAGGAAACCAGGGCTCCTCTTTTTTTTTTTTTTCCCACTGTATTTATTTTGACATTCAGTATTATTTTATATTAATTTCAGGTGTACAGCATAGTGGTTAGAAATTTGTATAATTTAAGAAGTGATCCCTCTGACTAGTCTAGTACTCACCAGGCACTATGCATAGTTGTTACAATGTTATTGACTACATACCCCATGCTTTATTTTACATCTCCGGAACTATTTTGTAACTACCAATTTGTACTTCTTAATCCCTTCACCTTTTTTACTCTGGGTCCAAAACCCCCTCACATCTATCACCCCAATAAATCTAGTACCCATCTGACACCATACATGGTTATTACAATATTACTCACTATATTCCTTATGCAGTACCCTACATCCTCATAACAACTGTGTAACAACAAATATATACTTCTTAATCCTTTCCCGTTTGTCACTTACCCGTAACTCCCCACCCAAGTGGCAACCATCAAAATGTTCTTTGTATCTATGAGTTTGTTTCTGTTTTGTTTATTTTGTTCTTTAGATTCCACATATAATCGAAATCACATGCATCGGTCCTTCTCTGTCTGACATACTCCACTCAGCACAATACCCTCCAGGTACATCCATGCCTCCTCAGATGGCAAGAAACCATACCCTAAGATGGCCAAGCAATATTCCATTGTATATATGTACCACCTACTATTCATGCATTCATCTATTGACAATCACCCAGCCTGACTCAACACCTTAGTCATTGTAAACAATGCTGCAATGAACATAGATGCACTCGTCCTCTCAAACTAGCATTTCGGGTTTCTTCTGATAAATTCCCAGAAGTGGGATCACTGAGTCCTTCGTTGTCTCATTATAGCTTTTGTTCTAAAGTCTATTTTGCCTGGTATAAGAATTGATACCTCAGCTTGTATTTTGTTTTTGTTTCCATTTTCATGAAACATCTTATTACCATCCCTTTTCTTTCAGTCTATGTCTGTCTTTCTATCTGAAGTGATTCTCTTATAGGCAGCATATGTAAGAGTCTTGTTGTCTTATCTATTCAGCCATTCTATCTTTTGATTGGAGCATTTAATCCATTTACATTTAAAGTAATTTTCAAAAAAATAATTGTTGATAGATATGTAGTTATTGCCATCTTAGTATTCATATTAATCTTTTTTTTTTTCACCTTTAAGAAGTCCCTCTAAGATTCCCTGTAATACTGGAATAATGTTGATGAACTCCTTTAGCTGTTCCTTGTCTGGGAATCTCGACCTGTCCTTGAATTCTAAATGAGAGCCTTCCTGGGTAGAGTAACCTTGATTGTAGGTCCTTGCTTCTCATCCCTTTGAATATTTCAAGCCAATCCCATCTGGCCTGAAAAGTTTCTGTTGAGAAATCAACCGACAATCTTATGGGAGCTCCCCTGTAGATAACTGTTTTTTTCGTGCTGCTTTTAAGATTCTCTCTTTGTCTTTAACCTTCAGGATTTTCATAATGATGTACTTTCATGTGGGCCTCTTTGGGGTCATTTTATTTGGGACTCTCTGTGTTTTCTGGACTTGTAAATGTATTTCTTTCACCAGGTTAGGGAAGTTTATTGTCATTATTTCTTCAAATAGGTTTTCAATCTCTTGCTCTCTCTCTTGTCCTTTTGGTGCCCCTATGATGTGAATGTTGATATGCTTAATGTAGTCCCCGAGGACCCTTAAACTATCCTTCATTTCAGTTATTGTATCCTTCACTTCTGGTTGGTTTTTTTTTTTTAATGTTTTCTTTCTCCATTTTTATGTTTCCTATCTCTTGACTGAAGTTCTCCCTGAGATGTTTGAGCATCCTAGTAATCAGTGTTTGGAACAATGCATCTGGTAGATTGCTTATCTCCATTTTGTTTTGTTCGTTTTCTGGAACTTTGTTCTATTCCTTTATTTGGGACATGTTTCTTTGCCTCCCCATTTTGGCTGACTCCCTGTTTTTGTTTCTATGTATTATGCCATGTCTCCCGGTCTTAGTAAAGTAGTCTTATGTATAGGTGTCCTGTGGGATCCAAGTGTGCAGCCTCCCTGGTCACCTGAGCCTAGTGCTGCATGTGTGTCCCTTTGTGTGGGTTGTGTGTGCTCTCCTGTTGTAGTTGAGCCTTGGTTGTTGTTTGCATGACAGTGGGAGGGATTGACACAGGCTGATTCATTGTGAGGACTGCCCGGGACTGTAGCGTAAGACCGGTTGTGCAGAGGCTGATGCTAAGAAGCAGCATTTGATTTAGCAAGGCCCTGATGCCTACCCAGTCTGAACTCTGGGTGTGTCATCCCTGGAGGGCTAGGTGATGCAGCAGCTTATTAAGAAGTTGACTTCCAGGCATGCCAGGCCTGGTGCCTCATGGGAGAGGACCAGCTACAGTGCATGTTTAGCCACAGCCAGTGCCCTGCCCGGAGCCACCTTGTGTGAGCCAAAAAGCAATCCACAGATCAATACCGCTGACACTGGTCTTGGAGGTGCCTCGAGAGTCCAATCCGCAAACTGAGGCCGACTGTCACTAGTGCTGTGCTTAGGGCTGTTCAAACAGAGGTACGGGACATGCCAAAGATGGATGCTGCTTTTTTGGGTTTTGTGAATCTTTGAGATATTTTGGGAAAGTTCGCAGCAAGAGCAATGACAGGGAATCACCAGGGCAGACTGAAGGAACTGTGTTACCCAGCTGATAGATACTCAGATATGGCAGATGCCTGAGTCTACTTGAGGGGTGGTGGATGGGGTTGGGGGATGGGGAGTGGGGGCCTCAACAAACAAACAATGGCTTCTGCCAGCTCCACCCTCCAGGAGAAAGCAACCCCTCCAGCCTTCACCTTGAAGGCAGAATATTCATTTCCTCCCCATAGGTCCATGTCCCCTTTCAAGCTGCTACCCAAGCACTGGAACTCAGTGAGTGAGTCCATCAGTGAGTCAGATCTTTCACGGGACCTTTAAGAGGAGAGCATATGTCTGCAGCCACCCTTGTCTCACTCAGCGACAGTCTCTGCTGGTTTTCACAGCTATAAAATATGGGATTGTCACTCACCAGCAATGAAGCCCTGGGATAGTGAGCCTGGTGTGGGTCTGGGACCCCTTGCTCCTGAAGGGGTGACCTCTGCAGCCAAGATGTCCCTCCTGATGTTTAATGGTCATACGCGAGTGTGGGACCAGCCCATTCCAAGTCTCTTCCCATCCTACTAGTCTCGAGGTGGCTTCCTCTGCATGTCTATACTTATAGGGCTTCAGTTCAGCTAGATGTCAGGCAATTATCAATGATGGTTATTCTTTAATTTAGCTGTAATTGATGTGGTCCTGAGAGGAGGTGAGTAGTGTTTACACATTCTGCAATCTTGACCAGAAATTTCCAGGGCTCTTGTCTTTAAAAAGCTTCTTATTCATTGGTGAAAGTCATAAGGTATTTATTTGTATTTCCTTTTAGTCTTCCCTTTCCTTTTTTATACTTCTTTGCCTTGAACTTTTCCAAAACAGCTTTCAAAAGTCATTGGGGTTGGGGGCGGCTGGATGACTCAGTTGGTTAGAGCCCAAGCTCTTAACAACAAAGTTACTGGTTCACTTCCCACATGGGATGGTGGGCTGTGCCCCCTGCTACTAAAGACTGAAAACAGCGACTGGACTTGGAGCTGAGCAGCACCTTCCACAACTAAGCCTGAAAGACAACAACTTGACTTGGAGCTGATGGGTCGTGGAAGAAACATACTGTTGCCCAATAAAGTCCAGGAAATACACACTGTTTCACTTCCCCAATAAAATCTTAAAAAAAAAAAAAAAAGTCATTGGGTTTGGTTTCAAAGGAAAGTAATTTGATAAAGTTGCCTGAATACACTCAAATGAGGGAACACATTCTCTACTGTGGTATTGACTCCTTTATTTAGGTGACATAACAGCGAAATGAATTTTGAGTAAGCTGGTACCAGAATAATCAGTGTTATCACTTTGGGTTCCAATTTCCATAGGAGTAGCTAACTCAAAGTCACTATGGACTTGGAAAAGGAAGTATTGCAAAGGAATTTTCTCTAAGTTCTTCCCAACAATCCTGTTTCCTCGTTTATTCTTTGTTTTAAATTGCTTAATTTCTCTTTGGATGGCTTGGGAAAAAGGACAAACCTCATCTCCTAAGCACATTGGGGGGAAAGGTGCAAATCTTGCAAAACAATTTAAGTCCCAAAAGAAAGGGACAAGAGACAGCAATGAACAATACTGGATGTCATAATGGCTGTCAGAATTTGTTATAATGTTTTTTCTCCTTGATTCTTATTGTTGAAGAGCAGTATTGATTTTTATATATTGATCCTATTCCCAGAAAGCTTGAACTCTGCATTATTTCTATTAGTTTGTCTACAGGTTCTCTTACTTTACCTTTGTAGACAATCACGCCATGTGTGAAAATAATATATTTTCAACCCTTGTATTTTTCTTTTCCCAATGAGCTGGTCAGAACTTAATTTATGATGCTGAATAAAAATGGTGATTATATGTTTTCGTATTATTCTTGTTCCAGAATTGAAAGAGACATATGGACACCTAATATTTTGCCATGAAGCATATGATTGGCTATAGGGTTTTCATAGACAGTCTTTCATCAGGTGAAGGATCTATATTTAGTTTGTAAGGTGGGTTTTTCTTATTAATCATACATGTTCATTGAAGATTATTGAATGATTTCTGTACATATTCACATGACAATAGGTTTTTTTCTCCCTTATTTTATACTTGTGGATGTCACATGGTATTGCATTTTTCTCAAATAATCTGATCTATATGATACTGGGTTTTAGGTATTAAAGATTTCCTTCAAGGCTTAGAACAAGGTCGATTTTTGTACACATGCCCTATTTGTTAGAAAATCATTTTTATTCTCTAATCACTGGGTGTGGTGTTCTCTATGTTTTACCATTTTGTTTCTCAAATCTACAATATTTTAAACACTTTTTGCTTGCTAGATCCCCATCATTGCCTTCCCTGAAAATGCCTAGCACAAGACATGGCCCAGAGAATGTGCACCACCACAGTATCAATCAAATGTGAGTGAACTACTGGAAAGCATTAGGCAATCTAGCTTCAGGGTTTGCTTACCATCACAAGGAATTTTATTTGAATACCTAGAATCAAAAACAACACACACAGAGGCATATGTTGCCTATTGGACATTGTGCAAAGAATAACAGCGCTTAGCATGATAAGCTTACAATAAACGTTCGCCACGTTTCAAAGGGTAGGGACAAAACACTATAACCTGGATGGGCAGTTTCTTTTTATTTTGTTTGGACGTCTTTGTAACTCTAGAAAACAAAAGGTAGTCCTTGGACTGCCTGCCTCTTCAGGGGTAACTGGCAATAAATTTCTCTTTACTATTATTTAGTTCCCTAACAAAATATAGTTGCTGAATGCAAGAAGTCTTCTGTTGGGTCTTTTGTTTAATACTTTAAGATGACAGGAATAACAGGAGTGCTATTATGTCAATGTTCCTTCATTCATTTCAAAGCCAATTTTTATCACAAAACTGTTGACTTAGTTAGACCGCAATGCTCAAGAAATTGCAATACATACAGTTTGAAAGACTTCTAAGCTAGCTCTATCTTTCCCTCATATATCAAGTGTGGACACAATGTTTCTGTTGAATAGTTCAACATCTTAAGGGAGGTTACCTACCAGCTGATCTGAGAAGTGAAGCCTGATCTTAAATCAATAGATATGGTACACTAAAACCTAAAAGATAATTAGCCTAAGTAGGCTTAGAGAGGTGAAGCAACTTGCCAAAGGTCACAAAGCCCATCCGTTTTTCTCTTCCACTGCTTCCAACCCAGTCTAAGCAACCAGGCTTCCGCAGCGGCTTCCGAAAGAATCTGCTTGCCTTCGGCATGGTTCCTGCTTTAATCCACTGTCTATCTTCTTATGGCTAGAGAAATCTAATTAAAACATTACCTTATATAAAACGTGAGAATGGATTCCCGTTATTCTTATGAAAATGTTCAAACACTTTACCAAGGACAGGAAAACCTGGAGGGCCCTATTCCCCTCCCATCTCCTTAGCCTAAGCTTTTACTACTTTCTCACACTTGGTTGCTACGCCCCAGACATGCTTGCCTTCATGTAATGCATTAGAATATACGTACTGTATTCGCTCCTTAGGCACCTATTGCCTCTTTCGGGAATGTTCCCTTTGCACACTATGCCTAAACAATGCTTCAGTCTTCATATACATTGTTTACATCTCACCTCAAGTTTCACTGCTTCATGAAGTTCCATCAGTGAAGTTCACTGATGCACCAAACGAGGTCAGGTCTCTCATAGCCTGTACTTTTTCTTCACAGCACCTACCATGCTTGTAACATAGTGAGGTCAATACCTCTCTGGTGGCTGCATGAGTCATCTGATTAATGTCTCTCTACTTGTATACATGGTAAGCTCCAACAGGACCACTGGCACCAGTTTTTGAATAAAGGAGAAGTAGATCCAGGAGTTATACCAAAGGTTTAACTTCTCCCAAATCCCTCCAGTTCCCCAGACTCTACCTTCCCAGTCGGCCTGTCTCCACTCCTCTGTTCCTCTGTCCCCTACCTGCCATCCCAGTGGCCTCTTCACAACAGGCACTGCCTAGTTCCATTGGTGGCTCAGTGGGAACTATTCCGAATTCCACCTGGATACTTATTAGCAACTAGTCCTTGTTTAGGGACAGCAATTGCGATAGGCAGAAGCGGTTATGTGCTTATGGATAAAATGCCACCATCAGGATATGCTTTCCTACCATTAAGGATGGCTGTCTCCACGTAGCCATCTTTCAAAATACACAGAAGCCTACTGTGGGGAGGTAACAACTTCTCTTATCCATCATCAGAGCAAGATGTTTGAGTCCACACTCTATTCACCTGGCTCAGAGTGGGCTGAAACGCTCAAATACTTAAATGGAAGAAAGAACTTAAATCATAAGTAATGGAAGAGAAAGAAAGTCTCTCAATTTGGCCACAGGCTAATTCTTTCTATTCCCGCCTATTTTCCCATTAGTTTGAAATGCATAATTTAAAGTTAATCCTGTATATGCCTGTATATTAAATTACCCATTGCAATCCAACAGCTAATGGCATGTGTGTGTATTTCTCCAATTACACTCACTTATACAGCTTGAATCTGTACCAATCAGCCACCATTACCTGTAAGAAAAAGTGCCTTCCGATGATTACACTGGTGCTGTATTCTGACCATTTAGAGCCTTGATGTGGAGAAATAGCCTTCCCTCCCTTTAAACATCCCCATTAGCAAAAACATCATACAAATGGTTTCTCTGGTCACCTAACACCAAAGCACTCTTTAGGCCATTAGTACATTTTGGATGAGAAAACCCAAAAGGTGTAAAATGGGAATTTGTGATCTGAGTGTGTCCTAATTATCACATGGTCAAATACAATCAGTGCAATCACTGGAATAAATGCACTGGTATGGAGGCGTAATTTGAACCCGTTTGGATACCTAACCATTTACTTGATGTAATGTCTGTTTTTCATGTTCGCCAGAAGCTACAAAGTAAAAGGAAAGAGAAGGAGGAGCCACAACATCTACCGCAGGTACAGAAATAAATTGACTTTCAAGTAATCAACATAAGCGAGTGGTGTCCTTTTTTATTTTAATGCCCTGATGTGTTATCCCTGACATCTCTGGCCAGTGAAAGGAGAATGATAAGCAGACATGTAAAGAAAATGTTTCTAATGAGTTCTGATCACAAACAAAGCTGAACACAGAGAAGGGGGGACAGAATCACTTAATTGAGGCTGGAATCTGATTCTCAGCTGGGAATTGGGGAGGAGATAAAGCACCATTTTCCCTCAGTGCTCTTCCTTGATCTTTTGGCAACTCTATCTGAGAGCTCAATGTAGGTGGTGAGGCCACTTGGCACAGTTAACAAACTGTGCCTCTGAGGATTGTTTGCCCAGAAGAATCAGAGGAGGTATTGCAGCCTACCTCCCAAAACAGCCCATGGCATGGGTATGTTTCTTTGATGACAAAGAAGAGGAGAAAGAATGTTCTTTCTGAAACGTTCAGATATGAAGAGGTCAGTATTAGGAAACAGCAGGGCTGTTTTTCCTGTATCGCTGCACCCTGAACTTGGATCAATTCCCTCTGCTGCAAAAGGACAGGATGGTGTGATGCTGGCTAGCAATGACAGCACAGCTTTCGTCCAAGGGTGTGGATGCAACATCGATGGCACTGTTTTCTAGCAGGCTATAGCTGCCCACTCACAGACCCCTTGATAGACGTTATTTAAACAACAGGAGCAGTCTCTGAAATTTTCATATACACCTTAATAGAACAATTCAGGATCAATGTAAAACATTGTTTTGCTGTTGTTTTTAGTATTTGATTCCATTCAAATGTAAACTCGGTGAACAATCTCACACATACAGTTCAAGTATAGACCGTGGAGAATACCCAGCTGAGCCATAGACAGGCAACTAGGAGTACTGAGAACACACACTTGATAAGCAAAAATTATTAATTCAATTCATCATCCCAATAATCACATTCAACTTTAAAAAATCTTACTCCACTCGGTGGAAAAAGAACTTGAGAGAACACTGCCCATTCCTGACGTGGAAATTATTCCCTAACCCCAACACAGCTAAGATTTCTTAATCACTTACATGCGTTTATCACATTCATCTATTTAGCCTTCTTTAAAAATATCAGCCAACGTGGCCCTTAAACATTACTCAGAAATTAGCTCCCATCGTTAACTCCTGCATGCATGGGGCAAGGGTGGACAGAAAATGTGACTTAGTATCAGACAGGTCTAGATTCAAATCCTGACTTTGCATTTTACTGCCTATATGACCTTGAGCAAGTCACTAAACTTCTCAGAGCCTTCAGTTGCTCATAAATTGTCAGGAAGACAACTTCATAGATTGTCATCAGAGTGGAAAGGGGAAGAGAGCAGCAGTAAAAATGTCTGACATACCGTAGGTCTCAATAGATGCCAAGAGCTTTAACAAAATGTAACTCCTTTTAAAAATCCACTATAAGATAATTAAAGCAAAGATTACCAATGGAACATTTGTTACACAGCAGCTTATAAAATAATTGTGTTTGGAGCGGCTTAGATTTATGAGGGGAAAAAAAACCCACCTTTAAACGCCACAGGAAATTTGGTAAAATTGTATTTGGAAATACTGTGCCACTTCATCACAAAGCAGAATGCAGTATTACGCCACTCGATACTTAGGGATACGGACCATTGTTGCATGGTCTCTGTGTCCCCGATACCTTGCACAGTGCCAGACACAACATAAACACCCAACACATACAGACAGACAGAATGACAGAGAGACATACAGACATAGACAGAGAAATACAGACAGACAAGCACACGATAGACATACAGAGAGACATACAAAAGAGATAGACATACATGCATACATACATACATGTGGAAAGACA
The DNA here is from genome assembly GCF_057876585.1 of Rhinolophus sinicus. Classification (NCBI taxonomy): domain Eukaryota; kingdom Metazoa; phylum Chordata; class Mammalia; order Chiroptera; family Rhinolophidae; genus Rhinolophus; species Rhinolophus sinicus. Next base: position 100,368,465 of record NC_142518.1, read on the forward strand.
ATAGACAGACAGACAGACATTACATTCTTTCTTGAAGTGGCATCATAGCATGGAATCTGAACCAGCCACTGAGAACAGTTTGGAGGAAGATGCTTTTTAGGAGTAGTGACTCTCACTGGGGCTAGAACTCCAGATACCTGTAAACTGCTTAAAATGCAGAAGCCTGACCACCACGTACGAGCTAATAATAGTAACCACTCAAATAGTAAGTATATTTTTTACCTAAGTACTGTCCACTGTCCATTATCTCATGCACCCCTCTGACGAACATATGAAAGCAGGGCTAACATTTCACACAACTGACAAATGAAAGAAAGTGAGGATACTTGGAGAAGGAAAATGATTTTCCCAAGGGCACATGACTAGCACATGATAGTATCAGGATTCCCATCAAAGTCCCTGTGACCTCCTCTTTCCTATTAGCTTCCATTTACCTGAGCTACTGGAACACCTCTAGGCCGTAAGGTGTGTATTTCTTTTTCCTTTTTCTTTTTGGTTCCACACTGATTCTGATTTATATGCCTTGTTAATAGACAGTAAATTAGGGAACGGTTAAAAACGAGCGGGAGACAGAAAGGAAGCAAACAACTTAGGCCATTAGCACAATTCTCCAAAATCTAAATAAAGCTTTGAGAAATAACCCATCACTTTGAGTCAAGAAAACAAAATTGGACCTTTCCATGGCTACGAATCATCTTTGCAAGTGTGCTAACACTTCTGTCCCAATTGGCTTGCCCTAAACAATCTGTCACCACATAGTAAGGCTGGCCCGGACATTTCCAGAAATGGCACCATTGCACGCTGTTCACCAAACCTGGTAGATGGCATGGACTATAAGGACAATGACATAATCTATGAGGTATCCTAACTTAATATCAAAGAGTACATGCTATTAGCAGTTAAGATTGCCAAGTCTTTTCTCCACTGAATTTTTAAAGACTTTGAAAAACAATCTAAACCTAACTGTTATTGCAGAATCAAGAAGCAACTTCTGCTCTGGTCACATAACGAATACAGATCAAATACATTTAAATTGGGAAAGTAAATTTAAATTGCACGTTTCTGTCTACATGTTCTGCTTCTATTTTCTTTGATAAAATTAGTGAACAAAGTTCAGAGGATTTTTTTTTTTTAGTTCAAACGTTCTCCCATAACAGCATATCAATCTGTGCAGGCAAACAGCATACCAAAACGCTAACAATACGGGCCTATCATTAGAAGTTGACCCAATCTACACATAAATATAACCACTAAAATTTGAATGAAACTTTATAGAGGAACAAAATTGGCTAAAGGATTTTTTGAGTCTTTCACAGAAGCTGCTACAATAATAACTGCAGAAGTATGCACAATTTGTGCCAACTGTAATCAATCTTGTGTGTTCCTTCTGCACAATGTTACAAAATACATTTCATCCAAGGGTAGTGGCAAGCTCACAACAGGCAAAATACGGTAGCTGAAGTCAACCAAAGCTAATTTGCTGTTTAGGACAGATGCAATCTATACAGTGCACCTATCCATATGATCAGCTCTGATATGGAGGGCCGGTTCCCAGCATGCAATGCTTCAATGAGTTTTATGTTGATGATACAGGCTTCTTTGGATGTAGATGGATATAAGAGATGGTAGCAGTGTGTGAGCAGAAAGCATATTCTATTTGACATACCAGCATTAAATATGATAGGAAGGCAGTTTTTCATGCGAAGTCGGGGGATTGGGAGCTCGTCCTCTCAACCACAAGGTTGCCAGTTCGATTCCTCGACTCCCGCAAGGGATGGTGGGCAGCGCCCCCTGCAACTAAAATTGAACACGGCACCTTGAGCTGAGCTGCCGCTGAGCTTCCAGATGGCTCAGTTGGTTGGAGCGTGTCCTCTCAATCACAAGGTTGCCAGGTTCAACTCCCACAAGGGATGGTGGGCTGCGCCCCCTGCAACTAGCAACGGCAACTGGACCTGGAGCTGAGCTGCTTAGTTGTGGAGGGCCACAACTAAGACTGAAAGGACAACAACTTGAAGCTGAACGGCACCCTCCACAACTAAGATTGAAAGGACAACAACTTGACTTGGAAGAAAGTCCTAAAAGTACACACTGTTCCCCAATAAAATAAAATAAAATAAAAAATTATTTAAAAAAAAAGGGGGGGGCTCAGAGGCACAGACTTGCAAGCTTAGTCACAGACTATATAACACAAGCCCAGAACACCTTTGCAGGACAAAGGCCACACATCCTCTCCGCACCAAGCACCTAACAAAATTGCAACAGAGTGGACATTAGGATACTTCCACTGAATGGACAGAAAGATGGATGAGCATACAGACTTGAACATGCCAATTCTTGGGCACTGAAGGGCAACGCAGGAGTGGTTAAGGGATGTACTACGTTATCACAAGTTTCTGGGTTCAAAACCTAGCTCTGAAGCTTGTTAACTGTGTCATATTAGACAAATTACCTAACCTCATCTAAAAATAGGGGTAATGCTACTTAACTCCTATGACTGTTATCAGGCTTAAATGACTTAATACATCTAAAACAATGATTGAAAGGCCTTAATCATGGTAAGTACTCTATAAATGTTAGTAGCTGACATTATTATTAACAGATGACCAGAAGGCTTTTACATTGACCAAAATAGAAACACTGCTACCTCCAAAGACCATAAAAAGCAGAATCATAGCTACCATTGTTTCCCCGAAAATAAGACCGGGTCTTATATTAAGGTTTGCTTCAAAAGATGCTTTAGGGCTTATGTTCAGGGGATGTCATCCTGAAAAATCATGCTAGGGCTTATTTTCCAGTTAGGTCTTATTTTTCGGGGGAACATGGTAGATCTTTTACCCAAACTACCGGTTAAGAAATTTCTTAAAAGGAAATATTCTACAAACTCAGTGCCAATCTCTCTTGCTTACCTCCATGTGTTTCCTCTGGAGCTCCCCTATATCTATTTGTAGCTAGGGAGGACATATTTCATACCTGTGTATAAGTGTTACTTGCCAAGTTACAAAATGACAGAGGACACACAAAGGTAATGAGGAAACATTAAGGACTCCGAAGGAGACAAATCCAAGAAGATGTAGGTGTATACCCGCAATTCTCGCTCTCTCTCTCTATCATGTACTTGGACAAAACCTCAACATGAGTTAATACAACTATTTCATGACTCGATGTCTGCTCCGATGCAGCTTTACATGGCTGGAAAAACACAACCATGTTGTCTGTTCTCCTTTAAACTGATGACCTCAAACCCCAAGGGAGGGCTGCTGTCTGCCATCCTACTCTCTTCCCCCAGCCCATTCATTTCTCTGCTCTCAAGACTATTTCATACTGTCTCCTCTCTGCTCACACCTCTACCTCTCCCTTTCTTCCTCGTCCCTCTCCACTGAGGACCTAGCTTCTGATCTCAATAAAAAAAAGGAAGCAATTAAGGGAAATTCCACATCCTCCCACAATCACATCTAGCCACCAACCAGCATCTGTACCCATAGACTCTGCCTGCTCTCTGTTAACTTCAGAGGAAATGTCCCTTCTCCTAAGGACAGCCATCTACCACTACCAGGAAACAAATACACCTACTTTTCCTCACAGTATTATGACATTATAGCAATTACCTGATACTATAATATAGGTCAAGTTGTTTATTGTCTACCCCACCTTAGAATATAAACTCCTTGAAGACAGTGTTGTATCCTTAACCTGCAAGTAATGCCATGCACTTATTAGGTATTCAATGAATATCTGTGGAATGAACAACAAAATGAATGAAGGAAAGAAAAACATGAACTTCTCACTGTGTGAAATTCCCTTTTGCATGCTTTTGGTGCTCTCCCTGACTCACCTGTATGCCACTCCCTCCCTCACCCCACAGCTCACCGTTTGGATAGATATCTAATATCATGGGAGGCTAGGTTATTAAAATGTAATGCTCTTCAGGGAGCCATACCCTGGGCATCCATGTGAATGACAAGGCCTTCATACAACCTGGTCTTAGCTAAGGAGTGCCTGTGAGTTAGGCCCTGCCACAGAGCAGGGCCAACGAGGGAAAATGGGAAGTATGCTTGCCAAGCAAAGGTCTATTTAGTATCCAGATCCAATGACAGGAAAGCTTCTTGACTTCCTTCCTTCCTTGCCACCGAAACTGAGGCTATGCCAGGGAAAGTCTAACCCCCAAGCACCCTCAGAAAGTATCCTAGGGAGGAAGTCCACGGCTTGTATATAAAACCTGCAATAATGCCCAGGAGACCAGCCAGACTGAATGGAGAGAGGACTCTGGCTTGCACCTCCTGTCTATGTGTAAGATACTCAGTTCCTGAGCACTGTACCCAAGATGGATGAAGGATCAAATGACATAATAGTGGGTGTAAAATGGCTTATTAATCAGATAGCAGGGATGATACACACCAGAGCGCTTATTAAGAACGTGAGAATGGAGAAGGTGAAAATGAAAGCACAGGAAGAAGAAGAGAAAGGGAAAATGGAAAAAGGGAGGACGAGTAAAGAAGGGAGAAGTGGTGGAGGAGAGAGAAAAGGGGAAGGAAGAGAAAGAATTTAGTTCTACATGTCCATAATGAATATTACATTTCCTGATGATTGCAACTGGGACTAATGAACTCTCACACCGGAAGTCAACAGTCTGGGCACGTGGGACAATTCCCTTCCCTTGTCTGGGCCTTGGTTTTCTTATCAGTCAATGCAGGATGTAAGCATGTCAGATGATCTCTAAGGACCCATGCAGCTAGCTCTGACTGCTGTAAATCCATAACCTATGCAGTCACCAGACTGGCTTCATGCTCTGGGTCAGTGGAGCCAACAGGCACCTAGGCCGGGCAGAACAATGTTTGGAGCTTTAGCAGATGGCCTTGAACACAGGCAGAGACTCCCAGGGCCAAAATTCTTAGGTCCCTGAATGGAGCCTTAGCTGCCTTGCCATACCCCGCGGCTTTCTTCCCAGGAAGACATTCTCCCTCGGGCCTACTGATGTGTAGGTCTCATTTTACAGCTGCTTTTTCATAAGAAATAAACACCACAAACTCTCGTTTGTTCCTCAGCACAGAATGAAACAGTCCAGTAACGTTCAGCCAATTTGTCCTCTAATATGTTTTTCAGGAGCTTTAAGGATGAATTCATTTGAGCACTTGACCCCAGAACCCACTTCACAGTGACTCTTAATGTAAACGAGACCTCTCCTAATCTCTCCTCCTGGCCTCTTTGGAACTCTCATAAATCACACCTGAACCCCTGGGGCATGACCGCTCTACTCTTACTTTAGGAAAGGATCCAGCACATAAGGCACCACACTTACAGTTCTTATGGACCACATCGCAAAATGAACCAGAAGCAGGAATCCCCAGAGGAAGCCAGCCTGGACTGGGAGCGGAGGGGACAGTCTGTGAACACCATGTTTTTTCTCAATTCTTAAATCTTTCCAAGTTAACTGCTGTGGAATCTAAATCGCTTGTTCACATATAGTCCTGGAATATCTTATAATTCAAAGGGGCCTTGTGTTGTACTGGAAAGAATACTAAAGCAAGAATCAAAAGGACAAAAGTGACATTTTGGCTCTGTTACTTAGGGCGCTTTGGACAATTTATATAATCTCTCTGGGCCTCCGGACTCACCCCATCTCTAAAATGGAGATAACAATAGCAAATAACAAGTAAGGCTGAATAAGACACCTTTCTCTAAAAGCACACAGAACACTGTCTGGCATATATATGTACAATAAATATTAGCTATTTGCCACCGGTAGTATCAAATGAAAGAATGGCTATGGGCATGCAGCAGAACATAAAAGGAGCCACCGAAAGTGTCTTTGAAAAATTACTGACGCCAATGTGAGCAACAAAATGTTTGCCTTCTTTTCACTCCATCTTCCTCATCACCATAAGCAAAAAGCAAATATTCACATTTGTCCAAAGGAACCAATCACAGATGCGAGCCCAAATTTAGACACAGGCTAAAGCAACATTATGATAACTAACAACTGAAAACCACCTAAATGTCCGAAACAGAGCCTAGTCAAGGAAATTGTCATATGTACATAAAATAGATTACTAAACAACAATGAAACTGATGCTCTGAAAGTATATTTACTGACGAAAGAAAATGGCCAAAATATACTGTTGAATGGAAAAAAAGGAAAGTTAGGAAACAGGAGTTCACTTTTATACTTCATAAACCTATCTTGTATGACTTTGAACGAACATTTTATCTAGGAAATAAAAAAATAAAAAGTGCAAATATATAGCACGTATGTTAAAATGCACAGAAAAATTATCAATGACTTCACATTAAAAGTTTATTGTTTCTGCATAATAGAAATCTAGGTGATTTTTACTTTTTCTTTGGACTCAGCTGAACTTATGGTTAAGAAACAAACAACAACGATTTTTTTGAAAAACAATGAACTTGTACTTGTTCAACACCATGGCAAATAGGACCCTAACCACAAGTCTCTAAATCTCACAAAGTAGCCAAAACGTGGTTTCAGAGGCCTATATGCTGGTTTCTAGCAACCTGGGGCCACCTACCTGCTGCCCTCCAAATTTACTCTGTCAAAGAGAAGGGCAAGTCTATTTGCTGCTTTCCCTGCTACAGGTGCCCAAATCCCAATCAACCTTTGAAATCACTTTGAAGGTATAGTTTAAAAATTATTCCATTCTTGAAGGACAAGGTGAGGGGATTAGAAAACACAAACAGTAACCACAAGATTGGCACGGGGATACGAAAGACAGTTTGGGGAATATAATCAACAATATTATAAAGATTTTGTAGGGTGTCAGATGGGCACATGTCTTATTAGGGAGACCACTTCTTGCACAGTGTAGATGCCTGAACACTGCAGTGCACACCTGAAGCTGAAGCTGAATAATACTGTATGTCAACTATAATTATATGTATATATGTATATATATATATATATATATATATATACATATATACATATAATTATAGTCACAGAATGTCAACTATAATTATATATATATATATATGTATATATATATAACATATATATATATATATATATATATATATATAGTCACGGGATGTGGAGTACAGCATAGGGAATAGAGTCTGTGGAACTGTAACAGCTACATACGATGTCAGAGGGCTAATACATTGGAGGAGGGGGGTTATCACTTTGTTAGGGGTGAAATGTCTAACTAGTACATTGTTTTGTACACCTGAAACTAATAATAAAAAAAGAAGTCAAAAAAATTATGCCATTCTGGGGAAAGAGGGGCACGTAGCGTGACTACGTAATGGGTATAGGGTTTCCTTTTGGCGTTATGAAAATGTTTTACGACTAGATAGAGCTCGTGGTTGCACAACACTGGGGAGGTACTAAATGCCACTCATTTGTACATTTTTAATGGCTAATTGTATGTTGTGCAAATTTCCCCTCAATAAAATAAAAATTAAGCAATGAACGCCAAGGGCACGTAACTTCATTATGGATTGAAAAAAATTGCCTCTTTAATTTTGTGTGTCCACCATGTAAATACTCCACACAACTAGACTACAACTTTGAAAGAAGTTTCTGCACTTTGTTTCAAGAGTTTTATTAACCAATATGCAGTTTTTATCATGTCATTATCACAGTCATAGGATGTGACAACTGAAAGAGCTCAGTCACTGCATTTTACAGAATAGGTAATTGACTCTAGAGAAGTGAAGACTGAACACCACACTCTCATTTACAAAATCAAATTTAGAATTCAAGTGTCCTTGTCCAGTATTCTTTCTGCAATAATCCACTACTAGTCTTTTCTTCATAATTTAATTTTCTGGGACTCTTTGAAATTGTTGTAAAAGAAATATTTACGGTTTGATCCAATTCTTGGCCTCATTCTGCTTTCTAGAATATGCTTTAGGCATCCAAAATCTTTTGACATACTGTATATTGGCGTAGTGTTTTGATAGTTACATTGAGCAAATTCATCCTTGTTTAATAGTTATTTCAGTTGTGGGAAGCAGGTGATGGGCTGTGGTTTAGCTCAGTGATGCTCCACACCTCTGTAGACCTATCACTTTATCCCTGAGAAAGCTGAAGGTCTGGATTTCATCTGGGTCACACAAACACTGTCATTAACACAGCAGTTTCTGTGTCTGCACCTCTCACACTGCCCTGACGCTATAACCCAGCTAGATTGTTTATGGGAAGAGACCAAAAAAAAAATTTTTCCATTCACAGCCAAGAAAATTGTACCTTATTGGTACTTTGTATAGATTAATTTCTGAGAAAGCCTATTATTAAATGTTTCTCGAATGTGTCTCTCCATAGTTGGAACTGCATGGTTTCCAGAGATTTACTACTTGGAATCAAAGAAGCATGACAGAGACAGCAAATATCTTCTGCGCATTTTGTTAAGTTACATGTCGCCGATTTACACTTTCACGAAACTTCCATTCAGCCATTTGGAGTCTGCGCTGAACTGTGCCCATTCCTGCAAAATGGTAGGTTGTAAAGATATTCTGGGGAGTCTGGATACATTTGGAGACCATGGTCTGAACTTAATCTGAATCGAGCCTCCAGAGGTTTACCTACCATGAACCTCACATTAAAGCCTTGTGTGTTGGCTTTGGGATGAACGTATTAAGCGTGTATATTACAATGCTACTCTTTTTCATCATCATTATAACAATAACTACATCTTTGAGCTATGATGCACATCCTTCAAGCGTCATGAACATGCCAGGCAGTTTAATATGAAGTAACTTAATATGAACAATGTATTTGTAAGATAAGTCCCCAGTAGAGGGTCCTATAAATCAAGAATTGACATTACTTGTGACAGCACCAGTAACTGACAAAACCAGGACTTGCATTCACATCTTATTGGAAAATGGCTGTCAATAAGGATAATTAAAACAGCAAAGCTTCACTGAACCCTTACTATGTAGCAGGCATCGTACGCAATGTTAAATCTTCATTAAAACTGTGTTAGGCAGATTATGTATGACTATAAAATACTGCCTTGGTTTCCAGGGTCACAAATCAGAAAGGCACTAAAAATATTGGGAGATCTTGGGTCCCAGACGGAAAAAACCAACAAACCAACAGGCTATTCCTTGGACTCCATCCTTCTCCAATGATAGCAAAAGGTCACACAAGCCCATAATGCAAAGGGAACCATTTAGGCTCTAATAGAAAACCAGGTACACAAACACTTCTTGGAAAGTTGGGTCCAAGAATACTAGAGCTAGCCAGGACCTTGAAAAATCCCCGATTGGTAGACCAGAAATCTGAAGTCCTGAGAAGGGAAGTAATGTGTGTTATCACTGTTTCCCACAGAATCTCAGGGTGGCAGGTGGAGCCACCCCAACATTTACAAAGGCTCTGGTAGGAGCCTGTGTGACAAGGTCACAATGAATCCACCACCGGCCCTGACCCTCAAGGAGTTCTCTGTTCACTACTGGAGAAAGACAAATCACAAACAAAATGAATTCAAGTCAAGAAGTAAATTCAATAATCAGGCTATGTGATTTCTGAGGAAGAAAAATCGTTTCCAACTGGGGGCAGGCAGTCAAGGAAAGCTTAGTAAAGTAGATGATATTGACAAATGACAGGTAAAATCATGAGAAGGAAAAATACATTTAAGTAAACAGCTATGGCAGAGGCAGGAAACTTCAGGGTGTGTTCAGAAAGCACGGAGGGGACCAGGGTGGCTGGAAATGAAACAGGTAGAGGAGACCAGAGGGTTGTTTAGTTGTTCGAGAAGCCTGAGCACAGGAAGCTGAAAAGGGTGGACCGTTCCTTAGCTGCTCAAGTCTGAACGCAAGGCCAAAGTGATTTGAATTGGGCCTTAGAAGGATGTACCTGGCACTGCGTTACATTAAATGTTTGAGGGGGAAGAGGCCAGAGAGGAGAGACATAGGCAACTGGCGAATAGTTAGAAGGCTGTTTGTGATGACAGCGCAGACAAAAGGTAACAACAACGTCCCTGAAATGGTGCCGTGACCTGGGAACTGTAGAGAGGTAGCTGCCTGGTATAATGTTCCTTCTCTTCCACTAGGTCTGTCCTTAATTGCTGAGTAGCACTTAAGGGATCTGAAGCAGTTAAGGAGTCTCAGGTCACACATACCTTATTTCTTAGAGGCTTTTTCTTATTCCCTGAAGGGCCACGACTAAATGGCTTCTGAATATTCAGTCCCTCTACTCTGAGCTATGTTTGGCCAAACTCTGGCATAACTGAGCACCTTTGTACATTATGGCCTCATCAAAACATTTCACTGACTGCCCGTATTCAGGGGTGGAATTGGACGTGGGCTATCCAGGCAGAAGCCAGCCAGTTCCAGACAATAGTCCTCACTGGGATAACATCAACAACTGTGTCCCACTGCCTGTGATCACTGCTCTTCTGGGTCTTGGTTCCTAGCTGGGGCTTTGTGCTATACCAAACCTCAAGTAACAAAAGGCACTACCACACACCCCCAGGATCAAAGCTAAGAGAAAACGCTACTTGGCATTTAGGTATGTCCATTCAGAAGTCAGCAAAAACTCTGCAAAAGTAGCTGGGAGGCAAAGGGCAGAGGAAGCTCCACCATGTTCCTAAAGTGTGCAAGAAACCCCAATGGCCCATCACGGAAAGCAATCCTTGGCGCTGCGTGTTATGGTTTGATGAACTCAGAGCAATGTGCGCCCTCTTCCCACCATTCTCTGGCAAGAGCTGCTGCAAATTAACTAGGTGGATTTGGTTTTCTCCCCCAGGATGAGTTACCGATCTTAGGATAAGACAATAATACTCGATAAAGCCTTGCAAAACCATAGATCACATTTCAAATCTTTGTATAACAAAATCTATTTCACAGCTCTCACCAAGACTAAGAGTGGAACAACCACAAGAAAGCAAGAGAGCTTGAAGTGATGCACAGGGGCACAAATAATAAAGTCTTCCAGGGACGAGGACGGGGGCATGCTACAAACACCAGTGGAGTACTATTTACCAGAACCAACTGCAAGCAAACTCATTCCCAGGAAAAGACGCGTAAATTAATGGGCCGGTCCGCCACTTGCAGCATTCCAGGTAGAAGGTATGACTCCTGCAGACTGGGTATCATTGTTGTCACAGTCACAGCCCAGCTGACACGTCCATGGGATTTCTTGCCTTCAGAGTTGTCTCTTGCTAAATTCCAACACCCTGCCTCGCATGTGCTCACAACTTCCACACAGCTTCTCCTTGGCAGCTGTGCTCAGAGATGCTCATGTATACTTTTCAACCATCTGCTATTGCTAGGAGAGCCAGGGGACAATGGAGAAGCAAGTGGCAGCTGGAAGTGTCTAAGAGAAAAAGATGAGCCCCAACTTCGGCCAACGAGCAAGAGGGCTCTCAACGATAATAGAGAGGGCTCTGGAACTTCCTGCAGTCTTCGGTCAGCTATAATTTTGCATGTTAAAGGAAGGTGTGACCACAATGAACTTCCTCAGACTACGAAGGGTGTCAGTGGCTCTGGCCTATTGGGTGTCCACACAGAAACTAGGTACAGGCTTGGTAGCACTCAAGGCACCAGGCTGAGGGGACCGTTGCAAGAGTCCAAGAGTGTCTCTGATCCTCCAACATCCCCAAAAACTGAATCATCTATTGTCTGAACCCATCAATAATGACCAATCACTGCTACTGCCCAGGGGGCATCCTCCCCAAATGTTTCTCTTTGTCAATGGATGAAGAGACTGAGGCTGAGAAACATGAAATAACTTGACCAAGGTTCCTATACTTGAAAGCGGATGCCAGAGGCAGCACCTCACACTAATAAAGAAATTTCAGTGAAGAAAACTGCAGCAAGCCTGATGCACCATGCAGAAAAATAAGGTTGTCTTGCATACAGGCCCTTTGTAGTGAGATTAAATTCTCAAGGGCGGGTGCCCTTCTTAACATGGCAGGACCCAGAAAACCAGGATTCATAACCACATTATTCTGTATCTTCTGGACACGGTAGACATAATTATACACCTTTCTTTATGTTGCTGTGTAAAGAATTACCACATAGCTCTAAAGTTAAGTAAAAAAACACTTACAAACTTTATGTATGCAGTGCAAGACCATTTATAAAAAAACCTGCATGAATTCGACACAGAATATGGAATGGACTTCAAGAAACTGGAACTAATGGATGCAGAACTAAAGGTAATGGAGGGGCTGGTTGTGGAAGTGCTGAGGTTAAGTGCACTGAGGGGCCACTTCTGGTGAGAGGAATTGTATCGGGTGCAACACCCGAGCCAAGGGCAATGCCATACACAGATTCTAGGAGTCCTCCGGAATAAGGGTCAGAAAAGGAGATGCAAACCCAGTCAAGCTATCAATCCCCCACTGGGGGCCGGCTGTGTGCAAGTCATCGTAGGGAGTCCAAAATCAATTACAAAACGTGCTGTCTGTCTTCAAGGCACTAAAAGCCTAACTGAAACTAAAGACCACGTTGCCTTGTACACATAACTGATAAGAAAGGGTAGTCTACACTGCTGGCCAAATAAGTTTCCCAACCTGGGTAATACCATCAAAAGCCCTAGATCTCAGTGCAGGCTTGCCTCCCACACCGAGTGTGTCTGGGTGAGACACTGCCCCTGTCCGTCCTCCAGTTCCTCACGTACACACGTGATTGGGTTTGGACCACATGACGTGTAAGACTACTGATATGGCAGCTCTAACGTGGCTCTGTGGATTGATGGGGTCATAGAACTGCCTCAAAACAGTAAACTACAGCAGTCTCCAAACTTTCGAGGTCTGTGCTTGGCCCTCTGAGCTATTTCCCAGTCTACTTAGAAACAGCCGTCTCCCTCCCCATTAATGAAGTTGTGGTTTCCAAAAGACAATGTTATATGCTAAGGCTTTAGGAACAGCCTTTAAATGAGGTAGGCATAACATGACAAAGCAGAGATTGTTGTTTCTAAAGGAGTTCCAGAACCTTCTGAAACCCAGAAGTCCCCACTCCGAGAGTAGAAACAGATGCTATAGGGATAAGGAAGCAGGCCAAGCACTTGTCCACATTCTTACTTCGTTCCAGCAGCTTCCAAGCTCAGTGAGAAAACAGGAGGTCACTTTTACCCCTAAATACCTGAAAAACTTGATTGTGCTATAGTGGAAAGCCAGGCACAGGCCCCTCACATATTGTAACCGGGGCTCAATAAAAATGTTTTCACATGAAGTCACACAGAAGACATAGGTTCAGTAGTAGAAGAATAAAGTACGCCAGACCTCGCTGTGAATCGCAGCTCTGCCATTTACTAGCTGAGTAGCCTTGGCTAAGTGGCTTAACCTCCCTAAACTTCAATTTCTTTCATCTGTGAAAGTGGACACAATAACACTACTTCAGCTCTTTGATTTGATATGAAGATTATATATGACTTAACACAATACGTGGAATATAGTAAATAGTAAATAAAGGATAACACATACGAGTATACCTAGCCATCCCTTTCTGCATCCTTGTTCCCCCCAACAGATGTTCCTTGTCCATGTCCATCAATTTATCTGCTCTCAGTAAAGGACCAAACAAAACCACTCTCATGTTACGGACCAGAGAAAATGGGAGGGGAGGGCTGTCAATCACTGATAAGGTCTCCTATGCTTCCCCAAACCAGGCAGCATTTTTAACGAGGAGAAATGCATTAAGATGAATAAAGCCCAAATGGTGGAATTTCAGGCTTGAACCAGTTGATGAAGGAGGAATTCTTCGAAGGACGTCTTCACATTACCCCAGAAGATTGCACCACGTGACCTGCAATTCACATTTTCAGTTTTGCACTTTGCTGAGGGATGAAGGAATGCCGGTTCAGTTCCACCCAGTTGAATTCAGTTCAATTGAATTGAGCAGATTCTATGTCTTCCCCTAGTAGTTGTTTAGAATGCTGGCAAGAGTAAGACCGGGTCTTGCCTTCAAGAACTCTAAACCTACAGGACTTCGGACACATATAAGCAACTCATGAAATATAAACACAAAACATGACACTTGTTATGGAGAAATTGGGGAGAATACGTCACAGGAACACAGGAGAAGGAGATATCTGTTTGTTTGAGGGAGGCAGGAATACTGGAAAGCTTCATAGAACAGGGAGAATGTGAGATGAGCCTTGAAAAGCAACTATTTCAAAGGATGAAGATGTAGGAAAGGGTGTTCAAAATGGTGGGGAGGGCATAAATGAAGGTACCACCTAAGATAAGTTAAGAATATATCAGAAGAGAAGAGAGGGGAAAAAAAAAAAAGAGTACATCAGGAGAAACACAATAATCCAGTGTGCCTAAAAATCAAAACAATGAGTAAGAAAACTTTTTTTCTTTTTTAAATAGAAAGTTAGGCTAGATCATAAAGATAGAAAAGATCATAAAAATTGAAACTAGATCATAAAGGGCCCTGAAAGTCCTGCTATGATTTGTAAGTGTGGAAGACGACTAGTACCTTGTTTTAATAACACGGTACTGGTGATTATGTGCACTTTGAAATAAAAGGCAGTAGTACTAAAAGCCAAGACACAAATAAGCAATATTAAGAAATAAAAGAGGCATAACTAAAGATGCTGCAAAGAACATAAGAGTCAGATAATGTTATGAACAACTTCTCACCCATAACACTGCAAATTTTGATGAAATATCCAAGTTACTAAAAAAAAAAAAAATTTTAAACTGACTCAGTAACTGTCCTACATAACCATTTAAAAATTTCTCCAACATTGCACTAACAAATACCAGACCCAAAATGGTTTTTGTTTGTTAGTTTATTTGTTTGTTTGTTTAAGGAGTGCTCAGCTCACAGTGGCTCATGCAGAGATCGAACTGGCAACCTTGGTGTTGTTATTAGCTCCATGCTGTAACTAACTGAGCTACCCAGCCACCCCTCCAAAAGGGGGTTTTTAAAGACTAGTTCTATTAAATATTCAAGAAACAGATCATTCCAGTCTTACATAAACACTTCCAGAGAAAAGAAGAAAGGAATATTTCCCAACTCGTTTTACTATGCAGCTCTTACCTTAGCACCAAAAACTCACAAGAATAATACAGGGAAAATATATACAAGTCTAACTTGTGAAGATAAATGTTAAAAAAAATAAAAATATTATCAAGTGAAATCTAACGATGTATAAAAATGAAAATAAACTGTGCCCAGGTTGGCTTAATTCTAAGAATTTACGTTTATTTTAATTTTTAAAATTCTACAAGTGTAAAGCACTGTCTTGTTTTGAAGGATAAAGGAGTAAGAAAGAAAAAAATCATGTTTTATGATTATCTCACACAATGTATTTCATAAAAATCAACATCCATTCACAATAAAATTCATTGGCTAACCACAGTTGATTATTTCTCCAACCTGACAAAAATCTATCCATGCAAAATATTTTGGAAGCATCATAACTCAACAGTGAAATATTTTAAGTATTCCATTTAAAATCAGGAACAAAAGAAGAATGTCTACTTTCACCATGTGGATTCAACACTGCACTAACAAGTCTTAACCAACGCCATAAGGAAAACACTGGATAAGGACTACAAAAGAAAGAAATAAAACTGTCATTATGTGCAGATGATATGATGTCATTATTTGCAGACTTCATAGAATAAAAGAATCTCACGAATTACTAGGATTTTATTAACAGAAATTTAGCAATGTTGTCAGATTTAGGCTTCCAAAATACAGGTAGTATTTTTATTTCCAAGACTATAGAGTGGATCCATGGGGGTTCATTGTATTTTTTCATTATAATTATTTTTAAACGTCATACAAGATGTGATCAAACAATATGGTAAATGTTTAAATAACAAAAAAAATGTATTACAGTAAAAATCACATTGCCATTAATGCCCCTCAAAATACTCCCCCTTGCTTCAAACACACTTATCCCATCATGCTTGCCACATTCTAAAGTAGTTCTGAAAGTCCTCTTTAATGAGTGTCTTTAGTTGCGCTGTCATGGCTGGCTCAATGTCCTGAATTGATTCAAAACATTTACCTCTCATGGTCATTCTGACATTGGGGAAGAGTGTCAACGGGGTGTCATGCAGGGTCTCAGCTCCCGCTCCCCACATAAGAACGCAGGACATGGTGAGGCCAAAAAGGAACACCCACGGAGCCACAGATAGGGGAGTCATACCACTACAGTCTCGCTGGCGTCTGGGTTGGAGACACAGGAAGGAGGAGCCACACGATCCACAACCTGCCGTGCACTTCTCTCTGCCAACCAACCTCACTTGCTAACTGCACTTCGCCATGCTAACTGCAATCCGCGCTTGCTAGCTCAGCCACCATCTTCTTGCTAGCCCCACATTTTTTCTGCTAGAGTAGGCACGGCAGTTACATTAGTAGCCAATGGCTCACTGGTTACAGCTGACGGCCAACTAGCCACAGCTGATGGCCATCCAATCACAGGTGATGGCCATTTACTACCTGAGCCAGCACCTTTCCATGTGAGGCCAAGAGCCTGGAAACTGCACTCCTGGCTCTGTCCCCACAGAGAGCCACAAGTCGGACAGTGCCAGATCCGGTGAATAAAGTGGGTGAGGACACACTGTAATGTTTTTATTTAACAAATTGCCAAATACTAGAAGCGATGTGTATGACACAGAACGTTGTCATTATGGAGGATGATTTCCAGCACACTTAAAAACACACCTTCTCTCAACCATAGCTCACACTGACTGACTGCACTGAACAAGTTGAAACTTGTCACACACTGTCACTAAGGTTCGACACGCCACTTCCCATATTGAAGATCCCTGCCTTTCCATTGGATGGCACTCAGCAGCAGCATTCACCGTATTTTGTGATCACTACAAAAAGGCTCAGTGCCACACATCGCTTCTGGTAAGGCAATTTCTGTTAAATAAACACATTACGGTGTGTCCTCATCTACCTTATTCACTGGATCTGGTATCGTCTGACTTCTGGCTTTTCCCCAAAGTCAAAAAGACCATGAAAGGAAAATGTTTTGAAGCGATTCAGGACATCGAGGCAGCCACAACTAAAGACATCCCTATAAGAGGACTTCCAAAACTGCTTCAGAAAGTGGCAAGAATGATGGGATACATGTGTTTGAAGCAAGGGGGAATATTTTGAGGGGGATTCATGGAAATGTGTCTTTTACTGTAATAAATTTTTTCAATGTAAATGTTCACCGTAGTTTTTGATCACATCTTGTACATATGTTACATGCACTCTTCGCTATGTACGTTTCACCATAAACATTAAAAACAAACAAACACAGAAAGCATGGAGCAAAAGGATCATTGCTGTGCTCTCGTGACAGTGTTGGAGAGAGGAGGGCCAGCTGAGGGCTGATAGAGGAAGCCCAATCTACAACCCCAGAGCTCAGACAGGGAGGCGAGTCTCACAGGAGTCTGCATAGAGCACAGAACCAGCCCTCAACTCTCTGGCAATGCAGCCTCCCTTCTGTGAGCAATCTTTTCCCAGGGCCCCTTCCCTCACACCCCAACTCTGTACGCCCTAGCAGTGGACCGTGGAGCGCCTCCATGTGGACCCCCCCACCATGGCTACACCTGGTGGTCTCATCTCAGTTCCCTGCCTTGCTTCCTCTGGTAATTCCCAGCCTGCAAGCGCAGCCCAGCTTAGCCGTGGCCTTCAAATGACATAGCCAAATGCATCTGCTAAATAAGTATTGGCTGGGTCTCACTGACCCAGCATCTTAGAATAAAAGTTGGAAATAACAACCTCATTCTGAGACAAGAACAAATCTTACTCACTTAACTGATCTCTATCAAAGACATAGTAACCTGTGAAACTGCCTCTATAGCTGCTTCTGCCTGAGGTTTTGCTGAAGGGAATAACAGAAGAAAGGTGTGTGTTTTTCCTTTCTCAAAAAGAACAGTGATTCTACTACATCCTTAGCCCCAGGAATGGCCAGACAGCTGTCATAATACAGATACAAACCCAGAATCCAGGGTTGCCCCTTTGATTTATTCAGGACAACTAACTGGGCTCCTAGTTGCACCATACTTCCACTTCCTGCCCTTGAGCCTTTCTGGACCGTGTCCTCTCCCCTGCCCCCACCTCTGGATCTCACCTATGAAATAAGAGGGGACCCACCCAGGGGAATATCAACCTCTGCTCTGAAGAACCATAGTACTCCTCACAGAATCCCTTGGTGGGCCCAAGAAATAGGGGAAGGAGGAGGCAAGGGTTGGATTTTTCACCAAAATTTCAAGCAAAACAGCTCCAATCTGACCTGTTGAAAATCTTGAACTTTGCATAAGATTTGAGAAAGAATTTGTAAAAATCACTGTTGAAAGAATACAAAGCAAAACAAACAAACCAGAAATGTGTGAAAACTGCTATGGTAGAAGCCCTCTGGTGATGAAAATCACAACTTATTCCTAGATCCTGAAGTCCAAAAAGCCCAGGACCATAACTGGCAGCAATTGCCAGGCAGACTTGAGTGTTAGGAGGAGCCATCCATATGCCCCAGAATAATGTAATAGCCATGTGAGCCATCCTGCCCCTTACTGAAGAAAGCACACGCACGCGCACATGCACGCACACATGCACACACACACGCAGGCACACGCAGTAACCACCAGGAAGGCAAAACAACTTCTTTGGGACTGGAACCCATCATGGTGTGGCATACAAGGGCTGGGAATGAGCAAGGTTTGCAGAGCAGATGGTACCAGCTTGAAACACAGCTTTACCACAATCCACAAAGGATTGTGGGGATGAGGAAAAGCTACCAAATAGGTACCTCAGTCAGGATATGCCAGCAATGACAAATGAGAAGAATGGAGAGATGAAAGAAGGGAGTGAGAGGAAGTAACAGGAGAGGAGGGAGAGAGGAAGGGAAGGAGACAGGGAAGGAGGGGAAAACGGAGGATAACAGGCAAATAAGAACAAGAGTAGCAGGCTCTGAGTACACTGACAGTAAACAACCTTAAGAATGTTATCAGAAGACCAAAGGCCAAAAGTTAGCCAACTGAGGGAAGGCACAATACAGCACAGAAAACGGGCACTTAAAGGGCCCAGCTCAGGCTACTTCGGGGAGCAGTAATACAAGGAAGAGAAAGGTTTTCTATCCTTTTGAAAAGTATGAACACCTACAAACCATAGGAGTCACCAACTACCCAACAATGGTGAAAAGCTTGCTAATAATTTCCACTTTCTTGAAAAGTAGAAGCTCAGACACTAAGCCTCTGTGTAGGGATATGATCGCTTGTATGCCAAAAGGGAAATGAGCATCGCTAGCTTTATTATATCTGCCACAGTCACTGGCCCAAGTGGAAGAAATGGATATACTACCATCCATCCTCTGCATTTTCCCCACAACAGCACACGCCAAGAAAAGTAATTGCTATGGCTTATCTTAACATCTTTGCTAAACACAAAGAGAAGATCGAACAAGAGAGGAGTAATCTTGTAAGGCTGAGATGCTCTCAGTTCGTCCAGTCCCCAAACATTACTCATGCTCCTTCAAACTGAGTAAGTCCATCAAGATTGGGGGAACTTGACTGCTAACCCATAAACACACTGGACTCAGAGACCCAACTCTGATCTCTGCTCAGAAGCTGGCATGAGAACCCAAGGCCATATTCCCTTCAAATTCATCACGACAAGTAGCCAACAGTCCACTATGCCTCCAGAGATTATTAGTATTGTGGTTTGCTTAGAAATCAATACATGTACTTTTTAATCATCCTCGAAGCCAAAAGCTATTGAATAGTCTGCAAATACGTGAAAACCAGTGAGATTTATTTTACTGCTATCCCAACTACAGCATTTGTTTTGAGCACATTCTATTATTTATCGTTTTTAATCCGACATGGCATCATATTTTTAAGGTTTATACTTTTGAAAAACAACATTCAGTGCATTGGATATTACATTGCCTTTCAAGAGAACTGAAAGAGCTATTACACTTGAGGGATAAAATGTAGAATGAGGAAATATAAGATCTTCAGGATAAATATAAAATACTTTTGCAATAAAAAAGAAATACATTAAGGCCCCCAATACATTCCTTTGAAAAATATAGTAAATGAAATGCAGATTTTAAAAATGGGTTTAATAACTAAGCAGGCAGCAGACATGACTCCTGAAACACCTCTGTGACACTGTACTACAGAACAACCGTGTTTTCCTGAGAATAAGACCTAGCAGGACCATCAGCTCTAATACGTCTTTTGGAGCAAAAATTAAAATAAAGCCTGGTCTTATATTATGTTATATTGTATTACATTATATTATATGATACCCATTATTATATTACACTATATTATACCCAGTATTATATTATATTATATTATATTATATTATATTATATTATACCCGGTACTATATTATATTATACCCAGTACTATATTATATGATACCCAGTCTTATATTATATTAAAATAAGACCGGATCTTACATTAATTTTTGCTCCAAAAGACGCATTAGAGCTGATGGTCCGACTAGGTCTTATTCTCGGGGAAATAGGGAATTTCATTAGATGAGAAAACAGTACTCTGGAAATACAAGTTAACTGTATAGAAAAGGATAAATCTTTAGAATTTCAAGTAGAGTTTACAACTGGATTGTTCTGAGGACAGAGAAAGGATTTTGAGAGAAATGTAAAGCAGAGCCGAAACCAATGGTAGGCTTCCAACCCAGCGCCAACTGCAAGCCTGTGTTGGAGACCCAGGCATCTAACATGGGCTGTCTTCAGTCCTTGTGGTCCCCTGGCGGGGGGGGGCGATGTCCTGGGAGAATGCAGCCTAGGTGTTCTATAAAACTATGCTTTATTATCACACTGGGCTACTGTAAACTTAGATTGATTTAATCATTTAGGCTTGTGCCTTCCACTTCCATATTTCACAACACAGAACCAAAACAAGGAAAGAGGAGAACCCACTCAGGCCGTGGCCTTTACTTAGGGCTGATGCCCCAGCGAGAAGGCCTGACTTGTCATAGCCATAGCTTGCTGGAACTACATCTGTGCATGATTCATACTTTAATGTATACATGGCTGCTTTTGTGAACTCTGCAACAAATTTCAGTCATTAAAAAAGGTGTTGATGTATTCACCAAAACAACTTATTTAAAATAGAAGATCAAGTAATTCTCATAGACATCATCCAAATGTCTAATATCCTTCATGGTCCCTTTGAGAAATGTAAGTATATTACAAAGCTACATGCTCATGTCATATTATGCAACTACTTGTTTCTTTCTTAACAGCTGTCCCAATGGTAGTAAGACCAGTGCACAGACTCTTAGAGAATTTGGGTCAATGTGGAAAATTGGACTGAGAGAACGGCCCCACGGGGAAGATTTTAACCTTGTCCACTATCTCCATCATTTTGCCCGTCTTGCCCTCTCTCCTGTCTGGTTCACTAAACTCGCCCCCCCCCTTTAAGGTCTGGCATCAGGATTCCCTCATCTATGGAGCTGTCATAACTTTTCTCAAATTTCTATGGCATTTATAATCCTCATCATAATAAAGTACCATATAGTTCCTCTTGCTATTTATACATGTGAATCTTCTCCTCCCTACTGTTTTATAACATGATAATTATCATCATCAAAGAGCTCGCTGAGGCCCCAACATATACTAATGCCATAGTACAGTTGGGGAACATAAAAATGTGCTTACACAGAGAAGTTCTAATTTTAAAGTCTCTGCTTCATCATTTGCTGAGAATGTGACTACGGAGAAGACATCTAACTTGTCTGCATCTTAATTTCTTCCTCTGCAAAGTGGCAGTGATGATACGTGATGCCAAAGGAGGAGGAGAAAGAAGAAGAGGGGCAGGAAGAGAAAATGAAGCCCTTGTGACCATGGCATTGTGGAAGTATGAACTTAGACTCAGATGGACCTTAGCTGAATCATTTACCTACTGAGTCACCAAATGCAAGTTACTTAGACCCTCAGAGCCTGTTTCCTCATCTGTGAAATTGGAATCAAAGTACCTACCCTGATGACATGTCTTGTTAGTTAACGAATGAAAGGACCCAGCAGAGGACCTGGCACAGAACAAGATAGGTACTATTGGTCTCGTGATCATCATTATGAGTCATACTTGATCCCCAACCTTAAGGGGTTCCAAGATCAGCAAAAGAAATGAGACACAGAGAAGCAACTTGCTCCCAATGGGCAGAGGCACATGCTGAGGGCCACATGGGCAATACAGACTGAAGAGTGTGGATGACGGAAAGCAAGGGAGAGCTGGCAGGAAGCTGCAGCAATGTAGGAAGACTCCTTCAATGTGGAAAGGCTCTGTGCTCAGGAAGGCGCTGTTCCCTCATCACTCCTTCCGCTTTCTAAGTATCCACTCCAAGCTATGCATTTTCCCACAATAACATCCAAACTCAAGAGTTTAAACAATGTCCGACAGGCAAGGGGAAATCAGAGATGACATTCAATCAGAAGGGTGACACGGTGAGAACTGCACTTTAGGAAAACTCATCTGAGACTGACATGCAGAATACATTTAAAAGGCAAATTAGTTCGTAATATACATAAGGTAGAAACAACCCAAATGTCTATGGATGGATGAAAGGATACACAAATGTGATGTATCCGTACAATGGAATAGTATTTGTCCATAAAACAGAATGAAGTATTGATACATGCTACCACATGGATGCACCCTGAACATGTGATGAACCTTGAAAGACGCCAGTCACTAATGATCACGTACTCTGTGATTCCATTCATACGAAATGTCCAGAATAGGGAAATCCACAGACAGAACGTAGATGAGTGGTTACTTTGGGCTAGAGCAAGAAAGGGGTATGATAGCTAAGAGGTTTGGGACTTCTTCGGGAGGTGCCGAAATGTTCTAAAAATGACTGCAGGTAACTTGTATGGTATGTGAATTATATTTCAATGGAGCCATTTTAAAAAGAGACTAGTCAGAAGTGTGAAGTGCTGCAGGCCTGAGATGGGGAATCAAGGACAGATTGGAAAAACATGGGAGAGGAAGACATCAGAAAACATTCTCAGACCCAGATTCAGAGGAAGATGGAGATTATGACGACTTCAAAAGGCAGGCTCACTTTCACTGTGCCCACAAGAAGCTGGGAAAGCTGGCAGTGTGGTAGGGTGGCAAAGAGCAGAGACTTCCTCATCACCCAGCCTGGGCTTTAGATCTGCCTCAGCTACTTATCTGCTGTTTGACCCTCACTGAGTCACTGAAATTCTCTGAGCCTCAATGGTCTCCTATGCACCACGGGGGAAATGCTAGTGTGTGCCTCATGCAGTTGTTGGGAGGATTCAATGATGAAAATGTATTCATGTCAGGTGAATTGCCTGACACACAGGAAATCCTCCATAAATATTAACCACTATGATCCTCATTATCATTATTCAGAAAGACTTGACTAAACAGGGAGAACGATGCTGGGGGCCAGGGGTTTCAGTTCAGAGGAGAAGCTGTAGGGCCTGGTATCTGGTGAGGCCAAAGCTGGGGCTTCTTTGTCGTTACCACCGACAAACATATTAGCTGACATGATTTCACTGCTCAAAATACCTCTTCCGCTGTGCGTCCAGAAAGAACAGTTAAACTTAATAGCCAGTCTATCAGCAAGGAATACCCTCCGAGAAATGTAGCCTTTGGCACACTCAGGGGTAACCAGCAACATTGGGCAACACAGGGCTGCTCCACCTTAACTTGGGATTAGCTATTTCCTGCCACCTTGACAAAATGAGAACACATACCCCAAAGCAGTGTAAGCACAGCAACTCACAACTCTTGACATAGGACCTGGATTGTGTAAGTCACAGGTCATCAAACTACGGCGCATAAACCAAATCCAGCCTGCCACCTGTTTTGTAAATAAAGTTTTACTGGAACACAGAGATGACCACATATTTCTGGACAGTCTAAGGCTTTTCTCAAACTACAGTGGCAGAGTTAAGCAGTTGCAACACAGACCATATGGACTGCAAAGCCTCAAATATTTACTACGGGTCCAGTTACAAATAAAGTTTACCCAAACATTGTTTAAACTATATCGAGCCTACTACTACTGTGTCCTAGGTGATTTTCTATTTCTTTCAACTTCTTCCGCTTTTTAAACTCTCTCCTTCTTTACTATGTTTTACCAAGGGGTTATTAATATCAACGTTGCTTTTCATTAAGATTCCCTATTTGGCCAACTCTGACCAGACTAAACATGTCTCAGGTACAAAAGGCACTGGACTCGGGGCTGCTGGACACTTTAAAAAACAAAGCCTGTTATGTAGAAAAAGGAACCCTCATACACTGTGGGTGGGAATGTAAATTGGTACAGCTGCTATGGAAAACAGTATGGAGCTTCCTCAAAAAATTAAGAATAGAATTACCATATATATAACCCAGCAATCTCTCTTCTGGGAATCTACCCAAAAGATCTGAAAACATTTATCCATAAATATGTATCTACCCCGATGTTCATTGCAGCATTTTTCACAGTGCCCAAGACAAGGAAACAACCGAAGTGTCCATCGATAGATGATTGGATCAAGAAGATGTGGTATATATACACAATGGAATACTACTCTGCCGTAAGAAAAGATGAAATATTGCAACTTGCGACAACATGGATGGATCTTGAGATTATCCTGCTAAGCAAAATAAGTCAGACAGAAAAAGCAGAGAACCATATGATTTCACTGATATGTGGGATATAAAACTGAAGGCAATAAAGGAACAACACAAACAAAGAAACAAAAACTAACAGACACAGGCAATACTTTAGTGGTCACCAGAGGGTAAGGGGGGAGAGGGGTGGGAGAAGAGGGTAAAAGGAGTCAAATATATGGTGATGGAAGGAGAACTGACTCTGGGTGGTGAACACACAACGTGATATATATACAGATGATGTATTACAAAATTGTACACTTGAAACCTATGTAATTTTACTTACCATTGTCACCCCAATAAATGTCCTTGAAAAAAAGAAAGTAGAAATACACAAAATAAATGACACAATTCAGACATAAAAGAAAATAAATAAATAAATAAAAACGAAAGCCTGTGGATGATTCATTCCTTCCTTAACCTGCGACTGCCGGGAACTGGTGGCCATAGATCACGAGGTGCTGTGTTTAGTAGAGACAGGGCGGAGCAGGGAACAGGCCCTGGGCTGGGAGCTGGGAAGCCTGCATTCCAGTCTGAGCCCTTCCACTAAGGTGCTGAGTGAGTCAAGGGAACTTGCTTTCCCTTTCTGGACCACAGGGTCCTCCTGTGAACCTAACACCTTCTATATTCCCTCCCAGCCCCATGACACAGGCTCCAAACTGTGGCTCCAATATAACCTGCTAAAGTCCACCTCCATGACATCTATCAAATAGTGAGGCGCCAATAAGATAGAGCCAATAAAGCAGTTAACACAGTATGAGGCACAGAGTAAGGACTCAATAAACAGGTGCAATTACCATCACTGTTACGAAATACTTGCTTTTCGTTTACTTAAATTACATTTTCAGCTTTTTAGGATATGTTAGAGGACATTACTTTACTTTGCAATACTTAAGAATACATTGCGGGCTGACATGACTAAGAAAAAAATGATATACCGTATAAGAATCTAAACTTATACAAGAGATAGATTAGAAGATTATTTCTAGTACCAAAGGTCGTTTTCCTTTACATCACAGGTTTCTTGCAAAAAGTAAACTTCCCTCAAGTAAATATGAATTGTTGTATAACCATGTGATTTTCATTCAATTCTTCAAAAACATTCATACCGTGTAAAATACTACGGCATGCTTGGTACACATCAAGGGGAAGCACTCTTGACTTTTGCTGGCAATAGCAGGATCCCAGAAGTAATCTGAGTGACACTACATGGGAACAGTAACCTAGTGTGTTTGGAAACTGGAGCTAAGGCAAACTTCGGCCTCTAATGCAAGATCTGTGACCCAGCAGCCATCCTAAGAGGAATACGTTCCATGTGTGTGCCAGCGCCTTCCAGCTAGTAGAGCACATCCCATACACAGAGGAGCCCAGGAAGGTGGATTTTAATAGTTTATGAACCTGTGTCATGGGGCTGGGGGGAACACAGAGGGTCTCAGGTTCAGAGGAGGACCTTGTGGTCCAGAAAGGGAAAACAATTTCCCTTATTTCCCTTGAGTCACTCCAGGGAACTCCACAGAAGCACTTGAGATTGAGGAGCCTCACTTGTCACATGACTCAACAGAGCCCCAGAGAGAAGTCTGGTGACTTACCCAGGGCCATCCAGCTTGTCAGCCACAGAGGTCGTGGTCAACATACAGTGCTACTTCTCTCTGTACCTTCAACATGAGTTAGTTCAATGCCAATGCTATACACTTCTAAAGGAAAGGTGGGCCTCCGCTTTTCGGAGCCCAGACTTTTGTAACTTCCTCCTGACTGAGGTCTTACGGCCCTCACATTTACACACTCTTAGGGCCAGGTGGAGAACCAGCTTTCACAGATGGAATGGGAGCACAGGATAATCTATTTGGGCCTCCGAGTGGTTTATCCTCATTATTGTTTCTGGTGGCTCATTTAAATATTTTAATGATTCATTTGATTGGATTCAGACAGAGACTAGGTGAGCAGAGAGCGTGACTTCTCAGATCCAGTTAGGGCTCCAAATTTACAACTGAAAATACGGGAAAGCTGCTACATGGAATTAAAACGAGCCATTGACATTCTTCATAAATAGATTTTAAACGCTTCATTGCCAAGTGCAAAAGAGCCAGGATTTGCTGATGCAAGCACAGCCCTGAAGGACAAGGAGGAGACCAAGAAGACTAAGCAGAAGCTCAGAGGAGGAATGCAAGAATCCCTGAGCAGCCACTCGAAAATCACTACTGCACCCACTGAACAAATGAGAGACTCAAGCCTCGGGATATTTCCAGAAGGCTTCAGAAGCTTGTAAATCATCCCCTGTGTAGAGGCCATGTTATTTTTTCATTGTTATTCTACTTTTAATATGTATCAGACCCTGAGGATACAAAAGTGATTAAAATGCAGACCTACCTTGAAGGAATACAGAGTAGAGTGAGAAGGAGGGGGGTGTGGACAAGCAAACGGACAAGTACTACAAACTATGAAATACAGGCACATGCGAGACAACATTATAAGCAGGACCTGGCCCCATATAGAAATGCTTGGAGATACTATTTTATAACATCTAAAATTATGGGTGTGTGTGTGTGTGTGTGTGTGTGTCTGGCGGGTGAGGGGGGGCACCATATTGCAACCTGCTCCTTAAAACAAAAGCAACTGGTAATTTGTCATGAATACATTACATAAAAGAAACTTAAAAAGCCAAGGCAACAAAATAAACTAGGCCCTGCAGATGGAAAGTAATCGCAAAGCCTTAGGTCATCGATAAAATATGCTGATCGTAAAATATTTATCCTTCACTTCTGAAAAGAGAAGAATCCGGTTATGAAAGCTGGCCTCTCAGGCCATCTGCCAGGGCTAAGGCTGACTCTCCAGCGAATCTTCAGAAGGAGAATTTCAAATAAATATTTATAGAAATAACTGGAGAATGAAAGAAAGACTGGGGGAGGCAGGGGAGAGAGAAAAGAGGAGGAAGGAGATTCAACAGGAATCATTTGGGGCCTTTGATGTCACCCCTCATCTTCTGGGGTTTCTACCACACTCATGAACAAATACTCAGCCTCTCAAAATATAAACTGCTATAAGGACACAGATTAGGAGGACGAAGAGAGGCAGCAGCACCAGTAATTCACATGTTATCGAATACCTAGTATTAGCCCATCTAATTAATGTAAACGCTGTGGTAAAGTGGTTAGAGTCAAGGAATGTGGATTCTGTAAGTTTTCGCTGTGCCTCTTTCTAGCTAGACACTCCGGGCCTCAGTTTTCTGTTCTGGAAAATGAAATGACACCCCTTGTCCTAACCATCTAAGAGACTGTGAAGACCCAATGAATGACAGAAGCGAACAGGCCATGTAAACTCAAGTACTGAGCAAATGTTAGTGATCGATTTTAAATAATTTTATTTCCCACTATGGGACATTGTTTGACTTTGTCAGAAAATAATGTACTTTGGCAAGTCCCTTGTGAGCTATGGATCTGAGTAAGATACAGTTTTGTTGTTTTCACATCGAATAAGGCACAGAAAACTATGTATGAAAATTCATTCTGAAGCTCAAGAGTCACAAACCTAGAGAGTCCGGATCACTGAAAGTTCTAAGCTATGGACAGACTGGTGAATGTTCTAGTCAGGATTCTGTTTAGACGCTAATGTCCCATGAACCCTCCTCTGCCTGGACAGGTGACAGACACAAACAGTGCTATAGCTCAGTGACTTAGAGAGAGGGGCCCAGAAAAAAGGCATGCGATGGATTCAGCTTTAAGATCACATCCATTCAGAGTATGGTCAACATTTTGCTTTATCATTCTTCTGATCTTAAAAAAGTCACACAAACCCCTGACAGAAAAACCTCAGAATATACATGGAAGAAAACAGAATCAACTAAAAATGTCATAACTACTAACTACTTATAACCATGGTTAATACCTTTTAGCATATACTTTCAGATCCCATCCTACGCATATAAGCATGGATTTTTAAGCCTAAAACAATATAGACATCTTTTTTAAAAGAAAAAATATTTTATTACAAAAATAAGTGGCTTGGGGTGGCCGGATGGCTCAGTTGGTTAGAGCACAAACTCTAAACAACAGAGTTGCCGGTTCAATTCCCACATGGGCCAGTGAGCTGCGTCCTCCACAACTAGATTGAAGACAACTAGCTGCTGCTGAGCTGCTGGAGGGGCGGCCGGATGGCTCAGTTGGTTAGAGCACGAGCTCTCAACAACAAGGTTGCCGGTTCAATTCTCGCATGGGATGGTGGGCTGCGCCCCCTGCAACTAAAGATTGAAAATGGCAACTGGACTTAGAGCTGGGCTGCGCCCTCCACAACTAGATTGAAGGACAATGACTTGACTTGGAGTGGATGGGCCCTAGAGAAACACACTGTTCTCCAATAGTCCACAATTTAAAAAAAAAAATTAAAAAAAAAAAAGTGGCTACATGAAAGAGTATTACATAAAAAATCCAAGAAGGAATTGGGCAATATGGACTTTTCTAGTTTTTATTCTCTTGACAGCTCTCAAAATGAGGTCCTGTGGAATCTGCCCCTGATCGGGGAGATAGGACCAGCTCATTAGTGTTTATTAACAAACAACACAGCCAATGAAAAAGGCCCTCAGCTGTCAACACATGTCACATGTATTTAATACCAAGAAATATATCCTTTACTTCAATACCAAAAAAAGGGGTAACAATCATAAGACACAGGACAGGGGACCTGCTATGCTTTTGGATGATGATAAAGATGAGGAAAAAAAGAATACATGGGAGGAAGAGAAAGAGGAAAAGAAGACAAAGCCTGAGGTGTCATTCTCTTTGCGAACGTTAAGGCTTTCTCAGATTAAGAGCACAGGCTTTGGAGTTAGGTAGACATGATTTGACATTTGAGCTCAGCCACGTGACCTTGGACCAGTCACTTCTCCTTTCTGAGCACGCTGGTCTTCACATGTGAGGTAGGAATAGATAACAACCACCTCCTCATGGGAGTGTTGTGAGGCTCAAAGGAAACAATGCACATTAAGTAATCAGAATAGAGCCAGGCACCCAGTGAGAAAACTAGAATGGGAGCTCCTCTTGTGGCTGCCCTTCTAACTCAACCCAAGGAGCCATCAGGTACACAAGCTGGAAGGAATTTACAGATCAGCAGGTCCAAGCCCTTCATTTCTCAAAGGAGAACACTAAAGCCCAAAGAGGGCAAGGTAGTTTCCAATGACACGTAACTGTTTTCAATTAATTCAGTAGACATTTATTGAGCATTTAAACAAAATACGATTCTAGGACCGTGAAGGGGTATAGAAGAAAATGTACCATGTAGGTGAAGAAGCTTATAATCTCTGCAAATTACTTAATGTCATTGTGCCTCAGTTTCGCCATCTAAAGTATGGGGGCAATAACTGTATGCACCTCAGGTATTAACTGAGAGAATACATGTAAAGAGCTTTAAACACTGCGTGGGACATAGTCAGGTAGATATATAGATATAGATGATATAGACATACATATAGAGGTACATAGAAATATTTATATTTGGAATAGCGGCATATATATATTCATATTCATTTATTTATTTTTATATACTTATGTCTTTGGAAGACTGGCGCTGAGGCCAAGGCCATCTTCCTACATCTTCATCGGTTTTGTTTCTTACTCCTGAGAATCAAAGTCGTGGAGTCATGGAGTACTCCACAGCATTGTTCCCGTGTCTGGTCATTGGCTGTGTGGGTTCTGAGAGACAATTCACAGTGGCTGTACTAGTGACCTCCTCCCCTGGACGGCAGCCCTAGCTGTGTCTCCTACAGGCCAGTGCTCCAGTGGTGGTAGCCTCCTGACTCCCCACCTCCTTGGATGTCAAAACGACACTGGCTTCCTTTGGGGGGCCAGTTCACCGCTGGTGTTGGGGGTGTCATTCCTAGAGACCCAGACTAGAGGCCCCATTTCAACCCATCCCAGCGATTTCATAAGTACCTAACTAAACAGCATTAAAATAGCTTCCTGCCTCAAAGAACACGAGTATCTTTTGATGCCTAAAGATGCATGTACGCTGCTATAAGGTTGGTGCAAAAGTAATTGCGTTTTAAAAGATCAAAAATAATTGCAAAAACTGCAATTACTTTTGCACCAATGTAATATAAATGAGTAACACCTCAGAAGGCAGACATGGAGTGGAAGGAGAGTAAACACACCCCAACTAGTGGGAACTGCCTGAGCAAACGTACAGAGCAGGATGTGCAGGATACAGTCAGGTGACCACAAGGGGATGGCTGCCAGAGCAGACAATTACAGCTAGTCTGCCAACAGTTTGCTCTAGGGACGCATGCGCCAAAATGAACCCCCCAATCATGTTTTCAGACATCAACAGGGAGTAATTTTACCATCCCAGTGAGGCAAGGCTGGGGGAC
Source organism: Rhinolophus sinicus (assembly GCF_057876585.1). Classification (NCBI taxonomy): domain Eukaryota; kingdom Metazoa; phylum Chordata; class Mammalia; order Chiroptera; family Rhinolophidae; genus Rhinolophus; species Rhinolophus sinicus. The sequence continues at coordinate 100,399,347 of NC_142518.1, forward strand.
TCTCCATACCATTACAACACTCAAGAGTCCTCCTTTTTAATAAGCTGATTTCATAGAAACAGAGAGCAGAATGGTGCTTGCCAAAGGCTGAAAAGAGGGGAAAATGTGGTGCTATAGGTGAAAAGCTACAAAGTTCAAGGTATAGGAAGAATAAGTTCTGAGGATTTAATATACAGGACGGTGACTATACTTAGTAATACGGTACACTGTATACTTGAAAGTTGCTGAGAGTAGATCTTAGGCATTCTCACTGCTCACACAAAAACAGGAGTTACCTACGTTAACCATGCGAGCTGATGCATGACTTAATTATCTAAAACCATGGTAATCATTCCAATGTATGTAAATCAAATCATTACATTACACACTTTAAATACATACAGTTATGTCTGTCAATTATTCCTAAATAAAGTTTAAAAAAGAGCCCTCTTTTAGGTACGAGGGGAAGAAAATTCGGAGATACATAGTTATGGCGTCATACTCCAAAGAGAGAAGCTTTTTTTTTTTTCAGCAGGCAGGATAAGGCTAGAACCGAGGCTGCCTAACAATGAACGACTTTATTGCTTCAAAACAGAAATTTTTGATTAAAGTATATCAATATCAACTCTATTTTATTAGATTCTAGTATTTCTGCCAAGACAGTTCTGTCGCAGTGCCACAGAAAATTTCCCCAATGAAACTGTTTCACTTTATGAATGCTATCTATTTCTAGAAGAAGAAAAAAAAGCACAAGCTGTCATAAATGGAGAAAGTTTACATAAGAGAAACAAAACAGAGCACCCAAAATGAGCAGTACATTTAAAATAAAATGCCTGAGTACTGGCAAAAATGAGTAAAACAAATAGCTACTACATTTTCCGCATTCTAAATTCCTTAGCCATGAAGCACTTTTTCAATCTCCAGTTTATACCTGACATGCTAAAATTTAATCATTAAATTGCTGGATGAACAATCCCTCCCCCACCCCCATCTTCTTCTGCACAGACAAAAAATACAACTGAGTTGTGATGTAGCAGAAACATTGCAAAGTTTTATTCCATGACCATTTATTAGTAGACAAGATGATGAATTCTAAGACCAAAAAACAACTGGGGCCATATTTCTTTGATACTAAAAAGAAAACCAATTGTTATTGTAGGGAAACAGACAAAGCACAAGCTTTAGAATCAAACAGACATGAAGTTAAGTACTGGCTCCGTGGCCTATTAGGTGCATGATCTCAGGAAAACGCCGTAGTCTCTTTAACCTTGATTTCCTTATCTGTAAAATGGGGGTTATGGTACACCTATGTCAAGGGCTGTTAAGAGATGAAATAAAATAATATTTGTAAAACACTTAGGATAGTGCACAACATAAAGTAAGCTCTCAATTAGCACAAACCAGCAAGTCACGCTGCCTTTTTAAAACAGCTTTGAGATATAATATACATATCATAAAATTCACCCATTTAAAACATATAATTCAATGATTTCTTGTATTAATTCACAGACTTGGGCAACTATCACCACAGTGTAATTTTAAAATACTCCTGTCACCCCAAATAGAGGCCTTTAACCCATGAGCAGTCATTATACTGCCTTTTTAATCCCCATAAAAGATAGCTAAGAAATTGTGCCCTGGAGCCGGCACCAACTCAGTTCAAGTCCAAGCAATACGACTTGCTAGCTGTGTGATATTCAGAAAGTTCCTCTGTCTTCCTGGACCTCAGTTTCTTCACTGGAAGAGGGACATGATAATAGTACGTATCCTTCATGCCAGCTGTGAGCATCTGGTGAGACATGCATAAAAGCATCTGCCAGTGGCTGGCCCATAGTGGGCAGCAGGTAAATGGCGGCCAACGTCACATCACCACAACCTTCCTCCTTTTCATTCATTCTGCTTATTTTTCACTGCCCTACTTTACCTGTCTTTCATTATTATTCTATAAAAGGCATACCCAGGGCCTAAAATAGTGCCTTGCACACGGTACGCCCAATTCGTGTTTCATGAACCAACTACAGAAATCCTCAATTAATGTCATTGACAGGTTCTTAGAAACTGCGACTTTAAGGGAAACAACCAATAACAAAACCGATTTGAACTCAGGCTAATTAATATGAGCAAGAGTTAAGTTTGTACGGCGCATTTCTGGTCACAAAAACAGCACCAAACTTCTGAATAAAGGCCTAAAACACTGCTAATATCAAATATTGAAATACATATGAGTTATACATACATTTACGAAAAATGAATAAAAACAAGTCAGATCATGATTTTCCAACCTGCGTATTCCAGTTCAGGGTCACCGGTGGCCGGAGCCTCTAGCAGCTCAAGGTGCCAGGCGGGAACCCACGCTGGACAGGACGCCCTTCCATCGCAGGGCCACCCACACACACCCACACTCAGACTGAAACACTGGAGACACGTGACTTCACCTCGCATCCACATCTGTGTGATGTGGGAGGACACCGAAGGGCCAGAGAAAACCCATGCGGACATGAGGAGAACATGCCAACCTAAAAAAGACAGTGAACCTCCTGGGAACTAATATTTTTTCTCATCAACATTATCACGAAGCGACGCTATTCAAGGGAGGACCTGCTGTATGTAATTATGCACAGACGCACGCACGTACCTGTATGTAGATTTTTATTTAGACCAGGTTCTATTCCAGAAAAAGAAAATTAAAGTGGTTTCTGGAATTGTAGTAAAACATTACGAAAGCCAAAGGAAATGTTCACATCTAACGCCAACTAGAGGCAAGTTTATCCAGGGGCTGTGTCTAAGGACACTGATCCAAATTATCATTATCACTGTCTAATTGCAGCCACAGAGACCTATCTAGTAGAATTCAGTCGCATTCTAGACTTGTCACCTCCCTCCCCACCAGCCCTTCTTATATCCTTTAAGTGTATGAACCTACACCTGCCACATTCTTCAAGAGGCTCACAAAGATGGCAGGTTGTGAAATGATTATTGGCAGCCATGCCACCTGACTCCAAAGCCTATGCTCTGTTGGCTACATCACACTGCTGCCTTATTAGAATCTTAATATTTTCTCAGGAAACAAACAAACAAAAAACGTACACTTGCCTCCTCATGCATTCTCTAACAGAGGCAGGTAATGCAGAAGTAGAAAACCTCTACTAAAAAATAGAACCACTCATTAGCAGATGGTGCTATTTCAAACCAGGTTGGGCTTGACTACACTTGGCTTATTGAAATACATGTTTAAATTATAAAGAATCACCTCTTGACACGAGTACAATTCCATTCACAATTCCTTATCCTCGGTGAGAATTCCTTTTATGGGCTGCACAAGTGACAGCATGACAGAGTAGAAGGAACACTGGTGTGGGAGTCAGAGGGCAGGGCCAATAGCTGCTCACCTTGGCCAAGTGCCTCTGCTGCTCTGAATCTCCATTTCCTCTTCCTGGTAAATGAGGGGGACTGTACCAAGGATGACTAAAGGCCCTTCCGCCACTCTAATATTCTCGGATACTCTGATGTCTCTAGGCAAAGCAAAACTGACTTTGGATTCTCTTAACACCCACTTAATTTCAATAATTAATTTCATTGCAGCCAAGCATGGCAAATCACCAAGTGACTTCATCATGAACTCCTCACAGAAGAGCACAAAGCTCAGGGCTGCAGTCTCTACCCAAGGCCTCGGGGCCCAGATGGTAACTGGAAACTGGTTTCCTAAAGGGAATGACAGAAAATGCAAAGGAACCAAAAGAATGCCCTTTGTGTAGAATGATTTGTCTGAATTGTTTTACCTTGAAGTAAACAAACTCCATTCAGCAAAAAAGATAACTGGGCCTGCTTTAGAAACAGAATAATCTAAAATCTAGACGTACAGTGGTATGTTATTAACAATCCAGGGCAGTATGGAAAAAAATAAAATCTAGATGTGTGGGGCAAGTGTTCACACACTACAAAAGGACATGGGCTTGTAGTCCAACAGATCTGGATGGATTTAAATCTTGGCTCTGACACTGAAATGCTAGGAATGCGAGCCCCAGACAGTTCTGTTCAACAGCTGGACATTTACTGGCTACTGACTAAATGCAACATCCTGGGTCAGGTGATGGGGCTCCCAAACTCAGTACAATCAGTCCCTGCCCATGAGGATCTCATTGTTTCACAGGAGAGAATGACACTTAAACAGGAAGCTTTCCTGGAGGAGGTTGACACCTGAGCAAGACCTTTAAAATTCCTTACCCCAACTTTCCTCATGGGTTCAGTGGGGAAAATGAAGTCAGCCTCACTCGACTGATGAGAGGGTTCAATGAGGCAATGGCTGGAGGAACCAAACACTAAAAATCTGTAACAATTGTGCCCATGTTTTCTCAATCTTATGTAAAGTGTGACCTATATAATCATCTTATTTCTATGTTATTTCTGTCCTGTCTTATCTTCATGCCCTACTTGACAACAGGGATCTTCGTTTTGTTCTTAATATATATCATCACTACCTAGAACACCTTTACTTAAAATAGGTGCTCATTAGATAGCGAAGGAAGGAAGGAAGGAAGGAAGGAAGGAAGGAAGGAAGGAAGGAAGGAAGGAAGGAAGGAAGGAAGGGAGAGAGGAAGGGAGAGAGAGAAGGAGGGAGGGAGGGAGGAAGGGAAGGAGTTGTTAAAATGTTGCTCTTTTTAGTAAATTACATAAACTTTTGCTAGTTGACTATCTAAAATCTGTTCTCTAGTTCTTTCTTATTATCAAGACCCACATTTTCTAAAGTGTGGCCACAGTCCAGTTCAAAGACAGCATTCAAAGCCTCCTTTGTAACTGTCATGTAAATGATGCTTTTGGGTGGGGCTTCCAAGAGTACTCTTCAAAGGGAGGCAGGCAGGCCCTTTTGCCTCCTCTACCTCCTTCCTTCTTCCTGACTGGAAGACCAACAGGCAGGCATCTGGGACCAAAACGTGAATTTATGGATGGATGCCCCATTCTAAATCCAGACGATCTGGAGAAGCAGAAAGCTGCAAGTTATCTGTGTCCTAATGACATCCCGGAACCACTGTATCTATGCTGGAACGATCACCTCCAGATTTCTTTCATGAGAAAAACATGTTTCAGCTATTGTTTTCAGAAGTTTCTGTTATCTGGTGGTGAATAACTTATCTGATACATATGCGTTCTCTCTATTCAAATATTTGTTTCCTTCATAGCATTTCTTTTTTTTTAATCTTTTTTTTTTTTTTAAATTGGGGAAGGGGAACAGGGTTTTATTGGGGAACAGTGTGTACTTCCAGGACTTTTTTCCAAGTCAAGTTGTTGTTCTTTCAGTCTTAGTTATGGAGGGCACAGCTCAGCTCCAGGTCCAGTTGCTGTTGTTAGTTGCAGGGGGCGCAGCCCACCATCCCTTGCGGGAGTCGAACCGGCAACCTTGTGGTTGAGAGGACGCCCTCCAACTGAGCCATCTGGGAGCTCAGCGGCAGCTCAGCTCAAGGTGCCTTGTTCAATTTTAGTTGCAGGGGGCACTGCACACCATCCCTTGCGGGAGTCGAGGAATCGAACTGGCAACCTTATGGTTGAGAGCCCACTGGCCCATGTGGGAATCGAACAGGCAGCCTTTGGAGTTAGGAGCATGGAGCTCTAACCGCCTGAGCCACCGGGCCAGCCCCATAGCATTTCTTAACATTTTCTATTAAATTGTTTATTTCTTTGTGGTTTTGTTGTTGCTTATCTGTCTTCTAGACTGTGTCTGCCAAGTAGAATATAAATTCTACAATGACAGATACTTTCTGTTTGGTGTACCATCTCCTAGTGTAGCCTGGCACATACTAAAAGCATAATAAATATTTTTTTAAAGAAATGATTCAAGTAGCTTGAATAAGGTATGATATATACTGGTGCACCAGGTCACTCCCATTAAAAAAAAAATAACGAATAGCCCGTTAACTCAATGAACAAAAATGCACAGATCTCCCGGATCACTTCTGTTAATAAAGTTCCACAAAAGTGCACTGGGCAACTACTAGGTGCCAGCCCCTATGCCGGGGACTGAGGAGAAGTGTTCCCAAATGTTCATTTCATAGCACTTCTTATATAAACACTCGATGTCAATAGGAGGTTAACAAAAACAGCCACTCTGATCATGGGCTACTTTGAGACTTAATAAGGAATAGATCATTGCTAATTTTCATTAAAAATGTACAAGTTCCAAAATAGTGGGATGCTCATATTATGGCGTTAAGATGAATATCTTTAATTTATTTTGCTCGTTTCTGGTATTTTTCCTCCTAGATCAAGAAAATACAGAAACAAATATTTCTCCTTTATCCCAAAAGACCAGCTTGCTTTAGGTAATTAATATATGACAGACTAAAATAATTCTATTGTAAATCTGTCTATTCTAGTAGTTGACTTCTTGCCATGAATACTCTTTGAGCATTATCTTTAATCTTAAAAAAGAATATGAACATTAATATAAAAATGGGAAATGCCCCTTCTCATTGCAAACCTAAAGATGATTTCAATGGTCTTTCACTAAAAGCAACCTGAAGTAATATAGGAAGTTCTTCTAGTTGAATCCTATTGCTTCTAGTTAGTAAAGAAAGAAAACGGGGGAGCAGAAAAATGTTCCATTTTGCAGTGTGTCTAGTTGACCAGGAAGAGAGAAAAGCACATCGGGGAAAATGTTAGTGAGGACAGAAAAGGCAAAATTGAAGAACATACAGCAGGAGGGAGAACAGGACAGAGTGACCATGTTCCCGTATCCACCATGGCAACCACCTGATTACTGATGGCTAAACTTCCCGGGGGACTCCTAACGAGAAAGCAGAGCAGATAATTTGGCTTCCCAAGATGAGATACTCGTATGCTACCAAACTGGACATTAAAAATACCAGCCACAGTATTAGAAGAGGAATAGGCAAGGAAGAAAGACTAATAAAGGGAAGCACATAACAATAACAACAACTACCATTAACTGACAACTTAAGATGTGCCAAACACTGTGCTAAGGCCCTCCTAGGAGTAACCATTTAGACCATAAAAAAGAAGGGTGGGAGGTGCCAGAGACCATTTAGCCTAGTGATTCTCATCTAAGGATGCTTTTTGCCCCTTGGGATGTTGGGAAGTCTGAAGACATTTTTGCTTGTTACAACTTGGGAGGCAGGAGAGGGGCAAAAGAGCTCCTACAGGCATCCAGTGGGGAAAGGCCAGGGATGCCACTGAACAACCTCAGCAAAGAATTATCTAGTCTAAAATGTCAATAGTTAAGAAATTGAAATTAAGCTCTTCCACTTATGGTACAGAAGACATCAAGGTCCAGAAGGAATGTACCTTTGCCAAGGTCATTCTTACCTATCATCTTATATCTATCTTTCTATCCATCCATGTATTAGCCGTAAGTTTAAAATTTCATTTGAATTAAGGGTCCTGCAACTTTAAAACATGTGAAAACCACTGATGCAAACCATAAGTATTATCAGAAAACTAACGTCAGTGCTTTTCCCTTTCCCAAGAGGTCCAGTACTGTCCAGAAAGGTACCAACCCCGAGTTAAGTCCTCTTACTATCATTTTTTAAATGAGAAGCACAGCCATAAACAGAGAGAAGACAGCCACCACACCCCAACCCCCGACACATACATTACATCCAAAAGATGCTTCAGGTGGGCCCTCCCTGCTGTTAAGAACCAAGACAATGAATTCCCAGCCCTTCCACAATCACCACACACTCATTGACTCAATGAAGCATCCCCTTCTCCTGCTTCCTCACAAATCCCATCCTCTTCATATCATCTCCGTGGTATAAGGCCCTAAGCTGGGGCTGGGAGTAGGGGATCCCCAGAAGTCTAGAGAAAAACAAAGCACAGTCCATCCAGGTCTTCTATGGGTTCCACAGGTTAGTCGGGGACGGGGAAAGCATGAACAATTTTCCACCGCGAAAGCTGGGATGACAGTCTCTGAAGGCTACACAACACTATGGGAGCCCACAGGAGGAAAGGAGCATATACAGTGTCTGGCAGTATCAAAGGAGGCTTCCTGGAGGGGGTATAGTCAGAGGCATAGTCAGAGGCAAGCAGCAGAATGTCCCTTTACAGAAGTATATGTACTGGGAAACGGAGGTAACCCACAAGGGAGGAGACAATCAGAAAAGGAAACTCAGACGCACTCTAGTTTTACAGCTTCTGACATTTACTCAAAACTTCCTGAAACCCCGATAGGCCCCCTACGCAATGATTTAGAACCTACATATCTAGTAAAATCGAAACCAAATTCCTTATCTGGTATCCAATGCCCTTCACTCCATAGCTTAAACCCTATCTCCCACTACGGGACACTGCCAAGGGAATCCAAACTGGTCTGCTCATCGCCACCAGAATTCTCTGGGGAGCTTCTCGTCTCCCAGCCTTTGCCAGGATCTAAACCCTTCCCTCGCGGAGCACCCAGGTCCATGCCCTCCCTTCACACTGGCACCTTGCACTCTGCCGAAGAATACTATGCGTTACTCCTTGCATTCACTACAACTATGAGTGTGAGGAATAATTACTAAACGTCTTCCTTTCCTGGGTACTGACCACGGCCAGGCACTTTCTGTTTTTCCTTAATCCTCCCAAGGATGCGCTGTGATCGTCCCCATTTAGCAGTCAAAAAAACTGAGGCACAGAGAGGGGATGTCAGTTGCCAAAGGTCACTCAGCTCACCAGACTAAGAACAGGGATCCAAACCCAGTTCTGACAGGCCTCACAGCCAAGCTGTGTCCCGAGGATACGATCACTCTGCGCTGCCTCCTTAAACCCCCAGCTCTCCACCCCCCCTTGTATCTCTGAACTCTGAAGCACACGGGGTCTGCCACTCTTGCACTTCAGCCTGCCAGCGGCTACTGAGAGAAATTAGTAATAGTAACAATAGGAGACACGTCACTAGTACTTCTGTGTGGCTGAACTGCGTGACATAGGTGAGCTCATTTAATCCTGCCAACATCCCTAGAATCACTGTCATCCCCAATTTACAGACGAGGCAAGCGAAGCACAAAGAGATGTGGACACTTGCCAAGGCCCCACGACAACGAAGTGGTCCAGCAAGGATTGGAATCCAGGCAGTCTGGCTCCCATGTTGCCTTTCTAGTCACTGTACTATACTACCTTTTGTATACCTCTCTATTTTTAGAGATTAAGAAAATGAGGTTCAGAAATGTTAAGTAACTTACCTGAGGTCACACAGCCAATAACAAGACAGTCTGGGATTGGAATCCAAGCAGTCCGGTACCAGAGTCCATGCTCTTACCCACCTACCACACTGTAGCCCCTACTGAACAATGAGCTCTCTTGGGTCTGCCCAGCTATGGCCTTTACTATACAGCACCAACCCAAACGAGCAGGTTCTAGCCAAAGGAAAAGCATTGTGCTTTTGCAAGATACACTGCTACAGGCTCCAGGAGGTTTCCCTCCAGGACGTGTATTTGTACCCTGACCTCAGTGACTTCAGTACATGTCCCAAGGGCAGTTGCACAGCCGGGGCTTCCCAGCCCTCCAGGCCGTGGGAGCTGTGGGCTAGCTAAAGACCTCAGCCCCTGCTTTCAGGGCCCGAGACCGAAGTCAGAACCAAACTGACAACCAGGTTCACTACGAAAATACACATGACTAACGAAGGCAGAGGGGGCAGGGGAAAATGACAAGTGTATTACTCATTTTTCAACCACAAACGTACAATTATAACCTTACTCACTAATAATTTCAGGTGGCACTCTCCTGACAAGTAAGGATGACTCTTTGCATGTAATTGCACCGTTTTCTAGTAGCGAGTAGAACGGGGAGAAGCATATAATCATTTATTGTTGTTTTTATTTCCCCTAAGGGCTTCTAATGTTACGATTGTGACATCACTGTAATGTATTGCATTTCCTTCTAGTCCTCATCCATAGAGCCTGTCACAGAATGAGTTACCAATTTTCATTCTCCATGAAAAGATTGGACAGGATTTTAAACGTTTCTGGTGTTTTCTTGAGAGCAACATCTCTGTACCATTTGTAAAATCAGCAATGATGTGAGGTAAACGAAAGAGCATATGCCTGTATTTTGGGAAACTTCAATTCCAGAAGGGGCTCCATCACTACTGTGTGATCATGAGCATGGCAATTGCCACTCTAGGCCTGTTGTAATGGTACCTGGGACTTGTTTTAATCAAGTTTGGCGAGACATGCAGACAAGGAAGTGGAAGTGACTGTCATGATAAAGGAAGTCTGTTATATTATTCACAGTCCACGAGAAGTGGGAGGCACGCTACATGGGGAAGCATTGGGGCCGGTCAGGAGTACAGGGACTGACAGGAAAATATGAGCAAGAGCCGATTTTGTGGTTTCCATGGGAAGGAACAGGTGACACACGGTAAGCAAGTTTAGGCCTGGCTCGTAGTAATCATTTCAGCAGGTTCTGGAGCATAAAGGCTGCCTCTAGTTGTCGGGTAGTTGGCCCTGGGGTAATTAGAGCATGTAGATGGTGGCCCAGAGTGTGGGAGCCCCACAGACGATGTGGTTGGGGCTGTGGGCTCTGGATGCGATGGTTTGCATTAGAAGGATGCACTAGAAGGCAATTTATTATCTCTAGGAAGTGGCTACCCTGGGCGGGGCAGTCGCTCCAGGGTCGGCAGGGCCCCAAGATGTCAAAGCCTCAGAATACAGGCAATAAAAGGCACAATGGATAAGGCCTCAGTCCCCTTCTCTATAAGGGGACACCATTCGTTGTGTGGAGTCAATACCACATGAAGTGCAAGCTTCTATGTGACCTTCCAAAGCCACATAAAGCTGGGGCTGCTGGGTAGAAATCACAGGGAGGCAGATTTGGATTCCAGAACCTGCTCCAAGCAGGTTTTCAGCCCTTCCTCTCCTCTAGCACCAAGCCTGCCGTGATCACTCATAATCGTCACATAGCCCAATGCAAAAGGCAGCTCTCAGTGACACATCTGTAGGTGGCTTCCATGACCAGAACTTTCTTGATTCCCATTCTTCCTCTTCGGCAACTCCTCTAAAGAATCTTCAGATGAATAACAAGTTTCTCCAAATGAACATGTTCCAAACTGAATTCTTGATTACATCCATCTAAACCTTCGTTGCCCCAGGCTCCCTCATCTTCAGACCACCATTCTTAACTCTTTATCCAACCCATCAGCAAATGCTGTCCGCTCCATCTTCAAAAATATGTTTCTACAGCAGGTTTCTCCCCCTTGACACTACTGACATTTTGGCCCAGATCATTCTTTGTTGTTGGGGCTGCAGTGAGTGTTTAGGTTGAGTGTTTGGGTAGAGTATTCAGCAGCATCCCTGCGCTCTACCCACTAGATTCCAGTAGCGACACTCCACAAAGAGTGGCAATCAAAATGGTCTCCCAGACATTGCCAAATATACCCTGGGGAGGGAAGAGGGGGGCAAAAATTGCCCAATTTAGGGCAGGTGAGAACTACTGCCCTAAATCAATCACCACACACCCACCCCCTCTACCTAAATCCAAGCCACCATGAGCTTTCATCTAGAATAGGACAACACGCCTGCTCCCACCCCTGCCTTCCTAAAGTATATTCCAAAATGAGCAGGCATGGAACTTTTAAAAATTAAGTCAAATCATGTCACTTCCCTGCTCAAAATCCTCTTACAGCTTCCTTTTGCTTTGTTGTTGTTCTTGTTTTTTATAATTGCCGGTGTGCTTATCATGCCTTGCATGGCCCTACCTGACCTGGCTCTTGCCTACCTCTCAAACCTGATCTCCTGCCACTGTACCCATGGCCGCCACCATGATGGCCCCTTGCTGGTCAAAAAGCAAAACAAACAGATCCTGAGCAGAGATCCTCTGTACCTATTCTTCTCTCTGCAGACATGCTCTTCCCACTTGTTCAGATGGCTCGCTCACTATACGGAGGTCAAAGATTAACTGTCAGCTCCTTGGGGAAGCCTTTCCTAGATAAAACAGCATTTGTCACTATGCCCTTCCTTTTCACCTCAAAGGCATTTATCACCACCTGATCTTAGACACTTGTTTATTGTCCTTATTCCGTATTAGAACATCAGCTCCATGAGGCCAGGCACAGGTTATGTCTACCACAGCTTCCCCAGCACTAAGAATGTCACGCAGCACACAGTGGGTGTTGCATATAAATGTGTTGAATGCATGCGGTCTAAGGACTAATGTCAAGTCCCAATATCTTAGGCTGCTTTGACATGTGGCAAATTGGGAGGGCTTTGAATGGCCTCCAAAGTTCCCCTCCCCACTCTGCTCCTGCACAGAAGGTCCACTGGCCCAACCATCCTCCTTATCAAGAGGACCAGGCCCAGTTCTTATTTATACGTGAGTAGTGAGTTTCAGTTCCCTGCCAGCCCAGGGAATTACTCAAAAAGCCAAGGCCTTCATCCCAGGTAACCGGGCACCACACTCTCATGACATAACAAAGCCTGTTTTCCGCAGCTCCTAGCTCTGCCCACAAGTGTAACTCCTGTGGGGCCCCAAAGTATGGCCTCCTACTACCCTGGGCTGCAAGTGTTTGCAACTAATAAATTGCTGTCAATCTCATCTGTCTAAAGGCAGATGTTGTATGTTGTTCCATCCCCATAACCCTAGGACACAAATCTCTACCTCACCAACAGGGTAAACAGGAGGCAATTAAAACAATGTATGAACGAACAAGGAAATCGGTTCACAGACAAAGCCCATTACATGAGAATATAGCTATTACCTCCCTTTGAGCTTTTTCTTCTCCGGCATAAACATCACTCATTCCCTTCAGTGCCCTCAAAGGCCTTGTCTCCCAAACTCGATCCTCTGACACCGTTCTGCATGTCCAGATCATACCAGGTATGACCAGAAACTACGGTGAATGTTTAAATTGAAAAAAATTCATTACAATTAAAGACGCATTGCCATGAATCCCACTCAAAACACTCCCCCTCCCTTGGAACACACTTATCCCATTGTTCTTGCCACTTTCTGAAGCAGTTCTGGAAGTCCTCTTGCATGAGTGCCTTTAGTTGTGCTGTCATGGCTGCCTCGATGTTCTGAATCGATTCAAAACATTTACCTTTCATGGTCATTTTGACTTTGGGGAAGAGCCAGAAGTCGCACAGTATCAGATGCAGTGAAGAAGGTGGATGAGGACACACCATAATATTTTTATTTGACAGAAACTGCCATATACCAGAAGCGATGTGTGACACAGAGCATTGGCATGATGCAGGATGAAGTAAAGACACTCACAAAAGAGGACTTCCAGAACTACTTCAGAAAGTGGCAGGAATGATGGGACAAGTGTGTTCCAAACGAGGGGGAGTATTTTGAGGGGATTAATGGCAATGTGTCTTTTACTGTAATACATTTTTTTAAGCGAACATTCACTGTATTTTTCAATGACACTTCCTACACGCCTTGCAGTGCAGGGTCTACACTAAGCGTAGGCATATCCTTCCACAAGTGGGCTGACCATTGGCATGAAAGCATCACTAGCTCTGGAGTCAGACAAAATTTCAGAGGCCCAATCAGAGCTCTGCAGCTTCCGCTCTGAGTCACCCTAGCCAGTTCTCCCCACCTCTTGGAGACTCAGTTTCCTCATCTGGAAAATGGGAATAACAGCAAGACTCTCACAAGGTTTCCGTGAGGCTCCACCAAGAGCATGTTTGTATGGAGCCAGCGCTACCATTGGTGCTCATGAAACACTTCTTTTACTACCAAGATCAATTCAGAAAAGACAAATGGTCCAAAGGAGTGTACCAGGGCTGGGGTGGAGGGCAGGCTGACAGTGGGCTGGCAATGAGCACAGCCAGCCAGGCTTTCCAATGAATCTCTCTTCCATGTTTCCTCTGGGGAGACGGTGCTACTGCTACCTCCTTCCCCAGATACATGGGCAGTGGACAAGTACTCAGGCTCCACAACAAGAATCCAATGACCAAAATCACATACTAGAGGTTTTATACTTCTGTCCATAAGACAGAAAACATCTTTTTAATTTTTTTTCAAAATTCTGAGGGCTATATGGGCATGACATGGAACAAGGACTCAACCAACTGAAATCCAAAAAGGAGGCTGCTGGAGAAGTCACAGAAATAGAAATTGCTAAACATCTGACTTCAGGGGTATTTTTAAGTCTCCTTAGAAACAGCCTCCCTACGGGAATATTCATATTTAAGACTGATTATTTCATGTCTTCAATCTGATCCGGAAAAAAACAAAACACTGTTGTCATTAACACCACCGCATTTTTTGGGCAACAAAAAGATGTTCGCTTCTTTATTCAGCTTGCAAAGTTATGGATTTTGTGGTGTTCCACCTGCCATTCCTTTCAAAAATAATTAGTTAAGAATGAAAACTATTTTTGCCCTCTGGGGAAGCTCCAGTATAATCTGGAAGCATTCCTACGTTTATGATGTGGTCCCATCGAGTCGAATGTCTTACTTTTTATCAGCAGAAAGTTCCATCAAGTAAAACAAATGCAAAGTGTCGGGTTCTGTGTTAGGGGAGACGGTTTGAATGAAGACGTGTGGCTGATGAGTCCACAGCTGCCGCAGGATCGAGGCCTTGAAAAGGGACAGTTCAGGGGGTGGAAAGCACACGGTGACAATAGGTCTGAGTGCGAGGACCAGCGCCACTCTAGTCCCTGCCCACCTCCTCCAATACATCCACGTGCCACATCCCACAGGCACCTCGGGCCCCATCTACTACTGCCTGGATCCCTTTGTGCCGGGTCCCTTGTCTATCACATGAGGCGCTTCCCATACAAGCAACTGGTTGGCCTTCAGCAAGTCACTTCACCCCCGGAGCCTCCGTTTCCTCTCACCTCAAAAAGGTCCCTATATCTCAAATACATGTCCCTCAAATACGTGTCCCTATACCACATATGGCAGGGCCTATGTAGGCAGTCGGCCATGGCAGCTTTCTCACTACAAGGCAGAGTTCCGTAGTTGGCATAGAGACTGGGTGGCCCACAAAGCCCAACATATTTACTATCTGGCTCTTTACAGAAAAAGTTTGCAGACCCCTGCCCTCACATGCCCTACTCTTTCTCTCCTACTTGAATAAATCTTATTTATCGTTCCAAATTCACCTCAAGAGTCCTCTCCTACAGGAAACCTTCGGAGACCTTTATATACCCTGCCAGTACTCCAAGGGAATTTGAATCTTACTCTTATATGCATCCCAACTCCATTTTGCACTCAATTCATGCCCCAATGAAGCACTAAACACACTGGGTTGGAATTATTGGTTAGAAACCCAAGCCAGTGACCGCTATGGGACTGTGTGTCATTCATTGATGGATCCTGAACACCCAGTACACAAGGCTTGACCCAGAAATGATACTAAATAAATCCTGCTGGAATGAATGTGTGTGGCTGTCTTATATTTGAATGTCACACAAAGCCACACCATCCACCACTCAACAATCGCCCTGGCACAGGCTGAGGTCACAGTCACGGCCTTTCGGCAACAATTATGACTGCTTGAGGGAGCTGATCGCCAGCAGACAGGAGTGGCTGAAGAGACATCAGCAGGATAGCAAAACTTGACCTTGCTACTAGCAGAGAAGGTTCACCCACCAGGCCTAGAGCGTGAAAGGCTATTTTCGGTTGTGAGCCCAGTTTACCCAGGGGTCTGTGGGCGGAGCTACATCCCAGGCTATTGGGTCTTCATGCCTCTTCTTACTTCCTTCATTCCAGCTCACCACACCCAGCTCCGGCTGATCCCCAATCTATGGCACCACAGCTAACATTTCTTGAGTGCTACCTCATACAAGTCTACCAGCAGGTCCACGAGCCTGATTTTTGACCTTGCCATTTCTTTTTAGGTGCTAATCTTAATATCAGGAATGGGGCACCGTGGCACAAAAAGCAGCAATGCACTTGTCAGTCACAAGACCCATGTGTTTCTACTGGCCCCCCTACTTTCTGACTGTGAGAACCTTGGGCAGCTCAGGCCTCAGCTGCCTTACCTATAATTTAGATGTGAAAATGCGGCTAGATGAGAGGAATGGGGGAAATCACAGAAGTGAAAGTGCTCTTCTCTCAGAGAAGTAGTGACTCTCAAGGGACAGGAACACAGCCCCCTCCCCCAGGAAGGTATTTCAGAGTCTTCTGGGGGACATTCTCATACCATTTCCAGCTCTAGGAAGATCTGGAACACAGCCTTCCCCTCTTGAGAATGAGCTGCGGTGAGGTACCTTTACCCATTGCAGTGGTACTGTGTCTTAAGGGTTCTCAAGGGGCCAGGGCAAGAAAAACAAAGAATACCGCCGCCACATCGATGGCAGTGGACACAGCTGAGCAGCGTTAAAGAAAACGCGCACAAGGAATGGGGCTCCAGAGATCTTCTTCATTTCATGGCACTTACACAGAATGCCAGTCATACATGGCATGCTGAGGCTGCCAGCCACCATAGGCAACCCAGGCCAGCACTGCAGTCAGTCATGAGAGCTGAGGGGGACAACATGTCCAACACATCTGAACTCATTTTTTCCAGCACATCCATAGCTACCAGGTCTGACAATTAATCTCGCAAACTTGTTGCAACGATGTTGCTAACCTTTTTCTGATATCAGAGGGATTATTCATTATGAATTTGCACCAACTGGACAAACAATTAACTAAGTTGACTATTTGGAAGTGCTGAAAAGGTTGTGTGAAAAAGTTAGACGAAAATGACCTGAACTTTTCGCCAACAATTCATGGTTCTTGCATCATGACAATGCACCAGCTCCCACGGCACTGTCTGTGAGGGAGTTTTTAGCCAGGAAACAAATAACTGTATCGGAACACCCTCCCTCCTCACCTGATCTGGTCCCCAATGACTTCTTTCTTTACCTGAAGAGAAAGGAAATACGGAAAGGAAGATATTTGGATGACATTCAGGAAAAGAACGGTAATATGACGACAGCTCTGATGGCCATTCCAGAAAAAGAGTTCCAAAATTGCTTTGAAGGGTGGACTAGGCACTGGCATCAGTGCATAGCTTCCCAAGGAGAGTACTTCGAAGGTGACTGTAGTGATATTCAGCAATGAGGTATGTAGCACTTTTTCTAGGATGAGTTCACAAATTTAATTGTCAGACCTCATATTGGCGTTGGTAACTTTGAGATGTATGAGCACCTTTCAGGAGTAAGTACGCCAGCTGCAGAGATCTACCTCAATTCAGGAGTAAGGAGTGTGTGTGTAATCATTTCCCCACCACACCCCAGCACATCAGGACTCTAAACCTTGCCCCATGACTTTAAAAAGGTAGCTAGTCCTGCGATCCCTTTTCACTATGGTCTGGGGCTTGATGTCACCATAGGTCCTCATCCTGTTTTTGAAGGTGCTTCTTGGCTCTAGTCTGAGTGTACCTCTCTCTGCCTCCAAAGTTGCTCAGCCTGGCCCTACCCTAGCCTGTGACCCCCGTCAATCTCAGCAGAGGGAACACAGTTCCCACTCCTGGGCAGGACCATAAGAAGCTCAGCGTCAGCAACAGGATCACCCTGAGGACCTGGGGTGCTGGTGCTGCCCTGGCCCTGACCTTGAGCTCTCACTGCTGGAGCTACGCCTCCTTACAGTGAAATCGCGCCTCATCTGTCAAACCCAGAAACGGGAGTCTTGGCTATTTCTTCTGTATCCAAAGCTAACTATGTTCCTCAGGTCTGAGCTCCTGCCTCGTTCTTTCCCCATCTCGGAGGGCCTGGAACGCATACTCTCAGTCCTGACGAGCACGCCAATCACTACGGACTGCCACAACTTCCTGTCACCAATTCCCAGGGACCGACTGACTCTCCAGATACCATACTCTAAATTTTCTCCAAGGCCTTCTGGCTAATTATTCTCCCCAGCATTTTGCCATCCTGCCTGGGGTGTATGCTACCTGTAGCCATGCGCTGAGTTGCCTCGATCCTGCCTCGCCACTGCGGTGGAAAGGCCCTTTCACTGTGTGGCGTAACTGTTCAGGGCTTGGAATTGGGAATGGCGCAGACATGAAGGACAATGGCAGTTCTACTGCTCACTAGCTGTATGACTTCCAACATCTGAGCCCACGTTACCGTCCCCATTTGTAAAATGGTCAGAGTACTCATCTTAAGGGTCATTGTGAGAATTAAAGATAGGATTGCATTCATTCATTAAATAGGTGAGTACCAAGTATGTATGAGACACTGTCACTCAGTCACTCGGGGATATAGTAGTGACCCCTAGTGCTAGTGGAAATTAGCAAATGATCTATAATTATTAGTTATAATCATGAAAATGCTGGTTGCAGATCATCCCATTTTAAGTGTTTAGTAGACTCTCTGCAGCACCTATATTACCCCCATGGGAATGGCAACATTATAAAATCACTCTGAACATTGTAAGTAATTTAATCCCTTCGTTCAAGAAATGCTGTAGGGGGGGAGAGGTGTCCCTATTCTGTGGAGATATTCTGTCTGATGCTATGGAACCAGTCTTCCCAAACCTGGTTCTTCAGCAACATAATCTAGGGAGATTGTATTATATATATTTATTATACACACACACACACACAATATTATGTAATATACAATGTAATATATTCATCATATACTGTACACCTAGATCTACTAACTCTGAGTTACCAAGTACAGGGATATCTACCTATTTAAAGGCTCCTCAAGTGATTCTGATAACCAGCCCAGCTTGGGAAGTGCTGCTGTGGAGAAAAGAGAGAAGAAGGCCTAAATCCCACCCTCACGGAATCTGGTGGAGGACGCATGCCTATACAGGCAAACCTCCTTTTATTGCGCTTCATTTTATTATGCTTCACAGATGTTGCATTTTTTACAAATTGGAGGCAAGACCCTCCATTTTGCAAAAAAGAGTATGACTCACTTTACTGGGTGATCTGGAACCAAACCCACACTATCTCTGGGGCATGCCTGTACAACAGTTAACATGGCCTGAGTCTTTAGGCCCATCATGAAACAAGCAAAATATTCCAAAAGTGGGGAACAGGAAGAGGCATTTTTGTTACAGGCATTTAAGAAAGATTTCACAACAGAGATGGGATGCAACAAATGAAGGAGGATTTCCTGCATCTGAAATCTACAGGGGCCAGACCCAAAGCTGCAGCAGAGAGCAATGAGATCCAGACTGCTGATCATGTTCAAACTTCTTGCGTTTCTTTATGCGGATAGTGACTGATGCAAGACAGCTCCCAAATGTCATGGCGGCACTGCCTGAGCGCACCACTTACTGAGAAAATGCCCAGGATGAAAGCTAGGAGGCAGGTCCCCTCTTCTGCTAGAAAAATGTCAGCAGGCAGATTACGAGATCCTGGAACATTCTCCTCTTTTCTGACTATCACCACTTCTGCCTTGCTTGCTTGAAGACAAGCCCAAGTCCATAATGTTCCATCTAATCAGCTCTCTGACACCTTGGGAAAAGGCACTAGTCAGTCCCTAGCTGATTTTCAAACCCCTACAATAACGATGCCTTCCTGTCTTCTTTCAACTAATATTTACAGAGAACCTTGTATGATGAGTGAGGCAACAGTGCTAGGAACTAGACAGATACAGAAAGTGAGACTACCTTAGGACTCCACAAATATATGACAGAAAGTATAACTTCAAATGATTAATTTTAAAACTCTTTAGTATTTCTGCCTACTTGTTTTTCTAGATGAACTTTGCTAGCAGTTCATCACATCTCATAAAGTATCCCACCAGGTCTTTAATTCGCATGCACCGAAACTCTATATTAACTCGGGGAATGCTAGAATCTTGCCCATATGTTGTCTTGTTTTCAACTGGAGCAAGGTATCTCGGCCTTCATTTATTTACTGCCTTTTATCCCTCCCTTAAGGATTGTCTAATTTTATTTTAATAAATCTCTTGTCCCAAATTAAATTAATGCCCGAGTATTTAATGTATTTTAAATATTGCAAATGAATTATCTTGTTTATTGTATTATTCAGTTGTTTACAACTGGAGGCACGTATTTGTGGTCCATTTGCCTTGAATTTCAAGATGTTCTTAACCTCATTTATACGACCTAGTATATATGATGACCTTGTATGTTCTACCGATGCACAGTCGTTCTGGAATATATCTCCCGTGCCTATCAGAACACCACCTATATATTAAGTGGTAGGCCTTCGCATTTTAGGTTGAATGAAGGTATAGCTTTCTTCACTGATGGTACTTATCTAATTTCTTTTTCCTTACCAATGACTATGGAATGCATTGCTACTACAATGTTTAAAAATGGCAGAACTTAGTCCTACCTTTGTCATCTAATTTTTCCTATTTTTATGGTAATTCTCTTCTCTATGAAAGACAGTTTTAGATTTTAGATTTAAATATGTAAAAATTGTACCCTTTTTGGGGTTGCCAAATACATTGTCCAAGAACAGTTGTGCCATTTATCAGATGTCTTCTCAACATCTGTAAATATGCGTTATTTTAACTATGTTTTCATATTAACATGATGAATTCTCACAATGATTTTCATTTTATTACCTTATCTGGTACTCTTGGATTAAATCTCCCTTGGTCAGAGATAAATTTTTAAGAACAATTATTGTCTGCTTACAATTGTTTAAAAAATAATGAATATCCATGAGTAATGTTGACATACAGTTTCCTTTGTGTTTTTATTCCCAATTTGGGGATTGAAATCATATTTCTTCAGAAAGTGAATTGGGAATTGAGTAAAGAAGCATCAACTCTACATTTAAAAACAATTTAGAGAAGACATGAATTTTCTACACTCTTATAAAGTATAATACATGGAAAGATTTTAAGCTTTCCAAACAGATCTGAATTTGTAACGGTGACCCTATATACTTCTATTTTTGAAATTTAAACTTCTGATGTAATTCGATATGACACTGGCTTGGCTTGGGACTTTTTAAAAGTTTTTTTTCCCCTTTCTTTGCTTCCCTCCCCTCCCCTCCCATCAAACCTTGATGACTGCTGACTGTACATTCCCTATACATACCAGTTCCAATGATTCAGTTTACTTCAGACCAGTATGCACACCTGGCCAGGTCACTTGGAAGGGGTTTTTTGCATCTGTATGGGATTCACACCTGACCTTGGGCAGACCAGCCACTGGGAAGTGCTTTTTGCTGCCTGGCCAAATTCTCCTTCCTTTGTTCTGACCCTCCTTGCATGTGTATAAATCCTTTTGGCAATATTGAGAGAGGAAAGCAGTCTTACTGACAGGGAGTCCACAGTCTTCCCTTAAAGCTGGCATTTTAGAATAAAACCTGCTTTTCTTTCCAGCAACCTCATCTCTCGGGTTGTGGCTTTTGTGGGGCAAGCAGCAGGACCTTTGGCACAGTAACAGGTTCAAAACCTAGCTCTGTCACTTGTTTACTGTGTGACTCAGGCTTGTCATCTAACTTTTCAGAGCCTAGTATGTGAACTGTAAACTAATGTTACCAATACTGCCCATATTTACGTAATCATTGTATACATTGCAATTAGGTACGTCCACATGTGTAAATGACCTAGTTCATAGTAGGCAGTCAAAAAAATATCATGGCTTTCAAAGTTTAGGATCTTTCTATTAATGTATTGTATCCAAATACCCATGGCTTGTGTGGGTTTCATGGTAAGACTTTTCATGACTTCTTGTTTCTTCCACTGTAATTGGTCTGGGTGTGTTTTCTATTTAATCTTGCATGAGTATTCATATTTTATAATTTTGCGAGGAGTCATTCTTTCCCTCTGATTTATTAGCATACAGTGGAGGGTACAGTTTTTCTGCAAATTTCTAAATCTTTTACATTTCTTATCAGAGCTCCTGTCTCATTTCTGATTTAAGGAATGTATTTTTTCGCATTTCTAGTGAGGCAAACAAACCATTGTTCATGTTTGTCAAAAATCATCTGTAGGGTTCATCAACTTTTTCTCCATTTTATTTATTTGTGCTATTAAGTTTATTACTTCCTCCTGCCCATTCTTTCTTGCTTCTGACATTGCTCCTATTCGAAAACATCTAGATGAAAGCTTAATTCATTTTGTTTGCTTTTCCTTCCTTAACAAAATAAACACCTAGAATAATCTATCTTCCTCTAAGTACCACTTTGGCAATACCCTACATTATTTTGATATGTTCACATTTATGTTTATTTTGCTTATTAAGAAGTCTGGGATACTAGGTTCTGCACTTCTCTGGGAATCAAGGCGTTATATAAATAGTATGTTGTTAATTTTCTGTGTTTCACATTTCATTATGGGTTCATAAACTACATTTTTTCAGTACTTTGGTCTTTTTATACTTACAAAATATATATGTAAGTCCAGGCATATCATTAATTTTTTTGAATGATCCACATACTTTTGCAAAGAAATTTTATCACTACATTAAGAGTAAATAATGTGATTAGTTTGAAATTGATGCTGTCATTTTTAATCAAAATAAAAGCAAGAGGACTCTGAAAATGTACATTTTCTTTTTAAAATTCCAATCTTAGTTATGGGAATTCTTCCAAAGGAAAATGAACTGCTGTTAGTTAATTTTGCAATATTTCCACTTAACATAAGAATGACAGGCTAAACAAAATATTTTACTGTGTTAATTCTAACTAAATGTAGTAACTCAGGGCACTTAGCCTTGGGAAAAGAGTGAAATCTCATTGTAGTAGAATCAAAATACACCAGTGTTGCAATATGCACCTCTTCTAGACAAATGGCCATTGAAAAAAATTCACATACTTCTTTTCTGACAACTGACCTGCACTTTCCAATCGTATCCATCCACTATTCATGGGGATAAAAAAGGCTTCAGTGGTGAAATACACTGGGAAATCCTAGCTTACACAAAGGATCCCCTACTGTAATATTTCTTAGTAAGTTATGAATCTCTTTAAGAAAAAGGGGGGCGGGGGGGTATTGGTTCTCAAACATTTGACTATGGAATCCGGCACTGCTAAGCAGGCTGAAAAACACTAGTATTTTCATGGAATACACTTTGGGACACACTGTTGGGAAATAACAAAGCAGCTCTCCAAAGGCAGAGTTCTCTGGCCTTTGGGAGTGGGTTCCTCAGGTAAGCACAAACACACCTCAGCAGGACGCTCAATGAACTCAAGCTGGGGACCGTTCTTGTAGAACCAAGACAAAAGTTTTCTCACCAGGAAGCTGGGACACAGCAAATGCAGAGAACATAGGAGGCAGGTAGTGAAAAGAATGCACTGGTGGCAGTTAAAGGATTTCAAAGGGTGTCCATCTCATAGGACCAAAGAAGAGACTGCCCCAGGTCCAACTGAGCTTTATAAATGGCAGAGGAAGAAGAGCAACTTTATATTACAAGGAACATGTCCTTCTCCTTTGAGGTTCACAACCATGCAGTGACAGTGGCTCTCCCTCTCATCACCGTCACCTCGCGCCTCATTAGCACGTTCTCACATTCACTGGGGGCTTTGGCATCTGGCTCCCAGTCTTCCATTCCACAATCCCACCGTCACCCTTTATGACTTCAATGCACATGTGGATCACATGTCCAACCTCTGGCGACTCAGTTCCTTGCGCTCCTTATCTTTGAAGATCACCACCATATATCTTTGTTGACCCCTAGACTTTGTATTAACCTGAAATAGTTCAACTCCGGTGTCTTAAGTTCAAACAGCTTCTTTTCTGGTCACCAGTTTTCTCGGCCTTTACCCTCACTTTTCGGCACTCAAAAAGAAAGTAGAGGAATCAGAAAACTCAGCTCCGCGAAATCTATTGAGCCACTCCTGCCTTTTATCTGATAGGGCAGTCCCTGACTTCAGTCACTCTTTTGCCAAATCCTTAACTTCTGTGCCTCCTTTTCCTTCCATTTCTCCCATGTGGCAAACACCCAAACCCAGACAAAAATGGTGGAACGGTATAGACCAGGGCCACTACCGTGTATCCCTGAAAGTGAGACATAGCAGGACCATCAGCTTTAATGCGTCTTTTGGAGCAAAAATTAATGTAAGACCAGGTCTTATTTTACTATTAGACCAGGTATAATATAATATAATATAATATAATATAATATAATATAATATAATATAATACAATACAATACAATACAATACAATACAATACCGGGTCTTATATTAATTTTTGCTCCAAAAGACGCATTAGAGCTGATGGTCTGGCTAGGTCTTATTTTCGGGGAAACACAGTATATATTCATTCCATCCAATCTTACCTGGGTCTTCACCCTGCCCAACAACTGTTCTACATTTCCTACTCCAATATTTCTCCCACTTCCTCAATACAGCGCAACCTAACCTTTTCACCTGTTTTCTCAAGCTTGACCTTACCACCCATCAAAATACAGCTCAGGCCTACCTCCCCTTCGTCTGCTACCCTCCAGATACACTGAACTACTCACTGATTGTTTTCAGAAGACACCATGTTCCCTCCTGCCACGGAACTTTACACAGGCTGTTGTTTCCTCTTCCAGTGATGCCTTTCTCCTGTCCCACTTGAAACTTACCTGTGCTGTTGATTAGACACTGACTCTCAGGGAACGCTTTACCACCCCAGGCATCACCTTGCCTCATGACCTCCTCGAATCCCAACCATCTCAGCCCATAAACTGCCAGACCCTCCTTGAAAGCAGGGACCATGCCTGTTCCCTCTTGGGGCCCCACTATACAGCAGAGTCATTTAGGACAGTCAGTCCTCAACCCACATTCGATGCATGAGTGAGCAAAAAGTCATTAAACACTTTTAAAGAAAAGATTGATTCAAATGTAAAATGATTCAGAAGAGCATATTAGGCTTCAAAGGTGTCTAATGTCTTTTCTTCCTGATACTGTGCTAAGGTCAGGCTGCCTGTCCAAACGCCATGTCCCAGAATGCCGACGTTCTGAATAAACCAACCTGCTATTCTTTCCAACAACCATGTCTCTCGATTTTTTTAACTTTTGCAAGCAGCAGGCAGCCGGACCTTAGCAAGGCATAGTTATCTTTCCCACCCTTCAAGATTCAACTCCAAGAGCTCTCCTGGCCCCCCAGGGCTAGAATCAATGCCCCTCCTAGGGGTACCCCAGCCTCTGCCCCAACCTCACTCACTGTACTGTAATTAAATGCTGACATGTTAAACTTTCTGTCAAAACGGTGAGTTTTCTGAGGGCAAAGAATGTGCCTTACATTTATATCTATATCCATGTGCCCAGGTCTCCAAGAACACCCCCTAGGTTCAGTGATTTACTAGGACTCACAGGCCTCAACAAATTGTTGCACTCAAAGCTGTGATTTATTACAACAAAAGATACAAAGCAAAACCAGCAAAAGGAAAAAGCACATGGGGCCAATTCCAGGGGAAACCAGGAGCAAGCTTGCCAATGAAAGAACACAAAAGACGCTTAATTCCCACCGCATCAAGTTGTGACAACACAAGTGAAATGCTGTCTACCAAGGAAGCTCATTAGACTAAGTGCCCAGGGTTTTTCTCTGGGGCAGGTATCGCAGACACCCTCTGTCAAAATTCCAGACTCCCCGAATTCAGGAGAAACCACATTGTACAAAGAGCTTAGGCACAGTGAGACATCATTTAGGCAATTGTAGGAACCCCTCCTGAAATCCAAATTCCCAGACACCAGCCAAGGGCTAACTCTGTAAGCAGGCCTTTCAAATGATAGCCGTCGGGGCTGCTCTGTTAAGTCTTTTCTGCACAGTCCATACCACCTAGTACTTAGCCTGGCTCACCGTAGGCATTCAGTAAATGCTTAAAGAATGAATGAATGACTGCCAGAAATGTAGATAGGCTATTCACCTATATAACACATGACATATCACAAGCATCTGTAATGTAGATGTTATTATCCTAATTGCCGACAGAGAAACTGGCTCAGAGAGCTTCAACATGCACAGCGTCTCAGCCAGTGAGACGGTAAGGCTAGGATTTGATCCAGACCTCACGCTGTTGGCATTTGACCAAAACTGCCTACTCACTGGGGATTATACAAGCAGCATATAGTAGAGTAGGGCAGCAGAAATGGCACAGCTAGACACACACACACACACACACACACACACACACACACACACACATACACACACACACTATTGAACTTGCAAGATACACACCAAACAAGTTTCCAAAAGTTCTCAAGAGGCATTTAAGGCACCTGATATGGAGGCTGCCGGGTCCTCTTCTGATTTCCATTCACTCTCCAGAGGCAGCTACTCAGCAAGGTGATTGCTAAGCTACTGACAGCACCGCCATTTAGGACTCAGGCGCGTGCCTGATGCACAGCTCTGCTCATTAAGAATACGCAGGGGAAAGCTCACTGATGGATTCCACCTGGGACCTGGCCCAGGGATGTGTACTTGGAAATGGAGGAATCACGAGATTCCTCAGGCCCTACTTCAGGAACATTTCCCTTAAGCAAATTTTCCTCAAAAAAACATTCTGGATTGTGCCAACCTAGTACCCACTGAGGGAGCGAACTATAAGACTGATACTGTAGTGAAATCCCACCGCGGCCTCATCTAGTGAGTTGGGTGTTTAGGAAAAACCTTTCAAAACGCTATGAAACTACCTTTACATATCCAGTTCAAGTGCAAACTTATTGCCTGGTATTCAGTGCCTGCTCGGCTACTGCATTAGCCTGCGGGCCCTGGAAAGACAGAGATGCGCAGGTCCAGTCACCATCCTTGAAGCCTGTGTCACAGAGTAAGGGTTCAAAAGGAAATGTTCCCTTGCACCCCTCTCCCAAGACTGACTAGGAACTGTCCTCTATCAATGCCAAGTTGAAAGGACCTACTAGAATCACTATAAACAATAACAGCAACAGCCAACATTTATTTAGCAATTACTGAATACACTGCGCTAAGCACATGACATGCGTCATCCCATTTCCTGCTCATAATAGTGAGGTACTAGATATTCTTATTAGCCTCACACTGCAGATGGTCAAACTGAGACTTAGAAGGATGAAATAACTTTCTGAAGCCCAAATACCCAGTAAGGGGTAAGCAGGGATTGAAACCCACTTTTTCTCGTCTACAAAACCCAAGTTCTTAACCACGGCACTCACCTCACTGTGGATGAGAAGCTAGAGCGAAAGTAGAGACCAGCCAAAGGAGAAAGGAAGCAGGACTTAGCCGCACTGTCCCTATTTCCCAACCCAGGGGCTCTTTCTGCACTGAGGACAAACTCGTCCTCCTTAGGGCCTTTGCACCTGTTCTTCTCTGCCAGGAACACTCCTCTCCCTCATGATTCCATCTCTCTCACTGACTTGAGGCCTTTGCAGAATGAAACTCCACCTTCTGCATATGGTATTCGCTTACTATTCTCTATATATTTGCACCGTTTCCCCCACAGCACAGGCCTGGCCCCTATATGTATGCTCATCTAGATGTACGTGTTGGTTTCATGACTATCTCCCACCCACTCCTCACCCCTGCCCAAACGAGAAGGTAAATTCCACAAGGGCAAGGATTTTTTTCTGTCTATTTTATTCCCGGACTTATTCCCAGAAGCCAGGACAATGCCTGGAACGGAGCAAATGCTCCGTAATTATTTGTGGAATGAATAGTAACTGCACTGACCTTTTCAAAATGTAAAGGCAAATTGGATCATGTTACCCAGGCTCAAAAGCCTTAAATGACTTCCCACCGGCGGACAAAAAGGTTCAAATCCAGCATCATCTCATGCTACCCATTGCTCACTAGCTCTGCTCAAGCCCTGCTAGACTTCTGTTTCTCTATTGTTTCTTTCCCTGATGGGTGGACTTTCAATCTGCTGAACCCTCCACCTGCAATGCTCTCCTCCCTTCTCTTCATATACTAAACCCTCCGCGTCCATCGAATTCCAGCTGAAAAGTCTGGGGGAAGCCTTCTCAGAACCCACAGACTAGGACATGACTCTCGATTTTGTTCTTCTCTTTTACAGCCTTTCCAACTCCTTTTATTAACTTATTTATATTTAGCTCTTCAATATTCTATTTCCACTAATAAACCATGAAGATGGAGACCATATGATCTTATTCAGTACTCCGGTACCTCAGAGGCACATAGTAGGTACTCAGTAAAAGCAAGTGCCTCATAAGGCAGCTCAAATCACATTAACTTCTTTAAATGTAAGGTCATGGCTTTGGTACACCCTGGGAACAACACACTGACTAGTCTGAGGAGCAGAAAAACAGTTCCCTGACTATCAAGCCAAATTCAGATTTTGCAGGGCTCAAGCACACGAGCTGCAGGCACTGCCTGAGGAGCCCACAGGCTAAGCAAGACCACATCATTCCTTCTGAGAGAGCTAAATTGAAGCTATAAACACCAGTTCTTTACAAGTGCATCTGTCACCTGAATATGAAGACAGATAGTTGCCAAAAAACTGAGTTGCGATAAATGTCTTTCACCATGGTTTTTTTTAAGCTGCAAGCAATGATGAGATGTTTATTGTCAATATTTTAGTTGTCAAATGAGAAAATAGCACAGATAACCAGCTATAGGTTCTGCACATAAAAATGAGAGTGAAAGAAAATAATGCCACCCAATAAAAACATCATAAATGGCATCACAGACAATAAAGATACACAAAGTGTAAAACTTTCAGAGAATAGCAAAGTACTCTCTCCAAGAAACCTGTAATGAAGTACACGGTTCTGCAAAACCTGCCGCTAAATATTACATCTCTGTAATTCTTAACGGACTGGGTGAAGAAGTGCACTTTGGCTTTTAGATATAGTGGTGTCAATGGTTACAATGGTTAAGACGCAGGACTTCGGCAACCGTCTGCCTGGGTTCAAATCCTGGGTTGGTCACTTTCAAGCCATGTGACCTTCAGCAAGTGGTGTTACCACTCTGATCCTTGGTTTCCTCATTTGTAGATAAATAAAAATTATCCCTCCTTCCTAGGATTTATGAGGATTAGATGCACTAATACATAGGAAGGGCAGAATAACCACTCATCAAATGTTAGTGGCTTCAGGGTGGTGGTGGTGGCTGTCACCAGCCACAGGTAACCCGAGCTAAGGGCTAAAGAGATAAAGGCAAGTAGAGGTCCTGATAGACTTCCTTTAATGAAAAGATGAATCTCTGGGCAATTTGGAGAATCACCTAAAAATAAAAAAAATGCTGTAACAACACACTGACAAAGATAGGGCTTCCCAATGTAAACACCACATCCCCCGCCCCAAGTTTGATAAGCAGAATAAACAATACAACGACCCAATGAGATTAAAAGGCCAACAGGAAACTTCTTGCCTCTGAGACACACGCCATGAGAATTTCAAAAAGAGAGCCAAGAATCTCTCAGTAAGTTTATATTTTGGGTATTTATTTGGTAATCTGAGGGACAGCATTCACGTGCCTGAGTTGATAGGCACGATAGTTCAGAAGAGCTGCCATGGTGCAGGCAGAACTCTTCGACATAAGAAGCTGCTCCCATTCCTGGGGGGGGGAGGGGGGGAGTTCACATCCCCGCCCTATGAGAACTAAACCCTGGGACTGTACCTCCTGTTCTGACTGCCCCTCAAGGTAGATCACTTCTCTCCAGTCCCCACAGCAAAGCCCCTCAGGCACCCACTCCTTCTCCCTCCCAGGACTCTTGCAGTCTTCAGTCATCCTTTCCCTGCCAGAGGCTTCTTTCCAAAACCAAGTCAGATCCTGTCACCACACATGCTGGAAAGATCTTCAACAGGTCCCCACTACTTAGGGGGGGAAAAATCCACAAATCTCAACGGAGCATTCAAAGCCATCCATGGCACCAATCCTGAAATTTTCTGATCACAGGATCTGAGAAATAATTGAAAGGTGGCAGGGGGAAATAAAGGCCAATTTCTTGAAGAAGAAAAAAAATTTTGAGGAAGCCAGAGCTTTTATTTGCATGGGTGACATCGTTAATATTTATCATATTAGAAATTAAATCAAAAAATATTAAATATTCAAGAATTAATTTATTGGGCGGGGTGGCTGGATGGCTCAGTTGGTTAGAGTGCGAGCTCTGAACAACATAGTTGCCAGTTCAATTCCCACATGGGCCAGTGAGCTGTACCCTCCACAACTAGATTGAAGACAACGAGCTACCGCTTAGCCTCTGAAGGGTCGGCCGGATGGCTCAGTTGGTTAGAGCACGAGCTCTCAACAACAAGGTTGCTGGTTCAATTCACACATGGGATGGTGGGCTGCACCCCTTGCAACTAAAGATTGAAAACCGCGACAGGACTTGGAGCTGAGCTGCGCCCTCCACAACTGTATTGAAGGACAATGATTTGGAGCTGATGAGCCCTGGAGAAACACACTGTTCCCCAATATTCCCCAATAAAATTTTTTAAAAAAAGGAATAAATGCATTTAAAATTAGCAATAATAAACCTAGAACACAGCATTATAACTAATATAATTACATGGTAACATAAATACCATATTCTTATGGAAAAATAATCACATTTTATGTAAAACAACAATGTTTTTCAAAACAACCAAAAGTATAGGTAAGTCCATCATGTTTTGCATTTTTACAGATCTCTTTGCTGGCTTACTAGAAGACATCTGGATTTTCATTCATGACGACTTCTGTTTTCATTTTGTTGTGGAAGGTTGTTTAAGCTAAGATACATGAAGGAAGTCAGTCCTATACACATACGAAGTTAGAAAAGGTAGGACTTCTCAAACCCCCTCAAAGGGGACACCTGCGGTCCTCCAACCATACTTTAAGAAATACTTCTTAATCATAGATAATAGTTCAGTGGTGACCAGAGGGTAAGGGGGGAGTGGGGTGGTAGATGTGGGTAAAGGGGATCAAATATATGGTGATGGAAGGAGAACTGACTCACGGTGGTGAACACACAAAGTGATATATAAATGATGTATTACAGAATTGTATACCTGTAACCTATGTAACTTTACTAACCATTGTCACCCCAATAACTTTAATAAAAAAAAGAAAAAAGATATATTTCTTAATCAGTCAAGGAGGAGTGGGAGAGACGGATTACAAAAGAGTGTAAGAAGCCTTGCGATGGATATGTTCATTTTCTTGATTGTGGTCATGGTTTCAGTGTACATACACCAAAACTTATCAAAATGTACATTTGAAATATATGCTGTTTGCTGTATGTCAACTATGCTTCAAAATAAAGCTGTTACAACTAGGAAAACGGGGGAGGGGAAAGCAAATACTTCTTTCTCATCGTGCCTCAACCTCCCTTTCTTCCTCCTCTACTGGAAAAGCCACACACCCTCCACACCAGCCCTGTGTTACTTACACTGGCACCCCAGACGCCCCTACTTCAGAGCCTCTCTTCCCCCCACCTCTTGCCCCTTCCTCAGCCTGAAATGCCTTACGCAACAGTGCCTCCACTCTGCCACCCTTCCTTTTCCCTCAGGGGAAATTCCTCAAAATACACATCAAAAGTCACCAGCCTAAAAAGCCTTTCTAGATCCCATCACCTTCTCCAGGGAAAATTAAGCTATTGTCTCCTCAAATTTTATCAGTCAGGAATCAGGTGAGAACAGCTGGGGGCACAACTCCAAAAGGAATTTCCTCAAATTGGCTCTCACCTCTGTTAATCTTCTGTGAGAAAAAAAAGAGACACCAGAAAAAGAAAAGGGGAGGGGAACCAAGGCAGCCTTCTGAAAATAAAGGCAGCCCTAGAGAAGCAGCCTAGTGCTACAAGACCTATGGGGAAAAACCATCTGCATTGCCAGCAGCTGCTCCTACATACACATACAACACACAGAAGTGGTCCATATACATACTCAGAGACATCCTGGGGGCAAGTGCCACCCTTTGGGATCTGCAATCTTCCCAGTGCCAGGCCCAATTCCAGGGAGGTACTCACAAAATATCTGTCCTGCCAATGACGCAGGATTTCCTCATAAGACTCAAGCTTCTGGATCTATAAAAGTGAATCTAAGAGCATCCACCTCTCTAGGCTGTCCTAAGACCTTCTTTATAGAATGTTTTAGTTTCTAGGACTACCGTAACAAGATAACCCAAACTGGGTGTCTTCAAACAACAGAAAACTTTTTCTCTCACAGTTCTAAAGGTTAGAAGTCTGAAATCAAGGCATTAGCTGGGCCAAGCTTCCTCCCAAGGCTCTATTTGCTTCTGGTGGCTCCTTGGTATTCTTTAGTGTGTGGCTGCAAAACTCCAATCTCTGCTTCCATCTTCACGTGGCCCTGTAGGTCTCTGCATGACTCAAATCTTTCTCCTTATAAGGACAGCAATCATTGAATTTACAGCCCACCCTAATTCTGTATGATCTCAGCTTAACA
Organism: Rhinolophus sinicus; assembly: GCF_057876585.1. Taxonomy (NCBI): domain Eukaryota; kingdom Metazoa; phylum Chordata; class Mammalia; order Chiroptera; family Rhinolophidae; genus Rhinolophus; species Rhinolophus sinicus. The sequence continues at coordinate 100,431,444 of NC_142518.1, forward strand.
TGATTACATCTACAAAGATGCTGTTTCCAAACAAGGTGACATTCTAGAGGGGACTCAACCCAAGTACGCATGTCTAAAAGACTGGGGCACAGCAGATACCCACCTAAAGTGAGTACACTCCCTTCCTTCTCCAAATGCAGGGTAGCAGAGTGGTCCCTTGACAGGGGGTGCCTGGGCTGGCAGAACGATTTCTACAAGCACACACACTTATCATGTGTGAGAGACAAGCAGGGAAATCACAGACAGCAGTGGATGATAACTGTTTTCATTCTCAGCTCCTGCCTTCCTCCCACAACCGCTCTGCCCCTGTATTTCCTTGTTGCGTCACGCCACACCCACGTGGGCAGTCCCATGCAGACCACACACCTGCCCATTCAGAGTAGGACTTCAAGTGCTGTCCAGGAATCACCTCCTTACACATGGGAACTACGAGCCTAAGATTTCTCAGGGAGAGAGATACGATTTCCCAGTGAGGGATCATGTTTGGTGTACACAGCTTACATGTTAAATCCTAAAGGGCAGCTTTCTCGAATGAATAAAAAGGAAAGGATGACTATGAATATAATTACCCTAAAAATGCCTTCACAAATCAGCTCCTACCCAGAGAGTTGCAACGTAATTGCACTTTCTAACGTCAGAGGCCACTAGTTAAAAGAAACCATGAAATATTATGGTAAAGCATAATGAAGTCTTTGTTGAAAAAGAGAAACTAATAAATATGGTATGTCCATCCTGAACACTGAAAAGCCAGGAATGTTCAATGAAACCCACAACTGAGTACCTGCGCTTGAGCTGTTAGCTGTAATGAGCTTGCACAAAATGTCAGTTTTGCTGTCAATGCATAACAAGCCTTTCTGACCCCAGAGTCTTGGACTCATGGGAAGGATTTCAACATTCCTGCAGGCAGGTCAGGTAGGGTCTTGATCCCACTGCCCAGAACACAGGGATTGGTCAGCCAAGGAGGTAGCTAGCCTCAGAGTCCTGCTGTGATGCTCCTTTGTCACCATTACCAAATCTCAACTACAATTCTGAGTTACTCAAAATATCATTATTTCTCAAAGGCAACCTGGACTTAGTCTCCTGCAATGTTAAAATGGCCTTGACCTTTTCTGCTGTCAGTCTTAGTGATTTGGCGATATATATACAAAAACCCTTTATTTCCCTTGAGGATGCTTTTTCTCTCTCTGCTTTCCTATCGTTTATTCTTTTTCTATTCTGTCATTATATTTCACCTTCGACTCCTTGAAATTGTGATACTTGACACATCATTAATTTGCACTATTTGAAAGGTGTTCCATGCCCACACATATCGGCATAATATATACTATTATAATACGTAAGATTAAAGATTTCAAAATTGAATTAGAAACATGGATTGATATCAAAAGGGGGACTACATAATGTATATCATTGAGAATATTTTGTTAAATGGCACAGGCGCAATACCCAAGGACTTAATCTTGACAAAAGCTGAAAATTTGAAATGCTCGCACTTATAATGGTTACTAATATTATATCTCGTTAGAGTGTTTGGTGGAAAAAAAGTTTATTTAACTTAAAAATGTCCTAAGAATAGCAGTTAAGTATCTAGGTCAAAATCTCCACGCAAGTAATTACATTTTGCCAACCAAACATTAATTAGCACTTAAAAACACTGTTGGATAGTGCTACTTCATAAGATTACTTGAGCACATACATATCATAATGTGCAAAACCACCTACATCTCCCATGGCTTATTTTTTCTATGAATTGGAAACCTATAGCCCTGTTTCAAGGGTGAGACCCCCCCACACACAGTAAAGGAATCTTAGGCACCCATTTCTGACAAAGCTAAACGTCTTCATATGTATACTTTCCATAAACTCTTCTGAGAAGATATTATACCTATCACTTGCTCAACCAGCAAAACAAACTAAACCAGCAAAACAAACTTACTTGTGCATTTCACCTATCCAAAGCTCAGACTGTAACAACAAAAGGGCGGGATAGGATCCTTTGGGTGCACGAGTGCTTTGCTTGCAAACTCTCTCTCTCTCTCTCTCTCTCTCTCTCTCTCTCTCTCTCTCTCTCACACACACACACACACACACACACACACACACACAGTTCTAGAAATTTTATTCATAGGACAGCTCAACACTTCACTGAGAATTTCTCAATCCGACTTTACACAAAGTTTTACACAGTTGGCTACTGATCACTATCTGAATATCCCGGAAACATTAAATGAGAGGGGAGAGAGCAAATGCTACCAGTAGGCAAAGAAAGAAAGAGAGGGAGGGAGGGAGGGAGGGAGGGAGGGAGGGAGGGAGGGGGACAGGGAGGGGGAGAGGGAGAGGGAAGGAGAGAGAGAGAGAGAAAAGAGAGAGAGAGAGAGAGAGAGAGAGAGAGAGAGAGAGAGAGAGAGAGAGAGAGAGAGAGAGAAGGAAAGAAGGAAAGAAAGAAGGAAAGAAACGCACAGAACTCAGAAATATCAACCCCAAAACGCAAAAGCGTAGTCTCAGCCCATGTGATGCAGGATAAAATGTTCCTCGTACCTCAAGAACTGATTCTTCTTAGGAAGATTTCGAGACTCCAATAAACAGTAAATTATATTCAGCAGTATTTGCTCCAAAAACGCAAAATACTAACTACTACGTTTTAGAACGATACCCACCCAAACTTTTTACATTAAAACTATTTAGGCATCTAAATGGCAAATAGTCAAACTCAGCTTTCCACAGTGACTTGCTCCCTCGGGCTCAAGTAGACAGGTGGTACTGAAAAGAAGGCTCTGTTTAGGGATGGTGGTTTGGGAGTCTTAAAAAATAGTGCATCTTCTTTTTTTCCTGTTGGATCCAGCCATCGACTAGCTCATGAAGTAGGTTAAGATCATCTGCAGGGCTTTCTCTCCAGTCCATAAACAAATACTTACTGAGGAAGTATTTGCCAGGTACTGTGATAGATTGCAACGATACAAGATAAGATGGCCAGTGCCTGCACAGAGCGCAAGCATTAGATAGCATAAAATACCAATTAGTCATTTTATGATAATTATGAGGATGTAACGAGCCTACAAAATACAAAACTCAGAGGAGGTACCCTTAAGCCAACCTTGACCCCACTGCTGTAGTAGGAATCCTCACAAGTGGCCCAAACCCCTTCATTCAAGGCTCCAGATGGGCAGCTCTCCCAGGTCAATGGTTCATGCCCTGAATTTATTCTGGTTCTCTGCCCTATATCCTGTTAATATACAGTTTTCCGAGAACCTATGTTGGGGAGAGGACACAAGCAGATAAACCATGCATCATCTTCTAGGTGATATACCCTCCAGAGGGGAGAAATTTGTTTTGGGGGACAATGATGGAAAAAAAAAAAAAATTCTCACAGATTACAATGATTTGAAAGGTCACCCTACCTAGCAAAATCTAACTGCTTATTGTTTAATTTCTGCTGAGGGTTTTATTGGGTATCACACAAGCAGCACTGACAATGAATTCATGGAAGATACACAAAATATATGCAAAATCAATGCTACAAAGCTATTGTCAATGCATGGTTGTAACTGGAGTAATTTCTCTGGATTGATTACTCATTCTAGAACTTATACAGCAAGTGATGGGCTGTGTGTGCCTATTACCACTCATTGGCTGCCGTGTGAATATTGTTTATATTTGATCCTAAATTGGTATTTTATTTAATTCTAAAACCGTCATTCAACCCATGATTAGTTATGTCACATGAAAAGAGAAATTGTCAGCAAGATCTGAATGCATATCTAGCAGCTAAATTAGATGTCATTTTCCCATATTAACAGTTAAAAGTTAAGTTCACAAAAATATTTTTATGAAGTGAATTTAATTTTTTTAATAGTTGTACTTTTGCTGGAAAAATAAGTTTTGAATGATTCTTTTTAAAAATTTGATGACATTGGTAATGACACATTTCCATAAATTAGAAATTTTTTATCTTTTCTTTTTAAGATTCTTATTAAAATATAGCTAACATACAGTATTATACTAGTTTCAGAGATTCACCATAGTTATTCAACATTTATACACCTAAGGAAGCAATCACCATGATAAGTGCAGCAACCACCTGACACGGTACCACGCTATCACAATATTATTCACTATATTCCCTATGCTGTACATTACATCCCCATGACTTATTTGTTTTCTACCTGGAAATTTGGACCTCTTATTCCCCTTCACCTTCCCCCCTTTTTTAATTAATCAATTAGCATTGACATTCAATATTATTTTATATTAATTTCAAGTGTACAGCATAGTGGTTACACATGTGCATAATTTAAGAAGTGATCCCACTGACTAGTCTAGTACCCACCTAGCACTATACATATTTATTACCATATTATTGACCATGTTGACCATATTATTATATTCCCTATACTTTACGACCACATGACTACTTTGTAAATACCAATTAGTACTTCTTAATCCCATCACCTTTTTCACCCTGCCGCCAAACCCCTCCCATCTATCACACCAATAAGTCTAGTACCCATGTGACACCATAAATCGTTATTAAAATATTACTGACGGGCGGGCCCGGTGGCTCAGGCGGTTAGAGCTCCATGCCCCTAACTCCAAATGCTGCTGGTTCGATTCCCACATGGGCTAGTGGGGTCTCAACCACAAGGTTGCCAGTTCGATTCCTCGACTCCCGCAAGGGATGGTGGGCAGCGCCCCCTGCAACTAAAATTGAACACGGCACCTTGAGCTGAGCTGCTGCTGAGCTCCCGGATGGCTCAGTTGGTTGGAATGCGTTCTCTCAACCACAAGGTTGCCGGTTCGACTCCTGCAAGGGATGGTGGGCTGTGCCCCCTGCAACTAGAGAACGACAACTGGACCTGGAGCTGAGCTGTGCCCTCCACAACTAAGACTGAAAGGACAACAACCTGAAGCTGAACGGCACCCTCCACAACTAAGACTGAAAGGACAACAACTTGACTTGGGAAAAAAAAAAAAAAAGGCCTGGAAGTACACACTGTTCCCCCAATAAAGTCCTGTTCCCCTTCCCCAAAAAAATCTTAAAAAAAAAATAAAATCTTATTGACTATGTCCCTTATGCTATACCCTATATCCTTATGGTTACATTGTAACAACCAATTTCTACCTCTTAATCCCTTCTACTTTTTGACCCACCCCCATCAACTCCCCTCCCATCTGGCACCATCAAAATGCTCTCTGTATCTATGAGTTTGTTTCTGTGTACTTTGTTTGTTTATTTTGTTCTTTAGATTTCACATATAAGTGAAATCACATTGCATTTCTCTTTCTCTGTCTGACATACTCCACTCAGCACAATACCCCCCAGGTCCATCCATGCTGCCGCAGATGGCCAGAACCCACTCCCTTCCATAGCTGATCAGTATTCCATTGTATACATGTACCACCTCCTCTTCATCCATTCATCCATTGACAGACACCCAGGCTGCCTCCACATCTCAGCCAAAGTAAACAACGCTGCAATGAACATATGGATGCACATGTCCCCTGGAAGTACTGTTTTGGGGTTTTCTGGATAAATACCCAGAAGTGGGATTAGCAGATCCTTCTTTACGTCTTCTTATAGCCTTTGCTTTCAAGTCTGTTTTGTCTCATGTAAGCATTGCTATCCTAGCATTTTTGTTTGTTTCCATTTTCATGAAATAACATTTTTCCATTCCTTTACCTTCACTCTGTGTCTTTCAATCTGAGGTGCATATGTAAGTGTCTTGTTTGCTTATCCATTCAATCATCCTATCTTTTGATTGGAACATTTAATTCATTTACATTTAAAATAACTGGTAATAGATGTGTAGTTATTGCCATTTTAGTATGCTTTTTTTTTTTTTCCCCCATCTTAAAGAAGTCCCTCTAAGATTCCTTGTAACACTGGTTTGGTAGTTATGAACTCCTTTAGCTTTTTGTCTGGGAAGCTCTTTATCTGTCCTTTGGTTCTAAATGATAGCTTTGCTGGGTAGAGTAATCTTGGTTGTAGGTCCTTGCTTTGCTAAATAGGTACTGGAACACTTGACTGCAGAGCCTTGTGTAGTGATGGGATCCCTCGCTCCTCTGGGTTGACCTCAGCTACTAAGATATCCCTCCCGATTTTTAATAGTCACACTCGAGTGTGGGAGCAGCCCGTTCCACAACGCTGCCTCTCCTCGCAGTCTTGGGGTGGCTTCTTGTATATGTCCTTGGTTGCAGGGCTTCTGTTCAGCTAGACTTCAGGGGATTCTCAATAATGGTTGTTCTGTAGTTTAGTTATAATTTTCATATAGTCATGAGAGGACGCAAGCACAGCATTTACCTACTCTGTCATCCTGACCGGAAATCTTATAAATTGGAAATTTGTATATGGAATTTGAACATTGCAATTTTTAACTAAATAAATTCAAAGTTACTCAGCAAATACAAAGAAGTTTACTGTTAGTTTTTAATTTTCAAGTTAACTTTTACCTTTAAAATGATAGCATTCTAAATTCTAGATGTTATAAAGAGTAAGGCTTATACTTATTCTTTCTATGCATAAAGCACAGATATACACACAACATAGAAAAAGACATACAAACATATGTGTTATTAAACTTTCGTAAGGAAATAATTACGGAAAAAATAGATCTTTACGGGAGCAATAATGAAAAAAAACTTGAGAAAAACTGAGATAAACTAAACTCCATGCCTTAAAAGGAACTAATTGCAAAAGCATGAACAGAGTTGGGAAACAACAGGGTGCTCTGTGTCCTCAAATTTGAGGAATTCCCTGAAGATGGAGAGCACATGGGATCAGATCAACGAGAGACAAGGAAACCATAGCTCAACTCATGAGCAGGAAGGAAAGGCAGATCCAGAGAAACTCTAAGCTCCAAGCGAACTATTGCAAAAAGATGAACGAGGCCCTGGGGCAATAACCACAGCAATTAAGCTAAAAAAAAACAAATATCCGTGTGTGTAAGGCCCATAGAAGTGTGTGTGTGTGAGGAGAAGCCTTTGACCACAGACTAAACCTATGAACCATACTCTAAGGAAAACATTCCAGTTCCAGACATTGAGACAGATTCTGGAGCGAACAAAGATATAATGATGAGGCAACACTGGAAAGGTGGCTCTATCCAAAATGGAGATAACCTAAATTCTTCTCCATTCAAAATAATGCTCAGCTCATCCTCCTTCGGGAGTGGAGCCCCCAGCCTGAATGCCTATGCCATGCACAGAACCCGTGAAATGAATTCCCACTGCTTCAGCAAAAATAAATAAATCCCTGCATAAAGTTCACAAAGAGATTCACCATGCACCCCCCCCCAATATCCTGTGCTTCAAACTGCTTTCCTTCCACTTCTTCAAAGCTGTGCTGTTCTTGCTCTCCTCCAATCTTCTAGCTTCCTCCGCCTGCTCTAACAGTCTATGACTTTTCATACTAATTCATAGATCAAATGATTCCTGTATCAGTACGTTGTTGGGGGGGGGCGGGGGGAGAGAGGGGGGCCTGTTCACAGGGGGCTTTTCCCATTTGTAAATATAATAGGGAAAATAAAAGAAAAAGTGAAATAGCTACCATGTTGGGTTAAACTGTATACCCCAGAAGATATGTTCAAGTCCTAACCCACATGATATGGACTAAATGTTTTTGTCTCTGGAACATTCATACGTTGAAGCCTTCGTGTGATGGTACATGGAGGTGGGGAATTGGGGAGGTAATTAGGTTTGGATGATGTCATGAAGGTGTAGTCCCCAGATGGCACTGATGTCCCTATAAGGGAATGAAGAAACCTGAGCTCACACTCTGTCTGCCATGTGAGGATACAGTGAGAAGATAGCCATCTATACACCAAGAAGAGGGTCCTTATGAGGAAACTGAACATGGCGGCACCCTGATCTCAGACTTCCAGTCTCCAGAACTATGAGAAATAAATGTTTGTAGTTTAAGCGACCCAGTCTCTGTGGCACCGCAAACTGACTAGGATGCTTCAGTACCTGCGAATTTGACCGCATCTGGAAACAGAGTCTTTGCAGATGTAATCAAGGTAAACGAGGTCACACTGGATTACAGTGGGCCCTGATCCAATGACTGATATCCTTATAAGAAGAAGGCAATTTAGCCACAGAGAAAGAGGAAACACACACAGGATGGAAAAGCCATGGGAAGGTGGAAGCAAAGATTGGAAAGCCAAGGATTGTAAGCAACACGAGAGGCAAGAAGAGGCCATAGAGTCTTTGGAGTGAGGCCCTGCCCACAGGTTGATTTTACCTTTAGCCTCTAGAACTGTGCAAACATTGAATTTAGGTTGTCTCAAACCACCCAATTTGTGGAAATTTGTTACAGAAATGCTAGGAAACTAAGACAGGTACCATCTTGAGAAAAGACCAAACACAGAAATGGTCTTCTCATTTTACATGGGCTCTAACATTCCTTAACGATCCCTGGTTGGCATGTCCTTGGATTCTGGTGGTAAGAGCACTTCCTAGGGCACCTGCTAGTGCAATGGGGCTCTGGCTATACAGAAATGTGTGCACGAGTGGACGAGAGGACCAAAAATATCCCTACTTCGAATCACCATGAGGTTTTTCTATTCCGAAAATACTGTGCTGCCCACAACGCAGGCAATAACTCGACCATTTTAAGAGCATCAGTGAAGGCATGTCCTACCAACGCCAAATCAGCAAGAGAGGAAACGAGGACAACTCATCTATTGTCTCAGGAAAGCACTGCATGAATATATAACATGACCGCAGAAGCAAACAATTATGAACAAGGGTTCTGGACACATTACCTGTGAAGAGAGTGTCCATTCGATCACTACTTGTTAATTAAAGAGGTTCCCAAAGTCAAAATGTAGTTACTAAATGACAATAGGCCTGAAACAAAAACAAGAAACTAAAAAATTCAGTTTATTTTCATTAAGCAAAAGCTTTAAGAGACAGATTTTAAGATTTTATATATATTTATCAAGGCTTGGAAAACCAACAGATTCTCTGTCAGATGGATCCCAGGAGATATATGAGACTGATGCAATGTAGAATAAACATTACAGAGTTTAGAGAACAACAACAACAAAAAAGACAAAAAGTAGGGTCCACTATAGCAAGAATAATATGGTAGTTATACTCAATAGGCCTGGGTTCCATCCACAGCTCTGTGATCATTTAAGAAATGACAGCACTTGTTCTTTCAGTATCTTCGGACTGAGAAAACACCCAACGAGTTAGAATGCATTGAGTATTTCTGTTACTGTGTATTTCGTAACAGTAAAGGTAAACACAGGACTTACTTTGTACCAAGCACTCTTCTCAGCACTGTTTTGGAACTAACTTAAGCCTGACAACAACCTTCTGAGACAAAACTATTATGTCTATTTAACAGATAGCAAAACTGAGGCTCAAAGAAGTTAAGCCATTTGTCCAGCATCATCACACATCACATAGCTCGTGTGTTCTAGATGGAGAGTCTCAAACCAAGCAGTCAGATTCGATTCGAGACCCCTTATCCTTAACCTGACTTCACAAAAGTAAGCACATACGTTGGGATGGAGTCCCAGAGAGCAGTTTCCAGGTCTCAGCCTCACGTGGAAAGGTGCTGGCTCAGTTGTGTAGCACGCCCATGCAAGCACTTATGTAACTGCGTAGTTGGCCATCAGCTGTAACCAGTTAGCCATGAGCCACTATTCTCTATGCTCTATAACCATAGCAAGCGAGGATATTGCGGGTCTTGCGGATCCTACTTCCAAGCCTCCATCAAGACTATGGTACAGGAAGACCCCTCGTTGGGCACTGGCGGATGTTTGCTTCCCGTGTCTTGACCAGCCACCCTCGAGTATATAGTGCTATGAATCCCCTATGCACGGCTGCGTTGTTGTACCTTTTCTCCCTCACCGTATGCTAAGTTCATCTGCCGGGAGCAGAGCCCCTGCATTACAATACACACGTGAAATTCCAGAAGCACATATACTGGCCATGTTCATCATCTATACTACGGCTAATACTAGCCGTGTATACATAGTACCTGAACGATTAATGTCACTTCCATTAGTGTCTGATCCTCATGGATTGGGACCCAATGCTGGAAATATTTTAAAGCCTAGTCCAGCTCTGTGTCTCTATGGAGGACCCTGCCAGGTCGGTGCTGGCCAACAATAACCTACTAGAAAGAAAGCCCCTCAACCCTCCACCTTTGGCAAAGAAATCCCCTAGCACTCAGATGGAGGGAAGTGTAGAGATACAACTCATGAGACGTGTTAGGTTGTCCTCCATGGGTTATCTTCAGGAGACTGCAGCTAACTGTGGACTCCCTGACTCGCCACCCTGGGGTAGGAACTTCTAAGATCCTGGATACAGAAAGAAATGCAGCAATGTTTAAGGGCTCTTACTGGCGGAAACACAGGAGCCTGGCCCCAGCAGTCTTCAGAAGCGCCTTTGCCCCGGAGATGCAAATGCCTAATGGATAACAGATGGGTGGAGAAGAGCATGCAAATGCCTGCCTGCGAGTTCTATTTTCTCCTCTTTGCTTAGCATGAGCTCCCGAAGAATGCTGGACCAGATACAAAAGCAGTCTTCTGGAACATGTCCTCTCCACTCTTCAGAAAGTGCCTGGGATAATGATTTAGGGATTTCCACTGCTAATGACTACCTCCTGGGAATAGCTGCTGGGCCAAAGTAATGCAGGCCACAGCTAGGGGCTGTTTGTCAGGGGGAGCTTTTGAGATGTAGAGCTCTCTGAGGAGAGCAAAGAAATCACCTGACACAGAGCTCCTGGGACCCGCTTGCTTGGTGGTAACAGGGAGTTTTCCTGTTACTGCAATGGGTTACCCGTACAGTGGACCCAGACTGAGCTTTCTGTTGAGCGTCAGACCCAGGAAGCTAACTGCCTACCTGACAACTGCCACCCACAGGAGCAGAGCTACGTTTTGCGAGGCCTGAAGCTTACACAGTTCAAGAGAACTCTTTTTAGAAATAGAATATGAAATTGTGGACATAAAATTAGGCATCTGGCCTTGTAAAGGGCCATGCAACTACAGGGTCCTGACATTGCAACTTCTTCAGATCCGTGATAAATCCACCTCCATCGGCAAGTGCCTAAAAAGTCACAGATGGACAACAAGTCACCATCTCCCCACTCCTCGTACAATCCCCACTCCTCAAGTGTTTGTGCAACCTATGACTTGTTTCTAACCAACAGGACATTGCAAAGGTGATGGTATTTACGTGATCATGCGCACATGGTTACATCTGCACTAGAATGTAACCCATCTTACTAAGAGACTCTGTCTCTTGCTGGTTTTAAAGAAGCACGCAGCCATACTGAGAAAGACCATGTGGCAAGGGACTGATGGTGGCCTCTGGCCAACAACCAGCAAGTCACCAAGGCCCTCAACTCTATAGCTCACAGGTCTAAGTCAGGGGTTCTCCAACTTTAGTATGCACAGGGGAGCTTATCAGAAACCACGGCCCATCCTCGGTGGTTCTTAACTCAGCAGCTAGCATGAGGGGGGAGGGGGCAAGACTTTTGACCTTTTTTTTTTTAATACAAAATTGTGATTCTGATGTTACACTTTACCAAACAACGGATCCTAACTCCTGTTCATTTTCCGGCCTGGAGTCCTCATTTGTCACTTCATCTCCATTGTCATTACCACTGGCTTAGTGTTGTTATCGCTCATCTTCCTTTACCCGGACTAATGGAATATACTCCTATCTACCCTTTCTCCCTACTTCAAATCTCTAATCTCTTTAATCCATTTTTCATAGTACACCCAGAATGATCCTCCAAAAACTGAAATGGGATATCCTTCTCCCATCTCAAAAAGCTTCATATACAGAATTATAAACTTCTGAAACAGCCAACAATAGAAGAATGATTAGATAAAATGTAACATACTACATAACTGAAAAGTATGCACTCATGACAAATGATGTGTTAACGATACTCCGACCACACCAAAAAATGTGCACAGTACAATAGAAGGAAAAACAAAAACGTAAGTACAGCTGTAAACATTGTATACCCCACCAAATAGATTAAACACTGAAAAGAAATTCACCAACAACTTAACTGGTGTCTCCCTTGGGTGAATTATGCCATCTATTTTGTATGTTTCTGCATTTCCAGGTTTCCCACAATGGGTATGTCATGTTGGGGGGGGGGGGGAACTACCCACAATAAAATAATCTGTAAATAATATCTAGGACTCCTCAATGTCAGGACTATGCTGCCAAACTTCACAGTCAAGGTCATGCTTATTCAGCCTCATCTCCAAATACATCTACCCTGCTACACACCAGGTCGTTGCTCACGTGACCTTGCCATCTCCACCTTTAAAACTCTTCCTCAACTTCCAAGGTTCATGTCAAAAGCCACCTTCCTCCAGGAGGTGCTTCTCTGACCCCTACTGGATGAATGTCCCCCTCCTGCGCTTTCCTACAGCAAATTGTTTGCGAGTTTGTGTGCTCCTTCATTTATCACTCATTCAATTCCACTTTCCATCGCATGGCAGGTTACATGCCTCTCTGCCCTACAGAAAGCAAGTACTGGGAAGGCACAGGCCGAGTCTGAATCAGCTCTAAACCCCTCACTTAGCCCAAGGCCTTGCATGTTTCAGACACTCAATAAAAGGCATGTTGCAATGAAATGAAACATGAAGAGTATTTATAGCAAGTAAATCACTGCATCTTTTGGCAAGTGGATAACTATGGTTTGGATCCAATGGGACACCAACTCCTAATTAAATTCAGCACTTTACAGGATAAATAGAGCCATCAAATAATTTTCCTGGCTGGAGATATTCCTGTGCATTGTCATGAGGAACCTACTTAAAATCTAAGGCAAGACAAGGTACATTACAGTCCACAAGCAAACACCTTGGAGATTTACAGGCCACAATAAATGATGGTGAGGAAATAGTAACAGGTACTTAAGCTGCTGTTTATGTCAAATTGAAGAGAGGAGTCAGAAGCTAAGTGAACTAAAGTAAACACCACGAAGCTTTCTGAGGAAAACAAGAACCAAACAAACACTGTTGGGAAAATTGCAGAGCAAAATAGACTATTGCAGGAACCATTTGAAGGGTAGGAGTGCAACTATGAGAAGGAAATAGGAAGGTAAGTGGCATATCCTGAGTATCTTCCACATGCCAGGTGCGTGAGGTAGCTGCTACATGCCTCACATTATTTAGTCCTCATGATAGCTCTGTAAGGTAGGAATTACCACCCCCATTTCATGGATGGGCAACTGAAGCTCAGAAAAGTTATCATTTGCTCAACGTCACATAACTAGTAGGTGGTAGAGCAAGGACTCAAACCCATGTGGTTCTGCTTTAGCCCAAGGCTCTTTGCATTAAACCAAATCATAAGGGGGCCCCACCTTCCACCACTAACTCAGCTACAGTTCCTCCAAGCTGCCACCACACAGCCTTCCTAAAACCCCAACTGAACATACCAGTAGCACTATCCCATATAAATCTCTCCAGCAATTCTCCATTACCTAAGTGATATAGCGCCCAAGCTCCTCATCTAGACGAATGAGATCCTTTATGACCTGGCCCATGCCTATATTTCCAGCCTCCATCTTACCCACCATACACTTCGCAAACTGATCACCCTGGTTCATGATTCTGTTCCTTGCCAAGTAATATTCCCTCTGCATTTAATTTGGCAAATTTCTATTCATCCACTGAGTCATGCCCAGAATCACCTCCTTTAAGAAGCCTCCCGTGAGCAACTTTCCTTTATAAATTAGCATCTCCTTCCTCTAATACACATAATTCAACTGATAAACCTGCCAAAGTATACTGTCTGCTCCGTTACTGGATTGTGAGCTCTTCAAGGATAAAATGATCTCTCTACACCCTACACTTGGCATAGCAGCTGGCATATAGTAAAATGTTTTAATGGGAAAATGGCAGGTTTAATCTAAACATCAAGATAAAATATGTTCTAATTACAGAGATGAAGATAAGCAAAAGTCAAGTCACCAATTACACACACACACACACACACACACACACACACACACACACACAATATTACAACACTGCATTAATTATACCAAAGTAGAAGCTCGGTCAATGTCAATCATCTCAACTCACTCTGAGCAACTTTCTATTACCAATCTCTAAGCTATGAATGGTGGCAAAAACTGAAGAATGGGGACAACTCGCACAGGGATGTGGTAATAACAGTGTCTCAGGTAAGTTACATCCAACAATGGCAATACACCAAATCACAGCCAGGTGTCAAAACCCCAAGTGGCCCTAATCTCTCACGAGTGATACATAATGATAAACATTCTGATCACCAATGTATCTAGACTCGCAGCTGGCAATTTCAGAGCCCAGAAGTGATATCTGCAATGATCAGCCACATGTTTCATCGACAGTTTAAACATGGCATCATTCATCATCTCATATACTCAGACAATTTTCACTTAGCAGAAATGAGGGACAATGTCATAATGTACACGCCATAAAATGCTTTTTTAAAACAGCTTAGGTGTGGTCTCAAACATGAATGGGTAAATACTGTGCAGTAACAATTTGCAAACTGTAACAATGCAACTTTACCAGAATATAAACTACAAATACCTACTCTTTCAAAAACCACACAATCACACTTAAAGAGAAGACTCTGTACTTCACAAATATAAAACTCTGGAGTTCAAAATGAAAACTAGGATACTATTTCACGCTCAAATAACTAAATGTGAGAGCACAGATACAGTATGGTGTTTCATGGAAGACCACTTGTGAACTGAAGTAATTTTTATGACATTTTCGCACTTAATAGTCAAACTGCCAAGTCTCTAAATCCAGGTGGGTGTTGTATAAACAAAATTTGGAAAGATTCCCCAATAAAACCATCCAATCAAGTTTCAGTAAGGTGCAGGTATTGTCACCCTATCCTGATGACTGGTCAGCAGGCAGGTATATCAGATAAAAGTCTACAAACGGAGTGTCTTGCAGAAAGTCCATTTCAAATATTTTTACTATTTAAAAAACATGAACTCCTTTAATTTTATAATGAAAAGCTAAGTCTTCTCCATAATAAATAACAAAATTCTACTTCCCTACCTCATGTACTGCAACTAGTATATATTAATATCTGTTAGATAAATGTTGACAGGGAGGGAAAGGGAGCTGCAGAAGAATAAATACAGTTAAGAGACCTTCTATGTCAAGTAAAAATAGTGGAAAACAAATGATATGTTCTTCCCGGATAGTTTCAAACATAATAGTAATATAAAAACACGCATGGAAGTATTCATGCCAAATTCAGAATCCTGCTAACTTCCAGGGAGGAGGGAGGGAATGTGATCAGTGGGGTATGCGAGGGGCTCCAACTTTATCACTAATATTTTGTTATGCTGGTGGGACTGTTAGTGCTCAGCAGATTATTCCTCATACCATTTTTGTATCTGAAATAGTTCCAGGTCATTTTTACAAACCAGTGCTTATGTGAATTCCTTGAATTGCCCTTATAGGACATAACTAAAAATAAATGATGACCATGCCATTGAACAGTGAGGCGTTCTTTCTTACTAATGAGAATTTTATGAAGATATGAAATCTGAAGTTACTGCTGTAAACTGAGTAGACAGTCTTCTGATTACAAATAAGAATATTAATAGCCAAAATATTAACAGCCAATATTTAATATGTTAATATTGTTGTTCTTTTAGTGTTTATATGTTAACATATTAACATAAATGTATATGCTAATATATTACCATAAATGTATTCAAACATACATATTTTAATACATATTAATAGCCAAAATGTTAATTAATAGCCAACACTTTATATGTGCCTATCCCTCTGTTAAGTACTTTACACAAATTATTCTCTTTCATCTTCATAAAATCCCTCTGAAGGAGATACCGGTGACACTTGAATATGGGTTTCAATGGTGAGGGTCCACTTACACGTGGATTTTTTTCAATAAATACCGTAAATGTATTTTCTCTTTCTTATGACTTTCTTACTAACACTTTCTTTTCGCTAGCTTACTTCATTCTAAGAATACAGCATATAATACATATAACTTGCAAAATATGCGTTCATCACTTGTTTATGTTATCAGTAAGGTTTCGAGCAACAGAGGGCTATTAGTTAACTTTTGGGGAAGTCAATAGTCATACGCGGACTTTCAACTGCACAGGGTTGTCAGCGCCCCTAACCTCCGCATTGTTCAAGGGTCTACTGTATTAATATCATTTATGTTTGATTTATAATGACGTTGATACTCCAAGAGAATTGGGAAGCTGTGCAAGGTCACACAGCTAGTAAAGGTGGGCAGGGACTTGAATCCAACTCCAACTCAAAATTCTCTCCTGCTTTTCACCAGCTCTTCATACTGTCTTCCCAAACATCCTGTGCTAGAGCATAAGGGGTCTTTTTGTGTACTAGAAAAAGGTACCCTCTCCCTGGAAGCGTGCGGTCCCAGGCCAGGCTGGCAAATCACTGTCTGGAATTCAGCCCCACTCACCCCAAGGCCTGATGTCCACCCTTGTGCAAGGGCCCTACCTCCTGCTCCGCTTGCTGACCTCTAGCCTATGCACTGATTTTACCGCATTGCACCTTGGAGTACAAACAACTGTTGACAAACAATTGTACGGAATGCCTTGGGATCTAAGGTGACCCTAGGTAACAAAAGAATATCCCGGACACCTCCCCAGAAAGCCACCAGGACTCCTGAGAACCTCCTAAAGAGACCAGACTGATTGGCCTGCTTTCTCAGTTCAGACCATCCCAGCAGGAGACCATTTTCCCCTTCAACGCCCCAAGGAGGAGTTTCTGTAAGATTTCCTTGGAACTAAGAGTCCTATGGCTAAAACTATAGTATTAATTAAAAGCATAAAAACCATTCCCCTACATCCTTTCATTCCACTCTCCATGTCTATCCGGGACTCTAATTCCCAAAACTGTTTACACATTTTGGTCCCACTACCACCCTTCTCCAAGCAAACCAAGCTTTCCCATTGGTGCTAACCCACCCTCCTGACCACAGCTAGAGCGATTGTTGGTCCATCAGGCCTCTTGCCTGCACATGGCCCTTTAAGTCCAAGCTGCTCGGCCGAGCCTGCCAGGTCTGCTGTGATCCGGTCCCTTCCCTCTTCCTAGTCTCATCTCTTGATACCCACTTCCCACATATCCAAACTCTCTATACCAAAGTAATCTCCATTACCCCGTATGACATGCTCTCACAGACCTCTCAGACTTCGCAGGTGTTATTCCTTCTGCCTGGAAAGCTATTCCTTAACTCATTCCACTGGAGAACTCATACCTACCCTTCAAGACTCAGCTAAATTTCACCACTTACAGGAAGCCTTTTGTGACCATGCCCCAGCTTCCACACTTGGCAGTTCAGTGACTCCCTCCTCTGTGCTTCCATTTTGTACTCATTTCTCTTGTGTTTCCTGCCACAAAATGCTGTAATTATCTGTTCATAAGGCTGCCTCGCTAATCCTGTGTCTCAGCACTGCCTATGAATAAAGTAAAAAAAAAAAAAATGGTGGTCTAATATTCAAGGCTTTCCTTACTAATCTGGCTTCAACTTACTAACCTGACTGCCCACCATTTCCCTCCACAAGCCCTATACTCCCACAAAAATCTGCTTCTCACATGCCGCATGTTTTCTTAACCCTGTGAACGGATCCCTCTCTGCCATCCCCCAGATCTGCATATCCAAACCTCACCTATCTGTCAAGGACCACCTCCAACTGCCCTGTTCCAGGAGCCCCCCGCAAAAATGAATTTCCTCCTCCCCTTAATTCCCATAAGCCCTCAATGGTGTCTTTGTGTCTTACCCCGTAGGGCTGAAGGGGAACAGAGTTTTGCTACCTCAAAATTTGTCTTTTGGAGCTATTAATTATTTTAAGCTGGTTATTTTTAAGAAACAAAATGAGAGTCATTCACTTCCGCTTTAGCCACATAGAGGAATTCAGATAGAAAAACCTGCTTAAAGGAAGATGAATGGCCTGCATTCCTTTTGAAGTCCAAACGACTATACAGTGGTACCTCGGTTTTCCAACGTAATCCGATCAATTTCTGAAACATTCGAAAACAGCTGACAGGCCTCAGGATCTTGCACTCAGCGGAAGCCGGGTGACATGTTCAACTTTCGAGGTGTGTTCGAAAACCGAAGCATTTACTTCTGGGGTTACAGCATTCATAACCAAAATGTTCATCAACGGAGATGTTCGAAAACTGACGTACTACTGCATCCCCATCTCCTTACCTCAAGATGGTATATAAACCTCAACTGCCCCATTTGGCCTTGGGTCCTACACTCTCGCAGAACTCCCATATGGACATACGTAATAAAATTGGTTATTTTCTCCTGTTAATATGTCTCACGTCAATTTGATTATTAGATCAGCCAGAAAATTTTGAGGGGTAGAAGGAAAATTGTTTTTCCTCCCCCACAGGGCCTAAAAATTGTGAGCTCCTGACAAGTAGGGTGTGTCCCATTCATTTTTGTGTCCCCAGAGCTGACAGTGGGTGCACAATGAAAGCTTGAAGAATAAGGATCCATTCACAGAACTTTTTTTTTTAATGAATGTATTTTCTCTTCCTTATGATTTTCTTTTTTAAATTTTGTTTTGTTTTTGTTTTGTGTTTTGTTTTTCCGTCTTCCATTGCCCGCCGCCCCCAACTCCGAGTCAAGCCGTTGTTTCTCAGTCTAGTTGTGTAGGACACAGCTCCCTGGCTCATGCTGATATTATGAGCTTTGCGCTCGACCTGGCTGAGCCAGTCGGTCGCTGACCACGGGCCAGCAGCTCAGCTCACAGCAGCTCGCCGCCAGCCACCAGCCGCTCACGGCAGCCCAGCTCCAGGTCGAGCCATTGTTCACAATCTTAGCTGTAAAGGGCGTAGCTCACTGACTCATGTGGGAATCGATCCAGAGACCTGTTAGGAGCACAGTGCTCCAAGCACCTGAGCCATCCGGCCGCCCTCAGAGCTTTTTTTAAAAGAAGGATCCTTATTATGAATGTGTGAAATGCAAATTCTAGATTGTGCTCCTTTCGCCTCCTTAACAAAACTATTCTTAGGTGCTGAATTTCTTCTCTTAGGTTGTACAACAGAGTACCCAAAGAATATTGAAAAAGCTTGTGTGGGGCGGGTGGGGGGGTGGGGGGAGGAATGCCTATGAATAGCTTGTAATCTGAGGTTCTAACCCAACTCTCTACTGTCTGCCTTTCGTGAATAGACCCTGTGCCTCAATGTGGTCTCCCTTAGGCCCTGTTTGCCTACCTGCTTGGCTCCTTATCGCCTCTCAGGACTTTTAGTTTGTGTAAAAAAAAAAAAAAAAAAAAAATTCAATTTCAAATCTAAATTTGATGCTTTTTCTGAACTATATAAAGGCTTTAATAACAAATCAGCATGCCCATTCCTCAACAGCTTCCTGAGTAAGCCCAAGGACTTATCACTGTCATGTGCAGAGAACATGCTAATTGTTTTCTTTTCAATGTGTGATTTCCAAATGAATGAATAAGTTACAATGCTAATGACTTTATAGAGAAAACAATAGATTATCTTCTCTACATTGTGATTATGATATTGCTTTGACATGCAACTGATTCATACACTTTTCAAGAGTGAAGAATATGAATTGTTCGATTAATTTCCTTTATAAACATTCAAGTACTTTCAATGTGACTGGTTCTCTCTCCAAAAAAAAAAATCTAAAAAGGATACTTAGGATTGTGTTTTCCCCCAGTGAGTCCTCAATAAATATACTTGCTTAAAACTAGCTTCATCAAGACAGGATTCCAACATAAAACTTCAGATACGACTGTGTATTTCTATTTTATTTGTATTAAATTCCCTACAGGTCTATAAAAATCTCATACACTTTCATAAACATTTGAAATGGTTTTGAAATGGTTATTCTTTTACTCCTGAATATCAGGAACCAAATCCAATTTGAGCAGAAAGTAATGATGGGGTAGATAGGTAAGACAGAAATGAGCAGGAGAGGGAGAACTTTAGCCTGGCTCAGAAAGCCCCTTGCTGCAGCCTCCTTACTTGGGTCAAGACCCCTGGCAGCTGCCCAGCATCAGAGAGATATGATGTTAGGAGGCAGAAAAGTGGAGGGACCCTTCCTGTTTGCCAGGATCATCAATACCTTACTAGCCCAACACGATTCCAGGTTTTCACACACCCCTGCGGGATGTGTTTACATACCCACCAAGATCAAGGGGATGTCTGTAGCCATGCCCTAAATCAAAGGGATATGTTTACTCATGTCCCTAAATCAAAGAAATGGATTGCTAAACGCCAGATGGCCAGGCACCTCAGGGAGAGAAACAAAGATAAGAGAAGGGAAGGGGGACGCAATTCTACCCCTAGAAATAAAACCCTTCATACAATGTATGACAAGGATGCTTCCCTCTCTTGGGTCAACCTGCTCCCCGTATGAGAGTGTACTTTCTTTTACCATTAAACTTCTGCCGTTCAATCTGTACAAATTTCTGTCTCTTGATTGAATTCTTTCCTTCAAGAAGATGAAGAGCCGAGGTGTTTAACATCATTTCCCAGTAACAGTAATATGCGATTAAGTTGATGGTTCTTGAGCTACACAGGCAGTACACTAAAAGGCCAGCCTTAGTGAAGGTACACATTAACTCTTTCTGGGCATCGGGTCATGAAACTCAACCATGCCCCCAGGAGCCTTGATGTAAACATCGGGCTTATGCCAGACTCCTGCTCCCATTGCTTACACTTCCCATTTCCTCCTCCTTCTTACCATCTCTCCATTTTCTACCTTGACTATACTAGCTTCTGTTTTCCTGGCTATTAGCAGAACCCAGGTATTTGACCCACCCTTGCTCTTCAAGGTCCAGGTTTTAGGAGAACATTACTCAGTGAACCTCTGCACAAAGATCTAAAGACAAAACTCTTAAAAGGAGAAAAAAGATCAACTGGTTCACTATTGCGAAACACCAGAAAGCTCTGGGGATAATTTAGATAGTAGTCCACAAACCCTATGCCAGAACTCTGCAACCACAAATTAATCTCTGTATTCATGTTCCAACAGTCAGAATCGGCTGGCAGACACAGAATTTCTCAAATCAAGATGGAAATTTTACACAACGTCTGATTAGGCTAGGAGTCTTGCAAATTTTATTACCCATGATTTTTTTATCCTGAGCCAAGAATCAAAAGGCACTTAAATCTCCAGATTTATATTAGACATATGCCAGGCCCCAGTTGATTTCCATTATCAGTCAATCAACAAATATTCATCAAGCGTACGTTATGTGCTAGGTGCTAAGGGGATTCAAAAGCTGCATAAAACCTGCCTGTGCCCAATCTTCAGAGATATTATAATATAGTTAGTGCCATGGTTTGAATGTTTGTGTCCCCCTAAATCTCATGTTGAAACATTAATGCCTAAGGTGATGGTTTTAGGTGGGGCTTTCAGGGGGTGATTCAGTCAGAAGGGCCTAGCCATCATGAATGGGATTAGTGCCCTTAAAAAACTGGCCACTCAAATCTAAAGAACCCAATAAATGGGTAATATAAACAGAAATAGTCTCTGAGATATGGAGGAAAAACTGATGGTTGCTAGATGGGAGGGGGGTGGGGATGAGGGCGAAGGGAAGGGATTAGACAGCATAAATTGGTAACTACAATATTGCCACGCGGATATGAAAGACAGTTTGGGGAATAGAATCAATAATGTTGTAAAGATTTTGTAGGGTGTCAGATGGGCACACGTCTTATTGAGACAGGTTAGTTAGCATGTTGTTAGGCAGGCAGGAAGGTCCCTGGCAAAATAAACAAGACAGCCATATCCTAAAACTCCAGGTTCTAAAGTAACTCATTCAACTCCAGGACAAAATGTAAGGGCGCCTTGAGGTTAATAAATTATCTCATGAATCCCTTTTCTCTGGACAAAAGGAATAGATCTGATAGATAGGAATGGGTTATTTTACTAATCCACTCAGGATGGGCAAACAGAACAAGCCAGATAGACGAATTCCATTAAAAGGCGCCAGCTCCCCTTCCCCAAACAGGCAAGGGAAGGTATAAAAGTAAGAGCTTTTGCCTCAGTCAGGGGGCACCCCCATTCGGGACCCCCTCTCACTCGGGAGCTGCATTTCTTTGCTTTTTAATAAACTATCCTCTTTTGCAATTCCTAGCCTCTCCTTGGTCCGTGCTTCCATTCTTTGGTTTCACGAGTCACGATCCCCGCACTCATTCATTCGCAGGAAAAATCTCCTACGTCATTATTAGGGAGATCACATCATGGACGGTGCAAATGCCTGACCACTGCACTGTACACCTGAAGCTGAATAATGTTGTATGTCGACTAAAATTTAATATATATATATAGACACGGGATATGGAGTACAGCATAGGAAATAAAGTCAATGGAACTGTAATAGCTATATACGATGTCAGAGGGGCAATAGATCGGAGGAGGGGGGTTATCACTTTGTGAGGGGTGAAATGTCTAACTATTATATTGTTTTGTACACCTGAAACTAATTTTAAAAAAAAGTGGGCACACAGAACTTTCTAGCCCCTTTCACCATGTGAGGATATAACAGGAAGTCTGCAACCTGGAAGAGAGCCCTCACCTAACCATACTGGCAACCTAATCTTGGACTACTAGCCTCCAGAACTGTGAGATATAAATGCCTGTTGTTTATAAGCTACCCAGTCTGTGGCATTGTGATAGAGCAACACGAGTGGACTAAGAAAGTTACAGAAACAAAATACCAACCAATTTCAAAAGTTAATTACCAATCTGAGGCACTTTGCAAGTGCCAATGAATAGTAGTGTCAAAAAATGATGTAGGAAGTCCTTTGACAAACTGAACACAACAGAAATGTCTGTTCTGAAAAAGGATTCCCAGGCATTATGGGGTCATGCTAGAAATGAGAACATCTGGGCTTTGTCCAGGCAATCAACTGTCTCTTGGACCCTGAACAAGCAAATTAACTTCCTTGGCTCTCAAGGTCTCATGTGTACAATGGAGCAAAACAACCTACCCCACCCTCCTCATCAAATTGTTTTAAATAGCAAACAATATGATTAATGGAAAGCATTTCCAGAAGCTGTATTTTGCGAACCCTTGGGCAAGTCCTTTACCCTCTCTAGGCCTAAGTTCCTTCAACTGTAGAATGCTGGGCTATTCTCTGAGGTCACTGAGTTTAGGGTGATGACAGAGAAAATGGAAAGAGAAGATGGGAGAGACATCACACCTTCCTGCAAGGGGTGACATCCAAATCAATCAATACTCCTATCCATTCAAGTCTAAGAGCCCCAGAGAAAATGCTGCCCAGTAGGTATACAGGTATTTTCAAGATAACACCCCAAAAATCCCATCACAAACTTAGAGCTGTAAGCACACATTCCACACCACCACGTCAGATATGGAATTTCTGCATTCCTGCAAAGATTGCAACTATCCATGAAAACCTCAAGGGGGATGGAGGGGTCTCGAATGTGATTACCAGAGAGGAATTTCTCAATATCAGCTTGATATCTAAGGCCTTTATAGAAAGATCAAGCGAACTATGCTTAGGAAAACATTATACCATGTGTTTCAAGTGGTCTCCATCTGCACCATTTGGGTGTCAGGTCTCTATGATCGTAGTTTTGGTGTGAGGTCTGTAATCACACTCAATTTCTCTTTCATTCTTTGCCACAAACCCTTTCCAGTTATCTCCCTACTTTATCTTCCGATTGCAGGAAAGAATAAGGAATTAACCTGCACATCAGTGTTCTACATTCTTGTTGTGTTTGTTTCCTTATCTTAAAATTAGGGACTCAGCACAGGAACGAAGAAAGAAGAGAGGAGGGGGGAGGGGGGAGGGGGCTGGAAAAATCCGTTTACCACCCACACTATCTAACCGTTTTTCTTTTTTAAAAATATATTTATAAAGTCTAAGCCAGCAAGACAAAGAGTTGACACATACAGGTGATAAGAAACCACAAGTGACTGTTTAACAATGGTTTTACTTCGTAGAACATTTACCGTGTTTCCCTGAAAATAAAACCTAGCCAGACAACCAGCTCTAATGCATTTTTTTGGAGCAAAAATTAATATAAGACCCGGTCTTGTATTATAGTAAAATAAGACCGGGTCTTATATTAACTTTTGCTCCAAAAGATGCATTAGAGCTGATTGTCTGGCTAGGACTTATTTGCAGGTAAATACGGTAACTCTATGGTCAATATTCCCTGAAGCCAATCAGAACACCTCTGGGCAGCCCAGCCCAGGTTGTTCGGGAAATAGATGGCAGCAATCTGAGTGTGGTGTGAAGGGGAAGAGTTATGACATGGAAGGCTCTTATCTGCTAAGTTCTCGTTTTTAATCAAAGTCCTCTCCAAGTAATAACACTGCCTTAGTCTTCAGGAGTCAGTCTGGAAGGATGCCACAACTGCACCTGAGCTTAAGGCAAGAAAGAACAGCATGGAATGGACCACGGATCATGGCTAATCCATGCTGAGGATCATCACAGTGGACTAGTGAAGCAACACACCCAGATGTGATCCTTCCTTAATTTTACTCCATTAGCTACCGTCCAATTATATGTCTTCAAGCTTTTCATAACTTTCCCTGAGTTGACGATAATTTTCCCATTTAGAAAAATCGGTCTTTCATTTCTTCAGGAAAAGGTGCATTTCTTTCCACCGACAATCAGTTTTCACACTTTACTTGGCTCATACAGTTCTGAGTCAGGCAGCCCTGTGATTCCAGGACGTAAAAACATACAGAAGAATTGGGTTCGTTTCAGTTCAGCTACTCCTTAGCAGTGTGATCAGAGGCAAGTTGCTGAACTGCTCTGTGCCTTAGTTTTCTAATCTGTGAGATGGGGATGATAATGGAGACAACCTCACAGGATCGCTATGAGGATTAAACCTGCCTCATATGTGAAAAAGCACTTTGCAAATGGCAAATGGCTGCCTGTGTGTTTCAGTATGTGCATCTCCTAGAATATGAAAGTGTCTTGGACTGGTCTATGTATTTCCATATCCCCACCATCCAGCAATGAGTGAGACCCAAATAAGATACTTATTAAAGTGTCTGATGAAGGCATGAATGACCGATGAGTAAAGGAATGCACTCTCTGTGTGTCCCCAAAGTACGAATAGCAGGGACCATGTCCTATGTACCTCTGTTGCCTGGTATCCAGCACAAATCACAGCTCAAAGTAGTTAACCAAATAAATTTCACCTGATGAATGAATGAATGATCCTTTCAGGCTGGGCCCATCGCCAACACTCCATGATCATTTTTACTTCCATTCTGGTCTCCCTCTGCCTCCCTTCCCCCAACCTGGACCGCCCTTTCCGCTCCCCTTACTGCGCTCATCCAAGGCCCCTCCTCTCACAGCCCCTTCCTGACTTACCCCATCCTCAGCAGGCTCCCTCAACACCTCCCAAGTGCAAAACAGCTTAGCTTTAGAGTTGGTATCCTTTCAAGTTGCTCACTGTCATTTCAGATGTCACCTTCTGAGATCAATGACAATGCAATCTTTTGAGGAAAAAGAGCAGGCCTTATCAACCTGTGGAATTATCTACAATGACTAGCACCATAATAGGCACTCAGCTAAATGACAGTCTTCTAGAAACCATGTTCCCTAAGGGATGTATCTCATGAATAAATGGCTCTAAGCGTGGGTGGCCATTGCAAAAACACTAGTATCCAGAATTGTCAAAAACTGAGTTTCTTGAAATACTGGAGGTTATTTTTTTCCCTAGTTTGTTTCTCTCTGGATAAAAAAAAACTCATTCCAGCAGATACCATATACTTCCGTCACTTCTCAAGTAGACTTCTCATCAAACATGATGAGGCCACTTTATGTGTATGAGCATTACAGTGGGCTGTACATACAACTTAAGATACAGTTGAAGATGGTGTACAATGGAGTCACCTGATTAGCTGGTCACTGTGCAACTGTGTGCGGTCACTGCCCCCACTACTTACCCACTGCAAACGTTGGCACACTGACCCTCTCCCCCAGTGGCTACTGCACTATCGGTGGCTGATCTGCATTCCTACCACCAAATACACCCAGGAAATAGAAGTGCCCCACATCCGAGCTTCTCCCAAGTATCATTCAATACAACAGCCATTCAATGAACTCTCCAGTGCGCATGGCAGCAAATGAAAGTGAATGGTGCCACAGTTTGCTGAGAGCTGAAACAAACAGAAAAGACAGCTGATACACAAATAATAAGGTATGTTTTTCAACAGCAGTTGGGCAGATTGCGTAAGTAGTATCAGAAGGATAAATGGAATCCCTTATTCACTTACTCACCTAACAACCATTTACCCCAGGTGACTCTACAAAGCCAAAAAAGGACAGTCCCTGCCCATTTGTGGCTCACCGTCTAGTGAGGAGCAAACAGGCAAACAAACGATGATTTATGTATTATTATTTCTTTCTTCTGTAATAAAATCCACTTCTTTCACAGAGATGTTCACGTTGCAGTGAACACACCGGGGAGCTGCAGCTAGGTCGGCCTGGGGATGTTGGGAAGGCCTCACAAGGGACAGTGGAGGCACATAGCTAGCTACCAGTCCTGCCCCTCAGTCTAGCTGAAATGAGGTACAAAGGGCAAGACCCTCAACCCCCCCATCCCAGGAAAGTAAAGATATACTATCATTCTAGTTGCCTCTTCTCTTCCCTTTTGCCCCAGCAATTGCCAAGCCCACCTTGGTTGCCATGACAACCTCCATCAGCTGCCCAGCTACCCACCGCAGAGAGACTGCAGTCCCCTGGGCACGCAGTAAACTGAGGTCGCTCAGGGCTGGCTCTCGTCTACTCTTGTGGGGAAGACAATGACCACAGTAAAGTACAGCCCTGAGAGAGAAATCTCCTACCCAACTACAGTCAGCCATTCAACAAGCACAAAGTGGGCGCTTACTGTATACCAAGGCACTGTGCCTGAATCACACCAGTGTCTGCCCTCAAGGGGCTGACAGCCTAGTGAGGAAGAAAGACTCAAACAGATAAAATAATGCAGTATGAGAAATGATAGCATCCAGGAATTTACTAGACAAAGTGCGGAGATTATACCGGAGATTATCAACTAGGTTTAGGGGAAAGGGCAGGGAAGGTAGCGAGGGAGAATGCTTGAATGGACTTGAAGGGCTTGGCCAGGTGGATGAGGTGGAAAGAACATTTGTGGCAGATATTGATTATTTTACTGAACAGGATTCCTTTGCCACCCCCTTTTCCCTCTCTAACAGAACCGAAACTTTATTCAGACTTTTGCTTTAGACAAAGACCATCTGGACCAATAATCTCGGTCATGAGTACTAATAATAGTAGCAAACACTTATATAGAGCTTACGACGTGTCTGCCACTATTCTAAGTGTTACATACATTAACACGTTGCGTACGGATCACGAGAATCTTCGTTTTTTTCTGAGCCATGCGTTAAGGACGGATAATGAGAATTCTCGTTTTTACTGTTGACTCTTTTTACTTTGCACATTTTATTGAATTATTTGTGTTTCATTAATAACAAAGGAAGCTGCTTTCTGCAGTATCACACCAGGAGGGATTACTAACATCATAGGTGAGTAAATCCTAAAAAATTCCATATTCCATAGAAAAATAATAAATGACATAGAAGCATTTACGCTTTAAAGAGAAGAGTGTATTTTAAAGTAGTTTCTTTTAAAAACCTGCTGGAACAGAGGGGTATGAGGGATTTAAACCCCGACGACGCAACGTGTTAACAGACTCAATCCACATAACAACCCAATGAGGGGTGCACTATTGTTATTCCCAGGTTATTTTCAGGTGGGGAAACTAAGGCACAAACTACGTGCTTCACCAGTACAACATATTGTCTCTTCATTATGAGATATGAAGTTCCACACAGCAAAAGCGACTTTAGTGAGCAGTCTCAGGGGTACGTCACTTGAATATCAAAGGGTAAAGCCCGAAAGGGAACACTAGAAGGCATATTCTAAATACTTTCTAGTGTCTTTACTGGAAAACTTCCAATTTGCCATTTGGAACTTTAATCGGACCATCAGTCTTTATGTTAAACAAATGGAAGCGCCATAAATTGCCTC
Source organism: Rhinolophus sinicus (assembly GCF_057876585.1). Taxonomy (NCBI): domain Eukaryota; kingdom Metazoa; phylum Chordata; class Mammalia; order Chiroptera; family Rhinolophidae; genus Rhinolophus; species Rhinolophus sinicus. Next base: position 100,459,475 of record NC_142518.1, read on the forward strand.
TTCCGTAATTTCCGATTGTTCTAGTACACACAGTATTAAACGTCCCGTAATATTTCCTTCACTTCCTAAACGTCACGTAATATTGACAAGGAGGCAGAAATGCATATCCTCCTGCTGATTCAGGCCTGTCCCTTCCAACAGTATTTTGTCTTTATTTGTCAGCAGTAAGCTGTCCACGTTCCCTTGGGGTGCAGCGGAGAAGGTATCAAAATGAAACGGTCTGGGTGATGAAATCTTAGGAACCAAACATGTCATTTCAAATGTAAATAATATTAATTTGGGAGAATACCCTGATAAAAGGCCATGTGCCCTTTGTATGGCTGAACAATCTTCCACCAACAAAAGCCTTCTGGGGCAAAGCAAGTCTATTCATTCATAAAAGGACAGTTACATGTATGGTGCACTGAGTGCTTTCATATACCGACTCTGGTTTTATTCTCCAACAAGCTTGGTAAGTACTTGAAAATATCACTCTCATTGTGTAGGTTCATGAAACGGAGACCCAGTGAGACAAAGGGGCTCACCCAAGGGCACCCAGTTCCTGTCCTCTGTCCTCAAGTACGTACACACAGTTCCCTCTACCCCACCCCCATGCCATTTCAATCTTTCTATAACAAAATAGCATTTCACTGAAGACAAGAGAAGAAGGGCAATCTGCAGCCCCTTGCCAATTACAACAGCTCCTTGTCCAGAAACAGATCCACTCCAACGCTCCGGCTATTTGCCCACAATCCTCAGGCAGATACTACCAAAAATAAAATATCACCGGCCCAGACCTTGTCCAAGCAAGTCAGGAGCAATCACTGTTCACTTTGGGATGGCAGTCTCCCCACCGCAGCATCAGCTCTGCTCTTCCAGTCCTAGCTGGTCCTCCCACCTATCTGACCTGCAAGTCCCAAGGGTTCAAGCACTGTTGAGAGCAGGAGAAAGAATATGCATCTTCTAGTCCTAACATTAATCCACAACAAATACTGAAGGAGAACCTCTCCTCCTCGTGACTGTGACTCACTCAGTACTCGATGATGGGGTTCAGCATCGCTCTCACCTGTCCCTTTCAGGTCCTCAGGAGAAGCTGAATCACCTAGCTCACACACCCTCCTAGTTTCAGAACGCAAATGGTCCAAAGTAGCTGAAGCTGAACCTCCATACCAACAAGGTGCACAGGATGGTTCATACTTCCCTTTGCAAAAAGGAAAATTTGGGCATGCATGCATTTGCAGATTAGCAAGTAGTTTTCAACACAGAGGAGTTGTATACATGGTAGACCCATTTAGTACATGCAAATCAGCAAGTAGTTTTCCACACCAAAGCAGGTGTATAACGTGTACATGGTACAGACCAATTTAGTGCATGCAAATCTTATGTGGATGCAGGTACACAAATTTCAGAGCATACAATAAAAAAAGCTGTTTGGGCACTTTAAGATTCATATAACTACACTACATTTGAAACCGTGCCTTGCAGAATTTATACAGGAATGCAGAAAGAAGGAAGGGCTTCTCTCCTGTTCAGTAAAAAACAACTGTCTGTCTAAATTCTGGGTAATACATAATTTTATTCATGGACACTTTTTTTTTTTCCCCAGGGAACAAGCAAAACCTGGCAACACTCCTCCCGCACATATCTGCACGGCTGTCTCTCAGGTTTTTACTCGAATGTTAAGTCTGCCCCTGACCACCATACACAAAACTGCAGCCATTAACCACCACCACTGCACATTCTCCGATTTTCCTCCGTAGGATTTGTCAGCAGATAACAAATCTTTTTACCAATATATTTTGCTTCTTATATGCCTCCACCTCAACACACACACACCTGTAAGGAGGACAGGAATCTCAGTTTTTTTCACTGCTATATCACCTATGTCTAGAACAGAGCCTGGCACATGGTGGATACTCAATGACTATTTGCTGAATGAATGTTGTATAAAAAGTCCTTGCTTTCAAAGTTGAAATAAAATTTTCCTATAAAAACTTTAAGTCTTATATTAAAATGGGCAATGTTTTTCATTTCTTCATGTTAGCAAACATATTTCTGACGTAACATGACAGCCAGTACCTGTATTATCTTTGTTTTGCACTGGAGCAAAACTCACTGAATTAGACTCAATGATACAGAATTCATAAACAGCATAGGAGCCAACGTTGTGCTATCTATGGGGAAAGGGTATGCTGAGTACATTGCGACACGTGCCCAATGACTCTAGCAATACCTTCTTTCTAAAAATAATAAGAACATTTTAAAAGATTTATATTTCTTCATTATGCAAAATCATAAAACCCATCACCATCTGTAAACTTTTGCTACTTACAAGCTCATATGACTTTGTATACTTGTACATAAAGTATTTCTTTCAGCCAAGTATATAATACCAACTTTCCTTTCTGCTATTCAGAAGACACTAATCTCCTGGTGCAATGATTCGCAGTGTGACTTCATATTGTTGACCTTAAAGTTTAGCCTTCATCAACAGCAATACCCACACCTGTGCATTGCCTCCTAACTATGATTGGGTTCTTACCAGTTGTGGTTTGGGCTTTTACATTTGGTGTTTCTGAAACAAGAGAAGACAACGTCCCACTATGCAGAGTGGGGTCTCTCCCCTGGAGTGAACAGAGGGATCCCCCAGACATCAGTTAATCACTGTGCAGGTCCAGCCCATGAGCCCAATGCAGTCAGTACTAGAGATAGGACACTTAGATTCTCTGAAAAAGCTCTGCAGGGGCTCCTATTCTCTGCCTTAGCCCAAGGGCAATAATAACTACCCTTAAATTCTTAAGACAATGGTCTATTATAAACAATAAATGCTTAAATGCTGTCATTGTGTTAATAATAGCATCCCTAAAATCTTAGGATTCTACAACATACAGACATGAATACTGACACAAAGCTCTTCAGTGATTTTCTCTTGCATTAAATAAATAAAGACAACAGGAAAACAGGTAATAAAAGCTGAGTTTTCAAGTCCTAGTCCAATATGGGGACTATTATAGCACACTCAAAAGTGACTTGATTTCTACTTTTAAGTGGTTTAGTCCTTATTTGAAAATAATATTTCCAGCAGAAAGCTCCAAATAAGAGAGAGAATGAATATGCTACTATGCACCTACCCAGGAAATGTACCGGTAAGAAATGAGGGGTGACTGACTAATGGCAGTTCATTTATTTGACTAATATTTTTTGAGGATCTGCTATATACCTTAAGTAAAGAATATCAGTGTCATTATCAGTCACCATTACAAATGGGTCTGCAATCACATTAGGGAAACGTAAGAGATGAAGAAAGAAGTGATGGAGAAGTGATACTGCCCAATCACACCATTTCTTAGTGCTCCAGATGGAACTGGATTCCAGAAACATAAGAGTCCTCATTCTTGATTCGTCACTCTCCCTTAGTTAAATGAAATATCAATGTAGCACTCATGTTGTTGTTTTTTATTTATTGGGGTGACAATGGTTAGTAAAATTACATAGATTTCAGGCGTACAATTCTTTATTACATCATCTATAAATCCCATTGTGAGTTCACCACCCAGAGTTAGTTCTCCATCCATCACCATATATTTGGCCCTCATGTTGTTGTAGCCATTAAACCCAATCTCCGCCAACCTCGGAATCGTGCTCTCAAATCTTTAGATATCGGCCATCTTCATTCCTACCCTGCTGAGTCTAAGCTTGGGTCCATCAGCATTCTCACTGCTTCCCCAGCCAGATACAGTTTTTAAAAATGTACATCAGGTCACAGGGCTCCCCACCATGCAACCTCCAAAAGCTTCCCAATGCATTTAAAATGAAATTCAAAACTTCTCATCCGGATAGACAAAGCCCTGAATGCCTTAGTGCGCTGGCACCGCCTACCTCTGGAGGTGCACCCCAGGTCTTTTCTAGCCGTGAGTATTGTTCAATTATTCACATTTATACTTATACTTGCAGTCCCTCTCCCTTGCTCTCTTCTTTCCTTACCTCTACTCCTCGTTTTCCTTCAGATGTGCAGTTCCATCTGCTTAAAAGTCTTTGTCCCCTTGGCTTTGCCAGGCCAGCTCCTGTCTGACTTTTCTGATCCCAGTCTGTTTCCTCAGGAAGCCTTCTCTGACCCTTCGAAACCTAAGGAAGCTGCCCTCCTCTCGACTTCCACAGCTTCCTGGGCTTCTCCGACACTGCATTATGCTCACAGTTTGTTGATCCCAAACGATTATTTCTATGTTTATCTTCCCCACTAGACTGTGAGTCCCACGAGGGCAGGGACCATCTACATATATGGCTTGATCACCTTGGTTATCACCAGCACCTAGAGTCAAACCTGACACAGAGCTGGGACCTAATACATGCTCAATGAAAGAATAAGGGATCTGAACGGAACTATCCTGAAATTTCTCTGTGGCAACATGCGGGCAATATTTATGAAAGCACATCTAATTTCATGCAACTGCTAAAGTCAAAGCTAAGAGCCAACATGAGTGATGTAACTTGAAGTCAGAAATGAACTGTGTCCAACCTGACTATACCCCCAAGCTCTCAAGAATGATATTTTCTATTAAATACCAATGGTATTTTTGATTGAGTAAGAATTCATCACCTACCAATATTAGACGTATCACTAGAAAGTACTTTCTGTATGAAGTTCATTAAGCTGCTTTCTAGACTGCTAGTGTCTGACTGCTAATGAATCCATGTTCTGAACAGCTAAGAAGTTATCGCTCATCCTGTTAACAATAAAAAAATAAAATCGCACTGCAAACACATGTATGGATTTCTGATCATGGAGCACAAGCTGAAGAACTTCCAAGGACTCTCACCTTAGTACCAAACAATAAACAACACAAACAACAGAAAAAAAAACAGGCTTCTACTTACAAATTACCTAATGACTTTTATTCATTTAAAAAGATAGTATCCCATGGTTTTGTTCAGTCAGCATGTAAACATGTACATTAAATTATCACTGAGCCTGCTTGAATGCTGAGCAGTTTGTCTTTCAAATATTACTTCCAATCAAGGAACCTGCTCGTTAATGCATGACAGAATGGTATTTTAGATATTCCTGCTTCAAAACTGGAATGGATAAGGGACATAGTCAATAATGTTGTAATAAACATGTATGGTGTTGGATGTGACTAGATTTGTTTGGGTGATTCATGGGAGGGGGTTGGGGAATACGTGGAAAAAGGTGAAGGCGTAAAGTACAAATTGGTAGTTACAAACTAATCATGGGGATGTGAAGTAAAGCATAGGGAATATAGTCAATAATATGCAATAACTATGCACAGTGCCAGGTGGGTACTACACTAGTCAGGGGGATCACTTCTTAAATTATGTCAATGTCTAACCATTATCCTGTACACCTGAAAATAGTATTGAATGTCAACTGTAATTGAAAAATTAAAAAGTGTGGGGAAAGGTAAAGGGGAATAAGATGTCCAGATTTCCAGATATAAAGCAAATAAATCACGGGGATTGTACAGTCAGTAATATTGTCAGTGTGGTGCGGTGTCAGATGGTCACTGGACTTATAGTGATCACTTCTTTAAGCATAGAAATGTTGAATAACTATAGCGTGTATCCCTGAAACTAATATAATATTGCATGCTAGCTATATGTTTAATAAAAATCTTTAAAAAAATAAAATCAATAAAAACTGGAATCGATGACACTGTCCACTGAAATGTGAGTGGCATAAGACAGCATCTGCAAGGCCTGTCCATGTCACAAAGGTGACTCACTTGTCTCTGGATAACGAACTTCCCCCTGTTCTCTGAGTGAGCCATGTTCTAGCTCATCTCTCAGCATTTGCACGTGCCCTTCCCACTTTCCAGGACACTCCGCTTCCTTCTCATCAACTGACAACCTACTGCTCATCCTTCAGGTGTCAGGTTCATGTCCCCACTGCTATCACCACCCAACTGGGTCAGTTCCCTTTCCGATGAGCTTCCCTAGCTGTCTATCCTCCCAGGTCAGGATACCACTTCACCCACCGTCAGCTCTCTCCGTCATCAGTGTTTCCCCAGTGCCTGGCACTGAGCCAGCCATATGGCTGGTGCTCTTTGAATGAATGGAGTCCAGATTCTCAGGCATGTGTTTCTAAAGTGTTGTCTACCACCTGGAAATGAATGCATCTGCATGCTCTCTGCTCCCCAATGGGAAACAGAATATATTAAACAATCGCTAGAGCCTTTATTAGAAAGGAGAGTCTACTTTGGGAGATTTCTATTTCTATCATAGAAACACATAGAGATGTGAGGGAGGGTTCAGAAGAAGGCAGGCGGCGTGAAAAACAAGGCTCAGGAGTTAATGCATAGAGTGGGAAATCTATGCCCTGCCACAAATATCACTCGCAGCATTAGCTGTACAGCCAAAAGCCCCACATAACACCTGTAACCATTTTTGGAGGTTGCTGGGAGGGGAGAAGATACATACACAGTGAGGATGCTCAGAGGGTCCTACATAAAGCAAAACTAAAGCCCAGCCCTGAATATTTCCTCGATTTGATGCCAAGTATTCAGCAAATGTTTCTCCCACTCCCCACAAATGATTGAGAAAAAGTCTTAATTGCCACATATTTAAACCTAATTTGTGCTCTTGAACATAAGCCATGTCTCACACATAAAAGAAGCAGAGAAAAACAAATACAAATGTCAAACTGTTCCAAGACTAACTAGGAAGTGAAAATTTTCCAAATGACACATTGAGTCAAATTTCTATTCAAACAAGCATTTATTTCATGTGTATGGGCTCTGTCCTAGGTACTGGGAATCGAGAGATGAATGACAGGGTTAGGGAGTTTACACTACAGTGGAAGGGACATACAAACCAAAAGGGAAATGGAAATAAATTGCAAAGGGCACAGCAAGGCACAATCCGCTCCAAACACAGGCATGAAGAGTCATGCAAGCTATCACGGAGGAACCAAATTATTTCCACACACACAAAAAAAGTAAAGAAACCACTATATAATGATAAATAGACCTAAGGGGTCCGAGAAAAGCCCTATTCACTCTTCTCATGATTCCCAAACTTGCACGTCATTGCATTAACACCTCAGTACCCAAGACTGCTGATACTTGGGCTCTTCGTTCACTTTACTCACCATGTTATTTTGATGACCTAGGACTAAAGACTGAGAAAACAAACCGAGTATTTAAAACAACTTCTCCCAAAAACTAAAAAACAAAACAGAATCAACACCCATGTTGATAGCAGCATTTCTCACAATAGTCAAAAGGCGGAAGCAAACCAAATATCCATCAACAAACAAATGAATTTTTAAAATGTGATATATACGTCTGCGTCACCTTCACTTAGCTAAGGGAAGCCCTGAAACCTGATAAAACATGATTTCTGGGTGTGTCTGTAGGGTGTTTCTGGAAGAGACTAGCATTTGAGTCAGTAGACAGAATTTAGAAGATCACTCACTAATATGGGAAGGTATCATCCACTCCACTGAGGGCCACAATAGAACCAAAAGGTGGCGAAAGGGCAATTTCTCTCTCTTCTTGATTGAGATTTCCATCCTCTCCTACCTTGGACACTGGAGCTCCAGGTTCTGGGCCTTCAGACTCCGGGACTTCCACCAGCCCCGCCCTCTCAAGCCTTCAGCCTAGGTCTGGAAATTACACCATCAGCATCCCTGGTTCTCAGATGTTCATACTTGGACTGAAATATATCATCAGCTTTCCTGGTTCTCCTGCTTGCAGACAGCAAATCGTGACAATTCTTGGCCTCAATAACTGTGTGAGCCGATTCCTACAATAAATGTCCTTTTATATCTATATCTGTCTATCTAGATATAGATAGGTACGGTCAGTTTCACTGAAGAACCCTGACTAATACAACATGCAATAAAATATTATTCAGCCTTTAAACGGAAGGAAGTTCTTACACATGTTAAAACATGGATGAACCTTGAAGACATTACATTAAGTGAAATAACCCGGTCACAAAGAGATAAATACCGTATGATTCGAGTTCTAGGAAATATCAAATTCATAGACACAGAAAGAATGGTGGTTGCCAGGGGCTGGGGGAAGGGAGGAATGGGGAATTGTTATTAAATGGGGGAAAAGTTCTACTTCTGCAAGATGAAAAAGTCTTAAAGATTGAATGCACATCAACGTGAATATGCTGAAAACTTCTGGAACCGAACATTTAATAATGGTTAAGATGGCAAATGTGATGTTATGTAATTTACCACAATCAGAAATAAGATAAAAATTTTTAAAGGATCATGCTATAATGATATATGGTACATTGTCATTAACTCCTACTCCAAGAAAATGGGGTTATGGTATACAAAGGTCTCAAATGTTTAACTTGTGTAGAAATACAAGGCGTGATCAAACAATAAAGACAATGTTTAAATTTTTTTTTAAAAATTATCACAATAAAATATACAATGGCATTAATCCCCCTTGCTTCAAACACACTTACCCCAACATTCTTGCAATTTTCCGAAGCAGTTCTGGAAGTCCTCTTTAATGAGTGTCTTTAGTTGTGCTGTCATGGCTGGCTGGATTTCCTGAATCATTTTGGCTTTGGGGAAGAGCCAGAAGTCACATGGTGCCAGATCCAGTGAATAAGGTGGATGAGGACACACCATAATGTTTCTAATTGACAGAAACTGCAGGACCAGAAGCGATGTGTGACACAGAGTGTTGCCATGATGGAGGATGAAGTAAAGACACACGTGAAAGAGGACTTCCAGAACTGCTTCAGAAAGTGGCAAGAACCATGGGATTAAGTGTGTTCGAAGCGAGGGGGAGTATTTTGAGAGGGATTAATGGCAATGTATTTTTCACTGTAATCACTTTTTTTAAATTTAAACATTCACCATATTGTTTGATCACACCTCATACTCTTTCTAGTGAAAGTTTCCTCATCTAATACCTAAATAGGAAAAAGTGCAATGCTTCAGTTCTTTTAGTCATGGGGGGAAAATACAATGGTATGAGAGGAGATGAACACACTTTTTAAAAATGTTCTTGCCTTTGTGGGGGAAAACAATAAGCAATCTTATTTAGGTCACAGCACTTACTGTAAACATCCCAAGGAAAGCATATTAATAACAGCCACCCACAAAGGACCTGGTTTGAACCATGGAATGTCATGCTGTCAGTGGAAGGAAGGCTGGGGGAGTATTTGCTTGGATTTTACAAATTAGAATGTTAGCATCTTTTTGTAGTTCACTTCACATTTAGAAATAGCAAATAGAGACAATATTTTAAATTAGGAATTTGGACTAGATGGTGTCTAAAGGGTTTTCTGGTAGTAAATCATAATGATTGATTACTTTGTAAAAAGAAAACAAAATATCAGAGAAGCATCCTAAATGTTTATGTCAATGTTTAATTCTGCTACCAGGAAAGGAGCCCCGTGCTTAAGTCTATCAGTGTGGCCACGTGGTAATGCATTTCGTTAGGCCCATGGCACTAAATTGCTCTATGACCTTGGGCAGCTCACTGTGGGCCTGATTCCCTATTCTCTGCAATGGGAAGGTTGGAACGAATGGTTTTTGCGGTCCCTTCCCACCATGATAACCTCTGATTAAGAACTTGGGAAGCAGAACAATATGCATGTCCATAATGCCACAGAACTATACATTTAAAACCATTAAAATGATAAATTCTGTGATATATATTTTACCACAATAAAAAAAAAAAAGATAAACTTCAAAATTTTTTAAAGAACTGGGAAGCAAAAACAGGCACTCTGAGCAATAGTTTATAATTAGAATTTGCAGGAAACACAAGAGTCCTCTGGCTTGGCTTTTATTTCTTTACATTTAACCAAGAAATCCTTGATCCCCAAAGAAACATTCAGATACAGCAGAGACGATGCTATTAAAAGAAAAACTTTTCATAAAACAGTAACGCCTTCAATATTGTAACTATCCCCCCATTCACCATTTGAGTCCAATCTGGATATAGCAGGCTTTCATAATCTGAGCCTCGCCTATATACAATACGATCACGAGAGATGCACCCTGGCCAAAATCTCACTCTCAGGAGAACAACCACTCTCATTTCCTACAGGTGTGGAAACTAAGCAACTCAACTTCTGGCTCAAAGGCAGGGGGACAAGTTTATTATCTTCTAGCAGGCTTTTCAGATCCTAGGAAGATGATACCTCTGCACTAAAAATCAATACAAGATTTTTCAAGGTATTCAGTTTTGTCACTTGTCTGGAGACAATGGCCTCAGAAAAGAGGATGAACTGTCTTACTTCCCTTTCCTCCCCTTCTGTGCATGGTGCCCTTTAAAGACATGCTCTTTGTTCCATCAATTCAAAGACTGCTTTTATGTCCACTAGGGTGGAGGGAGAAAGCTGTGTTTTTTAAATGGTGAAATCTGTCAAAGTCCTAAAGGCTCTTGTGATACAAATCAGGTCATTCTATACAGCCTGAACCCCAAATTAAACAGGGGAAATAAAAACCATTTATAACTCAAAGTAACTAGCTGTAAGGGGTCAATGCACTGATTGGTCATGAACCAATTACAGAGACACTGCTGGGTGCCTGGAGGATGCCAAGAAGTAGGGGGTGCACCCAGGCTTGGCCCAACCCTCACACTCCTAACCCCACCTCCTACCAGATACAGGCAGGAAAGTGGGGTCCAAAAAGAGGACTTCCCCTGCCCACCTGCTCGGAACCAACAAAGATATCACAGAACTCTCATCCCCACCACCTTTTCCCACCACGTTAAGATCCACTGAGGTTCAAGCTACCAGAAGGGTCAAAATATTTGAGGCATTGACTTCTGCCATTCTAATGGCTGTGCTGGGATGTGCCTCTCTAGATGGCATTCCCAAAGCTCCCTCCTACCCTCACCCTCCTTGGAAGGGCCCAGGCTTTGAAATTCTCTTTCTCTTCCTTCCCCAGTTTCTCCTAAAGAGAATGCAGCAAGAGGAAAACTGGAGGAAAGACGGGCAATGAGAGAGAAAAGAAGAGCAAAAAAGGAGGAAGGAGGCTTCCAAACAGAATATTTGCATGTGGAAGATAAGCAAGGCTGGGGGGAGGGGGAAGAGGGCACTTGAGCTTATTTAATTCAACCCAGGAGAAAACTGAGACAACAAAGCACACAGTTCACTGACAACAATGCTGAGCATAGACCTCAGGGCTCCACCTCTCTTCAAGTGTTTGGAGTTAGTGAACCCTTTGAGCATCTGTTAAAAGCTATGGACGCCACTCACCAGAAAAATGTGCATTTACACTTAATTTCTAGCAGTCCTTTGATGTCTCTAGGACAATGTTTCCCCAACTTGCCTGATAAGAATCACACAGACACTTGTTTACAATTCAGATTAGCCAACTGTTTTCCTAAATTTCTAATTCTGCAAGTCAGGATGGAGTAACCTAAAAAAAAAATAAAAAAAACCTAGAGGTGCTTCTTAACTTCAGGCAAATTTGAGAAACACTGCTCAGGAGCAGTAAGTCGCTAAACTCGCTGAGCATTAGAATTGCTTGAGACGATTTATTGAAACATATGGGTTCGTATGCCTCACACCTAGATCTACCGAATCAAGTCCTCATGGTGGGAGACGTATGTGGTGGGAGGTGATGCTGCTTGCCCAAGCTGCTTCCAGAACCTCAGCTCTAGGGGTCCCTGGATCGAAATTAAACAATAGCCCGTGTCCAACTCCATCCAGGCTGTGTCCTTGGTAGTTTGGCCTGGGCAGGTCCCCAGTGGCCATGATGGGTACCACGTCACTCACTGCTTGACATAAGGACGGACATGGAGCAGAGTGCAAATTCCTTCCATGAAAGTCTCATTCCTCTGAGTAAACTTGCAAAATATCAGCTCAATGAAAGCAGGGGTGGTTATCTATTATGCTCACTGTTATATCCTCAGTGTCTGGGGAGCAGTAGCTGACACATGGGAGGGTCAATAAATATTTATTGAGTAAATTAATATATGAATCAATACATGAATTTTATTAATTCAGCCACCATATCACAAGATTAAATCCACTAAATTGGAGTATGACTTTCAGACACATGTTTGAATGTGTAGACTTGTTTCTATGGCCAACAAGCCCCCTAAAGAGAACAGTCTAACTTGAATAATCAATATGAAAATCACTACTATTTTAGTAATATTATCTATATCACCATTGGCCAAATTCTAAGTATGTTTTCCATATATTATCTCATTCTATCTTTAAAATAAGCCTGTGAGATAAACACAACTATCTCCATTGTGGAGAGGCTTCGAAAGATATTTGCCCAAAAATCACACATCAAATAAGAAACTTAGATGTGAACCCAAGTCTCTAAAATCCATGCTTTTTACCACATAGCCACTTTTACATGAAAGATGGCCCATTGTAAAGTAGAAATTCAATGCCGAATTAAATGAGCACATTAAATCCAGGAATGTTGCTGTCTTCTAAAGGCTTTTGGTACAGTTTGGAGTTCAAAGGGACGGGAACATTTAAAGAAACCTAGAAAGGATGCTTAGCATGGCGGTTAAGTAACACATTTATCGAGGGCCTCTTTTGTGAAAAGGACCCATGAGGAAGTTACAGTCTAGTTGGGGAGATAAAAACATAAACAGGGTGAGAGGTTTCCTGGAAGATGTGGTTTAAGCTTGGACGTGAGGATCATAAAATGCTAAAGGAATAGGTAGAACATTCCAGATCAAGGGTAGAAGCTGGAGTAGAAAAGTCAGTTTGAAGAAAATCCATGAGCAATATTTTGCTTATACTACTTTTTTATTAGATCATGAATATCATCATATATGTCCACTGTACAGAAAATGGAGGATACAAATGAAAACTGTATATCTTCTATAAGCCAACCACCCATAGATTCCTTTTAGTGTCTATTCTTCCGGGATTTATTCTAAGTATATTTGTGTGTGTATCTAGACATACACTTATTATCTACATGCATTGATTTATCTACTTACAGATTTATGCATGCATATTGTATCTTTATATATGCACATATTTGTATATGTACATTTATAAAATACAAATGATGTTTGTGTAGCTCAGTGGGAAGGCTCTCAAGGCCACACAGAAAAACCTTTCATACACACAGGCACAATATCTCCAACTATCCTTTGGTCACCCCCAAGTGTAAACCCAGTGTGCACACTAAAAATGGTGGTGCAGAAGATTATTTAATAACACAGCAAAACATTCTAACATGTTGTTAAGAGAAAAGGTTATAGTACATACTGCATGAGCCCACACATACACCTAAAGATGATTATCCTTGTATATGTATTATAAAACGAAGAGAAAAAAGACTGGAAGGAAAATTTCAAAAAAGTTAAGCTAGGAGTGGGACCCTGGAGTGCTATTTTCTTCTCTATGCTTTTATGACTTTTCCACTTGTCCCCAGTAAACAAGAATTATTTGGTAATCTGAAGAAAAAAAAGTCAGTGCAGTGAAACATAAACAATATAAAAGCACACAAATATATTCAAAACGGCCCTGATCTTTCTGCTCAACATGCATGCTATGTTTTTGAACTGCTAACACCGAATTAGCATTGACCAGAAGACAGAGGAAGCCAAGCTCTGGCGTTGGCCAAGCCCTGACTTGAAGGCTTTGATTGGAACCTGCCTTCCAAGTTGGCCTTTGAGGAGACAGCCCTGTGAGCCCGGTGGGTCAAGTATATGCAAAGCAAGGACTCTTCGATTGCCGGGCAGGGGCGGGGACAGGGGCGGGTCCTCCAGAAGCTACCATCTTAGCGCTGCCTGCCAAAGCCCGCTGTCTAGACCTGAGCGCAGACCCCTTCCCCCTCCTGCAGCCGAAAGCACCTCCCGCTCCGCAGGCTCCGGTCGCCGCTCACTTTTCAGGGGCCCCACGCGAGCGGACCCGGTTGTGGACACCAGGCCGGGAAAGTGGGTGCCCGCTGCCCGCTGCCGCCGCAGCCAACGCCTGCAAGGAGCTTTGTCATGCTAGGCGCCCGGCGGCTCTTCGTCAAGTTTCACCTTTGGTGACACAACTTTTCCGTGTTTCTTTTTTAGGCAGCCAGCACATCACGAGGCTAACGAGCACACTGAGGTTTGTAATAAACCCGTTGGCCAGATCTACAGCGACAGAGGGACACTGGTTAACCAGACCATCCAGTGCTACCGTCCACTTCCCAGCTAGTCAAAAACAAACGCTCCCTGGAATGACAGCAGCGAGGAGCGTCTGGCCCTGTTTCCAGGGGAATGGCTCACATTGTTCCCGGATCTCCGAAAATCATCACACGCAAATCCAAGAGCTCTTGGAAGTCTTCATGTTAGGTGAACCCCCCACGGGGAGAGGCAAGCATACACATAGAGAATCAAAGGCAAAATAAGCAGGTGAATTCACAATGCTTTCAAAGTCATGGCTGAAAGAAGATTCTGAAAATATCTCCAGGCATATTCAAGAACTGCATTCAGCCTGCCTTCTTTAGGCTGTTTACTTCTACTTTTAACAGCAAGATAAATATTTTAAGAACTCAATCTGTTTACTAACCCCCAGTTCAATAACAGTAGACATGCTACCTACATCATTTGGAGGGATTTTTGAGAACTGTGTTTCACGTTTCTTATTAAACATACAACCATGCAACAGACCTATTACTGTTAATTACGGCTGTTAAACACAGGTTCTACAGCACAAACACTACATGATTCCTAACTTTGAGAACTATAATTAATGTGCTCATTCAAAGCGTGTGTCTCTGTTAAGATATATTTTTGGATATATTATCTAACTGAAGACAGCATAAATTGTGTAAAATGTGAAGCTTGTACTTTTTACCCATTTAAAATGAGTTATATAATAAGTAGTGAAAAGCTTCTCCGTGGAAGGAGGGGGGAGGTTCTTTTGCTTAAGTTAGCTATCAAGGGAGAAAATCCAGAAATGAGAACCCTTCAATGAGCCCAGTATACACTAAGGAACATCATTTGGTTAATGAAAAACCACTGACATCTGTTGACAAGAAAGGGAGGGGGGATTAAAAGAGGGAGGGAGGGAAGGAGAACAAGGTGGGGTTGAGAGAGCAAGACAGAGAAGGGAAATGAGACATAATTCTGATGAGAGACAAATTAAAGCATATACCATGTAATGGTAAGTAAAATATAAACAATTGGGAGTTTTACCTAGCAGTGAATTAAGAGGAAGTATAATCTTTACAAGTGAAACAAGCTCCCAGACAGAGTTCTGGGGAAAAGTACTATTAGTTTCAAATGGACAGATGCTTGAATCTTGAATGTCACAGTCATGGTCAAGTGAGAGACAATGTACATGGAAAGTAGAAAGACAATGGTCGAGGCCAAAGATGAAGGAAAGGGCACCACTAAGGTAGGACTGGGTTTCTTTCATCTCTGCGCGCCCCGACCCAACACCGTGTCTGGTGTGGAAAAGTCACCCAAGAAATGCTGAGAGTTCTGCCCGTTACACCAAGTCCACAGCTCTGGAGCAATCATACATGTACAGGTACATGCTTCCCAATCATGTCCCCAGGGCAAATGGGAAGTAATTTTGTCTTTGTGCAAACCTAGATTAGAAAAAAACCAACTGTGTTGCCTAGGTAAGAAGTGGATTTGAAGTCAGGGAGACCTGGCTCAAAACCTCACTCCACCATCTTGCTACCCAGGTGACCTACGGCTGCCTCAATCTCTGAGACTCAGTTTTTTCATCTGTCAAATGAGAATAATTATAGTATGTGTATCTGTCCTCCAGTGTTATGAAGATTTCATGAGATATTTCCTGTCAAATACCTGGCATGTACTCAGTGCTCAGAAACTAGTATTTGTAGGACCCCCACCAGAATTACTTCCCAAACCTGTGTAGGTGTCAGAAAGTCACCCATTGACATTAATTCCTTTGGATTAAAGGTCTGCCTCTGGCAATCCTCATTTAAAATGTAAATTTTAACCCCCAGGCATCTCAGATTAAGTCACAGTGAGTCACTGACAGAGCCTTTCTCCATCATACAGCTTTCTGATAGGACAACAAACTGGAAATGAACATAGGATGAGACCAGTGAGTTTTGATATGTGCATGGTACATGCATTACACAATTATATATTGATTACTGCGTGCATTACATAATCATTTATTGATTACTGCAATGCCAAGCACTGTACAATCTGCAACTTACCAGCTGTGTGACCTCACACAAACTACGTAATCTCTCTGAGCTTCAATTTTCTCAGCTCTGAAGTCTGTAAATACTAATGCCTACTTCATCTCGCTATCATGGGATTAAATGAGATATATGTAAAAATAATGTAATGCCTAGTAAATAGTAAGTGCTTGATAATTTAGAAGTTATTATTATAATGATAACAATAACTATGATTACTGGTATTGTTATTAAAAGAATAAAACATATCTCTGCTAAAAGGAATTCCTTACCTGACTAGATCATTTAACAAATACTCCTTTTGGTCCTGCCAAGTTCAAGGCCCTGATGAGTGAGTGCCCTAGTGTGGGGCAGGTGAGAGGTTCTTATAAGAAACCAGAGGACAAGACAAGGAGAATACGTGTCAACCAGGGAAGGAAGTATGCTGAAAGGCGAGGTGGCTAAGTCTCAGAAATAAAGAGTACATACTGCATGATTCCATTTATATTCAATTCAGTAACAGGCAAAACTAACGTATGACAGAAATCAAAATGGTAGTTGCCTTTGAAGGGGCAATGACAAGAAAGGGACATAAGAGAACTTTCTGGGGTGATGAAAAAATTCAGTATCTTGATTTTGGTAATGATACCATGGGTTTAAACATTTGTCAAAATCCAGATGCACACTAAAGATTTGGGTATGTTCCTGTGTATAATCTTCAATTCTAAAAAAGGAAATTGGGTATATACTATTTTTGTAATTAATTCCTTTCTAATTTGGCCTCTAACCAGGCCTGCCTTTCACCAGAAGATATTCTTTCTTCCCAGGCCCCACTGACAGGGTCCAGAAAGAACAGACATATACCTGAGAATTCCTTTGGGACAAACAGTCATTGTCTAAATCAAATCTGGGGTCTCTGCAGAATCCCTACAGCACGCAGGACAAGCAAGAGACCCAGCTCAGCCCGGCCCTAGAACACCCTCTAGAATGTCAACGCAACCCACCCAAGCCATATCCAAACCACATCCCAGCAGAAGCCAAGAGTGCTGCCAGAGTTAAAAAGAATCAGCAAGGACACCTACCACCCTCTGTCCTTTACCTGTGGGGAAGGTCATCAGCCAGTGACACTGCTACCATTTCCATTTGAAAATCAATGCTCAAGCCATTTCAAAGGGCAGAGGCACCGGTAGGGCTTGAGCACTGCTCTATAGTAATCTCAACGTACAGTAATTGTAATCTAGGCTTAATGTTTCTAACAAACTCAGATCCTTAATAACAGTTCTCCACATTTCCAGCTTGCCCCAAGAATCAAGACCTTCTCTCTTTTCTAATATAAAACATCATTTTCAGTGTTAATATCCTGGAAAACACTGCTCAGGAGAAAAATAAATGGCCATCCAATTCAAGGAGGAATTAAACCTGCAGGCTGCAGTGGTGGTCAGAAGGACTCCAAATTAGATACTATTTCACTTTCTTTGGAAAATTAGTGCATTTACCCAGAAATCCACGCCCCTAAGAAATGCTTCCATCAAGATATGGCATTCATCAAAGTGATAAAATGCCACATTTTAAAATGTCAGGAATGTAATTAAAGTGAGTTCGTAGAACTGGTGTATCACAAACAGGTAAGCTACCTTTCCACTTAGTGAGGACGGACTAAAGATGAACTACATCACCCAGGACAATGAGCCTGAAACCCAGTCCGCAGCCTGTCCTAAGAAATCCTGGTGCTGACAAGTCTTCTGGATAGGGAAAGGAAAATCAGTGACTGCAGACAATGATTTATGCGGACGTTTGTCTTCGCTAATTACTGAAACCATATGATTCCCCTAATCTTCACATTTCAAAATCATGTTGAGTTTAGCAATGTAACAGACCTGTAGGATCCCCTCCACCACCGTACTTTAATTCGTGTTGTTTTTCTCCTTGAATTGTTTAATCTTGGCAATTATTTTCTATTCCTTTCAAATTTCTCAAATCCAAAAATATAAGCCATAATGAAGCCCACACTAGAAATCCCTTTTATTAGATATACTTCAAGAGCTGCAACACATTCCGGTTGTTCTGTGTGGATTGTAATTCCCAGAATGAGATGATTTAAACATAAAACAGCACAGCTGCAAAGAGACCTGGAAAGCTAACAGTTTCATCTCCCCATTCACTGCCTCACAAATCAGCCCTCCAGTTTACCACCCAAAGCCTGATTCCAATACTCTCCCCAGTTCTGATCCTGTTCTCCAGGCCACTACACATTTCCATGCTTAGGTGTGGACCTCAACCCCTTCCCTCATCCCACAGCTCACTTTCTGCTTCTCACCCAGGCCCCAACCCAACATCCAATACCACCCGAACCTCACCCACATCTCCACTCCAGCCCGAGCATGCATCCTAACCCCTTTTAACAATTTGAATTGTCCTGGAAAGAGACTTAGAGGAAGCAGTACTAAGTAAGGGAGAAGATACAGTACCCCGAACCCATGTCCCAACTTGCTCCCCCTTCTACCTTCAGCCTCTGTCAATAAAGAAGCTGCACACCACTAGAAATAATGAAGAGGATTGGGGGTACTGTGCACTCATCTTCTGTACCTATCCCCAAGGACAGATTAACATATCTGATTTGAGATCTCCCTGGCCACAGCCCCTCACCCAGGCTGCAATCACCATCTTCAGCCCAGAAGAAAATATGGGGCTTATAACATTCCATAAAAGCACTGGTCCATGATGAGTTATTCACGAAGTAAAAAATAAATAAATAAAAAGAAGTCCCAACATGAGTAAGAGGGAGACTATGATTGTCAGTTTTTCATAAGAGGTCACCAACGTCATTTCTTGTGGGTAAAATACCTCTAAACACCTGCTTGGCTTGGCCCAAGGCTGAGAAAGACACTTGCTGGACGCTATTACAGTAATCCACCAAAGCCAAGATGATCTTTTGGAATGGAATTCAGGGTTCAAGGCCTGATATGTTGGCTGCCCGACCACAATACCCTGTCCTTCTTAGGTATTCGAGTGGCCATTGGAAAAGGCCAGGAAGTGAGCAGAAAATGAGCTGTGCCCATAAATGCACGTGGGCACCACAACTCGTTACAGCACCAGCTGTGCAAGCGGCTGCCTTCTTGAACTATGCCTGGAATTGTCCTGCATTGCCCAGCAGCCAGCATAAGACCAGCCTGAAGCTGGTGCCAGCCATCCCACCGAGAGAACCCACAGTCCACATAACCTTGAAACTTGCCTGGGGTGTGATGGCTCTGTAGCTAAGCACAAGAAAAAGGGTTGTAGAAAAGAACACACCCCATTTCAAACAGGTAGCTACAAACCAAATGGCAGTTTTGAAATCGAGAGTTGTCTAGCAATTTTACTCAAACCAGACATGATCTGGTTTTATTTGTAGCAGGCTACATGATTTCCAAATGCCACAGGAGCACAGTTACAGTAAACCAGACACAGCCTTGACTGAGTGCGTTTCTAACAGAACTGCTGAAAAGACCTTATGCGACAAGATAAAGAAGAGCGAGTCAAAGCTAAGTGATTATCTGCTTCAACAAACAAATGTTTTGCTTAGTATTTCCCGGAAATAGAAATAGGTCCTCCTATTCAGGAGCTGAGTGCCCCAAACTAGATACACACCTGTCAATCTCAAAGTTTATGCAAAGCATGAATAAATACACAAAAGATGATTTGCTGCACAGGGGGCCATTATGATATAATAGTTTCAAGGAGAATCGAGATACCCTCTCCCCTGCCAAAGAGAACAGTCTATCTTGGCTGGCTACATAATTGAAAAGGTTATCCAAAAGATCCTTGTCCGTCACTGGCCTGAACCTCCATGAGTTTGAGAAAATGTCATTTGAGAAAAAAATTTATATGCTCTGAAAGCCGTATTTCATTAAGCAGCACAACATAATTTACTGATTCCCTACTACCTGTGCTTAAAAACTCCAGAAAGGCTGTACTCTATCATAATCTTCTATGTAGTTGTGACAGGCTGTGGCTTGAACCCTGAATGATGGGGTGGGAGGCTGAATTTAAATAAGCAGTAGGCTCTTGAAAACAGATTATGAAATTCTTTCAAACTGATACTAAATTATTTGACTTGATTCAATCATTTGTCATACCACTGTTCAAAATCAAATGTGTGGATACTCAAAGCATCTATTAAATGTTCAATCCTATACCACGCTACGTTACAAAGAGAGTGCTCATGAGTCCTTTAGCTTAAATACACATATATATATATATATATATATATATATATATATATATATGGAGAGAGAGAGAGAGAGACATATATAGGAAATGTATGAATAACTAAGCCTCTTCATGAATATGATCAATAAATTTTACTGGTTAAAAATAGCAACAGGCCTGGTATCTTTCATCTATAACATAAAAAGTTGTGTTTAAAATTTAGTCACATAAGACTTTTAACATACTTGAAAAGAAAATACTAAGGACTATTAGGCATTCACATTTTTGAAAATGGGCTAAATTCACCAACAAACAGAAAGGGAGAAATGGGACTCCCGCTCTTAGCCGCCAAAAGATTCCCATCTCCTCAGGAAAGTGAAACTCCTTCTTAAAAGTTGCCTTATAAAATTACTTTAATTTATTCTAATTACAACCATAATTCCAAATGCTAATTACACAATTCCTACAGAGAAGTATTCGATTACCAATGTGGTGAGTCAACATAAGAAAATGTTATGACATACGCCTAGTAAAATTTTCATTACTGAGTTACAGAAACTTGCCTTGATGTTTCTAGACTTAATTGGTTCTGGACAATTGCAAATTATATTCCTAAAACAGCAACGCATTTTCTGTGAATGAATCTGGCTTCAAGGTTCTCCCAAAGGTAGCGTGAAATAAAGCTTAGGTGGTTACCACCTGACAGAAATCAAAAACCGAAGTTCCAGAAACAAACTTGAAACAAACACCCAGATTCAGCAGGGGAAGCACTTGCCTAGATCAATTTGGTGCTACAAACTTTAATTGCATTTACGTTCCTGGGCCCTCAGTGGAAAACAAAACCTTTTAACAACCCGGAAGTCATGTTCTCTTAGTATATAAATGCCCCTTTTAGGATGCCCTACAATTAGGACAGCTCTAGAAATGTGTAGCAGGAGAGCTACATTC
This sequence comes from Rhinolophus sinicus, assembly GCF_057876585.1. Lineage (NCBI taxonomy): Eukaryota > Metazoa > Chordata > Mammalia > Chiroptera > Rhinolophidae > Rhinolophus > Rhinolophus sinicus. Next base: position 100,480,659 of record NC_142518.1, read on the forward strand.
CAAGTCACTGTTCAGATTAATCAGTAGGATTCAAGCCTCAAACAGCCAGCATGTATGAGTGGGTCCCAAAGGTTGGACTGTAGCCTTGTGCCAGACAAGTGGTAACCACAGATCTAACCTACCCCCCCAAACAAACTTCCGGAGCCTTTCGTCAAAGCTCTGCCTAGTTGGAAGAGAACTGGCTCCATTTAGAAACAAGGATAAAGGCCCTGAGCTGAAGACTTTGACAACTTTCCGCGGGGGAGGGCTGGCGCTGCCCTAGAATCTCTGGGGAAAGAAAGCTCTGAGAGATGGGGAGAGGCGAGAAGGAGGAGATGAGAAAAAGGAACAGGGAAAGGAGTGGGAGGGAAGGGGGCCCCAGGCTCATGGTGGAATAGGGGCCCCGTGAACGAAAGGTGGGGCTCCCACACACACACTGCAGCCCCACTTCTGCAACGTGGATTCGGCATGTGTCGCTGCGGTTCAAGGCCGGTCCAGTCCACTTCAGCGTCTGCTATGTGGCCATTCCAGACACTTGCACCTAAGGCACCTGCCTTTTCGCCACTGCTCTACCACACCCCCTCTCTGTGCCTCTCTCTGCACCCGGGTCTCCAAGGATGCTGTCTCCAGTTTACTGCCAAAGCTACTACGCAAGGTCCTCAGCAAGTCAGCGGCTAGGACCGGCAGGGACCAAGGGGGACGCGCCTGCCTTCTGAGTTCTCCCAAGCCTGAGCCTTGCTCTGCTGCGGCTCCCCAACCCTCCGGTGGTGGGAGACCCCAGGCTGAGACGCGCACTCCAGGGGACCGGCAGCTGGGGGCCCTGGGCCAGGTGGCTGAACCCGGGAGAGCTGAGGGGGGGCACTCTCCCTTCCACGGAGGCCCGCTCCCGCTGGGCACTAATGGCAAGAGGACAACAGCCTTTGTTCTCCCGGGGCTTGGCGACGCTGTGCTGCCAAGGCGCAGCGCGGGCGGCGCCAGGGCACAGGGATTGCTCACTTTTGCACGCGGCATGTCGAAGGTTGCAAGCTCCTGCCTTATGGGGTGGAGGGTAGAGAGTTATGGAGTAAGGGTTGTGAGGGGGAAAGGAGCGTGGGGGGAGGGGTTTGCATCTTGGCCAAGCTCTTTGTTTGCATTGGGGGCGGGGAGAGAGGTTTGAAGGTAGATCGAGCTGGGGTTCTGAGAGTGGGGCATTTTCCTGAGTATGTAACCATGTTGCACCCGCGTAGCACACATATACACACTAGGGCACACGCACACACATGCACTCGCACAGACAGGCGGCCGACGGGTAGCAGGCAGCACTGTTCCCAGCGCTCCCGGCTGCAGCAGCTTCAGCTGCCCGCAGCGCCACCACGGTGCGCCCAGATGGGGAGTGGAAGAGACTGGAGGCACTCGCGGGGCAACAATTCCACGAGGAAGGAAGGAAAGTGGTGCTAACCCAGAATCCCCCCTCCAAAGAGGCCCCGGTACCCCCCCTTTCTCGCCCGGGGGTCGCAGAGGTCATGGGCAGTTTAGGCTCCAGGAGGAGACCGGGAGCCGCTGAAGGGCGGCGCGCACGCGAGGGGAGCAAGGGAAAACAAGGGAAGGGAAGCAGGCGGACTCGGCGGGAGGGCTTACCCTTAGAAGCATCTTTCTCCTCTTTGGGCTTGGTCACCTTTCCACTCATAGATCCCAGCTTGCTTGACAAGGTTCGCCCAGGAGACGGAAGTCCTCGCCGAGCGGGCCGGACTTGAGAGAGTGCTTAGGGCGGCAAGACGTGACCGCAAGCTTCCCTCGGTGTGGGTCGGAGCGGAATCTGCTTTTCCCCACCGCTGCCGCCGCCGCCGCTGGCTGCGAGAGAGTGGGGAAGAAAGGGGTGAAGGAGGAGCCGCTGCCGCCGCCGCGATCCCCAGCGGCGGGCCGCGGGAGGAGCCGATTGCCAGTCTCAAGAAGTGGAGACAAAGCGGCGCGGCGCTCCCTCCGCGCCCCTCGCCCGCCACTCCTGCTTGCTCGCGGGCCTGCCCAACCAGAACCGCGCTCGCAACCCCGGGTCGGCAGAGAGGGGCGACAGGGACTCCCCGGCTCCGCCGCCGGCCTCCCCCGGCTCCGTGCGGGCCGCTCTCCCGGCCGACACTGGCCGCGCCGGGAGTTGCCTGGGTGGGCTGCCCCGCGCGCTGGCGGGCTGCTTCCCCCCCTCTCACAACCCGCTGTGGGCCGCCAACTCAAATCAAAATAGAACCCCGAGGAAGGTTTTTAAGAAATCAAAACAAAGACGAAAATATTCACTTAAAAATAACGAGCCTCCCCGAAAGGGAAATGTTTGAACATGTGATGAGCAACGTGTAAGCCTGTTACACCGCAGAGCCGCGCAGCTCCTCGCCGGCGGAGAATCGAGAGGGGAGGGTCGCCTCTTTCTGTTTAATCAATTTTCAGCTTCCTATTATTTTACCAAAGGGGGGGGGGGCGAGTTGCTCGCAACCTTGGAGCGTGAACCGATAGCCCTTACCTGCTCTCTCCCTACACCCACACCCCCTCCGAGCTCGCCCGCTCCCTGGCTCGCGCTCTCGTTCCAAAGAACTCTCGGGTCCCGAAGCTGAGACTCAACACGGTGGCGCCTTCTATATCCACGGCAAGGTGTTGGCACGCGGGGGGGGGGGGGGCGGCGGCTGGTGAGGGCGGGGCGGCACACTGCCGCCGGCCCGCTGTAGTAAAGGGACAGCTCGGCAGGGGCGCGCCGACGTCAGCCTCCGGTTGGCAAAACCCCGGCAAGCCCAGCAGAGAGCCCGCAAGCTTGTCAGGCGGGCGTCCACCAGGCCCTACGGGGCACGCAGGGCCGGCGGGTGTCGCCCGAGCGGACTCACACAGTCGACCGCCAAGATTGGAGCGCTCCGCTACACCACTCCTCCCGTTACACGCTCTGCTACAATCGCTTGTAATCCCCACAGTGCTGTCCGGGCCCGCACTGCTCGCCACCTACACTTTAGGGACTCCGCTGGTGGCCACCGTCTACACTGAGCGGTGGGATCTCAGTCGGGGAGTCAGCGACTCCTCGCCTCCTCTGGCCAGCAGCTCAAGTTGAAATGGCCTGGCTCTCTGTGAGAAGGGTGCGCTGGGATCTGGATGTCACTAGGGCACAGAGTGAAACCGACCGCGGCGGTTGCCGCCTCCCACCCCCACACGCAGGCCCCTCCTCCTAAGGCCGGTAGCTCTGGTTGGCAAACACGAGTAAAGAGTGTCCACCCCCCAGAACCGCCAACCCTAGGGAAGCGGAGTGAGGTGAAACAGGGGGCGAGTGCTAGAGAGAGATGAGTGACATCGACGTGTCGCCTGGGGCACGCTAGTCACAAAACACAAGCAAAGTCCATGAATATTTGAACTAGAAGAAAACTGTTCAGAAACTGTAACAGAGGGGGCGGACGGAGGAGAAAGAGCCGAGGAAAGGGCAGCATGTACTGGGTAGCCCTGGGGCGTCCCGGAAAACCCTTTCCGCTATGGCCCTTTCTGGGCGCGCCAATACCGAAAGCCGAACACTCTACTGAGGGACATGGGGCGGGGCGCAAGCAGGGCTCTGAGCCAGCCGTTAATCAGACCAAAGACTCCAGACTGGCAGTGGAGACGCGGCATCCACATCCAAGCAGAAAATCCGCTTCCTCTCGTCCCACCCAACCCCATCCGCTCCTTAATTCGGTTTTATTAATGGAATTAGACCAGGCGAAGAAATTATATAGATGGATTAGTCCTAGTGAATCCCAGGCGGTAACGCAATTACAAGAGCCTGCTGTGGCTATCAAGGCCAGGAGAGTGGTCTGACCCTAGCCACCAGCGTGGTTCTACAGGTCGGCAACCCTCTAAATTCAATTTGCAGCCTCTGTCCTGGGTCTGGGAGGAAATCCAGGCCTGTTTTTCTTGTAAATAATATCTAATAATCTGGAAGTTGATGACACAATGTGATTATATAACCCAAGGTTAGACTATTAATTAAAATCAGTAGTCTGAGAAAGAAGGAATTTCTCTTCAAATGATCAGAATTCAAAGGAGGTGGAGACTTCGGTGGCTTTAGAGGAAAGGTGGAGGGAAAGAGGATAAACAGTCCTTAGCTCACACCCAATAATAGTCAGTTATCAAGAATTTAGCGCCTACCCTGTGCCAAGCAGCATGCTAAATACTTTACATCATTATCTTATTTCATCTTCACAACAGGCCTAGGAAGTCTTGAGACTGTTGTTATTTTCACTTTTTTAATGTGGAAATTGAGGCTCCGAGAGGTTTACAGAAGTGCCCTGAGGTCACACAGCCAATAAATGGTGGAGCCTGGATAAAAAAAACTAGGAGAGCCAGGATAGAAACCAGCTGAGTCTCTTTTTAGACAGTGCTCTTCCATTATGTACCACATGGCCTCTCAACACTCCTGTCAGCCTCTTAAAAGGAGAGGGGAGGCACATTTTCACTGGACCTATCTGCTAATCCTAAAATCCTACGTCTTCTCAAACTACCAACTCAGCACATTCACACACACACACACACACACACACACACACTCCTCTCTTGTGTACACATAACATTTACCTTGTCCACATTCCCCTGTAAGCAACAAGACCTTTGGGGGAAAAGGGTCAGTCTCTGTCTTGGGAGATATTAAGCACCATACTTGTGTCTATCCTGAGTGTCTCAGCTTTCCAGCCACATTAAAATTTCCAGGAAAGTTCTCTGCACAGGTCAGAAGTTCCCCACCCTCACCCCACGTGCTATCACAAATGGCACTCCAGCTGGAGGCCAGATATCACCCTGTTCCTTGAAGGATACTAATAGTTAGCATATGACTAAACCTAGGTTAGTTAATATGATTGAAATGAGTTGAAGAGGTATCTTCAAGTATGGGAGTATTAAAGGAGTCTGCCTGTGCATGAACACCAACATGTCAAATAAAGTGTGGTTCTTCACCATAAAACATCCCGCAGAAGAAATAATCAGAAGACAAAGAAAATAGACACTACGTGCAAGAACAACATAGTGATGTATGTCCATATGGGGGCAAATCAATGACCTTGTAAGAGCATTCACATCAGAGACCGAGGATTGTGAATATTCAAGTGCCAGGATGAGCAATTTCATGTAAACGAATCTTCTGAAGACCCTGCGAGGGCAGCCTCTTTTGCGAAAGGCAAAGGGGTATTCCCCTCTTCAAAGGCCTGTGAGGTGTTTAATATGAACAGAATGTTGTTGGTACTGGCTCAGAAAAAGGCATGCTCCAGTGACCAGCCCCCAAGCTAATTAGTAATTTGGGACGGCCAGTTGGAAGATCTGACATCCCTCTGAGGGTGGTCTTTTCCCCACCACCAAAGGACTCAGTCTTAAAGCCTCTCATTAAAGCCCAACCAAGGTTGGTGCAAAAGTAATTGCTGTTTTTGCAATATTTTAACTTTTTAAACCACAATTACTTTTGCACCAACCTAATATCCCTGTAGCACTTGCGCTTCCCCACTCAGATCCTTCCGCCCCATCCCAGGAGGGTTGAAGCACCTTCACTTTTCAGTCTAGCAATTCGCACTACCAGATCACTTGACTTTTCTCTGCTTTGTCACCAGGGTAAAATGGTCCCATCCATCCTGTCTCTCGTCCCTCTGTGGGACAGAACTCCAAACATCTACTAAAATGTGGGCACAGGAGTTATCCTGTGTAGTCTAGTAACTCAGTCCTGGAATTAAAGCAATAGTCTACAAAAAAAAAAAAAAAAAAAAAAAAAATGCCCTATGGCCATGCCTCTAAGGAGAGCTGGGTTGTTTTCCGAAGTAAGGGGCAGAAGCTTGAATCTTTGGTAGGAAAGTGGAAAAGGTCCCAAGAGTCTCATCCTCGTGGGCCTATCACCTACCTGGTGTCTATTTCATGCCAGACCCCAAAATGCCTCTGGATTCCATCTTTGCTCATCCCCTAGCAGATCTGAGCAGTGTTTCTGGGCAAAAAGCCACGAAGTTTCATTTATGTGCTAGAGGTTAAGGTTGGGATGAGTGGGAGCACAGAGGACAAATATACTTCAGGCTTTTTCCTGGCAGGTTTGGACTGGTTGAGTGTAGAGACATTGTCATCAGGCAAGACCAAATTAGATGTTTTAGTGACAAGACCACTGCTCACTGGACTGACTGATTTTCATTGTGGAAAAAACCTTCACAGCAGAAAGCTGGTTGAAAAGGAGACAGCCTGGTATAACTTACACTGCCAGCCAGGGTACTTGAGATCAAGAAAGACTCACTGGACCAGGATTGGAGAGTTGGAAGTCACTTTAATTTTAAACTCATGTTTCAGAAATTTCAACTCTGAGATCCAAATACTAGAGCTTCGCAAGGATTCATTTCTGATTCAAACGGAATCTCAGGTGAGTTGGTGGATTTCTGTGACATAAGAGTTGGGTAAGATAATCTCCAAAGATGATGACTGTGACAGTTTTAAAACACGGCCATTAAGAGTCTGGCACTAGGTCCTCTCCCAGTGACTCTGGATGGCCTTGTAACTGCTTCAATCTATAGAGTATGGTGGAAGTAATACTGAGTTGGTTTTAATCTAGGTTAGAAAAGGCCATGCAGCTTCTGCCTGGCCCTCTTGAGGCATTTGTTTGGGGAAAGCCAGCCACCATGCACCAGGTCTACCTAGCCATGAGGGAGAGTTCACATCTAGGCTCTCCAGCTGACGGTGCTCACTGAGCTCAGGGACAAAAGCCAGCGTTGACTGTCAGCCAAGCAAGAGACCCATCTCAGATGTCCAGCCCAATCAAACCAGCAGAAGACTGTGGCCCTCTAACCTTGTGACAGACTCCATCGGTGGAGAACTAGTCAGTGGTCCTTTCTTAAATTCCTGACCCATAAAATGAAATGGATGTTTTTAGCTGCTATATTGTAGGGTAATAAGCTATGCAGTAATAGTAAGTGGAATAGTGACCATCAATTTCTCCTCATCCTGTATGCATATGCCACTCCACCCTCTAGATAATGTCCCTTTGGATCCAGGCTGGCCTCATCACTTGTGTGTATACACACACAACAGAATGTGGCTGAAGCGATGCTATGCCAATTCCAAGCCTAGCCTTTAAAAGATTTAGCAGCTCCACTTCACTTCTGGGGAAAGTAAATGAGCATTTAAGAAGGCAGACACCGGTTAGCTCAGTGGGTTAGAGCGAGGTGCCGGTAGCACCAAGGTTGCCGGTTCAATTCCCACATGGGCCACTGTGAGCTGCGCCCTCCTTAAAATAAATAAATAAATAAATAAATAAATAAATAAATAAATAAATAAATAAAATAAAATCAGTAGGCAGACACCCTAAGACGTGTGGTGTGTGGAAGCCCAAGCAGGCTATACGGGAGACCCGGTGAAGGAGAACTGAAGAACCCAGCTGACGGCAAGAACCAAGGCTTCAGAGACATATTACCCAAGAAATGCCATCACAGACAGCTCCCAGCCATTCAAGATGTGAGGTTCTAGACTTCATGGAGCAGAGAAGAGTCAGACTTCTTGTACCCTGTCTAAATTCTAGACCCGCAAAATGATTTTTTTCAGCCACTTGGTTTGGGGGTGATTTGTTATACACACCAATAGATAACTGAAATGAGAATACTAGAATAACTTTTGGAACCAGCCATGTCTGTTTCTTGGTCTTCCTTAGATCAGAATGGGTCTTAAGAGTGGGGGAAAGTTATGGCAGAGAAATGTTAATGATTTATTCAAAAACAGCTTAACACTGAGATCTTCCCAAACTAAACCAAACATATATGTGATTTTCTGCCTCCGGTGAAATTAAACATTTGGAACATTATAAAGTGATGTTGGGCTGTGTATCAGGAATGAATAACTTTCAATGTTTTGCCACTTTCATCTCGTGAAGGAGGAAACAATGAGCTAGAGCTTGTTCAAGGATCTACCCTACTTCCCAAACAAGGAACATGACTGGACAGCACACACACTCTACCCAGAATCCCTATCACTTCACAACATTCAAAAGCTTTTGTGTCTGGAAGCATGGGTAATCGAAAGAACGCGTCCTTTTCTTCACAGCATGCTCCCGATTTTCTCTACGTCAGAAACAGAGGACACTGGCATTGTCTGTCCCAGTAAATAACACACAAAAGACTATGGCCTAGGTCAGTTTCCACAGGATTTTCACATCCTGCTCTTGCCTCCATTCTAGTGGTTATACTGACAATGCTGACAGAAAACACTTCAGGCAGAAAACTTTTATTTTTTGAAAAATTCTTGAATCCAGTAGTAAGTTGCTAGCACAGTCTCATTTGCCCTTATCTTGAATGCTCAATGAGATTATAAACTCCTAGATGACAAGCAATGGTTTAAAGTCTTCTAAGACTAAGTCCCACACCCACTCCACGGTTTCCATAGTGCCCAGCATATCAAAGCCACAGTAAATTGCCTCATCATTCTAACGCTATTTATTTAATTTACTGGGTTTCTTGCTCTGCATTCAATATTTATCCAGATTATGCCATTGTATACCAAAGTAGCACTCTGAGTAAGTGGCTATGAGTATCTCCGTTTTCCAGATGAAAAAATTTAAGAGGTGAAATAACTTACCCAAGATCTCACTAAAAAGGAACACCCAGGACTGAGACTCAGGTCAGGTAGACCTGCTTCCAAATCCCTGCTCTTTCCACTATATGACACTGCATATTTTGTAAATGTTTTGGTATAATTAGTGCCGCTAAAATTTCTCCAAAGATAAAGCCAAGCATTAGAGCAAGAGCAGACATCTCAGGGCTTATTGCGCTTTCATTCGTTTCGTTTTCTGTCAACACCTGACCACCTCCCCGAGCACCCCGCCCCACCATGTGGTAGATATGGATGGGCACTATCCAGATTCCCCGTCCAGAAAGGGCTTACTGCCCAGCTGTGGCGACTGAGGTCAGTGCCAGCTTCCAGCAGTCACCTCCTTCACGGTCTCTGTCTCAGTTGGAGAACCCTGACCTCACCCGAGGTCACCTCCCTGGAACAGCCCACATCCAGGGACTGAGCCAGGCCTGGCCAAATTGGAGCAATGCAGGCTTTCTGACAGACACTCCTCACTCCACAGCTCCCTGGTTGGCCAAGGCTTTCTCGGGCCAGCTTCTCAGTTTAACTTCTGCCTTGGCCCAATCCTGCCTCCTCCCGCATCCTTTCTCAGCTGCTGACCCCTCATGAACGTCTCCACCACAAACTCCATCTGCTTTCAGAGATCCCACCTGTGACTCCTCTCTTTCTTTTCTCTCCAACATGTCTTCTTGCTCAGACTTTTGGGAACTAAGAGATTCTGGGAATCTTCCTCTTCCTCTGGTGGTTTAAGTCATCAAAGTGTTATTAGTGCCGTTGACCTCACACTTCCCTGTCTTCTTGGGAAATTTCATGGAACTTTCTTTGGAGTACCAGGGTGTGAGGGCTATATTTACACCTGCCATAGAGCACTAATACCCAGCTGATATTGATATGACTTCCATTTTAGGGAAAGAAGAATCACTTGAAGATGTTTTAAAAATACCAAGTTGAGTTTCTAGTGATGAGACACTTGAACCTGCAATTTTCTGGACATGAAACTGTTTGTACCCCAGTGGCTGTGATTTAACCTGTTGCAGAATGCATAAGCACCTGGAATCGTTGGAGTGACTGTACCCATAGCACTGTTGGTGTCCCCATACCTGCCAGAATGCGGCTAACTGGTTTCCTCTAAGGAACACCCCGACTCATTTTCCCACTTCTGGAATTCTTTATTATTCTTCGTTCCACTCCTGCCAGTGTAACTTCCAGTGCAGTTTCCCTTTTCATGTTCTCATCCCCTCACCCGCTACTGGGGTCGAGCATGACTGTTCCCTATTACTTCCACACCCCCATATTGATTCCACTCTGTGATATAAAGCCTCCCTATTCTCTACATCACCCTGCCTGCAAGGTCAGGATTTACTGTTGTCTGCTTCTGGGGAGAGCATCTCAAATAAGTGATAAGACATTTGCGTCCATGCTGCTAGACCAGCAAAAGAGGAGCCCCTTTGAGGTTCCCCACTTGCTATGGAAGGATAAGAAGCAACAGCATAATTTTTCTCCTCTGTAGGCATGCTCTAGAAGCACTGCCAAGGCAGCAAGACAAATGACAAAAAAATGTGGCAGGCAATTAATATATAGTGCTTTGTACAAACTGTCATTTCATTCTTGTAACTGTCCGAAAAGTGAGATATTGTCACCCTTCATTTATAAATAATGAAAAGGGCTGAGAAAAAGCATTTACCTGCTCAGGTCTCCACAGCTAGTGATAGCACTACCAAGATGTGAACCCAGGTCTTTCTGTTGCAAAAACCTGTACACTTTGCACCGCCAGATGGTAACAGTCAAGAAGGCTTACGTACCAGTCTTGGCACTGGTTGGCATGGGCCAGATGATTCTGGAAGAACACATGACTTGTGCGTAAGTGATGTTCTGGCTTTTGTGTTACTCAAGAAGACATATCTGAGAGCCACATCAAAGCATGCCAGTCAAGAGAGCCATGGCTTTGGAACCCAGGATCCAACAGTCCTCTCCAGAGGCCTCTTTAGCTACACTCACAATTCTACACTTCTAGCCTTTGTACAGTGCTAGATTGTCTGCTTTCAGCTCAGCTACTGCTGCAACTTCCGACCAAGGCCAGGAACTACATTACCCATAAGCCTCTTCCCTATGTGGCTTCAGGTTAGAGTATGCCACTTAGAGAAACTCACTGAGTACTTGGAAGGTGGGAGTGAAGTAGAAGTCACTATTCTCAGGAGGATCTGACCATCAGACAGTGTGGCTTCACAGAGTTCTCTCTGAGCTACCACTTCCTGGTCACCTTTTACAGGTAGACCAGGTAACTTCCCAGAATTCCTGAGTTCCGCACAGCTTCCAAAGCTTCCACTTGAAGTTATTAGAGACATTTCTCTGATATTCTGGTATGAACCTTTTGGACGTTGACTCTTCTAGCTCCTTCCAATTTGTATGAGCCAAGTTTGTACATGAAAAACCCTTTTTTGGAAATATTTTAGTAACTCTATTTTGATAACTATATCTAGACTGATACAGGTCCCACCTGCCCTGAACCTCACCACCAGTCCTATATCGTTATAAAGTGATTGCCTGGGAAGTCATGGAACTCAGGTCAACTCATAAAAAGGCCTCTTTTCTTTTCCTTCATAAGACACAGAAGATTCGGGGAAGATGATAACCTAAGCATAGTTGTTTCTCATTCCCAACTGCAGGCGGCTTGCCTGTCCTCAGCCAAATAGCTATAAAGGCCTATGGAGAAGAGCTGGATGTTAGGGAGGTCCTGGACATTGGGGAAGTCTCCGCAAAAAGAAGTGTTCTAGAGCTTTCTCTTGAGTGCTGAGCAAAGCCTGGAACCAGCACCAGAAAGGCCCAGAACAAAAAGACTATGAGGTTGGAAAAATAGTATCGAACCATGTTCTTGGTCTCTTATGCCTCCAAGGAGCCAAGAAAGAAAAAAACTAAAGCAGAAGATTAGGTCAATGTAGAGAAGGACTAGGAGAGGAGACCTGGGAAGAGGAAGGTACCTTCAGGTACTTCATTTCCCACCATTTGAGAGTCTACCAACGCATGGAGAGCTCTCGGAAATCCCTTCCACCATGAGCGGACCCTGATGGGTTGACAACGGAATAGTTTATAACCATCTGTGTGGGTCTGGCAACCAGCATCCAGAGGAAGGTTGATGAAGGAATGCACACCTAAAGAAAATAACTGGTGGGGCGGAGACACATGACAACATGAACAAAAACAGTGATAACAACACAAAATAGGAGCACATGTGCAGCATAAAAAGAGAATTTCTGGATCTAAAAAATGTGATTCACCGAAGGAAGAGTTCAGAAGATGAAACGAAGAAGAGGATGGCTCACTGCTGATACCCAAAAGAAGGAAGAGACAGAGGAAAGGCAGTCCTTTTCTAAAAATACACCAAAAAAGAGCTTTTCTGAGCGAACAGCTATAAAATTTGAATAAATAAAAGATGAAAACGTAACGGTTTAGCAATTAAGAAATACACTACTAGAACACCATTTGGTCAAATGCAAAATTACAAACAATGTAGAAAGCAATTAAAAAGAAAAGAACACTTTATTCAAAACCCTATCTTGTACAGTGGGTACTGTAGTCAGAAAAGTGCTTAAATGTCTTCACTATTAACAAACAAAGATGAAAAGATAAAAGAAACTTAGTATTTGTCTTAAGATAGATATCTGGTGAAGAACCACAAATTACACTAAAAAGAACTAGGAAAAGGCTTTAACAACAAAAACAATGGAATTAAGAAAATAGCCAAAAATTGTTCTTTGAGAAGACTAATAAACAGATAACCCTCTAGCAAGTCTGATTGAGGAAAAAGAAAGAATAAATATTGATAAGACAAGAAGTGAAAAAGTAAACACAAAAGATTTAAATAATTATGAAATGTTATTACATTAAAATGTACAGCAGGAAACTTGAAAACCTAGAGAAAAAGAATGATTTTTTTAGAAACCAAAATCAACCCAACAAGAAGTGTTAAAATTATCAAAAAAGAGATTGAAAAAGTGAATAAATAGCCACTGCTGAAAAACTCATCATAAGAGGTGGGTTCATCATTTTTAATTCAACTTTTTTGAAAAAACATTTTCAATATCATTTAAACTATCCCAGACCATTAAAAACTAGGAGGAGGGGGAGGAGGAGGGGAAAGGACAAGGAAGGGGACTAGGAGAAGGAGGGGGAAGGGGAACGGGAGGAGGGGGAAGGGAAAAGGGGGGCGGAGGAAAGCCCTTTAATTCTTTTTTTTTTCCCCAAGCAATATTGGGATATAATTGACACATAACCATATGTAACTCTAGGGTATTCAATGTGATGATTTGATACACGTATGTATTGGAAAATGTTTACCAAAGTAAGGTCAATTAACACATCTTTCACCTCACATGATTACCATTTCATTGTTGTTCAAAAAGTGAGAATATTAAACCTCTACCATCATAGCAAATATCAAGTATACAAAACAGCAGTATTAACTACAGTCACCATGCTCTACACTAGATCCCCAGAACTTACTCATCTTACAACTGAAAGGTTGTACTCATGGAACAACATCTCCCCATTTCCAACACACTTCGGGCCCTGAAAACCACCATTCTTCTCTCTGTTTCTATGAGTTGGATGTTTTTAGATTCCTCATACTAGTGACATCATACAGTATTTGCCTTTCTGTGTCTGAATTATTTCACTTAGCATAAAGCCACCGATGTCTATCCACATTGTAGCGAACGGCAGGATTTCTTTCTGTATATGACTGAATATTGTTCCAGTGTGTGTGTGTGTGTGTGTGTGTGTGTGTGTGTGTGTGTGTGTGTGTTTATCTACCATCTCTTCTTTATCCATTCATCTATCAATGGACACTTAAGTTGTTTCCATACCTTGTCTATTCTGAATAATGCTACAATGGACATATGAGGGCAGAGATTGCTTCAAGGTACTGATTTCATTTCTTTTAGACATATACCCAGAAGTGGGATTGCTGGATCATATGGAAGTTCCAATTTTAATTTTTTGAGTACCTTCCATAATGTTTTTAAAATGGCTGTGTCAATTTACATTCCAAAGAGTGCACGAGGGTTATGGTTTCTCCACATCCTCACCATCACTTTTTATCTCTTGTCTTTTTTATTATATCCACTCTGGTGGGTATGAAATGATTATTTCATTGTCATTTTGATTTGCATTTCCCTGATAATTGGGAATCTTGAGAACCTGTTAATGCACTTATTGGCCATTTGTATATCTTCTTTAGAAAAACATCTACTCAGATCCCTTGCTCACATTTTAATTAGGTTGTATATTTGTTTGGCTATTGAGTTGTATGAGTTCTTTATCTATTTTGAATATTAACTCCTGATCAGATATTTCTTATTGCAAATATTTCTTACCCATTCCATAGGTTCCCATTTCATTTTGTTGATTGTTTCTTTGGCTATGCTGAATCTTTTTAGTCTGATATAGTCCTACTTATTGACTTTGGTTTTCTTACCTATACTTTTCATGTCATATCCAGAAACTCATTGCCAAGATTGATGTCTAGGAGCTTTTTTGCTATATGTTCCCTAGGAGTTTCACAATTTCAGGACTTACAATTAAATCCTTAATCGATTTTGGGTTAATTTTTGTAAGTAGTATAAGATATGGGTCCAATTTCATTCTTCTCCATGTGGATATCCAGTTTTCCCAATAGCATTTATTGAAGAGACTATCCTTTGTCGACAGAGTGTTCGTGCCCCCCTTTGTGGCCTCTCAATTCCATTCCATTGGTCTATTTTTCTGGTTTTATGCCAGTACCATGCTGTTTTGATTCCTTTAGCTTTGTAATGTAGTCTCAA